>NC_045143.1:15722463-16922463 GCF_008831285.2 Nymphaea colorata
CATGCATTTCAATCACGTACAATCAACCATATACAATACATTTTCATTAACTTCAGTGCATTAACAGTTCCTGTGGGTGCAACACAAGCACGTGCACAACGCGGGCGGCCTACAGCTGAGAGACAACCCCTGTGGTGGCCCAGAACAATATGGATCTATTTCATCCGCTGCAGCGGTAGAGCACTCGTGCATGTATGTGTGAAGTCTAAGGAGAGATACTCAGCCTTTCCTATGACACCTAGGTTGGGAAGGCGGGAGCCCAACGCTACATGCACAAGACGCAACAGAACCTTGGGGCCTTACACCGCCTGCGCTCCGAACAGGCGAGACCAGTGGCAAAAGCCAGACGTCTCCCAAACACATTGCTACATCCCACTCGCCTCTCATCTCTTATTCATTCATTCATTCTTATCATTAGATTAACACATTCACAAACTGACTGGCTAGCTCATGAGGTTGGTGCACCTTACGAGTGCACCTACACCTCCAATTGCCTCTACACGAGGACTACACATAACAATAACAGTCATAGCTACCCGTCATACAATACGGGTACAACTACCCTCCAATTCCATTATTTGCATCATTGCACGCAACAATGTGTATGCAACAGAACAAAACATTCACATCATTCATCATATCATTCACTTCTTCAAAAACTAAGCTAAACCACAAAGAGTAGTCTCGATCTGTGATTGACTCGTAGTTGTCCTATGCAAGTATCATTCTAGGATGCTTTCTAATGCACAATTGGAGTCGATGAGACACTCGACTCGATACCCCGCCTCATCTGTCCTAAACAGTTATCCATTCTAGCATGAAAATGCAAATGCATAATATTTTCAAAACAAACTTCTCATAGTCTTTCCAAAACAATTCATATCATATATCAAAACATTTACATGCATACACACATTCATTCACTAAATAGTCAATCAATTGCATCACAATCCTAGGATCCCACGACCCTAGGAACACACATTCATACCTTTGCCCCAGGCAGAGATTTGCCTGGAATGCTACCATACCTGTGGCATGCTCACAGGCTCTTCAAAATGCCTCAAGCTTCGAATCCGGTTGCTCAAGGTCGACGGGACATGCCCGGTGTTCCTGCAGACATAAACAAAATATAAGATTCATACTAGATACCCAAACAATTCAAACAAATACAAAACAACATCATTGAGGCACGTGTCATCGCCTCAAGAGGGTGTCAACGGGTTGTGTCGTCCCACAAAGCCCTCAAAGGGTTTCTCCTCAGCCCTAGAGGTTACCTCCAAAGGCTTAAGCTTCGCATCATCAATTTGAATCGATCACTAATCTATTTCTCTCTTGCTTCCTTAGTGAAGGTGCCTTACTAACAGGTACCCCTCTTCCTTCCCACACATGCTACCCACGTCGACAAAGACGCTCCCAAACATTCACAAAGACAGTCATACACTTCTCCACAACACCACAATCCTAACCATGCTTCCCTATTGCTTCAAAAATTAACTCATCGCAAATGATCATAATAGCCATGAATCAACTTCTCCAACATAATCCTACTCTTCCCCCAAAAAGCAAAATCGCTAACATGCGTCCCAAAACATCATTTCTGAACTTTAACATGCTCAAACAATAATTATATATGCTCTAATAGATAATATTCAATAATCTCAGCTCAAAAAGGCCTTGCTCACCCCAATCCAAGTGTTCAAACTGTTGTGACACCTCCAACAGCCTCCTCAAGTTTTCAGTCAAGTGCCACCGCCAAAAATCGCTGGCTACCTTCACCACTAATGCCCTCACTTCACTGGTATGAGGGGGAAAACGTCCCCAAGCTGCAATCCATTCAAACGACAAAAGCTACGATGAGAATCCACAAAAAGGAGAGGAAATTAGAGGTCTGCCATGAGAAGAAGGCAATTGGCAAGGCAAGAAGGGGCTCGACTGAGAGAGACAAGGGTTCGGTTGAAGGTGACTCACACGGTTAAGGAGAGGGAGCCGACAGAGGGAGACAGGGTTCGATCAAAGGGGGAAAGAAGGCAGTGAGGGTGAAAGCGCGTGAGAGAAGAGGGAGAGGGTAGGTGCTGACATAGGGAAGCAGGCAGAGAAGAGAGAGCGCAAGAGAGGCGAGAGGATGCCAAGAGGGAAAGCCAGAGATGGGGAAAATGGGGGAGATGGCGAGGAGGAGACAGAAAGGACGGGGAAGGAGCTCGAGCAAAGAAGGAGAGGAAAAGGGGGGATCGTGCGAGCAGAGGGTGCTGACGAAGAAGGGGGAGGCTGCATAGGAGGGAGGAGAAGAAGAAGGAAGAGGAAGGGGGAAAAGGCAAAGGAGAAAGGCAGAGGTCGAGAGGGCTTACCAGAGCGCCGCCGCAGTCCTTCCTCCGCCGACCCAACGCCGCTGCAACAACCTTCCGGCTCGCGTCGCTCTCTGCCGTGCGAACCAGCAGAAGACAAGAGAAGGAGACGTTGAGGAAGGCGAGGGAGGGGAAAGAGTTCCCTCACGCGGGCTCCTTCACGACTTAGATCTCGGGTCCGGGTCTGGACCCGCTCCAACCCAATTCTAAAAAGACGAGCGTTACAGTGGACATATGTGACGGACATGTGGAGGTGCTTTGGAAAGGCTGCAATTAAAGAAAGCTAAAGAAAACAAAAAAAAATATGACTTTTTCACAATCGGCTCTGAGTTTCAAATATGAGATATCATTCAAAAGAAGCAACATTTGAGCACTCTGTAATAAGAAAAAAGTAATCACATTTGTTGCGACAATAGGGTTCATAAAACTACTTGTTTAATTGTTCAAGGATCTGGTTGTTTCCCTATCATATTTTTTTTTGTCAATACAAGTGTTGGTACAAGAAGGCAAAAAAACATAATAGCAAATTGAAAAGCACAATAATGATTAAAATCTCATTTGTTGTCTAAGTAAATTCCACTACTCATTCATGTTTGTTTTTGTTAGCACAAGGAAAGAATTGCTCTCGAGTTTCACAAATGCAATTGTAAAAGAAAAGAGGTATTTTACCCAAAACTTTCCACAAGTACTTGAGAACACAGACAAAAACAACATCGATGGAAGCAAATGGCATCAACATTGACAACAAACAACCGATAGTTAGTTAGCCGCTAGCGATTTTGCATTTGATATAGCGGCAATCGACGATCCTCTAACCAATCCGCAAAAACATTTCATGTGATGACAAAGATAAAGGACCCACAAAAAAAGGTCGGTCACATATGGTTAGGGTTTTACCTTGCGCCGAACAATATTGGGTCCTCTAGTTTGACAAACAGGTAGTCTTCTTGTATGTACATGCACATAACAAAAAAATGGATGGTGATAGGAGAGAGAATTACAAAGGTAGCACGAAAAATGGATAGAATAGATGATGGCTGCTTCATGGCGTGCGACTGACATACAGAGGGAAAGGGAGAGATGACACGTGCAGCCAACATACAGAGGGAGAGGGAGAGACAAAAAACAAAGATGACGCGAAAGAGGGATGGTGAAGGAGAAGAAAAATAATCGCCCCACCACGCTGTTCTCTAACAAAGAGAAACAAAAGGAGAATAGAAAGAGAAAGCCCGATCGAGCAAAAAAAGGTTGATGGTAAAAAGTCGGACTCACCGAGGTAACAACAACTTTCCCTCAAAGTAAAATTGCTGAGCATCAAACGGGGCCTTAAGGTAGAGGGTTAAGGTTAACCATCTAGGGTTTGGTTTCACTATTTGGGATTTAGTGTCAAGAATTGTGGAGTTGAGGGCATAAGGTTTTGGTGTTAACGGTTAAGGTTTAGGTATTAGGTATATGTTTTGTTTATGACGATAAGATTTTAGGGTTTGATGTTTGATGAATACATGTTGATGAATGCTATATAGTGAATTTGTCCTTACAAGGATTAATATTTACTTCTTTACACTAAGTGCCCTTAAAACTTTCGATTTGCACTGCAGACCTGCCGGGAGACGGGCTTCAAAGTTTCATTGAAAGAAAGGGCGGGGCCTGAGTTTTTTCGGACACACGAAGAAGAACGCGCGTGGTTCGGTGGTTGCGCGGTGACTTCTGCAAGAAATTTCTCTTGGATGCCATGGTGGATCACCTGTTGCCTCTTACCTGTTAGTACGCTGTTGCTCGATTGCATTTGCTGTCCTAAATGACTGGTTTCGACTTTAGGGCCTCTCTCTCTTTCTCTCTCTTACCTTGTGATGGCTCTTCCTATCCTGCTTTTGATATTGGATGCACATGAACATGCATTTTCAGCGAAGAAAAAATGTACCTACCGACAATCATTGCAGTTTTTCTCAAAACCGTAAGGTTTCATCTCCTTTCATTCCTAGGGTTCATAACTTCATATGCAATATTCGCACTCTCCTTATTAGTGTAAGCGTCGTGCATCCTAGCTCAGGATCCAAATTAATTTCTGATCGAGGCACTGCATTGGTTGTGGGATTGTCATGGATTCGGGAGACTCGCATGCCAATGAAAATGGCTGTTATAAAAACGAGGCCGCTGCCATGGGCGGGTTCCATCGTGGCAACAGTGGGGCTGCAGGAAAAGAACAGATAGGCGACCTGTAGGGGAAAGCGGTAAGAGAGTTAGGCATCTGTACAGGATCTAACTGAGAATGCTATCCAGCAAAAAGATGAGGCTTCGGAAATGGGAACTGCTGCCCGCGGTGTTTGCTCGAGAAATGGCAGCGTCAGTGGTCATCCCGGAGAAAATCCCAACTCCGACATTCTGACTGCAGTCTCCACTCAGTCACGGCTACAGAGAAGAGCACATGGAGACGGTCATTTGCAAGATCTGGTGACTGGTACCATCAACAAGATCAGCCTGAAGATGACGACGACGAAGGCGATAGTGACTGGGAGCCTCACTTGCAACCTGCTGGTAGTGAGAAGTGGTTCTGCATCAACGTACCATGCCGAACTTTGACGATGTTCTCCATTGCGATGTATGCTGTCTCTTCACTGAAACTTGGACGTTCGTCGGTTCACTGGGTAACTTGCTGTGATTATTGCGTCTGGGTGGATTGTCGACCTTAGTAATGTTATTGTTCTGCAGTTCTGCGGGGAAATCCAGGAATCAGAGATACTTACCAAGGGGTCTTTTGCTTCTACTGTTACTCGAGAAGGTTTTCTGATGACGCAGAGGCGATCGCTGGACATCTAGGTGTGTATGCATCCGTATGATTTTCTTTATCATCATCATCGTCATAGTCTTTGTCATCGTCCTCAATTGTTTGCCAAATCCTTGATCGCTGTATATGGAGCATGTGTGCAACCATTTGCCCTTTCAAAGGCTAGCTTAACTCTGGAGACATGTGAAAGCGTGTAGGATGTATAGATTATAGTCAAATAGAAGTTCAGACATTGTCAATAAGAATGATCAAAGTTGTAAACCTGGGGTCTATCGTACCTAAAAAACAAACCGATGTTGCTCCAGGTTATTTTTGTTTGTTTGCCTTTTTTGTCTAAATGCTTGATAGTGATTGATGACCTTTGCAATTAACAGTTGTTGCTACAAATGCTGATGGAAATTGTGGAACTCTGTTCATCCAAATTTTGGTTATTTCAGAACCTGGCTTTCATGTACCTGATTGGTCACTATGGGTCTATGTATTTGTGGGGCATATGTATGTGTGCTCTCTCCCCTCCCCCCACCCCCCAAAGAACCTTGTTTGGTGGAGGCCTGACACTGTCTGACAGACACAATCTGGTCTTTTGATATGGCAATCATGCTAAGAAGCTTAGTGTTTGCAGAAAAAATCCAAAAGGAAAAGGAACCTGAAAAATATTAGCTATGGTGACTGTTTATGCTAAAATTATTTCACAAAAGTTGAAGTTCGTGATCCAACTTTTAGGAGATTTCTTTCAGGTCCTTTTTGAATTTTGAGATTTTTTTGTTTGTTTGGTTTGCTATCCAGAAACTGTAATTAAAGTTTATATTTTATTCTCGTTGAAAATCCTAAATGGCAGCTCCTTAATAAATTAGTGCCCAAAGCATCTGTGTGAGGGTGCTGAAGGAAAAGAACCGTTCCTATGGCTATAGCTGTTTTTGTAATATCTACACTTCAAAACTCAGTACTTTGGAGTATAATGTCCTCAAGGTCTGGAACGATATGTGGCATATCCATAGGAGCATGCTACTGTTTTGGTTTTATATTTTTCCTGTTGTATATGGTTAAACTTTTAGAATTCGTGACTCATTTGTTTTAACTTTTAAGTGAACTGTTCTTCATGTTTCACTTTCATTCTTTCTAATCCTCTTCTATTTTGTTTGCTTTCTACTTGAACATAGATGATTGTTTTTGGTACTAGCTATTCTTTTTATGGTTTTATAGAACCTTGTATGGAATGGCCACCATCAAAGGATTGCACCTTAGTTGGTTTTGATGAGAGAATGCTACTTCATTCAGAGGTATGCTAAAGAGTTTCCTTACAACTAATCTTCTTCTTTAATCCAAATTTCACATATTATATTTACAAATTGTAGAAGAGAGGCACCATTTCTGCTGGTGCAGTGTGCCTCGATGCATTCTATTGATAACTAAGTTATAGGTATCATCAAAGTTCAAATATGCTTTACCATTTCCTAGTTGGGTAGAAGAAAAATATATTTTTGTTTGATGTGCGAACTTGATAATCAATTGCTGATATATTTTCAAGAGGATTTAAATTGAAGTAGCAAATATCAAATATCTTGAAGGCAGATTTTGGCCCTTGAAAGGCAAGTTATCCATAGTTTGAAAACTATGTAGAACTTGAGGGAGGACACTAAGGCTCATCTCTCTGGACGTAGACTTCATAAAAGTGTTGATCTGCAATGATGTGTCGTGCATATTGTAATATCTGTTATTATTCATTTGCTTATACTTAAGTTCTAGTATAAAGTGAATGCAAGTTGGGAGTTGTTGCCTTTCAACACCTATTTCTTTCTCTCCCTTTTTTTCTCGCTTCTTGCAACTGGTAGATTCTGGTGATTCTACAAATTTCTAACAAATCGCATTAGCACCAATTAATGAAGTACCTCATCTAAAATTTTGGAGATTGAATAACCTTTCGGCATTTTCAAACCTGAAATCCTTTAATTGCCATAGTGGAAGCTATTTCATGTTGATATCCAATTATCATATGAAGTGTTTGTGTTGGTCAGTGCTGCAACTACTTCTAACTATTTCAAAATTTCTGATGTAGAAGAGCTCCTGTTAGACAGTTCATTTTCTTAAATAAAATTAGGAATTCAGACTGTATGTCAGTTTCTTCATTCCAATTGTACATCTCTCTATATGGTTGAATGAAGGTTTTAATTCATTTGGCAGGTCGATCAAAAGTCCCATCCCCATCCAGAAAGACCAGATCGTCTTCGAGCCATTGCTGCCAGCTTTGCAGTGGCAGGTATGAGTTATTATTTTGTACAAGCCACTACTTTGGTATGCACATCTGGATACATGTTTTATTGTGTTTTTTTTCCTAATACTTGATGGTTTTTTAAAGTGATGTTTGTTAACTTTTTCTGTTTCACTTTTAGGTATCTTTCCAGGAAGGTGCTTTCCCATCCCTCCCAGAGAGGCTAGCCTTGAAGAGCTTGGATTGGTAGGCCTGATCTCTGTTATTGTATGTGTGTTTTATGTGCATTTGCATTTTTGTGTATCTATGTGTGTCGTAGATCTTCTATTTCACCAGAATTTGTTGATTGTGGCATTCACAATACTAGTTGCTTACATGGTCCGCTCATCCTAAATGATGGGTCTGTCATGCAATTATCCTTAGTTTATTTAATTTTCTTCCAAACTAGTGTTGTTTTCATTCAAAGTTGTGTTTCTCAAGGAGTTCAGGTTGTTTTGTTCTTAACCTTGCTGACTCTTAGCAACACATCCAAAAAACATAATCCTTGTGTTAAATTCTTAGAATAGGTAGCAAACATAAATAACCTATTTCACCTAGGTGGGGTGAGGGTGCAGGTGCCGGAGCGGCACAGTGCGGCGAGGGTATAATTATTAATAATAATTTATTATTACAATATATATATATATATATCACAAAAAACTCATTTTTTTCTAAAAACGCGATAAATTAATGGCCGTTTAAAACTTAAAAATGCGTTTTTTTGAAAAAAACATTAAAAACGAAAAAACACGTTTTTGACATGTTTTTTCGCGTTTTTTTCACTTTTTTTCGTTTTTCAGTTTTTTTAATGCCAAATAGTTTATTTTTTATTTGTTGCAAAATCTACTTATCTTTTGATGTTGGTGTTATTAGTTTCTCATTTATTTTATTTTCTCTCATTTTTAGTTTTTTAATATTTTAAAAATTTACTGTATTTTTCTCTTTTTTTCAAGCTCACCGTATTATACCCGAGAAAAACCTTGTCGTTTAAAACTCCGAGACATTATTTGTGACTATGGTCTTGAGTGGCTGAGTCTTGACGGCAAAACCAAAAAATAGAAACATAAACAATGAAAACAGTCAATGAAACATTGAGTCATTCAGATGGCAAAACCAAACTAAGATGCTTGGTTAAAATTTTAAACTAGCATCTAATGAAAAAATGAACACAAAGAAAACGAACAAACGTAAAAAAGAAATCAATACGACACACAATAGATTAATAAAACAAAGAAAGGGACTGTAAGATGGATAAGAACAGAGAAAAGCAACTGCTCTCTGCCGTTGGGGGAAGAACACACCTGCCACCCGTCTGGTTGTAGTTTCGTGCTGGAAGGTTGTGAGCGTCGGTCACCGGTGCTTCAATACAAGAGGGATAAGACAGAGGAAGATAGAGAGGAGCGGGAAGGGGCACGATTGTGCCCTACATCGGTTTTAACAAAATCAAAAATAAAAAAATGGACGAAAAAACCATGACACAGTTTGACCGCACTGACTCGCGTTTGACGCTGTCGGATGTGATCCAAAAATGACAAAAATGGTCGGGTGCAGCTGACACCCGACTCTTCTTGATTGCAGCTGGTGTGAATAAGGGCCGCACCTACACCTGTGTCGCGTCGACGCGTGTCAATATTGAATCATCTGTGTGACCTAGAAAATAACATTTGTAATTGTATTTAAGCCTAAAATAGATGTTGGTCCTAAGTCTGGGTGTCGGGCCGGGCCGGTCGGACCCGGGTTCGGGCTGGGAAAATCCTGGCTCGGCCCGACTCCCGCCTCCGTCTCCCTCACTCCCTCCGCTCCCCCTCCCCTCCTCTCCGCTCCGCTCCCCCTCTCTCTCCCTCTCTGCTCCGCTCCCCTCTCCCTCTTCGCTTCCCTCTCCCTCTCTCCGCTCCCCTCTCCCTCCTCCTCCGTCTCCCTCGCCGCTCCCTCCTCCTCTGCTCCTCCTCCGTCTCCCTCGCCGCTCCCCCTCCTCCTCATTCGCCGCTTCTCCTCCGTCTCCCTCCTCCTACACCGGAGGGCGGGGGAAAGGGGGTCGGGAGGGCGGGCCAGGCCGAGACCCGGGCTATCGGGCCGGGCCCAGGCCAGACTGAGCGGCCCGACGGGCCGGATCGGACCGGCCGACGGCCGGATCGGACCGGCCCGAAGCCCAGGCCTAGCTGGTCCCATTCACCAAGAGTTCCATATCATTTATATGACAAATCTGGTGAGCTTGTATTGGCATATTTAGTTTATGTATCATGAATAGCACTAGATAACAATTTAGATCAGCACACAAGTGAATCTAACCAAGCATTCTAATGTCTTTGTATCAACTTTAGTGATTTATAAAATATTTTAAGACATTTAATCATAGTATTTGTAATCCCTATAACAACCCAAGCCACTCCCACACTGGCTTGGGCTTCTAGTTTTGGGATCCCAACCGCCATCCTAAGTTTGAGTGTTGAACTGATTCTGGTACCATTCTAATGATCGGACACACTCTCACACTGAGCTCAGGCTCCTAGTTTAGTGGATCCCAACCCTAAACCTTGACAACTTGGTTCTAGCCCCAAAAAGGCTAGGAAGTAGGAACCAAGAAAACCATTCACTTAACCCCCTTGTATGTGCTTAAAGACATCTCACAATCTTCAATACATGACTAAGCTTCTCAACATAAAGTGTTACAATCCCGAATAATTGAATGAGTCAGTTGTGTGTTGTCAACCCATGGCTAGTTGGTCAGATTGGTCAACTGGTTAACTTATTTATTTATTAGCCAATTAATCCCTAATCTGTAGAAATATATTCATTATTTCTTTATATATGTGTGTGTGTGTCTTTGATGCTTTATTCTATATAAATGCATTTGATTATTTTGAGGGTCTTATAAGGGACTCAAACTACCTCTGTTGGACATATTGACAATCTAGTATCTAGGTAAATGCCCTGCAAATTATGGTCAAGTTTTAATGTCATCTAGATTACAATATCAACTGTCAACTTGTGCAATTTGTTTACTTAGTGCACACAAATGCATATACACCCACATAGTTTTGTGAATGTGCAGATGTATATTTTTATTTGCTTATTTATTCACGGGAAATGTTCTCTCATTTTTTCATGCTAGCAAGTTGTCTTAAGTGCATCTGTTTCGTGCTTATTCCCATATCCATTCCATGTGAAATTTCCTTATATCATAGATATTACAAAGTCAACAATCTGGTTTTGAAGTTTATGCATGTATTTATTTATTTCTTCATTTTGAGGTCTGTGATGTGTGCTATAGTGCTAAAAATGCAATGCAGATTCATTCTATGGAGCATGTTAATGCTGTTAAAGCAACTAGCTATATGCTATCGAGGTATATATTTTTGGTTCTTTTCATGTACACTTTGGCCTTTAATGTCCTTAGTCTGTTACTTTGTGTAGCTACCACTGCTTTGGATGACGTAGCCTTGTTGGTGGTATAATTGGTGAAGGTTTTTAAGTCCAATGAGTTTGTGACAAATATCATTATTGGGTTTTTGTGGGGTTTTTCTTGGCGATTAACTGTGAAATTTGTTTTTCTTGGAAAAATATTGGGAATTTGTCCAACTAACATGTGATTCTCGTTTCAGCATTTTTTTTTTCAGAACACATCACAACTATCTTTTCATTGTTTTTGTTTTTTTCTCCTCTCTTTTCCTTTTTTTTTGGGAAGAAAACAGTGATATTTGTGACGTTGATGTAATAGAGCAGCATTTTTATTTGCCTTTTATTTCATCAGATATCTTCTGAAACTAAAGTGATTATCCTGTCGTTCTGAGACGAGTTAACAGCTAAAATATTCTGCATTGACCATTGAAGGAGGATATTGGCTGATATACACATACATATTCTTGTTGTGAAAAGACAGGACAGTTGATAGTGTAAGAATCAATATACTTGAACTGGGGGAGTGTTGAGATACACACAAATAGTTTATATTCATAAAATCTAGTGCAGAAGACACTTAGATGCTACTTGCAGTTCAGTTCTTCGCTTGTTTTTCTGTCCTGGACTTCTACAGTAAGCAAATGAGAATGCTGTTTAGGAGTAGTCACTCAAGGATCTCTATTTATCATGTGCTGTGCATAGAAATCTGATAAGTGCAAACACCTATATGCATGAGTTTACTGCCCACTTATGTATTTTGTTCAAGGAAGTGATAATACAAGGACATTAATCACCATTATTTTGTAATTAAATTGTGTTATGAACATCTTGAATGAAGATTTATAAGAATCCAAAATAATAACCTTAGGTTCGATAAGAACCTAGCATACACAATGAACAAACTCTTCACAGCAGCACAAACAGATCAGAAGTGCAGTAAGTGCACTGGGAGCATTAATTCCTATATTCATTTCAGGGCAGTTTATTAACTAAACTAGCCGTTGCACTGCTTCCAATTGTTCCATAGTTTCTCTACATTTTATTTTTCTCAAGAAGGAGATAAACTTATTTCCTTTTCTTTTTGGGTGACAGTTACTTCACATCTGATACATATGCCAATGGACATTCAGCTCGAGCTGCAAGACTTGCAGCAGGATTATGTGCAGATCTTGCCTCAGCTATTATGCAAGGACATGCTAGAAATGGTTTTGCACTTGTGGGTTGAATATCCAATGTTTTCTCTCTCTCATTCTCTCTCCTTTTCCTTTGTCATTTATTCATGGTTATAACTTATAACAATTTCCTTTTCACCTGTCACAAGCCAGGTCAGACCTCCTGGTCATCATGCAGGTTTGAAACAACCAATGGGCTTTTGCTTGCACAACAATGCAGCAGTGGCTGCCTTGGCTGCTCAAGCTGCTGGTGCAGATAGAGTGTTAATTGTTGATTGGGTAGTCTTTTGTGAATCCTCAGACGTGCTTGTATAGTTCATGATTTAACCATACGTGTTTACTCTGTGTTGATCGTTTGTTACATTTTGGGAAGTGTCTATTTTTGGAAGTTTGAAGTTAATGCTCTGAGGCTTTATTGACTTTAGTTGTTTTCTTGACATTGCAGGATGTGCATCATGGTAATGGTACCCAAGAAATTTTTGAAGGAAACCGCACGGTGAGCCTCTACAATAATATAAAGTTGATTGTCTAGGCTTTTCATTTGGATGTACTAGTGGTCGTTTTTTGTCTACATGTGATCAAATGAAAGTAGAGTTGTAGGAATATGTACACATATGAATATATGATAGAGAGTTGAAAGGGGACAGCTGTCTCTTTATTCAATGAACTAGGTATTGGATAGGTGATGCCTAGGTGCTACTCCACTTGCATCACCTAAGTGCTGGACTTAGGCGATGCAAGGTGTTGGCGCCTGATGCAGAGCCAGAAGCAGATAGATCCAGATCCAACTTATTTTGAATTATAATGAGATTTAATACGACTTATGCTTGGGTTTTTGTTTGGTTATTTGGACCTTAGTTCTGATCCTGACTATAAATATCTAAGTAGTGGATCCATATCTGTGTAACTGGATCTAGTTAGTTTCCAATACCTGTAAATGGATCCAGATCTGCAAGCCATTCCGTTCTCTATATGAGGGGACGTGGGTTCATTTTGTAAGATAGTTGATGAATGAATGAAGTAGAAGTTGTTTGCTACTTTTCTCTCTTTCCCTTCAGTTCAGCATTTTGCTTGAGTTCTAGTTAGTTTTTAGCATAAGTATCGCATGGGGTTCATCTGTGATTGTTGTTTAAGAGCGTTGTTTGCAAAAAATCCTGTGTTCTGTATTCTGTATTCTAACAAGCAATGTTTTTGAAGGTGCTCTATATTTCTTTACATAGACATGAAGATGGACGATTTTATCCAGGCACTGGAGCGGCAAATGAGGTCTTATTTGCCAAATTTTTGTTTGAGTTGCTGACCCTAAAACAATTGTGGTAGCCAACCTGTGCAGATTTATTTTTGGTTTCCAAAGCATGCTATTGACAATCTGACCTTTTCTTCTCTTTTTTGCTGCTTTGGGTTGGCTAATTTGGCATTACATGATTGGTTCCTTTTTTGTTTTTTTTTTCCCTTGTGATGAATGATGTCAATTCCTTTTTAAGATGTGTTCCACTGCACATTTTGATATCTTTGCTTTAAGGTGGATGAAAAGGACATAAAGATAAGCTGAACGAAAAAAGAAGTGGAATGATATGATTTCCCTTTTTAAATTCAAATGAATTAGTGATGGATGGTAGGTGTAGGATAGGTTGCAACAAGTATGGCAAGGGTGTATCTTAAGGACATGATCTAATGGACCATTTGTATTGAGCATCCCTTATCATAAACTTGCTGCACGTTCAGCAGCCCCAACTATGAGAAATCTGCCAATCCACATGCGACTGTGAACATCAAAGTTGGGTATTGTATTTAGTAGCTGGGGTGTTCATCTAAGAGCTAATTAAGCAAGCCATGATGTTATCATGATCTTACAGAGGCCTTAAGACCCTCACCTATAACCAAACACTTACGATCAATGCCCCAGATGGTCTTATCATGTTATTGAGTCTAATCTTCCATGAAATGTAAGAAATTATGGGTATTTGATTTTGAACAATTAAAGGCAATTAATACTTCAGATTTGTAACTACCTGGCCTACTCCCACACCAGGCTCGGGCTTCTAGTTGCGCAGATCCTAGCCTGCCCTATATATAGCAGCTTCTTTCCAGCTCCAAAATAGCTAGAAACTAGGACAACCTATCACTCAACTGACCTCGTCATAAATCCTCCAAGATTCTTCACAATCTTACGAGACTAAAACTTGTCAAAGTATGGTGTTACAATCCACCCCATTAAGGCATATCCGTCTGCTTTTGTGGTAGCCAAGGTTCGAATGTTGAACCGGCTTTGATACCACTATAACAGCTCGACCCACTCAAACTCTGGGCTTGGGCTCTTGGTCAGGTAGATTCCAACCTGCTTCCTAGTATCTTTGGTTTCAACCCTAAAGTGACTAGCAACTAGGGAATCTGTCTTAAGTGTGCCCCAAGATTTTTCTCAATCTTATATATGAGACTAAACTTCTCGGAGTGGGACGTTACAAGATGATAAGGTTTCACTTTTGTACCAATAGATCTTAGGTCTAATCAATATTAATATGCGGAGTATCTGTTGGCAAGTACTTGAACATGTGGTGCTAAACCTGTCAAAAACGATCTTAGCCATTGATTTCTTCCATATTGAGATTGAGAGAAAAAAGAGGAAAGGTTGTGAATCTGTATTAGATGACTAAAATGTCATATCTTCTTTTTCTCTTTTTTCCTAACCGTCCATGTAAACTAAATCAGTAGCCCATATCATTCCTGATAGACTATTACCTACCTACCCATTTATCTTTCTCTCTCTCCATATATATATATGTGTGTGTGTGTGTGTGTGTATATATATATAATGATATATATTCTAAACGCCTTAGGGGGAAAAAAG
The DNA here is from genome assembly GCF_008831285.2 of Nymphaea colorata. Lineage (NCBI taxonomy): Eukaryota > Viridiplantae > Streptophyta > Magnoliopsida > Nymphaeales > Nymphaeaceae > Nymphaea > Nymphaea colorata. Next base: position 15,737,258 of record NC_045143.1, read on the forward strand.
GCTTATAAATGGCTGATTGTTGAAAGCAAATTTAGGGGAGATATGTACAAAAACGATTCATCATCAAGTTGAAAATTGGGTCAAGGTAACATGTTACTTCTTGCAACTATGTACATATCCTGCATACTTTGAGAAGTGGTCTCCAAGCCCATGCTTTAGGGCTTTGACATGAGAAGGAACGGGAGGGTGTACATTGAAAGAAAGGAAGCCTGCCCTAGGACTGTGTGCTACAGCGTTGGACCACATCTTTATATCTTTAACAAATGTTGTAAATATTGGTTTCAAACTTATATTGGCCATTTAAATGATACACTACATTGAATGATATTTGAAAGGGCCTGAACTGGCCTGCCTTGTTGCAGGGAGGGGCTGATATGATGCATATCAGGTGATACAGGCTGATATAATGAATATCTGCTGATGCGGGCAATGCATGCTCATTAAGCCGATAAGGAGCTGGGCTCGGGCCGGCCCGACACCCGAAACTCAGGTCTGGGCCCAGCCCGACCGTTAAAACCAGAGCCCGATTAATTTAAAAAATATATTTTTTAATAAATATTAAAATCAAATTATCGGGCCACCCTCTCGGGGCCCGGGCCCGAGCCCGAGTTGGGCCGGGTACCTGCCGGTGGTCCGGCCTGGTGCCCAGGCTTAACGCTCATATCTACACTAACAATAATTTTAGGCATAAAACTTGCAAGAAACAAATTCCAAACGGAACTTATACAGCAAACTTTTTATAAAAATTATGCACCCTAATTCCAAAATATCAAACTCATCATTCATTGACGTATATATGCACAAATACATATGCATGTAGAAATATTATTTGTTGAATATATTAAGGTGTGCATGTTACATATTTATTCCTGTTACATAAAGTAGTGAAATGGAACCAAAACGTTGGTTTTGGCAATTACTAATGACTATCAGTCAGATGTACCAATTGGGTACCACCTGTTTTTGGATAACTTTTTTTTCTTTGTTTCTTGTTTTTCTTCCCTCAACTTTTCTGACTAAGAAACAAAATGCAAAGAATAAGCTTCTAGTAATCATCAAAGGAAAAATAGGAAATCCCTGCTTTTAATACTTTTTGCTACTTTTGATTGTTGCTGATTTCTGGTCTCTCTATGTTTAACTTGTATGTTTTTATTTTTTTTTATTTTTTTTTATGGAGAATATCTCAAGTTGGAGGTGTGATCTCCATGGATCACTGCTTCTATCTTATAACGTGACATGGCTACAGGCTTGGACGTGCATGAACAACAATTTGAAAAGCCTTGTATGTGCCATATATACATATATAGGATCCTTGGATTTCTCCATCCAAATTTGCATGGAGAAATCCTCCAGCACCTCACAGCACACTGCCCAATGCATTGCATCAGGTAGTGTTTTATCACCCTGCCTTATACATTGCATTGGGCGGCCATGATTGGACTGAGGGCCGAATGGTTGGAGGATTTCACCTCCTTTATATATATATATATATATATATATATATATATTATAAGTCACATGGATACTTCAATAAGGTCCATGTACCTGTGTCGCCGTACCTATTCCCAAAGTGGGTACTTGGACACACTTAGGTGCTCTTTAGATTGAAACCAATCCAAACTGCCTAATTTTACATGATTTAGTTTTTTCCAACTCAGTTTTCATTCTGTTTTTGGAGCTACTGTTCATTAATATGTAATGTTTTTACTTAAAATCGCTTGTTTATTTTAAATGTTGCTTTCATTTTGATTTTTTTGTGTTATTTTGCACACACACACAGATATATATCATGACCATACTTCCACAAGATCAACAGTACTGTTATGATCTCAAGCTAAAAAACCTAGGAATAAAAATATATGATTTTTCATCATATATATAGGATTATATAATCTGACCAAACTCCACCTTATCTATAACTTTTCAAATCCTTAACGAATATTACACATCTAGAAGACTAAAACACAATTTTCTTTATTCCTAGGTTTCCAAATGTGAAAATCATGTCCATATAGTTAGTTTTGTGAGAAACACACTCACAACTGAGATATTCTGTGAGCCCAGGAAAATTTTATAGGCTTTACAGTTGCTTTGGGATAATAATTGTTTTATGGAGGTCATAGTAGTTCAATCAACCCGTAATCTGAGAGTTACTTTCGGATGAAAATTATGATGAATTTTCTTCTAAACTTTTGAGGTGAAGTATTATAGGTACATGTTTTGTACAGTAGTATCTGAAAACACTTAAATTTTAAGAGAGCACTGTCTTTGATCCACTGAAAAACTCTCAAAGGACTTGAAATTTTATTTTTAGAGTTTTAATCTTTTAATATGTGAGGATTCAAACAGGTCGCCTTATTTACATGTAACTTGCTTAAGTAAAATTGAAATGTGAAATGTAGATAAGGATATTTATATGTAAATGAGTAGTACGACCAAGGCAGAGACCTATAACTTGATTGACCATAAGCAAGTTGGTAATTATTTCAATTGTTTACCTACAACACCACCTCAAGTTTGTCAAGTGTTTCCTCACCTCTATAAAAACCTTCAACGGATGTGAGATAAAAAGGAGATGGCGGTCTCCAAAAGACTTGCATATTTTGTGCATTTGTTTTGCATCTGGAAACCGAGATCCTCACATCTTCTTATTGTGTCCTGCATATGCGTAGTGGCAGGACTGACATTTATGTGTTATTGTATATGCTTAATCTTTGTAAAGTAAAGGATTATCCTAATGAAATTAGGGTGTGCCCAACACTTTTGGGCTGCCAATACAATGTGGAAAAGTCCACCTTTCTTGTCTTTCCTTCTTCCCCACATTCAACAATTCTAGACATTCGGATCCAACATTGTATCAGAGCCATAGATCAGGGACAGATGTTGCATATTTCTCATCTGCACCAATTTGAGGATTTTCAGGTTCATTTTTTCCTCTTCTCTGATCTGTCATTACTTCTCTACCTGTGTACTTGCTTTTTTCCCCTTAATATTCTGCCCACGATTCTGCACTGTCATTTGTTCATCTTGCTTTTGTCTAAATTATTTATGTATTGTTTCCTCATGAAAAGGTGTATGCTGATGTCCATTGTCCATCTTTAACAAGAAGAGTGAACGAGCAAGACTATTAAGGTCTTGCTGTATAACACTAATGGACTTGTCATTTTTGTGCTCTAGTGCATATTAAATGAATATTTGCTAATACATCGGTTTAATTTTATCCATGTTCTTATTTCATAATTAGAATGATACATTTGTTTCTAATGAACTTATAATTGCATGAACCATGTGCTGATTGATCATTTGATATCGGTGCCCAGTTACTTCAAATGTTTATTTTCTGCTTGTAGTGCAGATAGGAGGTCTTGGTGCAGAAGGTTACTCCGTCAATATTCCCTGGAAATGTGGAGGAATTGGAGATAATGACTATCTATTTGCATTTGAGCAAGTTGTTCTTCCCATAGGTGATATTCTTGATTTCTAGTTTTTGCTTCCTTAGTCATAACAAAAAGTCTTAAAGTTCAAATTGCATTTTGCATAATGGAATAATTATTTTTTTTGATATTTTAGATGGTCCTATCAAATTTTTAATCTCTATTGAATTATTAAGCTAATCAAGGTCATTCGGAGACCATCTCCTCTGTAGTTGAGACACAACAGACAAAATTTTCATATGGTAGTGATCAGAATTTTGGTTCATATGCCAAGTCTTTGTAGTGTACTCCTTATGCTATTTTAGTTCTATTAATGTGTTTTCCATATAGTGGTGGTCTAATTTTCTGTTCCTGTAGCTTAAGGCCTAAGGGATATGCTAATGCATATGTTTCTTCTACAATACACCAACAGCCCCATGTCAGCCAAACCAAAGGGAGAGTTGTATGCGGATAGTGTTTGTCAAAGAGCAAGTGCTATGATTGTTTAGTATGATTATACGAAAACAATACCAAGACAAAACCATGGAAGCAACCTTTCATGAAAAAAAAAAAAAAACTGAAACTATGTAACCCAGTAGTACAGAGAGACTGTCACAGATCTTTAAGTGTCTGAGACTCCAAATGATCGGGCTTGCAGAGAAGTTTAAACTTATCGTTAATGCTTTGATAAGGAATAATGGAGAGAGTATGGTTCTACGTTAACATTGTCACAAAAAACGTGTATGGGTATAATACGACGAGGAAAAAGACTAGTATAATACGGCAAAGTTATATATATCGGGAATGAAACGGGAAAAAGACGGTAAATTTTTAAAAAATAAATAAAAAATCCTGACAATTATGTAAAAATAAAATAAATGAGAAATTTAAAAAAAATATTGAAAAATGACTCCTTGGCCGTTCTCAGCATGGGCATCTGTCTCTCACGTTATACACAACACAGAGGACCGTTCCATCGTTCATCCTCTTAGAAGAGGTCCAATGCCAATGCTTGTTTTCCATATCATAAAAAAGAAAACGGAAAACCTACATCAAGATTTCTGATGTATACAGCAAAAATCACAGCAAAATCCCTATTCTGGAAGAAACATACAACAAAACGTGCAATAACATAATAACAGTAAAGTTTAAAGTTTAAAGTTTATAAAACAAAGCCCTCTCACCACTCGTCCGTCTGGCGAGCCCCTCTTCAGTTGAATGAGAACGAGAAGGAGACGAAGGAGAAGATGGAGATTCCTGTCAGCCTCCGGCAACTCCCGTCGACCCCTGCTCGTCCGTCCGGCGTCCCCCCTTCAGTCGAATGCTCTTCAAAGACTCAGTCCAAAGAGAAGGAGAAGGAGAAGAAGACGAAAGAGAAGAGACGAATCGAGCATAAGTTTTTAACCTAAGCCCTCTTTCCTTTCTAAAAATACATTTTTGCCATTAAAAGGAACGATCAAGTTTCAAAAAAGCCAACTTTTTAATAATTATTACGTGTTGTGCCATCTAACCACGTGCCCTTAAAAAACACTAAAGACGCGTTTTATACGCGTCATTTTTTTTTTTGCCGTTTTTTTGAAAAAAATGCGTCTCATTCCCGTTTTATTCGTCAGAGGGGCTTTTGGCGTATAATACGCGTTTTTTCCAAAAAAACAGCTTTTTTGTGACAATGACTTAGACCAAGAGAGAAGGTCAATACCTCTTTCAATAAGATTGAACTTAGAAGGAAGTGGTCAACTAGGGCCTAGAAGGGGAGGGTCCAACCTAGAATAATATTGGTCAAACAAACTTGAAATGGCATATATTTGTATCTGGACCATGATATGTTGAAAATGGATCCATGTTGTCAAAGGCTTGCCTAGGCCCCCAAGCTTGGCTTGTTGGCTAGGTAGCTGAGTGGTCTGCAACTTGAAAATATCTAGAATGTCACGTAGGATGCCTAGTCTTGCCTAATTACTCTCTATCCTAAGTGCTCTGTGGCCCTGGAAGATGGTGTTTCATTCTCATAATCCCTCCTAAAAATATATTTTTGCGGTTGTTGCATTGGGTTCTTAACTGATTATTCTCCTTCACCCTTTTTGCACCATTGTCATGTGGGATCAGATGATGCCATATCTTCAAAGGAAAAGAAGAAGAAGAGGAACACGTATGGTAAACTTAGTGAAAACTGAAAAGCAGTTGAAATCTATGATTTTTGGTAAAATGAGAGATTTCATACCTTAGAGAGAAGAAATTGGGAAAACCCCTTTCTCCAAACATGAGTCAGGTAACCCGTGATAGATCTATGCTTAAATAGGCAATTTAACGGTGACATCGATGATTTCTTGGTGAAACCGATAAAATCTCTCCCTTCTTCAATTCCAGGATGAATTTAGAAATGGAGGAGGAGCGGCTTTTAAAAGGAAAATTGTATAAAAAAAGAATTGGTTGGGGCTTGTATTGCATGATCCATGTGATGCTTTGTATCATATTACAATTTTGAATCGTGATGGTACGTATCATATGATACGGCCCTGTATCCTATGATGCTGTATGACACTAATTTTGGGGAAGAAGACAGTTGAGAAAAGAGAGAGATAGATGGCCTGAGAAAGAGCTGGGATGTAGTGGACGGTGGAAAGGAAGGAGGGAGAAAGAAGAATACAAAAAGGAAGAGGAGGAAGGATCAACCGACAACTTTGAGCTTCTACGAAGGTACGGTCTGGTTTTCCCTTGCTCAAACCTAGACTAGATGTTGTTTAGTAAAGATGGTGACAAGAAAAATGCCACCCATGAGAGAAGAAATTGGTGGGTTGACTTTAACAGTCTTTGTCGGCTTCATTTAAGCCCCATTTGATGGCACAATAATTTTTTGAGTGGTAAACTTTTCATGAAAAAAAATTCAAGAAAAATGTACAGTGAGTATATTTGAGATTTTTCCAAATCCAAGTAATGTTTGATGGCCTGGAGTTTTTTCCCTAGAAAAAAGATTATGTTTTTTGTTGCACAGGAAAAAATTGCCATGGAAAAAATTGCGGAGGTCGTAGAGAGTCGATTCGCCGGTTCCCGTCGGCGATGGAGTCCACTGCCTCCGTAGGGAATCCTGACCTGAAATGGCGGAGGGAGAGTGAGAGGGATGGAAAAAACAAGACGGAAAGAGAAAGTGAGGCGTTTACCTTTCACCAGCGGATGTCCGATGCTGGGGAAGTTGCTGTTGCGTCTTTGCAAGACGACGGAAAGAGAGGGATGCGCGGCACGAAGCCCTCACTATTGCTTCTTTTGCTGCGAATGATTTGGTGTCAAGGAGATCGTCCCCCGTGGCTGTAAACACAGTTCAAAATTTTGAATAATGGGAGCAGCGAAGGATGCAGGGCAAGGTCGAGGGGAGCATCAAGAAGCTTAGGGATCAAAAGGAGAAGGATGAGAGGAGGAACAGACAGAGGAAGCAGACGGAGAAAGCGACCGTCGATTTTGATGATTTTGAAGATTCTGAAAAGGGGAAGATAGCGAACCAAAAGAGGTTAAGAAGGTGGAAGAGGAAGAAGAAGAAGTGATCTTGGGGAAGCGAGCAGTTGTCTGTCGCTAGAGTAAGCGATTGAGAAACTGGTGGAGTACTCAGAAGAGGAATAGACGAGGAAGAAAAGAGACGCAAAGAGAGAGAGAGCACATCTAAACAAAGCCCTAATGGGCAAAAAAATTATCCTTGGAAAAAAGTCGGACCCCCCAGGGTCCGACTTTTTCTCAGGTGAAACTTTTCCAAGTCCAACCTGTCGAGCAGGGGAAAAATGTTTGTGTTTGATGGTGGGCGGTAAATCCGTACAAATAAGAAAATTTTCCGTCGATGAACAGGAATTTTCCTACGCATCAATCGGGGCCTTAGGAATTTTGGAACTTAGGATTTTGGTGTCACAGAAGGAATTTCTGAAATCTGGGTGTTGTGAACAATGGATGCAGCAGAATCCTAATTGGGAATACCAGTTTATCATTGTATTTGGAACAGCCGATGCTCAAGTTAATGAATGTGCAAACGTTTTTCTCTTTTGATAAGGAATATTAGTTTCCTCTCTATAATGAATTTAGTGAAATCCTCCCGCAGGATATCATAATAGATCTTCTGATGGCTGGCTTGGTTAAAGTGCCTACGCTAGCCCACAAGCTTAACTCTTTTGGGGTCAAATGAGAAAGAACACAGTAATATTTTATATTTCATAAAAATATATTTGACAAATGATATGTCCATCACCTTTTTTCTCTTTGTTTTTCTTTGAACCGTCCATCGTGATAAATTGGATGACCCTCATGAGTGAGCTGGGTGATGCTAGATAGCCGGAGTCACCATTCAATTTTTCTTCTATATATATACACACACACCCACACCCACGGCCCACCCTTTTGAAATGCTAATAAAATAATGGATTTTGTGAAAATATAATTTGTAAACTTTTGCTATATAGTTGAGGTGGAGAAAATAGTGCATGACAAATGATAATAAACTACATAATTGCAAGCACGCTTCTATGACTAAGTTTTAAGCTTTCCTTGTAAGTGGTCGGCTTACAAAGAAATGCAAAAGAGGTGCAGGGGAGTTAAGATGCACACGTTTGGCTGGTGCCTTTGGTAATAAAGATTGAATCAGAACAAGCTTGTTAGAAGGAACTTAGTTGGAGATCACTGGTACATGATCATCGACACATTTAGACTATAAATGCTAATTAAAGGTAACATTTGTGGCGCCTCATATATTGTCGCTGAATTGTGAGGTAAAGCTATTGGTTTGGACTGGAGAATATTTTCCAGTTATATTTTTCTTTTTATGTCACTTACCTTGCATAAACGCTGTCCTGGTGATGAATTTTCAAATGTCCATTCATATTGAATATGTGTTTTGGTCATGGTTTTGCAGCTTTGCAATTCGCCCCTGATTTTACCATTATATCTGCTGGATTTGATGCTGCACAGGGTGATCCTCTTGGTGGTTGTAGTGTAAGTGATTTTTATACTGTCTTTTTTATCTGATAATGCCCATTTATATATGTTTCTGTAGTCTCAAATTTGTCACATGAGATCAATGTCTTAAACCCAGTGACTTGGGAGTCGACTTGGCCTTTATTGGCTCATGACTTGGCAGGCCAACTCTGTGAATCATCCTCGGTTTCATCAACTTTTGTTTTTGAAAAAAAAAAGGTGAACTTGTCATTTGAACATAAAAAGTTGTGGCATGACCTCATTACTTGTACTATTAAGAAAGAAGCCAAATTACATGAAATGAAGCAATGAATAAGTTATAATTATTCATTTAATAACATGGCAAGGGTAATTAGTCTACTCTATGATTTCTTAGTTCAGCATAATTGAGTATCAAGTATGAATATGTCATTGAAAAACAATTCAACATCAACACATTGAAGAAAAGATATTCAGGATTTATGACTATCCAACAGTTGACAAACTCAACATATAGGTGGATTATCTAACTGAATGTCCAAAAGTAAAGAGATCAATGCTCTAAAATAAGTAGATGACTGTACCTGAACCTGAGTCTAGTCAACTTTAACTTTTCGTTTGGAATCTGCAAATTTAATGTGTGAGTGATAGTTCTCAATTTTAATGTTTCTCCAGATTAGAAGATTCACATCAGAAGTCCAGTATTTAGTACATAGCAACCAAGCACCACATTGATTGCAAAGAACTCAATATGCAAAGCAATCTATGACCAATGTGTTGTCAGCAAGTTTTGAGTTTTGGACAAAACCAAGTTCCCCTGTTGGGTTGACCTGGTAGGGAAACAAGTCGAGACGAGTCTCATTGACGCAGCGAGTTTTTAAACATTGCATGAGATTGCTTTTCAGGTTTTTATTCTAACTATAAGCTTGATTATATATTTGTGCAGGTGACTCCAACTGGGTTTGCTCAAATGACACATATGTTAATGGGTTTATCTAAGGGGAAATTGCTTGTTGTTCTTGAAGGAGGGTATGTTTTACTCCTTCATTCATGCTGCATGTGTTACTGTGCTGAAACCTTATTTACTTTTAGTTTTAGTTTGTTCACAGGTATAATCTACGGTCAATATCGTCTTCTTCTACTGCAGTAGTAAAGGTAAATGAATACATGAGTTGAAGGAACAAAAATTCCTATTGCTTATTAGTACTTTGGTAGCTAATGTGGTTGTGATGTTTGCTCTATTTTATGCCAAGGTCATAGATTTCATGATATTTTAGAAAATATTGTGATATTAACGAAAAATAACAAAAACGAAAAAAATTGAAAAAATCACGATATTTTGGAAAAACATGAAAAGAAAAATTTGTCTCATTTTCTGCGATTTTTTTATTTTTATCATTTTTAACATTAATAGCAATATGTCCTCAATTTTAAATTAAAGTAAATTATTTTCATCATTTTTATCATCATGAAAACATTCTTTTTAGTTTTTATCACTTTAGTTTTATAATTTATTTATGTCTTGTTATTAACTTATTAGTTTCTCATTTATTTTATTTTTACATAATTTTTATATATTTTTATTTTTCTGTGATTTTCCTAAAATGACAACTTTGCCAGAAAATGCCCGAGAATGATATTTTTGATACTGTTTTATGCTACTGTTTTTAGTGAAATGTGCATTGTTTACTTGATTAGAAAGTATCTGATTGTATATTTTATTGGCATGTATATAATGAATAGTCCCAGTTGACTTGTATACTTTCCATCTCTTGTTTTAATTGATATTACTTACAAACTTTGTTTGTTAAGCCTCATAACTCGCAAGTGTTGTAACATATTGCATCATATGACATGTTACATAACATAATGTGATTATGAAGATTAATAATGAAATACACCTAATCTCATGGGTGTAAAGTATGAATCACAGCAGCATCATACAAAACAGCCCTGGTTGGTCCCGGGCGAAAAGGGGGGTGGGAAAGGAACCTTTTGTTATTATTATTATTATTTTGGTTTTATGAAGCAGAAAAAGGAATACCCTTGCACCTAGGTCATACGGACTCTTAAAAGCATGTTTATGAGCATTCAACACAAAACTATAGTTAGGCAACTATAAAATAACAATTGGCAATTGATGAACAATATCAAGAAGTTGTCAAGTACCATCAAACCATTCTCACTGAAAACATGTTCTATTTGAAAGAAAACATTAAAAACTAGTCAGCCAGAAAAAGGGAAAAAAATTTGTTTTATGGAAAAAAACGTATTTTTTGGAAAAAATGTCAAAATAAAAAAAGACATTTTTTTTCAATTTTTTTTTCCTTTTTTTACATTTTTAGTTACCAGATTTTTATTTTCAAATTTTACACATGTTATTTTAGGATTTTTTTAATTTTTTAAAACTTTTCTAGACTTTTTCGAGAAAAACAACTTTGCCTCATTATACCTTCCAAAAAACTCGCCATTTAATACCTATAAACGATATCTGGGATGATGAGTCAAAATATCAAATAAGTGCCATAAAGCATAGTTATATAGTATAACCAAATTTTGCAAATCATTGCTCTCATGATAATTGACAATTGAGAATATATATAGATTAAAACTTAAAATATAATATACAAATGGTCTGAATAGGCATGGTGTATACCTTATCAGGAAGCATGTTTTCAATTTTAAAGTTTGAACCTAATGCATAACTTACATTGCAAGCACGAGGCCTTCAATTCCTTGTAGAAACTAAGAAAGTAAAAGCCTAGAAACAAATGAAATGTTGCTAATTTCAACTTCCTTTTTCCATTTATGGTGTATCAAATATGTGGCATATCATGTGGTCATGCCTATTCAGTGAGTTGATTATCTTACAAAAAGAATGCCAAAATGGCCTAGAAACAAATGAAAAGTTGGTAATTTCAACTTTCTTTTCCCATATATGGTGTGTCAAATATCCAAAATACATGGCATTTCATGTGGCCATAGCCTATTCAGTGAGTTGATTATCTTAGGAAAAAAAAATGGCAGCCAACAAAAATTCCGTTTTAATGAAAAGAATATTGAATATCTGTCTATTATGTAATTCTATTGACAACTATACTATATTCATATCAGTCTATAATTCTATCATTATACACTCTAAGATCCCTAGAAACATTCTCCATCATCAGCACCACTACCATCATCATCATTCAATAAAATCATTGTATCCATAAGAGTCCTCTTGCTCCTCTTCTCTTTTTCGTTGTTTTAGACTTGTCATTTCATTTTATCCATCTTCATTTTCTTTGGTGCCCTTTACTGAGTTTGTTTCTATGTTCTCTTATTTATCTTGTATTAAAAATAAAACATATATTATATCAAATGTCATGTTGAATTCTCACCTAATGTAACTTGGGTAAGGTAAATTGCACAGCTAAATTCATTGATATATCAAAACTTACCTCATCATTGACATCAACTTTTTGGTTCTACTATCCAATTGTCGACTGGATTCTAAAGAAAAATATTGTCCACTGAGATCTGCAGTAACCCAACCCACTTCCACACGGAGCTTGGACTCCTAGTTGGCTGATTCTAGTCCATCCTCAACAACTTCAATTTTTACCTTGAAAAGGCCAGAAACCAATTCATCATGTAGCCAACCCACTTGTAAACTCTCGAATATTTTCAAGAATCTTTAGTGCAGGATTAAACATTCTCATGATGGGGTGTGAAAATCCATCCCCTTTAGGCACATGCGTTTGTGCATGTAAGACTCCATGTTCGAGTGTTGAACAGGCTTTGATACTAATTACAACTAACCAACTCACTCCAACACCAAGTTCAGACTCCTAGTATGGCAGATCCTAACCCACTCTCAAACAGCTTTGATTCCTGCCCCGAAAAGGTTAACAACCATTTAGCCATCCCCCTTATAAACCATCAAAGATTTCCAAGTATCTTTGTTATGAGACTAGAGATGATCAAAGATGGCGCTACATATGGACAACAGTTATATAGTCTGCACCGAATTGAAGGGGCTTGAGGTATCTGACTGTCAAGTGGTCCCTTTGATCTTCTCGCCCATACTGAACGTGGCACTGCTTTCTAAGAAGAATAGTGTCGGTCACTACTTTTTCCTAGAATTGGGGGTGAATACCGAAACTAGATTCTTATAATTGCCCATTATAGAATTGTCTCTCTTAAGGTTTGTTTATCCGATAGGCTTAACTTGTGATGTACATATACCAAATCATTTTGCACCTCTTTGTTGATGTTTAGATATTAGTAAAAAATAAAAATAAACTTGTAATAATGCATCCACTGCCTTTTGGCTTGCTGGCTTTAGGCACGTAATGCTTTCTTTTACTCCAGCCTAACCAGACGATGCTAAAGTAGGCCAATGACTCTTATTCTACATCGTTTTGTGAAGGTTCTCCTTGGTGAAAAGCCTGCAGTTAAGATGGGCAATATCTTGCCCTCCAAGTCAGGGCTGCAAACTTTACTTGAGGTTCTGGACATCCAGCTAAAGTTTTGGTCAAATCTTGAGCCATGCTATGCCAAAGTTTGCTCGCTATGGAAATCATCTCATGCACGTGGCAGGAGAAAGCATCAACATTTTTTATGTTCTGGTTGGTTAATTGCACAACTTATCAGGAAATGAATATTTTCTTGTTTAAGCTTCCAGTTGAGTAATGTTATTTGGCCAACAGTTTATCTTGAGTAATTAAATTAGGTATTCGTGCATTTAAGTAGCAAAATATATGCCCTAGGACTAATTCATGTTTGTTTAATTTCACTGTCTTCCTTGCATACATCCTATAATAGAGTAATCTTTTTCTGGAATGTTATTTATGCGAGACTGATTAAGATTAGAGTAGCTACCATGTGAAAATCTTGTATGCCTTTTAGTAATGGAAACCTTAATTCATGCTAACATGTCAAATTGCTTCTTTCTAACAATGGAAAATTTTGTGAATTTGTGCTTATAAAGTCCAGAAATATTTCATCTACTGGTTAAATAATTGTATGCTTTCATGCAACACTATGCTTAAAGCAAATTATGGCCATGTCCTCTGTAAATGATGGAGTTAAGGAAATATTCGAATTCCTTTGTAATCGAAGGCTTTTTCTGTTTTTTTTTTTTTCATTTTTGGCATTAATATCACTTTCTTTTTTTTCGAAAAACACACCAGTGGTTTGTCTTTCACAAGATAGTCACTTTATAAATGCCAGAAAAGTTTCGATTAAAATTGTTAAATTGTCTTACTTTAATAGTGCCTAAAGTTTACAATGGGATCTTGAAGGATCCTTGGGAATTCGGAAGGCACCTCTCCTAATATTGGACTAGCTGACGTTCAATCCAAACTTGGGTGCTGAATGTCATACCTAACAAACTTCAATATCTGATGCTAAAGTTCCTCTCTTTAAAACCAAATTAACGAGGGTTGGTAAGATTCAACTAGTGATTCCAGTATATGTTGTCGTACATGAGATGAATATTTATTCACATGCTTGAAATCAAAAGATACCTTTTATATCCATCAAATGCTATGTCATTAAAAATATATTTTTTCCTTTCTTGTTTTTTATTTCTTTCTTTTTCTTTCCCTCATCTCTCTCTCTCTCCTTTTTTCTGTTGTCTAAGTAATATGTGCTCTCTCTCGCTCTCTCTCCCCCTTGTCCTTTAAAAAGGATGGCCGGATGTAGTCCTTTCCAGCTTGTCATCTTTTTTCAAGGACCACCAGTCTGTCATCCTTGGACGACACACTTACTGCTTGAGCTACAAAAATGAAATTCTAGTTTCCTATTTTTTTTTTTTTGTGATAATCAAAGTTCAGCCAGATTTCAGCTAAGCCAGCCCTATTCATCATGGCAAGACGAAGCATATTGAGATTGACCAACACTTCATCAAAAAGAAGATTGAAGACAAGAAAATTATGCGTGGTTCTGTTCATTCAAAAGATCAAGTTGCAAATCAATTCACAAAAGGACTCATAGAGAATAGATTTTGGTTCTTGAAAGGCAAGTTGTCCATTATTCAAGATAATGTACAACTTGAGGGGGAATGTTGAGAGTTATGTGGTATTTCTGTATTTTTGTATGCTTGGATTTGGATTGCATTTCTTTATTATTTGTATTGATCGTATTCTATTTGTGTATTACAGTAAATACTCAATAAGTGTAAGGGCTTTTTTGTAATAGTTGAGTTTAAGGACAAAGCACTAATTCTAATACATTCTACATCATTGACATTCTCTCCTACTTGCTTGGACAGGTTCTGGAGTTTTCTAATCAATTCTATTTATATACTAAAGGTAGAACAAACCAAAAAAAAGAAATTTGGGATATTTTTTGTAAGAAATGTATTTTGCGCCTAGGTGCCTCAGCCTAGGCATTAAAGCTACTATCCATCACCTAGGTACTCTTTTCACTAAAATGATAGTAACTAGGTACATTTTCTAGCTACTAACTTGTAGTTCATGTCTAAGGAGATTTAGGTAGATAAGGTGTGAAGATAGTCACTTTTTAGTTATATTTTAAGTTGTATGCTCCCTGGCTTTGTTAGCCATTAGTCACAAACATAGCCATTTTCTTGCAAAAAAATTACAAAAGAACAAAAACATGAAGGAAATTGGGAAAAATCTTGAAAACATTATTCAAGTAGACTTTGTGTTTACCAATCCAAACTCGACTCAACTCAGCCTGAGGAAGCTTTTGCTTGACTTGGCTAAGCTTGAGCTGAGAGCATGAAGCTCGAGTGTAGCCAAACTAAGTATTAGAAAAGGTTTTTCTATTTTAATAGTGTGAACGAGAAAATGTGAAGTAGAAACGTACCTTTAAAGGTAGAAGGCACCAAGTACATTGTGTTGTTTGTGATAATAGTGTGGAATGCTGTAAGTGTATGTTTTAAATGAGCTTACACAAGCCTAGGCTCGAGCTCGACCCGTTAACACAAAGGGGTTCAACTTTTGACTCGAACTTCACTTATTTAATAAATTAGTTGAGTAAGCTCATTGTACGGCCCTAGTCTTCCTATCAACTTATCTTCACTTGTGATGCCAATTTAACTGTGAGATATGAAGCTATTAATACTCTGCATGTAATGATGGTAATGAGGCATTCAGATTTCTTGAGTAGTTATGAGGATCCAAAGCACAAGGAGATGCACTTTCGTTCTTGTAAAATCAAGAAATTGGGTCTTTTTTTTCAGCTTTTCCAAGTGGAGATTTACGTTTGGTCCTCAGGAGTTGTTTTCTTTGTTATGAAGAAAACATTCTATCCAGTTAATGCTTTTTTGCCATTTAGATTATAATTAGACAACAGGATCATTTTCTTCTAGTCACAGTTTCACGGGAGAAGTTGGCACAATTTGCAAATTATAGTGTTTCTCTTTGTTGTAGCTCAGCACAAACTTCATGGGACCTGTTGATTGGAAATAATTTGGCATAAAACGCTTTGGCTGTTTTTTGTTTATTTAAGTTTTTTCTCCATTTCAGGGATGCTTAAAAAGAAGTCACCTGGACTTCTTTGGTGGAACTGTGGTCGCCGAAGGCTTATTTATGCTCTACTATTTGGTCGACAAGGTCGAAAAGCAAAGGTAGCTGGACGAAGAAAAGGGTCTGGACCTTTTTAACTCGTGATACAACACTCCACTGCCTATATTCTGCTTTTTTGTGGGCATCATCTGAAGCACACAACCTTTCTCTTTGTGTAAATCATTTTTGTGTTCTTTCTGTAAAATTATGAGCAGAAGCCACTTCCAGAGACTCTTGGACTTTACCTTTTTGCATGTGAGAGTTTTATCTTAATGGTGAGATATCCATTTTCACTGGTTATTTATATTCTTTTGACATGCTTGTCTCATGTTTAAGTGACTTGGTCTAAAGGGGCTGACTTGGACAAAGGGAAATGAAGTGGTCAGAAAAATAATGAAATTCTTTCCCATAATTTCTCCAGATCCCACAACCAAAAACGAGGTTGACTTATCATATCCGTAGGTTAAGAGAACTCAGATTTTTAGGATGGCAAATATGGGATGGCTTTTACGCCTTTCCCTGTTTATTGCTTCTGAGGCATTTCCAGTTGATGTTTACAGAATGAGACGCATAACATGTGCTTTTTGAACACTGACTAGGGTTTGTCTCTTCATCTGTGAGATAGCACAACCTCACCTGTTCACGTCCCTTCTCAACTGGAGACTGCTAACCCAGCCAGCTTCCAATAAAACCCCACTATGAATGTGTTCCAAGTCATATTTTTGAGATATTTTTCCAAGATTTTGCAATGCTATTGAAAATTAAAAAAACGTGAAAATTTTGTGTTTTCTGGAAAAATGTGAAAGATAAATATATTGCATGTCCCCCTTTCTCGATCGCCTCTTTTTTTACCATATTATCTTCATTGAGTCAAATATCAACTTAAATCATTTATCATCGTTGAAGCATTACGCTTATAATTTTATTTAGTTTTTTAATGTCTTATTATTTATTTATTTATTTTATTTTCACATAACTTTTAGAATTTTTCCTTTGTTTAGAAGTTCAGTGAGATTTTTATGTGAATACTAATTTTATCCGAAAAATACAAAACAAATCCTCGCTGTTAAGCAACAATTATATTTGTGACTATGTCCTGTAGTGGTTTTCATTTTAACCGTTTCACTGACGTTCTGTTCTTTGCATGCCACTAAGAACTACCCGATTGACTGCTATAAGATTGTTAACCTTTCACTCGAACTGGTTGCTACAGAATGACCTTTAACCTTTACTCTTGAAAAAATATTGAATTGCATCTTCGTTCTGTTGGACCACCATCCAATGGATTGCTATTGGATGTCTTTTATTCTTGAAAAAAATGTTGAGTTGCATCTCTGTTATGTTTGACCAATTGATCTGCAATTATTTCCGTCTTCCACGGCCTTCTCCTAAAAGATAATGGCATTGCTCATGATCCACAAACTACCAAGACCACTTCAAGTGTTAGAAGCCACTTCAGGGTTATAAAAGAAATAAGTTACTCTATTTTATAATTTTGATCATCTTTATTCAATCGTGACCAAATTTCGTAGCCACTATGGCAAAAAATTCAACAGCACTTCTCTCTTAAGTATGCAACGCAAAAGATTTAGAGTATGCTTGATAGGCCTTAAAACTTCAAGGGTGCATCGAATGGGTGAAATTTGGCTCAAAAAAGCCAAGGCTGTATTGAATGGGTGACACTTGGCCTTTTGGACGACGCCTTGCCTTCACGTTTCGTAGCAAGAAACGAGAAAAAAAAAAAGAAAAACGGTTGAACTTGATTTCTTAATTTTCTTTCTGCCCTATCTGAATGGGCACCTTTATTTTATAAAAAATCTCAATAAAATCTTTTGTGCAATCTCACCTTTGTTTGCTTTAAGATGTACTGGCGGGTGAAATAGACGATGATACAACATTAAAATGTCCACAATTGATTCCTTTTTGCCAAAGGGAGACAAAAAAAAAAAAAAAAAAAAAAAAAGTAAACATTGAGCTTGTTTCGACAAACGTGTTTCCGGAGTTTTTATCCCATCACAAAGAGTGGGATGAAATTTCCAGGATGAAAGACCGTTACTTTATTGCATTACTTCGTTACTTTATTGTTTTAGCTGCTTCCAATGCCTCAAACGAGGTATGAAATTTCCTGGAATTAACATCTCCTTCCATCACACACGATCGAAAACTGGAATAGGAAGCGAATTTCTCATTCCTGATTCATATTGGCCTTGTTTGCTTTTCATGGATTTCACTATAGAACAGGATATACTATACAAATTTTTGAATTCAATCCCCATTCCATCAAACTGAGTTGGGAATGTTTTGGGAAAAGAAGTTTACGGAATACTCGTCCCACCCGGACGGGTCGGACGACAATTCCAATATTGAAAAAAATGGCCATAGAGAGTGACCCGACGAGCTGCCTCCTTGAAATCCGACGATTCCCAAATATTTAAGAATTAAAAAACCGCGCCGGGTGGCGGGGGCGCTGGGAGGTGGTGTTTGAAAACCTCGGTAATCAACAAGCAAAGTGAAAATGAAAGGGAAAAGGAAAAAATAGAACCTCAGTAGATGTTGTGTTGCTACTTTAAAAGTATAACAACAGATCTACTGGCGTGCTCCTGCGCTTCAGCCTTCCCGTGAGATGAAACCGGCCTCTAACCTCCCTTTGTAGTTAAGGAAAGTTGCACCGTGGAACACCTAGCTTACTGGTCGGGGAAACGTCGTGACTTGGAGAAGATGGAGAGGTCCGGGCAGCAACGCCCGTCATCTTCAAATCGTCATCCAATCGACCATGGAATGAGTGACTTTAACAGAAAAAGAGAGATCAGAAATAAAGGAGGTCGCTGGCTGTAGGTAAAACTCCGGCCACACCGGTTGAGGTCGGACTAGAATTATTCCACCACCATTGACAAAGCTCGGGAGCAAAAGAGGAGAGGGAAAGTGATGCCCAAATGGAATCAAATTTCATTCAAGCGTAATCCAAAAAAACCTAATTACAAGGTTATATACGTGAAAAGTGTCTCGGTTCACTTAGCTCCTAACCCGAGACGGTACAAAGAACTTAAAGTAAAACGATTCTAACACGTCTCAAATCGAGACAGTACAAAAGAGTAAATAAATATAAGCAAAAATGGTGCCTGGAATGGATCTGGTTGCGCCCGCTCTCTCTATGGATCCAGACCCTGTCTCACCTTTTTCGACCTCAGCAGCTCCGCCCGCTCCTCCCATTGCAGCCATATAAGAAATGCCCAAGGGTTCTATAAGTGTCGAACCCTGAACCATGCCAATGTGTCGTGTGGTTTAACTCACTCGCGTGCACTTGGCCCTATGCACATAGGTGCTAGTGTCAGACCTTGCAGGTCGCTCCTTGGGCTTGCGCCCATCATCGTCCGCATGCAATGTTGCAGCCTACTTCTCTCTACGCTCCCCGTCGAGGCTAACCTCACAAGGCAACAATGACATAAGCCTATCGGGTGGTAATCGGCATGGCCAGTTGCTAGTCACGCCGCTGGTTGGCTCCGCTCTAGCGCTCTCGGCCAGGCCTTCGGCGGTCCTCGATGGTGCCAAAAGTAGGCACGTATCAGTTTTTGAGTCCATCTCGATTTTCAAAAAGACATCTCTTCAGGAATTTCCTTGACATACCGCATATCTTTCAAAAATCTTGAAAACAATACTAAGTCTATAAAATATTGCAAGAATAACCTACTACTTTAAACAAAATTATAAACAATGTTTTTGATTCCAGTTCCATCAAACTCAGGAATGATCCTCCCATAAACAAGAATTCATTAGAGGTTTTTAGAATCGATAATTATATTTCAGATTCCATTAATTCAACATTCTGAACCGTAATGACAATTTAAAAAAGAAATTTACTTTTAAGTTTACAGGCACTAGGGAGGCAAGCAATCTAATTAGCTGCGAGAAACAAACTCAAAAAAGCAAGCGGGGAAGGAACGTGACATTATTAGTGCCCGCGACATAATATTCGGCAACTTATTATTAAGTAGGGTAAATCTATTTGGGCGTTTTGAGTGTCATATCGGAGAGATGAGGGTATCATGGTAACTGTCGTCTGTCGGAAAGAAAGAGGAGAAGCGAGCGAGATGGGTGCCGCTGCAGCTAGGCTCCTCTTTTCGGTTGTCTGGTTTGCTGTGTTGCTGGGGACGCTACCCCTGGTTCAGGTACACTCTCGTTGTCTTCCCCTTCCTCCTTCTCATCGTTGCTAAACATTCTCGGCTCCTTCCATGCGTCCATTTCTTTTCTCTTTGAGTTCAATCTCGACAATCTCGGCATCTTTCATGGTTACTTTCTCGCGTTTGCCTAGCGATACTGCATCCATGTGCCGTACCCTCTTTTCCGTTTAGTTTGATCTACGCTTGGTCAGGGCTTTCGTGATGGAGATTTGCTATAGCCACATGTAAACGGAAACAACGGATTTCAATTGTAGGCAATTTACCTCATATTTTTTCTTTCCGTTGTGTTGGTCATCTCTCTTTCTGCACTTACCCTCTTTTTCTTTTTCTTTTTTTTCCTTCTCCGCATCCTTTAATCGGTCGCATCGACTGGACGGTATCTGTTGTCGAGTCTGCAAATCCCATTTCAGTCTGTATTCTTTTGTTTATGCAGCTCATATTTCACCTCGTCGTACTGGCGAATAATCATCCCCTTACGAGTCTCCTTACTAGATTTACCTGTGCGGTTTCTTATTCTTTTGTTTTTGAAGCAACTTGAAGTCCATGCAATTCTTTTCCAGGTTCGAACATTCGGTCGTCCTTTATGCTGCAGGCGCCTGCTGCGTTTATGTCCTCACATTTTAGATCCTTGTTTTATTGTTGGCAGTTTCTGTAGCAGCTGCAAAGGTGGTTTAATTAAGAAACTTTACGTGGTTCTTGCTGTTCTTTTACTAATGCTACTGTATTTTACCAGTGTTTCTCAACATTTTTCAGCGTCCATCATACACGGTTTTGATTTCCCCTTCTTCCATGTAGTGCACGCCTTTCATTGGTTTTCTATTGTCATTAAGATTCTTTGCCATCAATGATCGAGGGGTGTATTTGTGGATCTTAAACTCTTCCACACCTTGCACGTATGTCTAAGAATGGCTTACAACATTTCTGTAGTGCATAAAATTTTATGTTCAATTTTAAAACTCAAGGAGCTGTTAGCCTGTCAATTTTCTCTTAGAAAAGCCATCTTCCTGTGGATTTTCCCACAAATACAGGGCCATTAGATGTGGCAATTTTGAGATTGGGAAAGCACTTAGTTTTTTGTCTCTTTGGTATCTGGATCTTGAAAAAATGTTTGTGCAGAAAAATAGTGGGATGTTAAGCCTATTCTGCAGCAAAAAAGAGAGTTGCTAAGAAGGGTGTTTAGATGCTCAACTAATGTTTCCAAGTTTCCAACACCTAGCTGAAGAGGTAGGTTTTCTGGAAAGAATGTGGGGATCCACCAGACAGGCTTGCCATGGCTGGGAACCAGAATGCACAAACATTCTGGAAATAACATCATCGCTTAAGAGAGCTATTGTGACTAAACTAGTGAGTCTTAACCCACTAGACAGTATTGATCAAGAAAGAAATATATATTTGTCATGATTTTCTTTTTTTTATTTGATTTGGAATCTGTACAAATTCATTGGTTGCTTACAGTTCATGTTCAATGTTGTATGCTTGCGTAGGAAAGAGGATCTGCGAGAAAGAGCAAGGTGGTGGTGGGTGTATCTATCATTTTTTAAGCAAAGCGGCAGGCCTAAGCGCTTTGCCATCGGACCAAGTAAGAAGCCTTTTCGGCTCACTATTTTTGGGCCTTGCCTCATGTACGCGTGCAGGGGACGCCGTCTGGATTGGCGGAAGCGCAATAACTGAGATTTACGGCATCCAATCCATACATGTTCTGAATCCTGATCATTCAGGCTGCGGAATTAGAGAGGAGAAATTCACGAGAAGCAGAAGAAGAGAAAAGCAAACGGAAAACAAAGGAAATTTGCTTTGACAAACAAACGCGCTCCCCCTCCTACCCTTTGTAGTCAGCAGAGGGAGAGAGAAAGAGAGGCCATCAGCAGCCACCACCCGGAGAAGTAAAGGAAGATCGCCGACCGCCTCACCATCTGCAAATCTACCAGTCTAAGGGGAGGCAACAAATGACCATGCTCCCTTACCCTTTCGTTCTTTCCTTTGCTCTTCTCCTGTCGGTGCCCGTCTTCTTCCTGTTGGTTGCCCCCCGAGTCCTTCCCACCAAGCCGCCACCCGTTTTTATCACATTGCCTGACGAGCTGGAGGACCTTGCCCTCTTCCAACGTGCTGCATCGGCGTCTGCAACGATGGCCACCCACCATCAACAGCAGCAGCAGGTCCTTCTTCCACCGACGAAGCCCAAGATCGCCTTCCTCTTCCTCACCAACTCCGACCTGTATTTCGCCCCACTGTGGGAGCGCTTCTTTCAGGGAAACCAGCAGCTGTACAACATTTACGTCCACGCCGACCCTTCCCGCCAGGCGGTGTCTTCCGGGGACGATTCATTCCGGGGAAGCGAACGGAGCGTTCCTCTCCTACACTTATCTCCGCCGCTCGCCGGCTCCTCGCGGCTGCACTCATAGATGATGAATCCAACGCCTTCTTTGCCCTCGTCTCCCAGCACTGCATCCCCCTGTATTCTTTCCGCTTCATCTACAGCTCTCTCTTCTCTCCTCCTTCTTCCCGTTCCCCTTCAAATCGGTTTATGAGCTTCATTGAAATCCTGGACGATGAGCCTGGGCTATGGGCGAGGTATACGGCAAGGGGAGGGGACGTGATGATGCCTGAGGTGCCCTTTTCTAGCTTCAGGGTGGGCTCGCAATTCTTCATCCTGACGAGGGAACACGCACTATTAGTGATCAAGGATCGGCGGCTTTGGCGCAAGTTTCGGCTACCCTGCCTGAGGGTGCAATCGTGCTACCCAGAGGAGCACTACTTCCCAACCTTGCTCAACATGGAGGACCCCTCGGGGTGCCATCCGTTCACCCTCACCCACGTCAATTGGACGGGCAGCAACGGGGGCCACCCCCACACCTATGGTGTCGATGAAGTCAGGCCCTCCCTCATCCGCCGTCTCCGCCCTTCCAACGCCACCGGCTTCTCCAACTTCTTCGCCCGCAAATTTTCCCCAGATTGCCTCAACCCGCTGCTCAAGCTCGCTGACTCTTTCATATTCCAGGATTAGTCCCCCATGATGATGAGGATGGAAACTCTCTCTCTCTCTCTCTCTCTCTCTCTCTCTCTCTCGTCGATGCTAATGCTCGTTTGATGAAGAAGAGGGGGGCTTGTTGACCTGGAGCTGTCTGTGTTCCGACCGTCTGTCTCCTTTATCTTGTCTTCCTCTTCTTGCTGGTGGTTGCTGCTGTTGATAGATGCATATAAAATTTCAGATTGTGGATACATGTTTGTTTGCTTCCTCTTCCGAACCCACCTAACCTTGGCCCTCGTCCCCATCATTTCCACGGTCTTCCCTCTTTTCTGTTGCGGGTGAATGATCCCGCTTGTGATGCCAATTTAACTGTGAGATATGAAGCTATTAATACTCTGCATGTAATGATGGTAATGAGGCATTCAGATTTCTTGAGTAGTTATGAGGATCCAAAGCACAAGGAGATGCACTTTCGTTCTTGTAAAATCAAGAAATTGGGTCTTTTTTTTCAGCTTTTCCAAGTGGTGATTTACGTTTGGTCCTCAAGAGTTGTTGTCTTTGTTATCAAGAAAACATTCTATCCAGTTCATGCTTTTTTCCCATTTAGATTATAATTAGACAACAGGATCATTTTGTTCTAGTCACAGTTTCACGGGAGAAGTTGGCAAAATTTGCAAATTATAGTGTTTCTCTTTGTTGTGGCTCAGCACAAACTTCATGGGACCTGTTGATTGGAAATAATATGGCATAAAACGCTTTGGCTGTTTTTTGTTTATTTAAGTTTTTTCTCCATTTCAGGGATGCTTAAAAAGAAGTCACCTGGACTTCTTTGGTGGAACTGTGGTCGCCGAAGGCTTATTTATGCTCTACTATTTGGTCGACAAGGTCGAAAAGCAGAGGTAGCTGGACGAAGAAAAGGGTCTGGACCTTTTTAACTCGTGATACAACACTCCACTGCCTATATTCTGCTTTTTTGTGGGCATCATCTGAAGCACACAACCTGTCTCTTTGTGTAAATCATTTTTGTGTTCTTTCTGTAAAATTGTGAGCAAAAGCCACTTCCAGAGTCTCTTGGACTTTACTTTTTTCCATGTGAGAGTTTTATCTTAATGGTGAGATATCTATTTTCACTGGTTATTTATATTCTTTTGACATGCTTGTCTCATGTTTAAGTGACTTGGTCTAAAGGAGCTGACTTGGACAAAGGGAAATGAAGTGGTCAGAAAAATAATGAAAGTCTTTCCCATCATTTCTCCAGATCCCACAACCAAAAACGAGGTTGACTTATCATATCCGTAGGTTAAGAGAACTCAGATTTTTAGGATGGCAAATATGGGATGGCTTTTACGCCTTTCCCTGTTTATTGCTTCTGAGGCATTTCCAGTTGATGTTTACAGAATGAGACGCATAACATGTGCTTTTTGAACACTGACTAGGGTTTGTCTCTTCATCTGTGAGATAGCACAACCTCACCTGTTCACGTCCCTTCTCAACTGGAGACTGCTAACCCAGCCAGCTTCCAATAAAACCCCACTATGAATGTGTTCCAGGTCATATTTTTGAGATATTTTTCCAAGATTTTGCAATGCTATTGAAAATTAAAAAAACGTGAAAATTTTGTGTTTTCTGGAAAAATGTGAAAGATAAATATATTGCATGTCCCCCTTTCTCGATCGCCTCTTTTTTTACCATATTATCTTCATTGAGTCAAATATCAACTTAAATCATTTATCATCGTTGAAGCATTACGCTTATAGTTTTATTTAGTTTTTTAATGTCTTATTATGTATTTATTTATTTTATTTTCACATAACTTTTAGAATTTTTCCTTTGTTTAGAAGTTCAGTGAGATTTTTATGTGAATACTAATTTTATCCGAAAAATACAAAACAAATCCTCGCTGTTAAGCAACAATTATATTTGTGACTATGTTCTGTAGTGGTTTTCATTTTAACCGTTTCACTGACGTTCTGTTCTTTGCATGCCACTAAGAACTACCCGATTGACTGCTATAAGATTGTTAACCTTTCACTCGAACTGGTTGCTACAGAATGACCTTTAACCTTTACTCTTGAAAAAGCATCTTCGTTCTGTTGGATCACCATCCAATGGATTGCTATTGGATGTCCTTTATTCTTGAAAAAAATGTTGAGTTGCATCTTTGTTATGTTTGACCAATTGATCTGCAATTATTTCCGTCTTCCGCGGCCTTCTCCTAAAAGATAATGGCATTGCTCATGATCCACAAACTACCAAGACCACTTCAAGTGTTAGAAGCCACTTCAGGGTTATAAAAGAAATAAGTTACTCTATTTTATAATTTTGATCATCTTTATTCAATCGTGACCAAATTTCGTAGCCACTATGGCAAAAAATTCAACAGCACTTCTCTCTTAAGTATGCAACGCAAAAGATTTAGAGTATGCTTGATAGGCCTTAAAACTTCAAGGGTGCATCGAATGGGTGAAACTTGGCTCAAAAAAGCCAAGGCTGTATTGAATGGGTGACACTTGGCCTTTTGGACGACGCCTTGCCTTCACGTTTCGTAGCAAGAAACGAGAAAAAAAAAAAGAAAAACGGTTGAACTTGATTTCTTAATTTTCTTTCTGCCCTATCTGAATGGGCACCTTTATTTTATAAAAAATCTCAATAAAATCTTTTGTGCAATCTCACCTTTGTTTGCTTTAAGATGTACTGGCGGGTGAAATAGACGATGATACAACATTAAAATGTCCACAATTGATTCCTTTTTGCCAAAGGGAGACAAAAAAAAAAAAAAAAACTAAACATTGAGCTTGTTTCGACAAACGTGTTTCCGGAGTTTTTATCCCATCACAAAGAGTGGGATGAAATTTCCAGGATGAAAGACCGTTACTTTATTGCATTACTTCGTTACTTTATTGTTTTAGCTGCTTCCAATGCCTCAAACGAGGTATGAAATTTCCTGGAATTAACATCTCCTTCCATCACACACGATCGAAAACTGGAATAGGCAGCAAATTTCTCATTCCTGATTCATATAGCCGTGTTTGCTCTTCATGGATTTCACTATAGAACAAGAAATACTATACAAATTTTTGAATTCAATCCCCATTCCATCAAACTGAAGATGAAATTTGGAACCGTTGGGAATGTTTTTGGAAAAGAAGTTTATGGAATACTCGTCCCACCCGGACTGGTCGGAAAGTAGCGTTTGATGCCAGAAATATGTTTATAGAAAGAAGTTTTCAGAAATTTATTTTTGAAATTGGTTTTTGAGAAATAAAATTCTACATTTCCAAAACATTGTTGTGTTTGTTAACTTGGAATTATTTTTCTGAAAACAAATTTCTGCATTCGATGGCCAAAGAGGAAGAATCAGAAGAAATGGGAAAACCTCCTTTCCTTCTTTCGCCGCGTCCTTCCCTCCTCCCTCCTTCCCTTTCTTCCTCCTCCCCTTTCTTCCGCCTCTGCCTCCTTCCCCTTTCCTCCTTCTCCCTCCTTCCCCTTTCCTCCTCCCTCCTTCCTCATTTCCTTTCTTCCTCCTCCCTCCTTCCTCTTTTCCTTTCTTCTTCCTCCCTCCTTCCTCCTTTCCTTTCTTCCCTTCCACATCGTGCCCATCGGCTCCAAAAAAAATTCTGAAAATATGTTTTTGATTTTCAAATTAACGGTAAAAAAAACTGTGTTTGATAAACAGGAAACTTGAATTTTATTTCCTGAGCTATCAAACACTATAATGAAAATGAGTGACCCGACGAGCTGCCTCTTAAATCCGACGAGTCCCAAATATTTATGAATAAAAAAACCGCACCGGGTGGCAGGGGACGCTTGAAGCCTGAAGGTGGGGTTTGAAAACCGCGGTAATGCAAGTTGTATGGTTTTTGAGTCCATCTTGATTTTCAAAACCATAACCGAATTTTCAGGAATTATCTTGACATACCGCATATCTTTCAAAAATCTTGAAAACAATATTAAGTCTATAAAATATTGCAAGAAAAACCTACTACTTTAAACAAAATTATTAATAATGTTTTTCATTCCCCTTCCAACAAACTCAGGAATGATCCTCCCATAAACAAGAATTCATTAGAGGTTTTTAGAATCGATAACTATATTTCAGATTCCATTAATTCAACATTCTGAACCGTAATGACAATTTAAGACAGAAATTTTCAGTTACAAGTTTACAAGCAGTAGGGAGGGATGCAATCTAATTAGCTGCGATAAATAAACTCAAAAAAGCAAGCAGAGAAGGAATGTGACATTATTAGTGCTCGCGACATAATATTCGGCAACTTATTATTTAGTAGGGTAAATCCATTTGGGCGTTTTGAGTATCATATAGGACAGATTAGGGTATCGTGGTAACTGTCGTCTGTAGGAAAGAAAGAGGAGATACAAGCGAGATGGGTGCCGCTGCAGCTAGGCTCCTCTTTTCGGTTGTCTGGTTTGCTGTAATATTCGGCAACTTATTGTTTAGTAGGGTAAATCCATTTGGGCGTTTTGAGTATCATATAGGAGAGATTAGGGTATCGTGGTAACTGTCGTCTGTAGGAAAGAAAGAGGAGAAACAAGCGAGATGGGTGCCGCTGCAGCTAGGCTCCTCTTTTCGGTTGTCTGGTTTGCTGTGTTGCTGGGGGCGCTACTCCTGGTTCAGGTACACTGTCCTTGTCCTCCCTTCCTCCTTCTCATCGTTGCCAAACATTCTCGGCTCCTTCGATGCGTCCACTTCTTTTCTCTTTGAGTTTGAGCTCGACAATCTCGGCACCTTTCACCTCATGTTTTTTCTTTCCGTTGTGTTGGTCATCTCTCTTTCTGCTCTTACCTTCTCTCTCTCTCTCTTTTTTTCTTACCCTCTCTCTCTCTCTCTCTCTCTCTCTCTCTCTCTCTCTCTCTTTTCTCCGCATCCTTTAATCGGTCGCTTCGACTGGACGGTATCTGTTGTCGAGCCTGTATTCTTATGTTTATGCAGTTCATATTTCGTACTGCCCAATAATCAACCCCTTACGAGTCTCCTTACTAGATTTACCCGTGCAGTTTCTTATTCTTTTGTTTTTGGAGCAACTTGGAGGCCATGCAATTCTTTTCCAGGTTCGGACATTCGGTCGTCCTTTATGCTGCAGGCGCCTGCTGCGTTTATGTCCTCACAATTTAGATCCTTGTTTTATTGTTTGCAGTTTCTCTAGCAGCTGCGAAGACGGTTTAATTTAGAAACTTTACCTGGTTCTTGCTGTTATTTTTTTAATGCTACTGTATATTACCAGTGCTTCTCAACATTTTTCAGCATCCATGATACACGGTTTTGATTTCCCCTTCTTCCATGTAGTGCACGCCTTTCATTGGTTTTCTATTGTCATTAAGATTCTTTGCCATCAATGATCGAGGGGTGTATTTTGTGGAGCTTAAACTCTTCAACACCTTGCTCATATGTCTAAGAATAGCATACAACATTTCTGTAGTGCATAAAATTTTTTCTGAGAAAAGCCATCTGCCTGTGGATTTTCCCATCTTCCTGTGGATTTCCCCTTCTTCCATGTAGTGCATAACACTCAAGGAGCTGTTAGCCTGTCGATTTTCTCTGAGAAAAGCCATCTTCCTGTGGATTTTCCCACAAATACAGGGCCATCAGATGTGGCAATTTTGAGATTGGGAAATCAAGTAGTTTTTTGTCTCTTTGGTATCTGGATCTTGAAAAATGTTTGTGCAGAAAAATAGTGGGATGTTAAGCCTATTCTGCAGCAAAAAAGAGAGTTGCTAAGAATGATTTGTAGATTCTCAACTAATGTTTCCAACACCTAACTGAAGAGGTAGGTTTTCTGGAAAGAATGTGCGGATCCACCAGACAGACTTGCCATGGCTGGGAACCAGAATGCACAAACATTCTGGAAGTAGCATCATTGCATAATAGAGCTATTGTGACTAAACTAGTGAGTCTTAACCCACTATACAGTATTGATCAAGAAAGAAATATATATTTGTCATGATTTTCTTTTCTTTATTTGATTTGGAATCTGTATAAATTCATTGGTTGCTTACAGTTCATGTTCAATGTTGTAGTCTCTTTTTTTCATGTTTTAAAGGTGTTAGAAAAATATCTATAAGTTGTTTCTTTGTATCCATGACTTGGCTTAATACCCTTGCCAAATGATCATGCTAACATCTGTTTTGGTGGTGCTCAAATTTTCTTTCGTTCAAATGCACAAAGAGAAATCATGAAAATATGGTAGATTTCTTAGTCTGTCATTTACATTATCATCAGTAAGTTTTTTTTTCTTCAGTAAATGTCATTTTTCGAGTAAATAAAAATACTATATATACCAGGCTGGCTAGTTTGGCATTCATCCTACATCAAATCTAGAAAATAGCAACACCTATAGAATCAAAATTTGAATGGAAGAAAAATTCAAGGTTCCAATTTCATATGTTTGATGGCCTGAAGTTTTCACTCCAGAAATAAAAATGAACCGTTTGTTGATAGAATCATTAAAATGTTGGAGTGATAAATGCATAACATAGTGAAACGGAAGATGAAAAGATATCGTTATGGGAACCTGGCTATTGATATGAAAAATAGCTAAATGAAGAAGAAATATATGAACCCTTAATGGGGTCAGGTGTTATAAGCCCTTAAGTAGTGTTTGATGGCTAGAAACATATTTCTGGAAACTTAGAATTGTGTTTGATAACTTAGAATTATTTTTCTGGAATTAAATTTCTGCGTTTGATTGCAAGAAAGGAAGAATCGATGGAAATGGGAAAGAAGCGGCCTCCTTCCCTTCTTCCGCCTCCGCCCCTTTCTTCCTCCTCCCTCCTTCCCTTCTTCCGCCTCCGCCCCTTTCTTCCTCCTCCCTCCTTCCCTTCTTCCGCCTCCGCCTCCTTTCCTCCTCCCTCCTTCCCCTTTCCTCCTCCCCTCCTCCTCCTCCTCCTCCTTCGGCCTCCGCCTCCTTCCCTTTCTTCCTCCTCCCCTCTTCCTCCTCCCTCCTTTCCCCTTTCCTCCTCCCTCCTTCCCCTCTTCCTCCTCCCTCCGTTCTTCCCCTTTCCTCCTCCCTCCGTTCTTCCCCTTTCCTCCTCCCCTCTTTCGCCTCCCTCCTTCCCCTTTCCTCCTCCCTCCTTCCCCTCTTCCTCCTCCCTCCTTCCCCTCTCCTCCTTCCGTTCTTCCTCCTCCCTCCTTCCCCTCTCCTCCTTCCGTTCTTCCCCTTTCCTTCCCACTTTCTCCTCCCTCCTCCTTCCTCCTTCCGTTCTTCCCCTTTCCTCCTCCCTCCTTCCCCTTTCCTCTTCCCTCCTTCCACGATCCCTCCTTCCCCTTTCCTCTCCCTCCTTTCCCTTTCCTCCTCCCTCCTTCCCCTCTCCTCTCCCTCCTTCCTGGCTTCACCTCCGCCTCCTTCCCCTCTCCTCACGTCCGCCTCCTTCCCTCCCCCCCTCCTTCCACGATCGAGCCCAACGGCTCCAAAAAAAATTCCGGAAATATGTTTCCACCCCTCCGGGTGGAACCATATTTCCGGAAATATGTTTCCACCCCTCCGGGTGGAACCATATTTCCGGAAATATGTTTCCGGTTTTCATGTTAACGGTAAAAAAAAATATTCTATGTTTGATAAACAAGAAATGTTTTGAAAATTTGAAATATGTTTCCACTGCTACAGTAAAATACCTGCCCATTAAACACTACCTTAAAGATTTTTAGCAATATTCAATATGGGTTAAAGTTCTCTTAATGGGGGTGTTATATTCTAGACCCTTAAGATAGATGTCTATTCCAGTCTATGTCACATAGGCATGGGTACGGGCGCGGGTATAGGTGCTGGTATGGGTACAGGTTCGGACTATTTTAAAAAACTTTGATACGGGGGTATGACTATATATATATATATATATATATATATATATATATTTATATATATATATATATATCATAGTCACAAAAAACACATTTTTTTGAAAAAACAAAAAAAAGTGTTTTTTTTTTCAAATTTTCCATTTTTTCAGCTTTTTTAATGTCAAACAGTTTTTTTTCATTTTCTATTTTTTATTTGTTGCAAATCTACTTATCTTTTGATGTTTGTGTTATTAGTTTCTTTTATTTTCCCCCATTTTTAGTTTTTTAAAATTTTTTAAATTTTACCCTATTTTTTCCATTTTTCTCTTTTTTCAAGCTTGCCACGTTATAGTATTATACATGAGAAAAACTTCGCCGTTTAAAACTGCAAGACATTATTTGTGATTATGATACTATATATATATATATATATATATATATATATATATATATATATATATATATATATATAACATAAAATAATATTCAAACAAAACAACACATTCATAATTCAAATTTTATAGATTCTAAAGAAGAAACTATTGAACAAAATATGAAAACGCAGCTCTGTATGTGTTTCTTGAGTGTAAATGGTGTAAATAACAAAACTTAAATCCTAAATTTTGGATAGGAAATGACTCGGTCAACTTTGACCAAGTCCCAGATCAGACGGATACAGTCCTATGTTGATTGTATCCGATATTGTTTTACCAGTGCCCAAGACAAGAAGTACCCAGGACAAGACCAGTACCAGTGTCGTACTTGACCGGTATAGGTATGCTGCCTTTACAGCAGTACCCATGTGACAAAGATTCCAGCCCCTTAAGGCACACATGTTCGCACTTATGTTATGGGACCAAGGTCCGAGTGTTAAACTATGTTCTAATACCAACTGTAACGAGATTGGTGGACCCTACCCGCCTTCTAGCAACTTTGGTTGTAATCTAAAAAAGCTTTGAACCAGGACTAGTGTCGTATTGTATGATTCATATCATATTATTAAGAAATACGATATGATATGCCACCTGTATCTTAAAAGGGCAGTGTATGGCATGTGTATGTAAAGGGCGATGCAAAGATATGAGCATCCTTTTTCTAGAGTGGGATTTAAAACCCTTTCCTTCCTTCATTTGTAAGCATTTTTAGGAGTTGCAAAAGTAGGTTCTTTTGTTTCAAGGAGAAGTCATAGAATTGAGGGAGAAATTGTCCATTTGAAAGAGAGCCTGGATATGTCTAATAAGATACTTAATTTGAAGAAGATGATGCAAATGACAATGAGAAATGAAAATGAACATGGTGCATGATCATGATTATATTTGCATTTCTTATTTGCAATGAACAATTTCATCATATGATGTTAACCTTATTTCTTGTTGTCTTATAGCTTATGGCATTAGATTATGTTATGTTAAATACTTAAATTGATGAATGCTCATAACTATATAAGCTTATATTTATGTATGACATGTTTTTATAGAGAAATTATTTTCTTGATTTTTCCTGATCTTTTTATTATTTTTTTAGTTTGAATTAAAAAATAAATTTACAATGTGTTGAGCTACATTATGATGTGGCGTATTATTAGCCCGAACTAATGCGGGTTACAATACACACTCTACAACAATAACTAGGACAACTTAATCACTTTACTAACCCGCTTATGTGCCCTTGAATTTTTCGAACCAATGTTATCTGTATTTCAATCATACGATGCATATTGTAACTATGCAATACACTTACGATGCACTATACACTCTTGTATTCTAAGCGTATGATTGTCCGATAGAGGAGAATACTGCCCCATATCATACAATATGTGTAAAAAAGCAAAAAGGGACCTGAGGCTCCGTTTTGTGTGTATATTTTTAAACGACATCCCCCCTCCGTTCCTTTTTCTGAACTTTCTAAAAGCTGTGGGAGGGTGAGGTTTTTGCTAGTTTTCACAAAAATCAGCTAGAAATCATTGATTGGGAGAATAACTTGCCGGTGGAGAAGGTTTTTCTTGGTGGGAGGGCTTGGAAAAAGAGGGATTTTAGGTTTCTAACACAAAAGAGGTAAACATTTCTCATTTTCACCATTGAATCGTTGATTTATCTTGTTTTGTGAAGTATGAGGAATCTTGCATCGGAATGGTGTCCAAAGGTGGATCCATAGATCGGTTAAAAGTTAAGTGTAATTTTTGTAAGCAAATGATATTAGGAAGGATCTTTTGCTTTAATCTCCATATAGTTGGGACACACCATAATGTGGCTCATAATGCCGTGAAGACAAATAGAATTGAGAAAGAAATGAATGAAGCTGAGGCAATATATGGAGAGCCCTATGAAAAGGAAGGAAGCCTTGGTGAAGATGTTGAGGTCAAAGAAGAGGATGTTTGTGTTAGTTTGAGAACATATAAAGGGAGAGGCGTCATGCATAAAGACAGTTCTTCAACTTCAGGTAGAAATAGAAGAGGCGCAACGCAAATGAAGGTACAAGTACAAATTTATGATACATGGCAATGTCCATGGCCATATTGGTGGAACTGGTGGTAAAATACCTACTTGGTGGTTAAGTATTGGATCCAGCTCAATCAATTTTTTTTTCCACTTATATTATTGCAGGTACGCAACGTGAGATTTGTAACCATGTGTTCAAAAGACATTGTCGATGCTGCATATGATACCATCATTGTCACATATCTTGTGTACGGGTATTATACGACAAGTTATTTCTCAGGTATAATATGGTACAATTATATATTTCAGGAAAATCTCTGGAAATTTTTTAATAAATTAAAAACTCCTAAAAATAAAGTAAAAGTAAAATAAATAAAAAATTAATAATAAGACATTAAAAATGATTAGATAAAATCATAAACATGATAGGATGTGTGTCAAGCCTGGGACGGGTTCGGGCCGGGAAAATCCCGGCCCGGTAGCGGGACCGGGCCGGGCCCGACAGGCCGGCCCGGCAGCGGGCCCGGGCCGGATAAGCTGGGCCGGGCCCGGGCCGGATAAGCCGGCCCGACGGCCTCCCCTCCCCCTTCCCCTTCCCCCATTCCCGTTTCCCTCCCCTTCCCCATTCCCGTCTCCCTCCCCCTTCCCCTTCCCCTTCCCCCATTCCTGTCTCCCTCCCCTTTCCCGTTTCCCTCCCCCTTCCCTTCCCCATTCCCGTCTCCCTCCCCATTCCCGTCTCCCTTCCCCATTCCCGTTTCCCGTCTCCCTTCTTCTTCCCCAGACCACCAAAGGGAAGCAGAAGATGGAAGCGGATCATGGGTTTGAAGAGGGCTTCTGTGGATGGAGAGAGGACGGGCGACCAGTCATCGTATCGTTGGTATATACAGGAAAAGAAGGGCATTGAAGAAGAGGAAGAAGAAGAGGAAGGGAGAGAAGAGGAGGGAGAACTGTAGCAGGAGGAGAACCGAGATCGGCGACCATCACCTTCATCTTCATCGACGACATCGACATCATTCCAAGAGCATGATGCAGAAGGAAGAGGATTTACTGTTTAGGGCTTTGGGAGGGGGAAATGCCGCACGGTGCAGAGAGAGAACGATGAGCCAGGGACTGGTGGGCTGCAGGCCGAGCGTCAGCGGGCCGGTCCGGGCCTAACTTTTGGTGGCCAGGCCCGGCCCAGTACCCGGCCCAGCAATATTTTCGGGCCGGGCTACCCACCCCTTATGTGGGTGAAAAATAGTACATTAAAAGCAAATAATATCCATATATAGGATTGACGAAATAATAAATTTGGTTGGTCCCCATGCTAGACCCAATTTATTCAGCCGCATGATACGAAGGCTGAGTTAATGAAGGAGTTAATGCTATGGGTTAGGGTTTCGTAAGAGCAGCTGGGCTCTCTCTCCTTCTCTTCTTTATTGCATCTAATTTTCTGGAAACCATCTCTCTCTCCTCTTTATTGCGCACCTTTCACCACTCTCTCTTCTTTATTATGTTTAATTTTCTGGTTAATCACCTCTTTCTCTTATTTGATACATTTAAAACATAGAAACTCACGGTTTGGCTGAATGAACGCGTACAAATAAAAAATCCAACATCCAACAAAAAAAACGCAAAAAAGATGTGAAAAAAACCTCTTTTTCACGTTTTTTCTTTTTTGGGTCTTTTTAAAAAAGACGTGCTTTATTGACGTTTTATATGGCTGAGTTGTATTTAACGTATTTATTGCATTTTTTCGAATAAAACACGATATTTGGCCCGTACCATAGGGAGATGGTCCTATGATGCATGCATTCTTCTTAATGCAGCCAACTTTTTTCATTTTCAGCCTATAGCTTATGTGATCGCTTCTATAGGCCGACGGTGTCCTCTTATCATAAGTTGTGTGGTAAATTTTTTTATAATGCAATTAGAGATGTTAAGACGTATTGTGATGAACTAAAAATGAGTTGGAAAAATACAGGATGTAGTGTGGCAGACAGGTTGGCAGACATAAAGTACAAAACATTGTTAAATATTTCCTCGTGTATTGCCCCTTAGGTACAACGTTCTTAAAATCTACTGATTTGTCTCATACTCTTAAGTCTAAGACTGCTGATGTTTTGTGTTATACTTTTGATAAAGTTATAGAAGAAGTTGGGCGAGAGAATGTCGTATAATGCAGCAAATTATAAAACTGCAAGTGAAATGTTAGCAGCACGATATAGGACATTCTATTGGAGCCCATGTGCTGCTGATTGTGAAAGACATGTAGTGCCATTGGATGTCAAAGAAATTGGAGTGCATTTCAGCACATCCACAGTTAGAAGAGACATAGGCTAGAACATAAAAGTTTGAATGACATTGTCTTTGTTCGATATAATATGAAGTTGAGACGAAGGTAAATTAATACATTTGTTATGCAAAATTGCAAATTATGATATATATTTTAACAATTTATTAATTTTTTATCTTGTTGCACTTTAGTCCTTAGGTAATTAGAAGCAACATCTGCGAGGAAGCATCACACTCAGTTTGATTCCATCAGCCCAGACAAGTTTAATGTATTAGATTCTCTGTGATACTTGATGAGGATGATCTTGATTTTCTAAACATTGAAGGTGTAACATTGCTTTTTGAAGAATTAGAGTGATGGAATGTTGATGATGGCATTCCATTAGAAGGGATCAAAACAATTAATGAAGAAAATGATAATGAAGATGAAAATGAAGATGATGATGACGACGACGACGATGATTATCGTTGAATGATGATAATTATATGTTATGAATTTGTGAATTTGATGTACTCTGAGACTAAGATTCTACAACATTTGCAAGTTTAAACTTAAGATGCACACCTATTATGTTATTCTTGATATCTGATTTCTTATTTTTTAATATATTGATATATTATGGCTTATGAGTGGTGGATCATGAATGTTCTTTATGTATGATGAGTTTCTTAATATGGAATACAGTTTTCTTGATTTTTTTATTTTCTAGATTTTTAATATTTTTATCAATTAAAAATTTAATTTTACGATATGCTGCGTTACATTCGTGATACGTTACGATACGGTGAATAGGTCAGCCCGACTTATACATAGTACGCCAGTGACAACATTATTTTAATTTTCAAACAATCTTCAATACAAAATTAAACGGCTCATACTGGGGTTGTATCCTTATCGAGATTTTCAAATCCTTTTTAGTAATTATTTGAACTTATCATCAACTATGCTTTATGTGCTTGCCTTTTTTCTATGTGGATTAAAAATGTTTTTGCTGTGATGGTTGCTGTTTTTTTCCCCTTCATGATGCACCCACCTCCTGTAAGCATTTTGAATCTTGGTTCAAAGGTTTACTTTCAATATCTATTTATTGGCTATCATATTTGTTTAGTAAGTAGAATTGTGAAAATTTCAGGGGAAAGAGGACTTGAAAGAAGTAACTCACAAAGTTTACTTCGACGTGGAGATTGATGGCAAGCCTGCAGGTACATTTTTTGATGACATTGTTGATCATCTTAAGCTCATGCTAAAACATGGTCTTGATCGAGGGGAAATTATAGTAAAGTTCAACATCATTCAGTACCTTAACTGCACAAGCCTGTCCTTCCATATCTGAGTTGTGCTTGCTAATTCCTTTGGCATTTAATTTTTAAAACTTGTTTTAGCCTTTTAGGTGTCATCTTTTACAAGCATACCGATGGAAAATAACTTGATAATATCTTCTATATTGACTTGTGTTGGACAATCATACTATCATTTAAAAGACTGCTTAATGTATAGTACATGCTGCTTGTGTCTACTCCGGAAATGCAGAGAAATTTGTAATAGCTTCCTTTTAGTATACATCATGTGACCATAGTTATTGGTGTCCTTAGGAGATTGATCATGGAGAAATTGCAGGGAGTACCAATATGCCCATAGGGATGGTAAGGAAATACTTTCTTGGTTGAAGAGCTTCTCTAATGCATTCACTGTGATGAATGGAGGATTAAGAGTATTTGCTCTTTGGAGATGGGGGAAACACGAACAGCTGACTTGAGAAATACACTGAAAACTTGCAGCATTGGTGGAGAGGTTGTAATCTTGAAGAAGTTGCTTTGGCTCACCTTTAGCGGGATTCTATATACAGGCCTGACGGAATTTCTAGGAAAAGATTTTCCAGTGAAGGAAATTATACCATGATAAACATTGAAAGGAAGACAGGAAAATAGAAAAGGACTCGTGATACCTTAACTGGTAAGGTCAAAGTACCTTCACCATGGTTGGAAATTGGAATATGGTCTCTAAGAATGTCTTCTTTGTCCCTAAATTGTTAAAAAGGAAAGAAGCAGAGAGTTATTGCAAGTTCTATTTTGCCAGCAACGTTCCCAATATTATAGACATTAAAAGATCTAGAAGTTATTATTTAGATTTCCTTCTCCCCCTGAATGCCTTATTTCTTGTCGAATGAATACCTACTTATTCGTATTTTTTCATTGACTTATTAATCTTTTCAATGCTCTGCATGTGCTTCATGTTTAAGGCAGTCTATGTTGCATATGTTACTTTATTTTTTTTCACATTCTATTAGCTATTATTTATGCGTATCTTGTGTATGCCCTTTTGCTTCCCTACATTTTCAAAAGGAAAAGAAGCACACAAGTGCTCAAGCTCAACTTTGCCAAGGACATCCCTTCATAGTGTAGAGTGACTGTAGACATTTAAAGTTTACAAATTATTTTAGACTTCCTTTTCCCCATGAATGTCCTGTTTGCTGTTACTGACTGCCTATCTATTATGTTCTGTATGCGATTCATGTTCTGGCAGTTTACTGTGTAGCTGTGTCCCTATATTTCATTTCATGGGCAGTTTAATTTGTAACTATGTCACTTTTTTATTTCACATTCTGTTAGCTCTTTTTTATGACTTATATTGTGTATGTCATTCATATCTTGAGACAGTGTTTTGAAGTTGTGTGAGAAACATGACTCATACCTTGATTTTACAATCTTCTTATGTATGACATATCTTGTGATTTTTAGGTCGTGTTGTTATGGGTCTTTTTGGTAAAACTGTGCCCAAAACTGCAGGTAAGCCTAATCTAAAAACCCCTGTTAGGTTGCATCTGGTGGTCATCTTTTCGTTCTCAAAAGAATGTCTAACAGTTGTTTTTTGAACTCTTAACTGCACAGAAAACTTTCGAGCTCTTTGCACAGGTATGTTGGTGTTCGCCACCCTCCCTTGTTTTTCCTTTTCCTGCCACAGTGAGGTTAAGGGTGGGTATCGGGCCGGGCCGGCCCGATCCGGCCCGGCCTGGGTCAAATTCCGGGCCCGGTCCGGCCCGTCGGGCCAGCCCGGCCCGGGTCAAATTCCGGGCCCGATCCGGCCCGTCGGGCCAGCCCGGCCCGGCCCGGTTCATTGGTGCACATTTTTTTAGTATCAAGATAACAAATTGGAAAAAGCCATTGTCACAAATATCGTTTTTGGGTATAAAGCGGCGATGTTTTTCTTGGGTATAATACGGCAAACTTGCTGTTTTCAGAGAATTTTAAAAAAGTTAAAAACATAAAAGTAAAATGTTAAAATAAAAATATGGTAAGTAAAAAATGTAAAAAACGTGAAAAGAATACAAAAAACGATGGGAATAAAACACATTTTTCACATTTTTTTTATTTTAGATTTTTTTT
Organism: Nymphaea colorata; assembly: GCF_008831285.2. NCBI lineage: Eukaryota > Viridiplantae > Streptophyta > Magnoliopsida > Nymphaeales > Nymphaeaceae > Nymphaea > Nymphaea colorata. The sequence continues at coordinate 15,776,151 of NC_045143.1, forward strand.
TCAAAACGTGTTTCTTTTCCTTTTTTTTTGCTGACTTGATTTTAACTTTTTTTTGGCATTTTTTTAGAATAAAACGTGTTTTCTGTTACAATGGGAAAAGAAATTCCTTCTGGGGCGTTTGATGCCCTGGAAATTTACTGTAGCAGTGGAAAAAAATTTCAAAATTTTAAAATTTTTCCTTCTCATCAAACTTGGAATTTTTTTTTACCGTTAAAAGTGGAAACTGCAAAATATTTTTGGAAAAAGTGGAAAAATTTTTCAAAAAATATTTTTTTGACCGTTGGAGGAGGAAGGGAAGGAGGGAGGGAGGAGGAAGGAGGAGGAGGAAGGGAAGGAAGGAGGGAGGAGGAAGGAAGAGGAGGAAGGGAAGGAAGGAGGAAGGAGGGAGGAGGAAGGGAAGGAGGGAGGAGGAAGAAGGAGGAAGAAGGGAAAGAGGGAGGAGGAGGAGTAAGGGAAGGATGGAGGAGAAAGAAGGGGAGGAGGCCACGGTGAGGAGGGAAGGAGAAGAGGGGAAGAAGGGGAGGAGGGCACGAGGAGGGAAGGAAAAGAGGGGAAGAAGGGGAAGAGGGAGAAGAGGGGAAGAGGGCACGCAAGGGGAAGGAGAAGAGGGGAAGAGGGGAAGAAGGGGGAAGAGGGAGAAGAGGGGAAGGGGGCACGCGAGGGGAAGGAGAAGAGGGGAAGAGGGAGAAGAGGGGAAGAAGGGGAGGAGGGCACGCGAGGGCACCTCCCCACGTCCTCCACCGCCTGACGCCTCTTCCCCAAAATCCTCCCTCCTTCCTTTCCCTTCCCTTCTTCCTCCTCCTTCCTTTCTTCCTCCTCCTTCCCTTCCCTTCCCTTCTTCCTCCTCCTCCCTTCTCTTCCCTTCTTCCTCCTTCTTCCTCCTCCCTCCTTCCCTTCCCTTCCCTTCTTCTTCCTCCTCCTCCTCCTTCCCTTCCCTTCCCTTTCCTTCCCTTCTTCCATTTCTACCAAACGACGAAATTTGTTTCCGGAAAAATATTTCTTACTTAACAAACACAAGCTTGTATTGGAAATATGGAAATTTTTTTCCTATTTCTCAATTCCAGAAATATATTTCTGGAATTTTTTTTCCGTTTCCATGGTTTCCAGCCATCAAACGGCCCCTCATGGAAAATCTGTTTTTGAACCTCTTAATGATTATTTCTGAAATAATTGTAGTTGGCCCTTTGCAGGTACTGGATATGGCTAGGACATGGTAGACATTTTTTTCTACTTTTTTGTATTTTTTTTATTTTTGAAGAGGGGAAGAAGGGGAGGAGGGCACGCGAGGGCACCTCCCCACGTCCTCCACCGCCTGACGCCTCTTCCCCAAAATCCTCCCTCCTTCCTTTCCCTTCCCTTCTTCCTCCTCCTTCCTTTCTTCCTCCTCCTTCCCTTCCCTTCCCTTCTTCCTCCTCCTCCCTTCTCTTCCCTTCTTCCTCCTTCTTCCTCCTCCCTCCTTCCCTTCCCTTCCCTTCTTCTTCCTCCTCCTCCTCCTTCCCTTCCCTTCCCTTTCCTTCCCTTCTTCCATTTCTACCAAACGACGAAATTTGTTTCCGGAAAAATATTTCTTACTTAACAAACACAAGCTTGTATTGGAAATATGGAAATTTTTTTCCTATTTCTCAATTCCAGAAATATATTTCTGGAAATTTTTTTCCGTTTCCATGGTTTCCAGCCATCAAACGGCCCCTCATGGAAAATCTGTTTTTGAACCTCTTAATGATTATTTCTGAAATAATTGTAGTTGGCCCTTTGCAGGTACTGGATATGGCTAGGACATGGTAGACATTTTTTTCTACTTTTTTGTATTTTTTTATTTTTGTTTGGTAATATATATTTTATAAATATAAACAATGAATATGTTGTGTTTTTGCTGAAAATGTTATTGTTGCTATTTGTGTGTGTGTGTGTGTGTGGGTGTGCACCTGTGTCTCTCACCTAAGTTTTTCGAAATGATTTGTACCAGTATCTGCAACCTTACACGCACTGTTGTGATTTGAGGAAAGGGTAATACACCGCCATGTCCCCCTCTTTCTAACTGTTGTTTGACCTCGGTCATCTAGGGGTAAAAGTAAGTGGGAAGTTGTTTTGGCCTGCTTCCATTAATATTAAGTTTTTATATAATTTCTATTAGTGTTAAAAAGTAAAAAACAAAAGACATGGACGAAAAAATTTCCCTTTTCTTGATTCCCACAACGTTGATATCACAATATTTCTGAAAATATCGCAGTGGTTGTGAATGGTTTTTCCCTTGTGAAGATTATTTGCTTTTTTTTTTTCTTGGGGGAGTCCACTAAATTTTTCAAAATTTTAACAAGGGATCAAATTAAAATTTTTGATAACTTTTAGTAAAAGTTGATTCTTCAAAAAGTCAGACTGGCCCATGGCCCCCTGCCGGCACCCCTGGCTCTATCCTTGTTATTTACAAATTATATATACCTGCTTCATATTAATCTTTGTCACGCATGATTTATTTTCTATATATTTTTGGCCTCTTTTTTTTTTGTTGGGTTAATGCTGTCAAATCAGGGCTAAGAGGCTCTGTTTGGCTGCTGTAAAGACTTATTTAGAATATCATCTTGATTGCTTCAACCTTGAGAATTCAACTTCTGTTTTAATTACTGCAGGTGAAAAAGGTATGGGGAAAAGTGGCAAACCCCTTCATTATAAAGGGAGTTCATTCCACAGGATCATTCCCAGTTTTATGATTCAAGGCGGTGATTTTACACATGGGGATGGAAGGGGAGGAGAATCAATATATGGAAGCTCTTTCCCTGATGAGAATTTCAAACTAAAACATACAGGACCAGGTAAGTCTGTGAGCTGAGTCTTGGATTTCCCTATGAAGTTGTTGCCTTATCAATTTTTGTTTTCAGGAACCTTTTTTCAGACACCTAAAGATTTGGCAATAATTACGAGAAAGCTCATGTTGTGATATTGCTAAGAAGCACCTAAGTTTGGACCATTAATAGAAGTAGACCTTTCATCAACTAAATCCAAAATATCATTAACTTAATTGGGGACTAACCATTATAAGACGAGTAAATCCTGAATATAAACAATTTTCATGCACAGAATAATATCAATGGGAGTTTTACTATATCCAACTTTTTTTTTAATATTTAAATTATTAGACCAATGGGTTGCGCAAGATAAAACTTTAGTCTTATTGCATTTGCAGAGGGCAAAATGGCAATTTTCACTAGCTTAACACTTCAGCATATGAAAGTAAACCTTTGGCTTTTTTCTGCGGGTTTTTAGCAATATCAGAAAAGTAAATGTTTTTTTCATTTTTGTTGTCACCAAATTTTGTAAGTGGGTTTTCTACAATTTCCTTTTTACAAATTAAAAAAAAATCTGCAACTTAATAGAATCTTATGTACTTGTTGATTTTCAGTTTTCTATTCAGAAAGCAAGCGATTGGGTGTCAGTTCTGGAGATTAAATTACGATAGCAGAAAAATGTGTTGAAGGCTGCTATCCCTTTCAGTTGTCCTTCTGAACGTTGTATAAAAGAACCGTGAATCTGAAATCATGCAGCCACTATGGCTATATATAGGTCTCCTCGGTCAACAGTGTCAACAGAAGCATGAAACTCGGAGCACGTAGCGACCGAGGAAAACTACCTGTAACAATTGTTTGATGTATTAGGAACGTTAATAGCAAAATCTTTAATGTTAAAGAATAAAAAAGTCTTCAGGTAAGGTATTAACTGGTTTTTGTTTCGCGAGGTCTGCTGCAGCTCTCCCTAGAACTCCATCTGTTGCTGCTATCGTTTAGCAATAATTAATAGAATTTTTGAGTATCTTGGGTGCAGGCTTTTTGTCAATGGCGAATGCTGGTCCAGATACCAATGGGTCCCAGTTTTTCATCACTACTGTCACGACTAGTTGGTAAGCTAGCTGCATTTTCTGCATTGGATTGTCAAATATCAGCATACATATTAAACTGTATTTACGCTAACACATACTTTGATGTGTTCAAATGCTTTTTATGTATGTTCCTGTTGTCAGGTTGGATGGCAGGCATGTTGTTTTTGGCAAGATTTTGTCTGGAATGGACGTAGTTTATAAGATTGAAGCAGAAGGGAGGCAAAGCGGCAAGCCGAAGAGCAAAGTTATCATTGCAGACAGTGGCGAGCTGCCACTTTAAAATCGTAGATCTCCGAAGAACGGTTTCACAAATAAATTATGACATTCAACGACGTGTTTTATTTATGCCAAAAAAATTGTCCATATGCTTTTATTAATAAACTCCTATGTGCTGACTGTTAATCCATGCCGACTGGCATGCTCACAGATGTCTATGGATTGGTCTGAATGGTTACTTGTGCTTGCAGCTTGTTTAGTCGATGGTGATTCGTCTAGTTCTATCCTTTTCGGTGGGCCAGCTGTGTTCAACCCTGTTTTCTTGGTTAAATTGAGTTTTATTTATTTATATTAAAAAAATTAGTTAGTTGGAGTTCACCAAGATTACGAGGGCAGACTTACTCCACTAGACAAATGAGCCAATTTCATTGAAGTGGTCTCCAGTTCTCTCCCAATTGAGATCACTCGTCTTGAGCTGCCGGTTCCTTCTCGAAGGGGAAAAGACGTAGCCTATCATCTACCATCAGTATGAAGTATCAGACCACTCATCCGACCCTTCCAGCCAACACTCGTCTAAAGTCTCTCCCATTATTTCTCTTCATCTAAAACTACTTGCTCCATGGAGGTTATGCCTCTATCCTCTTTATTGAAAGAATGAAAAGAACAAAGAATTGTACTAAGAGGAGGGAGCAAATGCGCTCCAACCTTCACCAAAAGCAAGCACAGCGGCTACATACGTTCCCGTCTTCTTCACACCCAACACAGCAATTGATATCGATCAGGTCTTCTTAGCCGCAATCTGAATCTCAAGACCACCTTCACTCACCTTGGGCTACTGACCAGGCACGAAGGCCGTCTGGGTCAACCCCCATTGTGTATACCATCACAAAGCCCATCCCTGGGAAGCCATTTTATGGTTGTCCTGCTGGATAGAATGGATAAGCTGTCCTGTTCACGACACCATCGCCCTATCCCAATAGATAGTCGTGGTCTTTATCCATTGTTTGATAGTTTCAAGAATGAAACGCCAGTTTTGTTTGCTGTTTGATAATAAAGACACTTGTCAGCACTGCTCATTTTGTCTTCTTGCTTTAGACACATTACACAAATCCTGCTAAATATGAAAAACTTATTTATAGAAATATCATACAAAAGCCGTGACAAGAATATGCTATATCATTCATCATGTCATTTGATAACACAAGAACATATTATATCAACACCATTACAAATCCATAGCAAGAACACATTATACCAAAATCAACACACTTGGTGACAAGATCATGGTAAGGCAAGCCAGTACACCGGTGATGCTCGTACAGCAAAATCCACTTATGCGAATTGATTGATTTAACAAAAACATCATAATATTAAATGTTCAAACATTCAAACAGCCAACAATAGCAAATGAAACCATACAACATCAAAATAAGAATAGTTTGAAATATTTAGTTGTTGGGGGCCACATGTCGGTGGACATGGAGACAAAAGTGGATACCACAATTCACGGACACTAAAGCAACAAAACTAGAGCTGCTACAAGTACGTAGACATCTATGACAACTCGCCAGCAACCTGTTTGCTTTAATGTGTGTTGATGAAATCATGTACACATGCATATGGACAAATTAAAATCATCTGTCCAATTGGGTTTTGTCACATAAGATTTCCTAACTTAAAAAGGCATCAAACAGGGTTTATTCCTAGGGAAGTGTAGATGCAAGTATATTTTTTGTTGTAAACAGGAGGGGGGGGGGGGGTGGGGATGGAGGAGGTGACGAGATGAAATTTAGAAAAAAATGGTGCAAAAGCAACAAAAAAAAAGTATAATTTGTGTACTTGAGTGAACAAAGTAGGTTGTTCACTATGTAGAATCTAGAATCAACTGAAGATGGAATGCCATAATTCTCAAGTCGTCGTCCTCAAACAAAGACTTGGTAGCACTAGGTAGTATTGTATATGTAGTCATGACAGCCTTTTTTTTTTTGCCAAACTAGAGAGAGAGAGAGTTAACACATATAATTAAAAGGCACTACTGATGTTTTTACTTTTAACTAAGTAAAATGGCTTAATAGTTGATCTTTACTATAGACTGTTTTAGTGTTTAAAAAATGGGAGGGTTGATTTTGAAAGTGCCAAAAGGCAGAAATGTTTTTAAAAATATGTCCATTAGCTTACAAGGATTATGGAAAAATCTCAGTTACACACAAAGGTTGTTTTTAAAGGGAAAATCTAATAATGATGAACAGGAAAAATGCAAGAAATCAGATAACGTAGTTAACTGGCAAGACAACAAACATATTAATTAGCATATCTTGAACAAGTCAACTAACAACAAGTATGTGATCTTGGAGGACTAGACCATCAACAAGGAACGCTTGATTAATCGTCATTTCTAAGTGGATGGGCTAAGACCACAAACTTATCGTTAATGCTTTGATAAGGAATAATAGAGAGAGTATGGTTCTACGTTCCAATTACTAAGCAAAGGAAAGGGGAGTCGCTTAAATCTAAACCAAGCATTTTACTCAAAGCAACAAAGCCCCTTTATCTTTTGCTTCTCCGATTTGAACAAATCGAGAGAACAAGTGAATTGACTTGAGCGTATGCGCCTGGACGCACATGCATGATCGTCAATATAGCATGACGACAAGAAGAAAAAGACGTGTTGATGGAAGAGTTTGCCGCCTAATGTTCATGGAAGATAAAAGGGGAGCTACCTGGAGGCCCACTGAAGAAACAGACACTAATTAAAATTCATAGTAACTCATTCAGACAAATTCACAAACACTTTACGTAATATACCCAAAGGCAGAATACATGTGTGTGTGTGTGAGAGAGAGAGAGAGAGAGAGAGAGAGAGAGAGAGAGAGAGGGAGGGAGGTGGGGGAACAACCGAACGGGTCAAAATGAGGCAAAAATTTATATCACTGTCGTCCGGCCTAGCCTGCCCATTCTCATCCATTGTCGCTACAAAAATTTTGCAACGTGTCTATTGTATTTTGCAACATTTGTTGCTTATCAAAAGACTTCTTATGGCACACACTATTGTACATATGAGATTTTAAGTGTAAGTGTTGAACCAGCTCTCATACCGGTATAACAATCGATCTACTCTTGTACCAGGTTTGGGGTCCTAGTTGGCGATTGCGAACCGGCCTTCTAACAATGGCCATAAACCAAGGCAACAATCATTTTATCAACTACTTTTATAAGTTTTAAAAGCTTTCCCACATTCTTTAATACAAGATTAAACTTCTCATAACACAATAAGTGTAGCCTATTATGTGAAATATTAAGGTCTTAAAAAGAAGGTTTTGTTGTATTGGTTCTGCCAAAGCTAGTAGGGAGTAGGCTAGGCATGGAGCCAGGCCGGCCCAATAAAAATGTCAAAATCGAAGCCGCCTGGCAAATGTATCGGGTCCGGCCAGACCAATATAATATCAGGCTTCCGGTTTCTGTTTATGCCCCAGACCTAGCCCCACCCAATTATAACATAAAAGCATGTTTTCGGTTCAATTTTTTTTTTATGCTTCGGATTCCTAGTTTACTTCATAACTTAAAAGCATGTTTTCGGCTCAATTTTTATGTCTCGTGTTCATTCTAGGGCTTTAAAAGACGATGATGAGGATAGAAAGGGTTTGGTTTGCAGTTGCTGTCAATGAGTTGATATAGAAGAAAACGTAGGAAGAACGAGAGAAAGAAAGAGTAACATGAGAGATGTGCGGTGTCTTCAAGCAGTGAGAGATGCTGGTGGCCTCTGGGACGTTTGGACTGCAGTTGTACGACAACATGAGAAATTGAGGGTGAGAGCCAGCGAGAGGACAAAAAGGAATGAGAGAGGGAGATTTGACCTCTCACCGGTGCTGCAAGTGGCCGTCGGCAGTCTAGGTGGTCGACGGCTGTTAGCATAGAAAGAGGGCGATGAGTTGAACAGAGGAACAAAGGCGAGAGAGTGTGAGAGGCGATGAACTGACAAGGTCACCAACGGCCACGGGGGAGAATGAACATTGAAAGTTGAAACGAGGTTACGAACTTATGAATGAAACCGGAAAGGCGGAAACCCTAACATATCGTCTGGCTTCTCGGGCCCCTGACTAGCAAAAGTTTGAAGCCCCACCCATTTATTACCGGGCCAGGCCGGGTACTAGGTACCCCGTGGCGGCCCAGGTGCCGAAGCTTACTAGGAAGTGGGTTATGATATACTAAATTAGGAGTTTGTTCGTGGTGTGAGAGTGGGGAGAGTTGTTAAAGTGATGAGAATCATTCAACATGTACAAATGTGGGTACCTTAAGGGAATGGATTCTAATGTTGTATTTTGAGAAGGTTAGTCTAGATTATGAGAATCTTTCAATGCTTAAAAGGGGTTGACTAAATGATCACATGTTCTATTTTTTATTTTTGCATGTAGAACTGAAGCTGCTAGCTAGGGATAAAAATTTAATTTTGTAGTAAAGTTTGTGAAAAATCTTCAATGTCTTATAAAAGGAGTTATTAAATAATTGTTGTCTATAGTTCCTAACTTTCTTTGAAATTAAACAAAAACTACTAAAGGATGGGCTGGAATTTGCTGAACTAGGATTCTAAATCCGATGTGGGAGTGAGCCAAGTTGTTGCATTAATGTAAAAGTTGGTTCAACATTCAACTTTAGATTTCACATGATCTAAGATTGAACCTTGTTTCACTAAGGAGACTGGGTAAGAAATAGATGTTCATAGTTCCTAGGCATTTTCAAGGCTACTAGGGAGAAGGTTGGAATCTGTTACGGACCAACTTGTAGGTCCAGACCCAGCTCGGCGTGATCAGGCCGGAACCAGTCGGCCAAGACGCAAGGCCTCGGATTTGTGGACACAGGCGCTAAGGCAGCACGAAGAAAGTCCAAGCGAGGCTAAGTCAGCACTCGAGGCAGTTGCAGCGGGCGGCGTGGGAGGAGCAACTAGGTCCGAAAGAGTGCTCGAACCAGGTGGAACTCAAGGCGTTCTAGAACCTATTGCGAGGCTCACCGAGCTTGACCAGCCTAATCCGAGCGTGAGCCTAACTATCCCGAACGCTTGAGCCTATCTAAAGCCGAGAGGCTTAGGTTCAGATCTGAGTCAATCAGATTTGACCCGCGCACTAAGTTCCGAAGTGTGGGCGGTAACCCACACGAGGTCCCCGCCCTAAGTCCACAAGGCTTAGGGACTTTAGCTTTTGATTTTCGAGTTGGGCGCTAGGCCCGGTTTATGTTGCGTCTTCTATTTCATGTCAACGTCAAGTTTTGAAGTAGAGACCTAGCAAGGCGGGTTGTGCCTTGCGCATTTTTGACATTAGACTATGATGCGAGCTAGGTTAACATGTAATTAGGGCTCGCATTATATTTTGTATATATTCGGTAAACACAATGTACAATGGATCGAAAAATTAATCAAAGATTGGCATTTGGTGTGGCACCCTCTCTCTCCTCGCACGAGGCTTCTCCCCTCTCGTCTCCCACCTTGTTCAACCCGAGAACCAGGCGTCTTCTCCCCCCTCGCGTCCTCTACCTCCACGGCGCTTCTCAATCCAGAAGTCCTTGAAGAGCCGCAGTCTGAGACATAGGCATAAGGAAGAAGGCATCGGCGGATCTCCACCACCGGCGGCGATCCCTCCCTTGTCACGTAAGTACCCCTTTTCGAGCTTTTTCAAAGTTCTGGAATCGGTGCCTTTGCCCTGATCACGAGGGTACTGTGAAGCCGATTCCAGCATAGGGAAGATTGAAGGCGACAGATCCACCGCCGGCTTCAATTCGACACCGAAGAGGAGACGAACTCCGATCTCTCTCTCGCTGCCCGAATGTTGCATTCTGCCTTAGAATGCAGAACGTCTTCATTCGGTTCTTCTCTCGGCATACCCGAAGAGGGGAATCTGTATTGGGGCGTATTCTGTTCTAATTAGAAGTTGCAGATCGCGCCGCGGGGTGTGAATCAGAAGTTTGGTCCCTAGTAGGTACCGGCCGATGGAAAATTAAGAAAAAGAATCGTTTTAATCAGATTCTATCGGCCTGTTCTCGTGCTTTTGATCAGTCGGACCAGAGGCTTAAAAGTCAAAATATCTTGCTTTCTGGACGAGATCTGAAGCGGCTGATTAGCCTAAAAGAATCGCCTGTAAAAGAGCTTCAAAATAATACAAATCGGGCGACTTTTGATGGCTGTATCGCGAGATTGAATCTCGCCGGAAAATCGTAAAAGTCCGGCCATCGCTGCTAATTCTGGTGGTCACCATTGATTCCGGCGTTAAGGACCGAATTGCCCTTCTTCCCTAGTGTTTTATTTAAAATCTGAAAGGGGTATATCGGTCACGGGACTTTCGGATCAAGTTCTGGCCGCCGGCGTGAATTGGAAGATTCCGACGAGGCCAATCATCCGAATCCGGTAAGTCCTTCTCCGTTCCATCCTAGCCCTTCGTTTCAACACCTGTCAGCCCTCCAGCCGTTCATCTGAGCCCTTGTCCCAGCTGCTGCCATCTGTCCCGATCCAGGATCAGCTCGCAATCAGCTGCTCCACCAAATCTGGAATCAATACCGCAGCCGCCGCTCCCCTCCAGCTCCTCGCCACCTTCACCGCGTCAACCCTAAGTCGCAAGGATCCTCACGCGTTCATCTTGACACGTGTTGCAATCCGAGCCAGCCCTCTGCCACCTCACTCGCCACCTCACCTGCCAGCTACCCACCTTGGTCCCGCGTATCGCCACTTGTCCTCCAGCCAGGCTCTGCGAGATCCCCTTTCCCTATTCCCTCGGATCTTGCCTCCTTAGTCTTAGGAAACCCCTCCACCTCGCGCCACCTTGCCTATTCTTCCTCAGCCGTTTCCTTCTTTTCCTCTTGACCTGATCCGCACCTCCTCTCCACCGTAGATCTTATCCACGTGTCCCCATCTCCGCCTTAGCCTCACCCGAGCTCACACGAGAGCGCCACCTGGCCCTTCGCCCCAATCTCTTCTCCTTCCTTGTCGCATTTCTCCCTAACCCTTAGGCGAGAATTCGAGCTCATTTCCTAATAGCTAGCATTCTTCTAGCTCTTTCTGTCGTGTCCGTCCATCTTGCCACGTGGCAAGCATCGGTGCATTCCCTGGGTAAGACCAACCCAGTCAACCGAACCCACTAGGCAACCTCCTGCACCGAACCCGCACCTAGGCTAAACCTCTACCGAGCCAACCTAGATCGTCTTTGACCCTTAGCCTTAGTCAAACTAGGTCAACCAGTCCACCGAGCCCACTTCGTTGGTAGCCTCCCTTAGCGACTCGAGCCTACCTCGAGTGACCCTTGACCTACTTGACCCGGACCCATTGACTCGGTCCAATTAGTCAACCACCTAGTTAGTTGAACCCTCCGCACTTGGTCAACGTTGACCAGCACCGTGAGCTTAGGCTCGACCCTAGCCTCCCCTACTAGACCACCCTATTAGCTAGGTCAACCCTTGACTGAACCTAAACCCCATTTGACTAAGCCTACCCTTACCTGAACCTGCTTGACTAGACCTACCACCTAGTAGAGCCCAGCCGAACCCAGCCAACCCAGCCTTAGCCAGGATTAGGTTCAGCCGGCTCGCCGGCCCTTGCAGCGGCCACTTCCTCTTCGTCGGCATCCACCGGCGCACGTGGCCGAGCCACATCCCGGAGTTAGGCAGGCAGGCGCTGTCGCAGTGACAGCAGCCCCCCTCGGCAGTCCAAGCGGCCTTTCCGGCCCTGTTCCGTCGTCTTCAGCGCGCAGCAGCAGCACATCGGCGGCAGCCGACAGACGACTTCGTCCTGACAGGCGGCCTTCGACCAGACAGCAGACGAGTGCTCCCGGCATCCTCGACGGCACTTCCGTAGCAGTCTGAGACAGCGTCCTCGCTCTCGGCGTGCGTTCTGCCCCTCGGCCCGGCGAGTGTCAGCAGCAGTCTCGGCTCGACGTTAGCGCTGCCACCGCAGGATCCATCGCGGCAACAGTGCAGCGGCCACAACCCACGAGCAGCGACCAGACCTCGGCAGTCGTCCCGACCATCAGCGCGCGGCTTGCCGTCAGCGCCTTCAGGCAGCGGTCAGTCCGAGCAGCAGGCTACGTGGAGGCACGCCTCAGCCGGTCTTCCTGTTCTGTGAGCTGCAGTGCTCGGGGGCCGGTCATCACCCCGAGACCTTATCCGGCTACGCCAAGGGTGATCCTTGGCCGGTATCATCTCCTATCCCCCTTGTAGCTTCGGGTGGGATTTGCTTTCAGTCTTAGGTAGCATATTAGTTTATTTCCAGCATTTCTGTTTTAGCCTTGGCTTCGGCCTAGCTCCCCCGTGAGGTACCTCGAGGGCACTGTGCCCGAGACACGACCACAAGGAGCCAGACCTCCTATTTATTTCTGTTGGGAGTGGTTTGCACGTTAGCGTGGTTTGCGTGGATTGTGAGTGAGATTGAGAGTTATAATTTGTATCGTTCGCGATTTGTAAAGCCTCACAACCCTGCTAGTAGTTTGTAGTAGGCAGACCTTAGTTAGGAATTTTTGGGATTCGGGTAACCTACACGTGTATCTCCCTACCTATTGGGTTTTGCGCCGGGGTCCTGTCCGGCCGGGTAGGTCATTTGTGTAATTACCTAGGTTTTTCGGTTTTTAGAATAGGCCTCAAGGAGGTCCTGGGAAGTTTAGGATCGCACTGGTCGGGTTATCCTGGCCTAGGAGGTGAGATCCTAACAATTGGTATCAGAGCGAATCTTGAGGAACACCGTCGGTTTGAGCACTTGGACCTACGAAGAAGCTTCATCAACGGCAGTGCAGACGGTCTTCTTTTCGGATTTCCAGAGTGTCAGTGGACTTCTTTTGGGTTTTCTAGTCAGTCTATTTTCGGTTTTCTAGAGCAGATTTGGTTTTTTGGAGTCCCCGCGACTTCCGTCTTCGTACGTGTTTAGGGCTTTGCTTGCTCACTTTTAGCAAGTAAAGGGCTGTACATTCCGTGCACCCGAGGGCAGCCGAGCTCCCGGTTCGTCACCGAGGCACCAGGAGGGTGCGGTGATTTAGGCTTGTAAAAGCCCGGCCGTGAGCGAAGTGGGAGTGCCGAGGCGCTTAGGCGAAGCGCGGCACTAGGCGGGCCAACCCGTCTCCCTTGCCTCTAAACGCGCTACCGGCAGCTAAGGCAGCGGCAGCGTAGGGCAGTAGGGCAGAGTCTGTAGGCAGATCAGGTCTTCGGGCAGGGATCAGCCAGCAGTTTTAGGAGTCGGACAGCGGCTTCTCGTTGAGAGTGGCAGCGTGTCAGTTTTGGAGTTTTAGTTAGGATTTTTTGTCTTCGGTAGTTCTTTGACATAAAACCGCCCGGAATCAACTATGGGCAAGTCAAAGAAGCAGTTCAATCCCGATGAGCCTGTCCTTGAGGAGCCCCTCAACGATCAACCCGAGGAAGCTCCAAGCACACAAGCGGGACCAGTTCCCAACTATGCAATGGGCAGAATCCTGAATATTGAAAAGGAGCTGTTGCAAATGAGAAATGATCTGAACAAATCCGATCAAATCCGCAAACGAGAAATGGAAAGACAAAACCGAGAGTGGCAAAATGAGATGGATGAAATTCGCGGTCTTTTGAAGCAGTTAGCTACCAACCAGAACCCAGGAGGGGAAAGGACCACTCAGGGTCCGAACAAAGGCAAAGGTGTGTTAGGTGCTCCTACCTACCCCACCGATACTGAGATAGACCCGAACAATCTCTCCCATATCGGAACAAGTACAGAAGGGGGCAGACTTTTACACATGGGTCCCCCGCCAGAGCGACAGCCCATTGAGCCCACTAGCGAATATTATAGGACGCCAAGAGTCCAGAGATTCGCTAGCAGCAGAATGAATCGCACCTACTACGATTCAGAAGGGGAACAGGACGAATCTCCTCTACGTCCTAGAAGAGCACAACGTCAGCTTCAAGAAGAGAGGCGAACTCCCACCGTTCGTTATGAGTTTCCCAAATTCAATGGGGAGCACTTACGGGAGTGGCTATTCATGGCCGAGAGGTACTTCTTGTGCCATCGTGTACCCCAAGACGAGTGGATTGAAATTGCCACTGCGAACATGACAGGAGAGGCCACAACCCATTATTTGTGGTTCGATCACAAAACGGCAGATCCAACTTGGGAGAAGTACAAGGCGAGTCTCCAATTACAGTTCGGAGATTCAACATTCATCGATTATGATGAGGACCTTAAAAATCTGGTCCAATCCACAACCGTGGCAGCCTACCAACGTCAATTTGAGAGGTTGGCTAGCATGGTCCAGTGGCCAGAGAAGGCCCTCATCGGAGCATTTAAGGGCGGCCTTAAAAGCGAAGTAAAAAGAGAATTGAAAATTCACCGCTTCAACAGGCTAGAAGAATGTTTTGCCATGGCCCGTCTCTACGAGGAGCAAATAGAGGAGAAGAGAGCCGAGAAGAAGGCTCACAAGATGGACAAGCAGAGGAGGAGACCTTCCTACTCCTCTGGTTCTCGATTTAGAGGGAAGGAACCAACTCCCTTCCGAAGAGGGAGTGATTATCGGCCACCACAAGGCCCAAACCAGGGACAAGGCCGAAAACCACCAACGCGTTACCTCACGCCAAAACAAATTGAAGAGTTCAGGCGTAAAGGCCTGTGCTACAGATGTGAGGGAAAGTGGGACAAGAACCATCAGTGCCCAACTTATTACAGGGTACAGGTGGTGAGCGATGACGAGTCCAGTTCATGTAGCGATTCGTCTACAACGCCGTATGAGACCAGCTCGTCCTCATCAGATGAGGAAATAGTTACCAAGAGGCGAGCAAAACAAACCGAGAAAAAGAAAGAAGTCCGGATTGAAGAGACTCCCGCCAAAGAAGAAAAGCCAACCGAGGCAGAGTCTCTGCATTCAATGCAAGATCCCAACAAGCCCAACTCATTCAGGGTATTTGGGAGGATAAACGGACATAAGGTCTTAATTTTGCTTGATAATGGAGCAACCAAGAACTTCCTAACAGAGGAAGCCGCTCGTAGATGCAACGTCTCCCTTGAATCAAGCCACCCCCAAACTATAATCGTGGGAGGGGGTATGAGACTAAAGTGCCATAACGAAGGGAAAGGCATAGAAGTTGTGATCAAGAGGAAACCATTCAAGATCGACTTCTTAGTCATTCCTTTAGATGGAGTAGACCTTATTCTCGGAATGCCATGGTTTTTCACGCTTGGCATCATATCTTGGGATGTGAAGAACTTCAGCATGACCTTCACTCCCGACGGCGACGAAGAGCCCATGACGCTACAGGGATTGACCAGCACAACTCGTCCCAAGGCTGCACTTCGGGCAATTGAAGCCGAGCAGCCCGCGTGTTGGGTGATGGCACTCGCTACCGATGTGCCAGAAAAAGAAGAGCAGAAAGAGATAGTGCCAGAACGAATTCAACTGGTGCTGGATCAATATGAGGACGTCTTTGAGGAGCCTAAGGAGCTTCCACCACAGAGATCCTATGACCATAGGATCGTAATGACTCAAGGAGCAGAACCGGTTAATGTGCGCCCCTATCGGTATGGATATAACCAGAAGGCTGAAATCGAGCGTCTGGTTAAAGAAATGTTGGAAAGTGGCATTGTGCAACCAAGTAGCAGCCCTTTCTCTTCACCGGTCCTACTTGTGAAGAAGAAAGACAACACCTGGCGCTTCTGTGTAGATTATCGCGCCTTGAATGAAGCCACCGTGAAGGATAGACATCCCATACCGGTAATTGATGAGTTATTGGATGAACTAGCCGGAGCAACTATTTTCTCCAAGATCGACTTACGAGCCGGCTATCATCAAATTCGCATGTATAAGGACGACGTCCCCAAGACCGCTTTCAGGACGCATGACGGGCACTACGAGTTTCTCGTCATGCCATTTGGTCTGACAAACGCACCAGCAACATTTCAGAGGTGCATGAATGACGTCTTCAGACAGTACCTCCGCGATTTCATCTTAGTTTTCTTTGATGACATCTTGATTTACAGTCAGTCTGAAGAATCACATCAGAAGCATCTCGCAGTTGCTCTTCAGGTATTGAGAGATAACCAATTATACGCCAAGATGTCCAAATGCAGCTTTGGACAACCTTCTATTGGTTATCTAGGGCACATAGTGTGCCAACAAGGGGTTCGGGCAGACCCCGAAAAATTAGAAGCCATGCAGAAATGGCCACTGCCTAAGGACTTGAAAGGACTCCGCGGATTCCTTGGTTTAACTGGGTACTATAGGCGTTTCATTCAGGGCTATGGTTTGATCGCACAGCCTTTGACCCAGATGCTCAAGAAAGGAGCCTTTCAGTGGTCGGATAAGGCTAGGGCAGCCTTTGAAAAGTTAAAACTTGCCCTTATGTCTGCGCCAGTTCTTACACTTCCGGATTTCAACCAGCAGTTCACAATAGAGACGGACGCATGTGAGGTTGGAATTGGGGCCGTTCTCAGCCAAGGAGGCCACCCTATCGCTTATATGTCTAAGGCACTCACAAGTAGAGCGAAACCTCTCTCTACTTATGAGAAAGAACTACTAGCGATAGTGTTAGCAGTCGAAAAGTGGCGGCCCTACCTTATAGGACGCAGATTCACAGTCAAGACGGACCAAAATTCTCTGAAGTACATGTTAAAGCAGAGAGTATCCACGCCTACCCAACAACGTTGGCTGGCAAAGCTGCTTGGATACGATTTTGAAATAGAGTACAAAAAGGGTCCGGAAAATACAGCGGCCGATTCTCTCTCTAGATTGACTGAGCAGTTCATGACTCTTTCGGTAGTGGAAACTGATGTTTGGGATAGGTTAGCCCAGGAACAGCAAGCAGATTAGTCCATAAGGCTAATCTGTGCATCAACAGAACAACATCCAGGATCCATTCCCTTCTATACAGTCAGAGGGAATCTATTATATAGGAAGAACCGAGCAGTGGTTCCTCCAGAGTCTGGGCTTAAGCAGGAACTCCTGCGTCATTTCCATGACACCCCTGCCGCGGGTCATGAGGGGGTTTCTAAAACCCTAAGCAGAATTAAAGCCCAATTTTGGTGGCGTGGCATGAAGGCAGAGGTACAAAGGTACATCCGGAGTTGCCTGGTGTGCCAGAGGGAAAAATACGAGGCCATTAGACCTCCAGGGCACTTGGTTCCCCTCCCCATACCAGCCAAACCATGGACCGATGTGACCATGGATTTTATTGATGCCATGCCCCGCTCTGAAGGCAAGGAAGCTGTGCTAGTGGTAGTGGACCGTCTGACCAAGTACAGCCACTTCGCTCCTTTGCCTAGGTCGTATCAAGGGCCAATGGTGGCCAGCGTGTACCAAGAATACGTTGGAAAGCTCCACGGAATGCCACAATCAGTCGTATGTGACAAGGATTCAATTTTCCTTAGCGCATTCTGGCAGGAGTACATGAAGCTTATGGGTACAATGCTCAAGTTTAGTACAGCCCATCACCCACAGACAGACGGGCAGAGCGAAATTGTTAATCGATCTTTAGAGACCTATTTGAGGTGTTTTGCAGGAGAAAGACCACAGACTTGGGTAAAATTCTTACCTTGGGCAGAGTGGTCTTACAACACCAGTTTACATTCGTCAACAGGGATGACGCCTTTTGAAGGTGTATATGGGACCCCACCTCCAAGTATCCCTCGATATGAAGGAGGTACAGCAGGCGACGACAATGTAGACTGCGAGCTACGCACCCGTGAGGAAGTACTTGACTCCCTCAAGCAAAACATTGCCAAAGCCCAGAACAGGATGAGACAGGTCTACAACAAAGGGCGAAAAGATCGAGAATTCGAAGTGGGTGATTACGTGTGGTTGAAGAGGTTGCCCCTCAAGCAAAGATCATTAATGGGCCAACCCTATTCCAAGCTATTACCAAGGTATTATGGACCGTTTCCGGTATTACAAAAGGTAGGAAAAGCTGCGTATCGACTAGGGCTTCCACGGGAAGCAATGGTACACCCAGTTTTCCATATCACCAGGCTCAAGCCTCATCATGGTGATGTTCCTACAGTGATCGAGCAGATACCGGAACAGGACAACTTGCCCACTCCCTATCGTATACTTAAACATAGATATGTCCAGAGACAAGGGAGAACACGGCATGAGGTATTAGTGGAATGGGAGGGGCCTGACAGAGGAACCTCTTGGGAAGAGTTTGGGTCAGTGGTTCATCGCTTTCCCTCCTCCAACGCTCGAGGACAAGCGCATTCTAGGGAGGGGGAATCTGTTACGGACCAACTTGTAGGTCCAGACCCAGCTCAGCGTGATCAGGCCGGAACCAGTCGGCCAAGACGCAAGGCCTCGGATTTGTGGACACAGGCGCTAAGGCAGCACGAAGAAAGTCCAAGCGAGGCTAAGTCAGCACTCGAGGCAGTTGCAGCGGGCGGCGTGGGAGGAGCAACTAGGTCCGAAAGAGTGCTCGAACCAGGTGGAACTCAAGGCGTTCTAGAACCTATTGCGAGGCTCACCGAGCTTGACCAGCCTAATCCGAGCGTGAGCCTAACTATCCCGAACGCTTGAGCCTATCTAAAGCCGAGAGGCTTAGGTTCAGATCTGAGTCAATCAGATTTGACCCGCGCACTAAGTTCCGAAGTGTGGGCGGTAACCCACACGAGGTCCCCGCCCTAAGTCCACAAGGCTTAGGGACTTTAGCTTTTGATTTTCGAGTTGGGCGCTAGGCCCGGTTTATGTTGCGTCTTCTATTTCATGTCAACGTCAAGTTTTGAAGTAGAGACCTAGCAAGGCGGGTTGTGCCTTGCGCATTTTTGACATTAGACTATGATGCGAGCTAGGTTAACATGTAATTAGGGCTCGCATTATATTTGTATATATTCGGTAAACACAATGTACAATGGATCGAAAAATTAATCAAAGATTGGCATTTGGTGTGGCACCCTCTCTCTCCTCGCACGAGGCTTCTCCCCTCTCGTCTCCCACCTTGTTCAACCCGAGAACCAGGCGTCTTCTCCCCCCTCGCGTCCTCTACCTCCACGGCGCTTCTCAATCCAGAAGTCCTTGAAGAGCCGCAGTCTGAGACATAGGCATAAGGAAGAAGGCATCGGCGGATCTCCACCACCGGCGGCGATCCCTCCCTTGTCACGTAAGTACCCCTTTTCGAGCTTTTTCAAAGTTCTGGAATCGGTGCCTTTGCCCTGATCACGAGGGTACTGTGAAGCCGATTCCAACATAGGGAAGATTGAAGGCGACAGATCCACCGCCGGCTTCAATTCGACACCGAAGAGGAGACGAACTCCGATCTCTCTCTCGCTGCCCGAATGTTGCATTCTGCCTTAGAACGCAGAACGTCTTCATTCGGTTCTTCTCTCGGCATACCCGAAGAGGGGAATCTGTATTGGGGCGTATTCTGTTCTAATTAGAAGTTGCATATCGCGCCGCGGGGTGTGAATCAGAAGTTTGGTCCCTAGTAGGTACCGGCCGATGGAAAATTAAGAAAAAGAATCGTTTTAATCAGATTCTATCGGCCTGTTCTCGTGCTTTTGATCAGTCGGACCAGAGGCTTAAAAGTCAAAATATCTTGCTTTCTGGACGAGATCTGAAGCGGCTGATTAGCCTAAAAGAATCGCCTGTAAAAGAGCTTCAAAATAATACAAATCGGGCGACTTTTGATGGCTGTATCGCGAGATTGAATCTCGCCGGAAAATCGTAAAAGTCCGGCCATCGCTGCTAATTCTGGTGGTCACCATTGATTCCGGCGTTAAGGACCGAATTGCCCTTCTTCCCTAGTGTTTTATTTAAAATCTGAAAGGGGTATATCGGTCACGGGACTTTCGGATCAAGTTCTGGCCGCCGGCGTGAATTGGAAGATTCCGACGAGGCCAATCATCCGAATCCGGTAAGTCCTTCTCCGTTCCATCCTAGCCCTTCGTTTCAACACCTGTCAGCCCTCCAGCCGTTCATCTGAGCCCTTGTCCCAGCTGCTGCCATCTGTCCCGATCCAGGATCAGCTCGCAATCAGCTGCTCCACCAAATCTGGAATCAATACCGCAGCCGCCGCTCCCCTCCAGCTCCTCGCCACCTTCACCGCGTCAACCCTAAGTCGCAAGGATCCTCACGCGTTCATCTTGACACGTGTTGCAATCCGAGCCAGCCCTCCGCCACCTCACTCGCCACCTCACCTGCCAGCTACCCACCTTGGTCCCGCGTATCGCCACTTGTCCTCCAGCCAGGCTCTGCGAGATCCCCTTTCCCTATTCCCTCGGATCTTGCCTCCTTAGTCTTAGGAAACCCCTCCACCTCGCGCCACCTTGCCTATTCTTCCTCAGCCGTTTCCTTCTTTTCCTCTTGACCTGATCCGCACCTCCTCTCCACCGTAGATCTTATCCACGTGTCCCCATCTCCGCCTTAGCCTCACCCGAGCTCACACGAGAGCGCCACCTGGCCCTTCGCCCCAATCTCTTCTCCTTCCTTGTCGCATTTCTCCCTAACCCTTAGGCGAGAATTCGAGCTCATTTCCTAATAGCTAGCATTCTTCTAGCTCTTTCTGTCGTGTCCGTCCATCTTGCCACGTGGCAAGCATCGGTGCATTCCCTGGGTAAGACCAACCCAGTCAACCGAACCCACTAGGCAACCTCCTGCACCGAACCCGCACCTAGGCTAAACCTCTACCGAGCCAACCTAGATCGTCTTTGACCCTTAGCCTTAGTCAAACTAGGTCAACCAGTCCACCGAGCCCACTTCGTTGGTAGCCTCCCTTAGCGACTCGAGCCTACCTCGAGTGACCCTTGACCTACTTGACCCGGACCCATTGACTCGGTCCAATTAGTCAACCACCTAGTTAGTTGAACCCTCCGCACTTGGTCAACGTTGACCAGCACCATGAGCTTAGTCTCGACCATAGCCTCCCCTACTGGACCACCCTATTAGCTAGGTCAACCCTTGACTGAACCTAAACCCCATTTGACTAAGCCTACCCTTACCTGAACCTGCTTGACTAGACCTACCACCTAGTAGAGCCCAGCCGAACCCAGCCAACCCAGCCTTAGCCAGGATTAGGTTCAGCCGGCTCGCCGGCCCTTGCAGCGGCCACTTCCTCTTCGTCGGCATCCACCGGCGCACGTGGCCGAGCCACATCCCGGAGTTAGGCAGGCAGGCGCTGTCGCAGTGACAGCAGCCCCCCTCGGCAGTCCAGGCGGCCCTTCCGGCCCTGTTCCGTCGTCTTCAGCACGCAGCAGCAGCACATCGGCGGCAGCCGACAGACGACTTTGTCCTGACAGGCGGCCTTCGACCAGACAGCAGACGAGTGCTCCCGGCATCCTCGACGGCACTTCCGTAGCAGTCTGAGACAGCGTCCTCGCTCTCGGCGCGCGTTCTGCCCCTCGGCCCGGCGAGTGTCAGCAGCAGTCTCGGCTCGACGTTAGCGCTGCCACCGCAGGATCCATCGCGGCAACAGTGCAGCGGCCACAACCCACGAGCAGCGACCAGACCTCGGCAGTCGTCCCGACCATCAGCGCGCGGCTTGCCGTCAGCGCCTTCAGGCAGCGGTCAGTCCGAGCAGCAGGCTACGTGGAGGCACGCCTCAGCCGGTCTTCCTGTTCTGTGAGCTGCAGTGCTCGGGGGCCGGTCATCACCCCGAGACCTTATCCGGCTACGCCAAGGGTGATCCTTGGCCGGTATCGTCTCCTATCCCCCTTGTAGCTTCGGGTGGGATTTGCTTTCAGTCTTAGGTAGCATATTAGTTTATTTCCAGCATTTCTGTTTTAGCCTTGGCTTCGGCCTAGCTCCCCCGTGAGGTACCTCGAGGGCACTGTGCCCGAGACACGACCACAAGGAGCCAGACCTCCTATTTATTTCTGTTGGGAGTGGTTTGCACGTTAGCGTGGTTTGCGTGGATTGTGAGTGAGATTGAGAGTTATAATTTGTATCGTTCGCGATTTGTAAAGCCTCACAACCCTGCTAGTAGTTTGTAGTAGGCAGACCTTAGTTAGGAATTTTTGGGATTCGGGTAACCTACACGTGTATCTCCCTACCTATTGGGTTTTGCGCCGGGGTCCTGTCCGGCCGGGTAGGTCATTTGTGTAATTACCTAGGTTTTTCGGTTTTTAGAATAGGCCTCAAGAAGGTCCTGGGAAGTTTAGGATCGCACTGGTCGGGTTATCCTGGCCTAGGAGGTGAGATCCTAACAGAATCCTTCAAATCAAGAGCATAAACTTAGTGTTAAAATGGGCTTCATTGTTACAATGATATCGAAACTAGTTTAACACTCGAACCTAGACTTAAAAAAGTGCAAGTGCTTGTGCCTTAATGGAGGTAGATTGTTACATCTACTTTGAACAGTTTAGTTATTATTGAAGATTATGAAAAATCTTTGAGGGTTTGTAAAAGAGTTGACTAAGTAATTGATGTCATAATTTTTAGTCTTTTTGGAGCTGACATTGGTGTCAAAAGCTCAAAACTGGGGCCACACACATGCAGTCACATGCACCTTGGGGGGGAGGGGGATGGAAAGCAACACCCTACTTGAAGAAGTTCAGTTTTGTATTAAAAAATTGTGACGAATTTTAAGGGCTTACAAAGGAGATTGATTAAATTGTTATTATCATGGTTCTTACTTTTTTAGAGCTATAACCGGATCTATTATGGGGGTGAGTTAGGATCTGTCAAATCAAGAGCCTAAGCTCTGTCTAAGAGTTGGTAATATCATAGCCGGTTCAACATTCGACCTAAGGTCCTATGCAGACACATATACCTTAAGGAATCACACCGCAAGTTTACAACCATTTATAAGGACACTAGTTAAGTGGTCGGTCATCCTAGTTATTAGTCTTTTTGGAGTAAAACTAACACTGTTAGGAGGTGAGCTTAGATCTGTAGAACCAAAAGAGTGTGGTGGTGAGGGTGAGCCAGGTTGTTACAAAATTTCTTTTGAAATATATCTTCTAAGCCTTGTAGTTAGCTCCTTAGCAATTATGCAAAGAAAATGCCCATTAAAGAGATCGTTAGCGCCTAATTCTTTGTGTGTGTGTGTGAGAGAGAGAGAGTCTTATTTCCCCACGTTCTATGTATTCTCATGAAACCATGAGGAACTGAAGGTCATTTGGATGATCCGGTCGGGTGTTCCTGTCAAAGCATCCAATGGCCGGAGATCGGCATCTTGCATTCTCTCACCCAGCAGATTAATAAATCTTGGTAAAGAACCACTCCTTTATTTTGGCGAGAAAAAGATATTTTTGTTTTTGGATAACTATTTTTGTCATTGTATATAAAAACTGATGTTTTATTTATATATAGATAGCTTTTCAAAAACTTGAAGGCCTATTTGAGCTGCATGGCATTCGATCTTTTTCCAACCTTTTGCTTGTTCAGACCGCGTCGAAATGACGCCCCGAGGCCGACAATGAGTCAATGACGCCGAAGTGGAACTCAGACAGAGAGAGAGAGACCCAGCAAACGGAACGAAGAAAGCCAGGGGGAGAGAGAGAGAAACGCCTTCTTCGCATGGAGGAGACGTACCTCACTTTTCTTATATTTATGGCGAGTAGAATGGAGGCTTATGATCATTAATAATATGCATTATGACCGCATTTTTTCTCAAAGTTTTCCTCTGATCGGCGCAGTTTTTCCCCTGTCCTCTCCCTCTTTTTTTTGACTTTCCAAGCTCTTACGACTTCAAAGCCTTGGCCGCCCTTCTTCGCATGGAGGAGACCACCCGTTTTTGTTCGTTTTCATTTTTGTATGCACCTCCGCATAACACACTGCTTTCCTCACGTTTGTCCCGGAAAACGATGCGAATCCACACGCCTTTCACACGCAGGGGCGCGCACACGCGTAGGCTGTAAACATGTAAAGCAGTTTCCGCCAACCCCGTCATCACCACTGACCCTCGTCTGAGTCTTGGTTGTCCCGTCCTCTCCTCCATGACTAACAGCTGCGCTTCTTCTTCTTCTTCGTCTCCGTTGTTTAGTCATCGTCGTCGCGAGGAGAAGAGGAGGTGTCTGTGTTGATATTCTTTCTTCCTGGTAGGAAAGCTGCTGTAGTCTTCGATGGGGCGGTGGCGCAGTGGGTCGAAGGGCTTGGTCGTAGGCAATTATTGCCACGACGTTATCCTTAGGGACGGCGCAGTGGTGGGAGAGAGCCTCGGCGGAGCCGCCTCCTTCATCGCCAACGTGCTCGACCTGCTTGACATCCCCTGCACCTACGTCTCCAAGGTGGGCCCCGACTTCGCCTACTCCGTTGCTCACCTCCCTTGCGTCGTCCCCCATACCAAAACAACACTCTTCCACGCCCACTTCTTTTCTCCTTCTCCCCCCGCCGCTGGCCCTCACGCTTCCGGCTGCCCCGAAGACCAGCAGGATTGCCACCGCTCCCATACCCTCCACAGCCATCAGGATCGTACCCTCAAACTCTTGCATGCCTGCGAGCCAATTTCCATTTCCGATCTTCCCCTTCCCTCCTCTCTCACCCGATCAGATTTCGATTTCGACTTTGGCATGGCCGTCGGTGTCGCCGGCGAGATCACGCCAGAGACCCTATCTCGCTTGCTCGACCTGTGCCGCGTCCTCTTTGTTGACGTGCAAGCCCTGATTCGCACTTTCGACGTGGCTGATGGCACCGTCAGCCTAGCCCATCTGCGCGACACTCACTTCGTCCATCTCCTGCCCAGGATCAGCTTCCTCAAGGCTTCCTCGGATGAGGCAGAATACATCGATATCCAAGATGCCCGCAACTCTTGCTGCGTAATCGTGACAGACGGGAGGGAGGGCTGTAGGGTCTATTGGAAAGACGGAGAGTTTCAGGTCCCGTCGTTTCCCGTGATTCAGATGGATCCAACGGGTGCTGGCGACAGTTTTCTGGGGGGCTTTGCCGCTGGCCTGGTCCAGGGACTGTCCGTGAAGGATGCTGCCCTCCTTGGTAATTTCTTTGGGTCGCTAACAGTCGGACAGATTGGCGTGCCCAGGATCGATTCCCTCAAATTGCAGGTTCGATTCAATAATTTCTTTCCACATTATATAACTAGGGCCCGCAGCATTTAATGCAGAGATGACTGTCACCGTGGTCGACCATCCGACTCCCGACTTACCTTCCCTTTCATTATTTTTATTCTGATAAGCAATCCTTAACAGTTTCTTCGATGAAGCATCTTTTCTTTTTCTTTTTTTCAATCATATAAAGTTAGAATTTGAAATAATTTTTTATACTAAACAAATCGATGCTGATCATATATTATGGATGGTTCCTGCCCTTTCTCTACCTTCTAGTCTTACCTTTCACCCAATAAAGGTGAAATCAAATTATTTTTCTCCCTCTGTAAGTGGTAGCTCGCTATGTTTTTTTTTTTTTTTTTTTTTTTTTTTTTTTTTTTTTTTTTTTGGTGACGGATGAAATATCTTGAGTTGTCAATGCTACTTTTCCCTTCGCGATAGAAGGGAACTGTTGGGCCTTCATTATGTAATAAATTGCACATAATTCATCAAGTATTGAAAAAATAAGAAACCACATACCAGGAGCATGTGCTGCACAAACTGCCTACCAAATAGCTCCACTTTCAAATTTGAACTGGATGATTCTGCTAGAAGCGTGTATATCTTCTTCCAAGGACACTTCAAATTCTAAAATATGGTGCAACTCAGACTTCCCATACAGATAGATTGAAGCATTGCTATATTTTGAGTTTGAAAGTGGAAGCTGGAAAGGCGGTATATAGTCACTAGACTAGTGATTTATTAAAGTTGTCTGTTACAGGTGCTTAGGAAACATGTTAGCTTGAACATCAACCAGGAACTCCCATGACATTTCTCAGAATGCAGGGAACAGGTTTTTTTGTCTAGGTTTTTGTTCCATGAAAATGAACATGAATATGAGGCTGGAAAAAGCAAAACAGAGTGAAACAGACTCAAAATTAATATTTAATGTCCAGAATATCGCCTACAACCTTACAAGTAGGAAACCTTGCATGAAGGTGACTCAATGTGCACGTATTGATAAAACTACAGTACCTTGCATGAAGGTGACTCAATGTGCACGTATTGATAAAACTACAGTACCTTGCATGACGGTGACTCAGTGTGCACATATTGAAAAAACTACAGTTTAGCTCTGTACTGTCAACAACATCAGAAGTATGCAAATACTCTCAAATAGCAGCGAACTTTTTAAATCTTCTTCATAGAAGATTAATGATGTTGCTTTTGTAACTTTTACAAGTACAGCCAATAAAAGAGCTAGACTGATATATAACTTGGAAGATGATTGTAACGATCTTACTAAGATGAAATTGAAAAGCATGGTAATGGAGCACCAAAATGTCTATCTGTTCATAACTGTTCCATCTTTGGTCATTTCAAATTCATCCCTCGTAGTAGCAGTTTCAGTTTTTGTTAATCTTGTTGTGCACACAGCTGCTAATCTGCCCTCGAACTCCAATGACATAATTTATTGCCTTAGACTGGTTGTCAAGGTTCATATGCCTCTATAGTCTAAATGCTTTTGTTGAACGAGCAGTTCTCTTTTTAATGCTCAATCTGCACAATGATTATCCTTGAAGCAAAAGGGACGGTAACAGGAGCTGAATCTTTGCCCCTGCAGATGGAGGTGAAATATCAGGTGATTTAGTTCAATGAACAGGAAATTAAAATAAATTACGTGGTTTTGCATCTGATTGTCTTTTGATTAGAAGTGGGATTTTTTTTTTTCATAGTAGCTTCATGCTCAGAATGGAGTGAGGACACCACAATTCCTCCTCAGGTTAAAACACTTCTGTGCAAACAAAAACTAAAGTTTTCTGTAACAAGTTGACAGGAGAGCGTGATTGTTATCTTGTACTTGTACACCTCCATAAATTCAATATATGTTTCCACTTCCAGTGAAGGGAAGAAATTCACTCGTTAAGGTACTTGATTTATTGCTCATGAAATTAAAGAAAGTGTCCATGAGTTGAAGAAGAGAATAGACGTCAATAATGTTTGCATGGTATTCTCCAGGAATCATCTTGAAATTTGAAAATAATTAGGATACTCAAAAGTTAAAATTGCACAGACAAGATATATCCAGCTGCAGAAATTTAGCTTCTGCATATATTCTTTCGAGAAACTTGTATTATTTTGATTTGGAGTTGTAAAAATTGGCATTCTTCTTTGTTCTTCCACTTTTTCAATCTTCTCTCAGTCCCCAAAAGATGCTTCATATTTGCTTACTGATGTCTATACCTCAATTTCTTAAGCTGTTATTCCCAGCACATAAGGATGGTCATTGATTTGTGAAATTAAAAGGATCTTTTGACTGTTCGACTTCGACTGATATTGAGGACACAATATATCATGCGTCTCATTGACAATTCTCTGGCAGGCTTCTGACAAACTCAATAATGCAATCATTAAAAAAAAAGGGTGGGGGTGGGATTTTGGGTTGGGGGGGGGTTGGGGGGTGAACTTGTAAAATCACACATAGTCGATTTTGCAGCAGCCTAAACTGCAGAAACTGTTTTGACTCCTAAACTATTTCAGACTCCACAACAAGTATGTAGTGCAGCTGATTGAATCCATCCTCTTCTTGAAATATACAACTTGTGGTCTTGCATGCACCTTTTCACAATGATGTGATATTGTCTGAATGAAACTGTTATGAGATGTCATTGCATTTCCAAGCCTTTAAGTATAGTCGCTTATCATTTTTGGGTTTTTAAGGGCAAGCTTTTTCTCATATATTTTTTGGCTAAGTTGTTTCTTCTCATGAAAATCTTGGGAAAATCTCGGCAAATTTTTGCAAAAGGAAAAAAAAATCTTATAAATTAGGTAAAAGTAAAACAAATGAGGAACTAATAAGAAGACAATTATGATAAAAAAATTAATTTTAAAACTGAATCGATGATGTCAATGTAACAATACGGGTCTATCATACAATATGTATCGTAGGTTTAGAAAACCTATACGGTATGCTTATAATACATGAGACGCCCGTATATCATAAGCGTATCACATGTATAGTACGATATGGTGTTAAAACGCACAACGGGACCTAAGGCCCCGTTTGGCGTGTTTTTTTTTTCAAATGACACCCTCCCTCCCTCTTCTAAGAGTTGTGGGAGGGAAAGGTTTTGCCAGTTTTTCACAAAAAAATGCCAAAATTGCCAAGAAATCATCGATTTGGGGGAGAACTCATTGGTTGAGAAGGTTTGCTCGTGGGAATGGTGGCACGCTTGGAGAAAGAGGGCTTTTGGGTTTTTAACACAAAAGAGGTAAACAATTGCTTATTTTTACCATTTAATTATTGGATTCTCTTGTTTTCTATAGTTGGTCATTGGTTTTTAATTGATTTGTGAAGCTATAACGGATCCTGCATGGCAATGGTGTACAAGGGTGGATCCCAAAGATCGGTTAAAATGTGTAATTTTTGTAAGTAAACTGTATCAGGAATGATCTTTTGCTTTAAACACCATATAGCTGGGATACACCGCAATGTGGCTCAATGCACTGGTTCCTTAGAGAACCCATTGCCACCATATGTTAGACATCAATATATGAAACTTATTAATGTCGTAAAAGCAAGTAGGATTGGTAAAGAAATGAATGAGGTTGAGGCTAGATATGAGGAGCTCTATGAAGAGGAAGGAAGCGAAAGTTGAAAATGTTGAGATCAAAGAACGGATGCTGGTGTTAGTTTGAGAATAGATAAAGAGAAAAAACATGTATAGGGGCATTACTTTGGCTTCAGGCAGAAAGAGAATAGGTGTATGTGCAACTACAAGTACAACTTCACAAGAATGTGGCAGGAGCCATGGTCGTACTGGTGGAACTGGTGATAGATTAACTATTGGGAGTCGAGCATTGGATCCTGTTCGATCAAAAATATTTTTCTCGCTTATATTGCTATAGGTGCTCAGACTGAGATTCGTACAACTATGTGTTCAAAAGACATTCTCGAGGCAACAGACAATGTCATAGGGAGGTGGTTTTATAATGCATGCATTCCATTTAATACAGGTAAATCTTCATTTTCATCCTCTGGTAGATGCAGTCACTGCTATAGGCCGAGGGTATAACCTCTTATCATAATTTGCGATGTAAAATTTTTAATAATGCAATTAGGGATGTCAAGACTTATTGTGTTCAATTAAAAATGAGCTGGAAAGACACATGATGCAGTGTGATAACAGATGGGTGGACAGATATAAAGAACAAGCCATTGGTAAACTTCCACGTGTATTGCCCCTTAGGTACCCTTTTCTTAAAATTTATTGATTTGTCTAATACTCCTAAGACTATTGATGTTTTGTGTGATATTTTTTATAAAGTTGTACAAAAAGTTGAATTGGAGAATGTCATGCAATTTGTTACTAATAATGCAACAAATTATAAAATTCTAGTTAAAATATTAGCAACACGATATAGGATATTCTATTGGAGCCCATGTCCTGCTCACTATGTAAATCTAATGTTTCAGAATCTTGGTGAAAGAGATGATGTGAAGTGGACAGTTCAAAGATGCCAAGAAATAACGAAGTTTATCTACAATCATGCTTATGTTTGAACTTGATGAAATTCACAAATGGGGCTGAATTGATTCAACCTCCACAAACATGGTTTGCCGCAAATGTTTTGACTGTGCAGGGTATAGTCAAGCAAAGGACTCCTCTCAAATTGATGTTTTCAAGTGAAGGTTTAGCTGCATATCCACATGACCATAAAAAAATGCCATGACAGTTCTGGATACTCTATTCAACACTGAATTTTGAGAATTATGTGTGAACTTATTGAATATTTGTGCACCTCTAATGAAAACCCTCAAATTGGTTGACAGTGAAGATATGCTTTCTATTGGATATTTATATGAGGCTATGGATAGAGTAAAGGAGGCTATTAAAGATAATGTAAAGGAAAATAAGAAATTGTACATGCCTATATGGAAGATTGTATTTGAAAGGTGGTCTAGACAACTTCATTACCCGCTTCATGTAACAACCTACTACCTAAAACCTGCTATTAGATTTCTTTCCTATTTTAAGGACAAAAAGGTCGAGAATGACATGTTGGACTGCGTTGAGGTATTGTTTCTAAAGAACAAGACCCTGTCCACACGTCGATCAACAAATATGATAATTGTTATGATGACATGGGGAGAGATACAACAGTTGGATGCAAGACAACGTTGTGTCCAGCTGTTAGAAAAAAGGACGTTATCTTATCTGCTTTTCATTTGTATGTTTATTTATTGTTTTTCATACTTCATACTACTTAGCATTTATTAATTTGTATACTTTGCATTTCTTTTATTTAGATTTGTGGTTGTGTAGTTTTGGACTTGATTGCTGTAAAGAAGTTTGCAATTAAAATCCTCAGCCAGGCATGTAGTGCCATTATATGTGAAAGAATTGGAGTATACTTCAACACATCCATAGTAAGAATTGGCAGATAAAAGGTTGGATAACCTTGTCTTCATTCGAGATAATATGAACTCAAGACAATGATACATTAAATATATTTGTTATGCAAAATTGCAAATTATGATATATATTTTTACAATTTGTTAATGTTTTCTCTTGTTGCACTTTAGTCAATTAGAAGCAGCATCTACGAGGAAGCATCACACTCAGTTTGATCCTATTAGCCTAGAAAATTTTGATGTATTAGATTCTTGGGTTGAAGAACCATCTGTGATACTTGATGAAGATGATCTTGATTTTCTAAACATTGAAGGTGCAACAGAGCTTTTTGAAAGAGGAGAGCCATAGAATGTTGGTGATGACATTTCATTTGAAGGGATTGAAACAATTAATAAGAAAATGAGAATAAAGATGAAGATGAAGTTGAAGATGATGATCACGATAATGATTATGGTTGAATGATGATACTTATATATTATAAACTTGTAAATATTGATGTAATCTAAGATTCTAAAATGCTTTCAAGTTTGAAGTTTAAACTTGTGATGGACACTTATTATGTTATTTTGAATATTGGACTTCTCATTTTTTAATGTGTTGTTAATATACTATGCCTTATGATTGATGAATCATGAATGTTCTTTGTATATGATGAGTTTTTTATATGGAATACATTTTTCTTGGTTTTTCTAAATTTTTCTCTATTTTTTTAATTTTTTTTGAATTAAAAAAATTAATTTTGTGATATGTTATGCTATATTTACGATGTGTTATGATATTGCATATAGGTCAGCAGACCGAAAACATGTTAAGATAAGCCAGTGACAATATTGGATGACGTCACTTACATTAAAAAAGAGAAAAAAAAAGAATGTGAAAAAAACACAATAAATATATTTGATTGTTTGTCACATTTTTGTTTCAACAAAAAACCTTTTTTGTGTTTTTTTATTTTCATCATTTTTCTTTTTAATATTGTAATATTTTCAAAAAAAATCACGATACTTGTGGCAATGCTTTTAACTTTAGTTTTTATGGTTTACATAATGTCTTTTCTCCTTTACTTAGAGAACCTTTTTGATAACTGAAACTATGGGTCTTTTGACCATTTCTTTAATAATATATGGACAAGTCGAGCTATAGTATCACATGGCATTGCCTTGCTAAGTTACAAACAGGAAAGATGTTGGTGGAGAGGAACTATTCTTTGAAGGAATTAAATCAGTATTGTATTTATGGAAGAATTGATGGATAGTGCGTTGAATCAACAAAATTCATGTGCATAAACAGCAGGAATATCAAAGACACCTATAAAGAAACAAATCTTTTTATTATTCCTTTGGACTAGAAACTGTTAGATATCCAGGTGATAAATAAAACCTGTAAAGGGTATTGGTGTCAGTAGATTTTACGGCTTCCCATTAATTTGTATGGACTAAGAGACAAGTCTATTCCTTGCATGGCCTTGCTGTCGCAGCTTCTGGCCTTAGGAAATTGTCACCACTCTGAGGCCCTAGCATTGAGAAACTTGTGAAAGCATCATGTTACCATATATCGGTAATGTTCTTTGTGTATAATCTCGTAAATTGTTCATAATGGATAAGAAAGAAGCAAGCAATTTCTATATTGTCAATGAAGTCTAGACTCTAGAGTTAGACATTCCTCAGCATGTCTGAGGGCCTTCAAAACCACCACCTTTGCAAGGGCATAGAGAGCCAACAATTAAGGTCTTGGAATTTATGCGGCCATTACCCCAAAAGGGATGCCAAATGACACGCTTTGCAGGCTCAAAGATTCTTCTGCAACTTCTTATCTAGAGCACCTCTAGCACTGCAAATATAAAGAAACGCCAAGAGTTTCTCCCCAGAACCCTGACTGAAATGTCTCCATTACTGATCACGTGGCCTGCCAATCTATTCTACATCTTTATGCTCTGTCCTAATATTAAAAAATCTAGTAAGGAGGCAATACACATGCTTTTGTACTGCTGTACAATGTTATTTGATTCAAAAGTTAGATGGCGCTTCCTTGTTACAATAATTCAGCAGTGAAGGAAGAAGGAATAGCAGCCTGCCTTTTTTGGTACATGATGTGACTCAGACAAACTTTCCTACTATGGGATAATTTATACTAGCTTCAGAGGCATAAGCTGTTGCTGTGTAATTAAAACGCATGCCTTGGTGTTCCATAGGGCCTCGGACTCATATTTGCAAACCAATGATCATCTAGGTCTAAGAAACATGCCAATGTGAATGGTGCATTGGCTTCTTCTTCCTGACTGGCTTTTCAGTTTAAACATTAAGGTGTATAAGGTTTTTCAGTCGTTTGTAATGCTAATGTTTTACAGTTTAAGAAGCCAATAATTATCTATAGTAGCTATGCGACCTGCCAAGATGCAGGGCACATAATCTTCCTTTCCATGTTTGGCTTTTGAGTTACAACACTAAAATGTAGATGGTCTTTTTGCTTGTAATTCTGCAGTTTGTATATACTTTTTTGACTTTGCTGTTAATACTGTTGTTTCTTAGTTAATTTTTTTCTATTTCTTGGTTCATGACTAGATCAACCAGGTCTAAGGAGGCCTTAAAGGTCATGGTGTCAACCTGTGCATGTGAAATACATGGGGTCCCTTCGTACAATATGTTCTGCAGTCTGACTAATTCACTGAGGTTGCAGTGAGTGGGTGTAGCGTCAGTTAGTTTTTTGAGTATCATTGACGATCTCAATCATCAACCAGAGGATTGTGTGGAAACTATTAATTTCCTATTTATTGGAGGCAAAAAGGACCGGTAATTTATTAGGAGACTGCAGTGAAGTTATAAGCAGTAAATGCTCTTCAATCACAGGATGCATGGCCAGAACTGCAGTATGATTTCCGAGGCTTTGGATTTTTGGTCTTCAACTTTTGATTAAAATTTAAAGAGATGAAGACTGTCATTTGTCTTTCTTAATTGCCTCAAGAATCAAATATTGGCAGGTGCAGCCAGATCCCTTAGACACTAAGAAATAAGCCTTCACAGATTTTTAATTCACGTATTTTTGTTCCTCTAACCTGCAACTGACAGTTACATATATCAAGGGCCTTCTTTGTTCAATCAATGCGGGACTGAATTTCAGCATTTCCTCCTTGCGTCATGGTATCTCCTGCAACTTAGAAGCCGTCTTGATAGGGGGAGTAATTCATCATTCATATCTCAAAAACGTAAATCTGTTTCTCTCAAATGTTCTTCTTCCTGATATATGGATACTCTGCGCAATAGTGTTTGGGCCATCAATAGCCTTATGTAGCAGGAATCTAATTTGACTGTTCAATGGTTGAAGGCTCTATTATTGCCTTACCTTTGTAAATATATATCTCTATTCTTGTGAAATCTATGTTCTCAACACAAGTACGTTTTATTTGACATTTTATCTTTCTTTTCTTTTTTGTTACCTGTTGGTGTGTGTTGCGAACTTAGATCTACAATTCTGTCGTGACTCCTATGATTGTTAAGCCATGAATTTGTCCTGTTGAAAGACAGTGAGGAAGATCTTGTTGTGCTTTACCATTTTTTTGCAAAGCATAACGTCTTAACCTCTGTCTGCAGCAACTGAGAGAAGAGCTGACCCAGAGAACATGTCGGTGTTCCAATGGCTACTCAGAGGGGTTGGTGTTCGGAGATTTTCAGCAATCAACCGAGCATGAGGAGTTCCGAGCGTCGCTTGCTCGAGTAGCTAAGCTCCTTAACGGCGATAGGGGGAACAGCAAAGCGGCAGATACGCACGAGGTGGATCAGGTGGGCAGCCAATGGAAGACCACCAGTAAGCTACTGGACGGCCCTTGTGGAGCAACACCTCCTGCACAGCATGAAGAAAGCGGCATTCATTCTCTGGAGGCCTAGCTTCAGTAAATAGGGCATGGATCTTACACCTGCGTGGTGTGTAAAATAAGGAAGAAAAAAAGGAACGTTTGCTCCTTTTTTGTAAATTCTGATAAGCTCTCTCTCCCTCTCTTGACCTGCATTTCTTTTATTTCTCACTTTAATCTTTTCTTTCTCTGGGCCTGATTTTCCTCTTTCTTGCGCACCCTGCGGTTGACCTTCTGGTAATGCATATCTGGGAAGGCGTATGACAACCCAGGGAGGGGGGAAAGAAAAAGAAAGGAAAAAGGTGTGCCGGAAGGATGAAGTTTCACCCGCCTAGCCACCTCTAAACCAAACACTCGTACAATTTCCTAGAAGAAAAAAAACGGAGCTAGGAATTCGGATTTTTTCTATTTTACCAGGAAAAATGTCTCTAAGAAATGGTTTTCAAGTTATCCTGCACCCTCCTAGAGGAGTACTTTGACGATATGTTGCATCGCTAGCTTTAGAGTTGTCCTTGCATGATGGCTTGTGAAGAGAATATTGAAACTAAGAATTATTATTAAAAGGACGCATTTTTTCTTTCCCCTGCTCGGGAAGCTTTTGAGCAAACCTTGCCCTGTAGTAAAAAATTCAGATTCTTGTCCATTCTCGCCATAAGGATCCGAGAGATGCAGACATGGTATCTGTAGCATATAGGTAGTGCCTCCCGGTAAAATACTTGAAAACGCCCCCAAACAAACAAAAACTCGTTGGTTTTCGGTCTGTCTAAGTTTCACACATCATACCTAGGCACACACAGGCCACCGTAAGGTTGGATAGCCTTCTCGTGTAAAAATCTGAAACAAAGATCATTTGACCTCGTGCACATCAAATGCCACCTAAAGAAAAGGCTACAATAAGATCTAGGCTTCTTCACCAGCCGCCTAATAGCCAAAGTTCTCACTAAGAAAACATTGTCATCGTGTAAAACATAGTTATCGTGTTAGCTAACTAGCTTCCTGACCGCAGTCAATACTTAACCACGAGCAATTTGTGGGATAATAGACTAAGATTGACGTGAAAATCACCATCCTGGATGAGTATATTCCAAATCATTTCTGCCGGGGGATAGACCCCCCACCCTTTTTATTCAACAAAAAAAATGCTATACAAAACCGGTTACAAGACCATGAGGTTAGTAAAAACCTATACGATTATGAAGCATAGCGAATGACTTCCATACTATGATTGAAACTGAGAATAGAAATTATGTTAGCCATGGCCCTAACAACAACAAGATTTTTTGAAGGCAACACCATTCAAAAACTTCATGCAACAGAATGACAGGGCCGTACTTAATTCACGATTTTCAACTTCACACGCTTCATAACCCCCTCTTACCATTTTGTTTACCACTAACTAATGACAAGCTAAAGATCTGAAGTTATTTGTTGTATATGGAGCTGGTAATATTTGATCATGTCTTCTGCATTAAACACGTAATGGGGCCGTTTGATAATTTCATGACGATCCGATTGCGAACATTGCATTTTGATATTTACATACTTTAAAAGTTTTAATATATATCGAATTATACCCTTTCCACTTTAGATCAGATCTTTTATCATAGAAAAAGTGTAAAAACGATATGCTTTAATTGGACTTGTGGTCTTTATGTTCATAAACTTGCATGTTTGGCGTTGGTCGCCCATCACGGCCGGTAAGTACCATTTTCTTTGCCAGAGACGATAATGGAATCATCATATGCCCATCACTCCATCTAATCTGAGTTCCTATTCTTCGGATGAAGTTCTTAAAGATTTGGGCCTCTTATGGAACTATCCTAAAATTCTGAATCCTCCATCAGAGGAGCCGATCTTCATATGGTTATCCCCTTTTCTTTTTCTCTCGATAAATCGAAGAGGAACGGTAAAGAAATTACGTTTACGTGACTGCTGTTATCAAGAGCAGAAACAGGGCAGTCCGATTTTTTATGAATATTTTGGTCGAAATTCCCGAGAAAACGATGCTTAACGTCCCTGTCGGTGAACTTAAATTACAGTCGACAGGTAGGCGAGAAAAGAGGGGGTTGAGTGGAAAATGCATAGGCAGTGGGGTATGCTGGTTCTAAATTGCAGTCAGAGCGACAGACCCAGGATCAATAAAAAAAAGTTAGCTACTTCCCTCCCTTCCCATTTATCTCTCCTTCCCTCTCACTCACTCATAAGCAGCTATAATGTTGGCTCTGTGTTAATTTTGCCAGTGAAAAACGCCGGTTGATCATACTGCGAACGCAAGTTTTTTTTTTTTTTTGGTGGGGGGGTGGGGGGGGTGGGGGGGGGGGGTGGTGAGGGAGGGGGGCGGGGGGCTGATTAGGAGACATGGATCTGGGAATCCCTCTTAGAATTACTGCACTGCACATGCATGCCACCCATGCTTTGCTTTTATGAAATCGTAACAGATCCACTGCTGTCATCGTCGTCTGCATTTAACAAGCTCGAGTTTGGGTTCCATCCAGCACATGACGCCGTTTCCACTTTTGAAAATATTTATGACAATGGCAGCGTAGAGATGCAGAGATTTAAGAGTGGAACTGTTGGGAGGTGTCTAATTTTTTGTCTGAA
Source organism: Nymphaea colorata (assembly GCF_008831285.2). Lineage (NCBI taxonomy): Eukaryota > Viridiplantae > Streptophyta > Magnoliopsida > Nymphaeales > Nymphaeaceae > Nymphaea > Nymphaea colorata. Next base: position 15,812,981 of record NC_045143.1, read on the forward strand.
GTTCGCTTCATTGAATGCTATGCACGTAGCATAGCAAGGCCTTTCTTTTCCAATCTCTCGCTTTACATTAGGAGTCCGTGAGATCCTTTCCTTGTCCGCCTGTTGGTTGGTTGCTTGGTTGGTTGCTTCGTCTCTTTAAGTTGGTTAGGTGATCCCAATTAAGGACGGATTCTGATTTTTACATGCCATTATCAACTTGTACCAAAAGCGGAGGGAATCGTGACTAGTTGGCAGCATATCACCTGGTAAAAGTTGGAAAATGAAATCAATGGAAATTAGTATGTTTCGCTTATCATTTGTTTATAATTTTAAAAGGGAACGCACTTTCTTTTTCAGCAAACCGACATGTTCTTATGAAAATTGTGATATAAGTATAACGACATAAAAAACAATAAATATAGTTGAATATATTGTTTCTATTACTAAAATATATGTTCATCATTTATAATATAAGTTTACAATTAACGTTGGTCCTTGGTAAAAGAATTTGCAATTTTTTTTAATAATAAGAGAAAAACAAGCAAAAAAAAATCCCCTAAAAAGCAATGGCCTCTTTTGATAGTCGAAAACGGAGCACTTTCTAGCAACCATGTGGACACGCAAGAGACAATAGGTCCGGAATGAACAACTACAAGAGCCGCTCGACGAGCGTGTCTCCTACGCAAGACGGGGCAAGCCGTGTCCCCCGGGCCCGGACACCAAGCCAGTCGGCCAGGCATGGCCACTTAGATGGTTCCATTTCCCGCCTTCACCCGAGATACTGTCGATGGCTCGATGCGCCGAAGAGAAGGGGAGTGGTGGACCTGGTGCTTTACCGCGCGGTCACCAAGCAGCAATATGCATGAGAGGCACAGCCACAGTGAAGCTTGATGAGGCCAGTCTGTACGTAAATCCTCTGCAGAGTTGCAGGGGGCCACTAGTCCTCCCACAAGTCCTCTTGTAAGTTTTCTCTACTTTTATTTGTTACTTTCTTTTTCCATTGTATGTGTGCGTGTTCTTCACCCACTTGCATTTCCTTATATGAAAACAACTGTTTTGGCCTCCTCAACGCTCTCTTTCTCTCTCTCTCTCTCTCTCTCTCTCTCTCTCACACACACACACAGAGGGAGCGCTGCAAGCTGTTCAAGAAAGAGGGGACGACGGAATGGTTGGACCGAGCAGGCCACTCTTCGTCCTTTTCGGGTCATCCATCGTCCAGTTCAGCTTTGGGCATGGTGGTTGGGGAGCCACGCTTGCAGACATCTATTCCAGGAAGGTAGTTCTCTCTCTCTCTCTCTCTCTCTCTCTCGTCCCTCTCTCTCTCTCCAGTCTGGACATTGAGTTTTTGGTTTCAGCTTTTTCTTGGCGATCTGTTCAGCGTTCCATTCTTGTAGCCTTTAGAATCTTGTACCGATCTTCATTGATTAAGAATTTCAATAATTTTCGACTCTTTCTTGATAACGAAATCTGAGTCACCATTATCGAGAACTGAACCACCGTGATTTTTGTCATTGCTGTAATCAAAAGCTTACAAGGCTTCCTTGCCTTATCTCGGGCAGTTCCAGGTTCACCAGCACGGAACGAGAGTAGCCTGAATGTACTTAGTTTTTCGAACAGGTAAGAGGCGAACAATAGGCATGGCATTCGCGTCCGCTTTCCTAGTAGCTTGCAAGCTCAGCCATCCAGCGAATTCGATCAGTCATTTCATCGTTAATGAATGAGCGCTACGCTCCTCAACAGCACATAATCAGGCACATGGACATGCAAAACAACAGTAGAAACAACAAATAGGATTCCCATCTTGATGATCAGTCAATACACGCTGTGAAAGTTCGAACCGTCAATAGGATGACCATTCAAGCTTCTCTCCCCAACGATGGGCTTTACAACTCCTTTATTGGCTCACAGTAAACAACAGGCGTTCACTAGTCCAGGAATACCGATAGAAGATTTGCCTTGTGCTCCCAACTTGAGGGTTTGTTAAAGATTGACGCAGGACAAAAAGGTGGGTACTTTTCATTTGCTTCACAGAAATTCTTAGGATAAAGTTCAGGCTAACGGACAGTTTTTGCCCTAAATAGATTAATTATTCATCGAAGCAGTTTTCCCGCTCTTATATAGTACCCTAACGTTTCCAATCTGGGTTCTGAATGATGTGTCTAGTTTAACTGTGGAAAAATTGTTGACCTTAATCGTTAAATCCACAAGTCCTCATGCTTAATTTCTCTGGGCATGGTAGAGAGTACATGTCCCCAGCAATCTTCTACTTTTTCTTGTAGTTTTTTAAGTTATTGGACTATATAACCCGTTGAAGATGCCTTCACCCGAAAATTTTCCTATCGATAGAGGGGCATCAGATCAACCATATGTTTGACTATCAGAAAACAATTCCCAAACATGTGGCATGACTGTGTGTAGCTGTTTCAATACCGCCCAAGAGCCGAACCCTCTACCCTTCCCCTCATCCTCCAGAGTACCAGGCCTGCTTTGGTGCCTCGGGATGCCGCCACAGTCTTGTTCCAAGTTTGCCCAAGTTGAGTTAATTCTAGATAACCAAAGATTTGAGGAGGCAATATTGGCTAACTAAGGTTTCTACTTCATTGTAGTCACTTGCATAAGTCGGTCCAGACTATGGCTTGAGGATGTCATCAACCTAAATGCCTGCTTGTTCGTGTGGTTGTCTGAACCAAGTGATTTGGAAGGGCTTATTCTCAAAATTCAAGTGAGGTCTTCCAAAATCATATGATACGGCATTTTACCTCACTCTTTTGCTGTCTACAGATAAGAACCATTTATTGGGAAAACTTGTTTTGAAGTTAAAGTCCAGTCAATCTGGTGATGTGTTTTCTTGAAAGATGCAATGACAGCATGATAGTGGCTGTGTATTATCATTTTGGATTTTCTTTTTCTCAGATAATATGCTTAGATAGCATCCAGAATCAGGAGATAAATTTATCATCTTTCAGAATATAGTACAGTTGTCTCTAGTAAATTTATGCATTGTATATGCATCCTAAAGGTATAGTTGTCTTCATGGCTGCGATGTGGTTATTCATATTGATGTTCAGATATTGCTTCATAAGTGTAGATGTGATTGGGTGATGCAATTTGTGGAGCGATCATCAATGTAGCATCTGAAGGCATTACAAAATAGTTTCATCAAGGAATATTGCTGAATGTGAGTCAGGTTACGATTGGACAGCTGTGGATTTGACTGGTGGAACCCTTTTTGGCTTTTGCCAAACAATTTCCATCAAAAGTAGTTTTTCCTCATCTTTCCAATTGTGACGGGCAGGTGATAGTTTGATGTAGATAACGAGATAAATATTCTGTACTCTGCCTCAACATCTGCAGATTAATAAGAATCTGATTGTATGATATCAAAATCCTTTTGGCATGTCACTTTGACGTACTGTAGAAAACATATAGTACATGTTTCCTCATCCTCTTACACCGGCATCTAACAAACAGTAATATTGACATTAGAACTTTACGCCGTTGATTTGGTTGTTAAAGTGCATCATGAATGTTCATTCTCTCGGGCAAGGGGGATAACTGTAAAGAAATGGCAACTTTATTAAACAGAAGCTCATGTTATGCAAGGTTTATATTGATATTTCGCTCTTCATTAGGCAGATATTGTGCTGCGAGGATATTCTGGTTGGAACTCAAGCCGTGCTGTTGAGGTGATTGATCAGGTGTTCCCAAAGGTAATCCATAAGTTTCGGCTTTTCCACTGCAGTGACCCAAAGTACACAATTTTCTGCTAACATTTTGTATGATATGAAAATTGAACATGGTGGTAAGGCTTTGGAAAACTTTTCACCTGAAACCATCATCCAAACTCTGTTTTTAGGTGACGACACATTTTATATGCTGCTGGTGAAGTTATAGAAGATCTTGAAAATTTTTCTCTCCATCTTTTGCCACTTCCAGATGTGATCTGAGAAATATATTAAAGAACTTCGAAGCAACCACCTGTTGGAGCCCAGACAACTGGTGGTAGTACTTGAACGTCCAAAAACTTTTTTTTTTGCCTTTTTTTTTCTTTACTTTTGTCAGGTGGGCAAGCCATTTCATTAATCATCAAGAAATTTTACATTGATCTGTGCAAAGGAAGACATCCAAGAAAAATTTCATTTTGCAATGGCAAACTTAAACATAACCTAACAAGCTACGTCCTCCATCTGATGATCTACTTTGAAAAGAATCTTCAAGATGGAACAATACTGCCAGTTATGCCTTTCTATGTAACAGGATTTTGTCAGGCAAGCTTTTCTACATTATTTCAAAATGAAGGCCTGTCTTTGCTGTATCTTGTCTGTTCTCTGTTCTGATTGTATTAATCTCTTGATGACCAACTAACTATTCCATGAAAAGATTACTTTTACATGTTCAGATGTCTATATAAATTTCCTAGCATACTGTACAGCTTAGATTGCAGCAGTGTGGCTTTCATTTATTTGAATTTGAAGTAACTAATATCTTGTTTCTTCACTATGTTGCTTCAATGGGGTGGCTTACTCTTCTTATATTGTGGACACCTGAAAGAATTTTTTACTGCTTGAAGAAAAAAGCGTCATCAAAATGCAGGAGCATGATATGTTATTATAAAAGCTGTTTCAAAAGCATGCAAACAAATATGAAGTGATACAAGTTACAAACAGAGTTATCAGATGAGAATGCTTAATAATAAGTTGTTCTCTGTTTGTTATGTGGTGGTTATTTAACCAGCTGATGGTTAAACTCCATCACAGCATGCCTTTCTGCTAAAGGTGATTAAACCTGCACTCAGTAAACAGAAGGCAACTTAAAATTGAATTTATCATCATTGATAGGTCTAAATATTCCTATCATGTTCAAACCGTAGCTTGGCTCTTGAAGGACGGTAAATCAGAGATGATTTTTTTTGGAAAAAACCATTGCCTTCAAGAGGAGAAGTCAGAAGTATGATGTCTGTAACGAGGCATTGTGACTTTGGTGTGGTACTTTGGTGTTTATGGGCAACACTTTTTGGGTGTCTTCTTATGTTATTTACCTAAATAGTTTATAGTAGTTTAGGAACTGACATGCAAAAAATCTCTCCATTAGATACACCATTCTCACAGTACTTTGCAGCATATCTGATGACCCTGACAAATTACGTGGGGCACCCAATCTATGCGGGCTTTACAGTACTCATTCTCGCACAAAACAATAAATCCTGGATATGTTCTCCAGGTTTCGTGTCAGTTGGAGCTGCAGTCTGACCAAAAAACCTGATTTTTTCTCCCCAGAAATGAGTCACCCTGAAGACTATGCCCTTAGGTAGTGTAGTCTCAATTTGTCTGCATAGGAAATTGTCATTATAAAGTGTCCAATGTGTATTACTTTCAAAATAAGAAGCAAAGAACACGTGAATATCACCCAGTGAACCTGGGATTGATTCAAAAGTGATAAAATACTGAGAAGAATTGAAAGTTCTCTGCAATCAGGACTGAGCATGTCCTCAATTATAATTTACATTTTAGAAAAACCCTGTTTATCATAAGAGAGACAGTATGCTGAAGCTAAACTGAGATGAATCCATATTTCTTTACCATCTATTTTCTGGGATAGGTAACAGAAACTTCAGAAGATACATGGGATTATTTGCATAAGAAGTGTAGCAAATTTCTCTTGCTATTTTCATTTGAAACTGACAGTTAGTAAGTTTTTATTTTTTGTATAGAAAGGGTATTTGGTTTATCATCTTTTATTTTTCACAAGTAATTTTTTTGTATCTACTGAACGGCCAAATGTTTTATGGCCTTTACCAATGCAGAACTCATCCTTAGACATTTGAAGACCATTTTCTGCCATTTTCTTAAAATTTAATTAAGTCTCATGTTCTGCATCAGGATGCCGTCATTCAACCTTCTTTGGTCATAGTATATTTTGGGGGTAATGATTCAATGGGTGGACACCCCTCTGGCTTAGGTCCTCATGTGCCCCTTCCTAAGTACGTAGAGAACATGAAGAGAATTGCAAGCTACATTAAGGTAATAATTGCTCATGTGCTGCTTTCCTTGTAGATTAATTGTCCGATTTTCTTATGTGCTATAAATAATTTCAAATAGGGCCTTTCAGAGAAAACACGCGTGATTTTTCTTACTTGCCCTCCTGTTAATGAAGAAAAAGTCAAACAACTTTCAAGGTGCAGATTTATTCTTTCTATATGAGATTTCCCTATGCTGCCATTGTAAACTAACTCTGCTTGCTTTTTCAACTGTAAGTGATTTGTTGAGTGAATTAGTGAGATCCAATGAGAGTTGTCAAAAATATTCAGAAGCATGTGTAGAGCTTTGTAGGGAGATGGAAGTGGAAGTTATTGATCTTTGGACAGCTATACAAAGGAAAGATGATTGGGCTACTAGTTGCTTAACGTGAGCCTCTCTTTCTCCCCCTCTCTCTCTCATTTTATTTAATTGTATGTGCATATGGATATGACGTGTGTCTGTCACTCTCAGGAGAGAGAGATAGAGAGCGAGCTTTGTTTGTTGCTTTTGTTATGTACGTCAATCATATGAACGATGGCTTAGACATTTTCTTCCATGCAATCAAATTTGTCTCTGGCTTCAGAAAAACTTTTGTTTTGTTAGATCATTTTCTTCATCGAATTTCATTTAGTTAGATTATCAGAGGTCAGGAACAACTCATTTTTGAGCTCCCTAGCTATTCCTGTGGGCATTTTATGCAACCAGTACCTTGGGAAGTGGGAACACTTTAGTATTTGCACTTCCGGACAAGCCTTCGATCAAAATATAAAAGCGAATGGTGCGGGAGGATTGTTTACGTAATCTCTCTTTTGTGGCCAAGTTTCTCTGGTACCAATACCACAAAATTGTTTGTTCTGATATGGTCACCAATGTCATGATCTAGTGGACAATCTCTTCCCTGATTTTTGCCAATGATGTCTACTTTATGGTGTTGAGCACATCTTTAAAATGCTCACTTGATATTAAGTGTTAACTGTTTCCTTTGAGCTCAGATTGGTCAGTTGTCACCTGATGCTCTTGTACAACTTGCACCAGAGACTACGGATATGCCCTGACAGCCTTGTCCATGTACTAGTGATGGTATTTCGACATCAAAACCAGTTATCTTGTGGTATTTCACATTGCATAGTAAAAACTCTAGCCACCTGATTTCCACTTTCTTCTTTTTTATGGTAATTATTGTTCCACTCATTATATTCTCGCTCCCTCTAAATTCACCATTGTTGTCAGTTTTAAATCAGAAACGTTGGTAAATTTTTCTTCTACATGAGAATATATGAACAACTAGTGAATCGAGCAGTGTATATCATAGCTTGCCTGGTTAGGGTTGTCTTATGTACATGCCACAACAAAAATATATGTTTATCGGTGGCATGATGAGTACCTTAAGACCATTTTTATGATCTCCAGTTAGATCCACTAAAAAAGCATAGCCCTAGAGTTCTTTTGCTTGATATAGTAAACAATTGGATCTGGAATTGTCTATTTCTTCGAAAAGATGCATTTGTTTAGAAGCAATTGTATGTTAGCCTATCAGAGAAAAAATTGATTTTCTGTGTGATTCATGCAATTGAATTTTCACCATTAATGAAACGCATCACACTGGAAACATCTAATGTAATACATGTATCCTACTAAGCAATCAATTATTAAATAAACCAACACTTGAATTTTGTTGTTTGAATTCCCCTTTTCATCCAGCGTTACATATATAACCATCATTTTTGTCCAACATTTTCTTAGTTTCACTGGGCTGCGCTGGGAAATATTGAAACTTTCAGTATTATTATTGTCCCTCTCGTTGACAGGGATGGGATGCACCTGTCGGCCGAAGGGAGCGACATCGTGGTCGAGGAGATCCTGAAAGTCCTCAGGGAAGCTAAATGGGAGCCATCATTACATTGGAGATCTTTGGCAACCGAATTCTCAGAAGATTCGCCATACGATCTGGTCGCGGCGGATGGAAAGAGCACAGTGAACATTTGTCAGTCAACATTTCACTGGAGCAAGCAATGGGACTGAAGCCTAAGCTTTTCTGGGTGCCGACGAATAATACCATCATGCCATCGCATTTCTTTTATCCTCATTTTCATCTTGATTTGTGGTCAGGTTGTCGAACTTCGGTAAGATTTTTTGGGAATTTGCTGTGTCCCTATCTATAGGCCTGGTATTTTCGGCTTTTGGCTATGGAAATTTCTGCTACTCCAAACTATTACCTGAAGTAAAGGGTGAGAGTTTTCTTTTGCGATGATGTTCATAGAAATGGGGCCAAGGTCTCGGCTTTGACGGAACTCATACATTTCGCCAACTGTTGACTGGGCGCTTTCACGCATAAACGGGGTGGGTAGACGTGTTTACCGTCAAGGCCATCTGCTAGGGAAAAAAACAGAGGATTGGTGCCTTTCAATTTGCATGGGGCCATTCCTTTTCTAGGAAATCTGCAATTGGACCAGATACCTAATTATTTTATACCGAAAAATGTGAGTGTGCCACCAGTTTCACCTTACTATGTTGCTAAGCTATAAGGTTGTCTCTGTCATTGACAATTTTGGTGATGCCAGATATGTGACCTCAATTTGTGTTAAGAGTTTTTTAAATTAAAGTGTCTTAAGTCCAACCCTTTTAGCCTTGGTGTTTTTAGTGTATCAAACATGGAGTTATTATGAGATTTCAGAATTGGATTTGGTTACAAATAAATTTTTTCTAGTCTCGGATAAGCATGAGCGTCATATATGATGGGCATATAATCCAAATTGAAAAGCCAAAGGTCAGTGAAACTTGTCCTTTTCAAGATGATGAAGATTGAAAGCTGACATATAGTCAATCATATATTTGGTTGGTTAATTAAAAAGGAGGGGAAGAAAAGAAAAATGAAAATTATGTTTGGTTGCAAAGGAAATAAAATGAGAGGAAGGGAAATGAAATGATAACTCAAATGCAAATTCAATCTCTCCAAAATTAGAGGGATTGAGATGGAAAAGAAAAGCATTGTTCATGTCCTTCCCTTTCCTTTTCATTTTTATATCCAACTGAAACGTGCCTCCGATGTCAGCTCACTGTGGAGGATTTCCTCCGTTTTCAGGACCTATTCTCCTTTTCAATTCGAGATACGAGGCCCATTCACCTCGACCTTCATCAGTCTTTACAGGCCTTAATGTGCAGGTTAGGGTGCTCCTCCCCTGTCCTCTCTTCAGAGGCCGATCAGTTATGTTTTATGCAGGGGCCAACAGATGGTCTCAAAAATTAAGATGTTTGGGACGTCATTAGGCCTCAATGACCTGCTGAAAACTGGAGGAAGTGGCTGTGGTTCAAAGATACGCCCCGGGCGAAGTGGTTTTGCTTTCACCTGCCTAGAGCGGTCAAAGTTTGGCGGTTCATCATTGGCAAGTTTGGTAGGAAGCGTTTACCTCATAAATCCTTTGTCGAGGAACTACGATGGTGGTTTACGTGTAGTTTCAAACGTTGTTGGATTAGGACCTGCCGGCGCCTCTGTTTTCATGTTACAATCTGGAAATTGTGCATGCATGGGAACAATTGTCTTCATGAACATCCTGAAGAAAGTGTATCCAATCTAGATCGGCATGTTTGGTCTACTTGTGTGGACTTGTTTTCTTTCAAATTGAAACATGGCTCCAATGAGCACAGGGAAATGGAAGTCTGGCTTCCCACGAGGGGTTTTGTTGGTGAATGGCCTGAGGTGCTGGCTGAGGATGTATGCATCCAATGCCTATTTGCTAAAAAAGGCAACAGGAAAGCCATCGTTTATGGCATCAAGAAGGGAGGCAGTGAAGATGTAAGGTTTGCAAATCGGTCTTGTAGCAGGGCTTACTATAAGGATGCCTATTTTGATTACTCTTCTGCAGCATTCTGGTCAATGACATTAATTTTGTTCTTGCTTCAACTGATAGAACGTGGCTTAACTTGGTCCTTGAACAGGTTGTGGGCAGGGCAGTCAACTGGCCCGGCTTGGATCTTCTCATGATTATGCGTCATAGAATCAATTCTGTCCGAACTAATCCCACCCCTGATATTGTTGCTATATACAGGAATCTGTAAATTCTTGCTCCTTTGTATGTTTGTACAGCAATTTTTGTTTAATAAAATGGGTGGAGGCCCTATCCTCCAGCAGGGCTGATTTTCGAAATCATTTTTTTCCGTTCCTTTCCATTTTTCTGTTTTTCCTTATTGTTCTCTTTGATTTCATTTCCTTTCCATCTATCCATTTCCTTCCGTGCGAACAGGTGTGGTACATTCGATTTTCACATCCAATATTACGTTCTAAATAGAACTAGATCCAGACCTAGCGAATGTTGACAACATATGGTCGATTCGCATGAAAAAGCAAGACAATGATGACAAGTGTCTATGGAAGGCATTCATGTTTTACATAATGGTGTTTAAGAGATGAGTTAGAGCCAAGGTGACACAGCTCCAGACTGAAAAAACCCAGCTCGACTTTTGCAACAGTCAACCTACTCGAGTTCAAGCCTTGCTTCCTAAACTTATTAGTTTGAATTGGAAGGCAACATGCAAATTTAAAAGGCAAACCTTGGCAATTGGGCAGTAGCAGAGCCATAAAAGATTGGTTGAAATTCGCTAATTCAATTTTTTTTATATAATTAAATGATTGAGGGGCATCGAGCATATGAATGAAGGGCACTCACATGTGAATAAGCAAGTAGCCAACGACAACCAATATGTAGATTACTACATTTTATGACGTTATGGAGGCAGCTGCCTACAAAATCTGTCAATCCCACATGTGGGACTGTCGTATAGATGCAAGCATTCCTTACTATTCATTCGTTGTACATTTGCAGTCTATCCAATATAAATACCTAATAAACAGCCATATATAACCGTGTTAAGAGAATAATTTGGTAAGGCAGAATTGGGGTTTAGATGTAGCAAAAACATGTGGAATTACGATCTGGGATATGATGTAACGACAATATCACACAAGGATTAGAAGAGCTGTTGAAACCCACTGATGATACTTTCGTTGATTAGTTCCTTTTTAAAATGCCTTTCCTTTTAATTTTGACGTTTTCACAAATTTTTTCACAAAACCTCCATTTTTCCGTAAAATTTTCACCGTACAGTTGAAACACTTTATATTTTCGATGGAACGTCCTTTCAACTGACATTTGGGAGTGTATAGTGGTTCAAAAGATTAAGGAACAAAATTAGATGTTTTGAAAGAGAAAAAAAACCTGTCACTTTCATATGAGTGGAAAAAGTTTCAATAAAAATTGTTTTATACAGTGTGCACACTGAGGGGCCATTTGGGCAACACCGTTAACAACTAAGAAAAACCAAATTTTGTCAAAGCTTGTCTCATCAAATCCAAAGTTTTTAATGTGAGCTTTTTATAAGACATGGAGAAGGGTCGAACCATTCACTCCCTATAGAAACCAGATTCTAATCTGATTTTGGAAGTAAAACCATGTTTTGAGTACTCACAAAATTGTCTTCATCCAACTTTTAGGGTGTTCACTTCTCTTTGTTAGACGACGCTGCCAAAATGCTGTCTGTCTTTGACTTGTCAGCAAGACTAATTATTATTATCTATTTAATATAATAAATATATTATCACGGTACCCTAATCGGTTTCATGCCAAGAATTGTAATCAAACCATCGGCAATAGCCAATAGCCGAGGGATTTAGAAAAAAAAAAAACCAAAAACCCTCGGCCATTGCCGAGGGTTTGAAAGAAAACAGAAAATCCTCACTCGTTAGAAAGAGGATATATAATTCACCAACATGCCGCTGCCTTCCCGTATAGGTTCTGAGATCCGAGAGATAAAAGCAACCTTAGGTTGGAGAGGCCGCATTGGTGACGAAGTTGAAAACTAATGAAGGAAAAAAAAAATTATATGCAGCATCCACATTTTCTTTTTCCTGGCAAGAGGCAAGTTTCATAGTTGTTTGCGTTGAAAAGGCACGAAGGTCGGGGTGAGACGAAGTTTAGTGTGAGGAGGCAAGACCGTGATGTGATCCGGAGTGTTACGTGAAACGACGGGAAACGGGCTCGTTCCGCAAAAGTTCGGAACTCGTCGAGGCCGCATAATTTTTCATTTCCCTTACTTTGGGCCAGGGTGGTGCGAATTTGCGCATTGAGAGAGAGAGAGAGAGAGAGAGAGAGACCTTTTCTGTTGACGAAACCTCATCTCCCCCTTTTCCATTCAGGGCTTGGACAGACGGGGACGGTGACAGGGGAGGAGATGCGGTCTATGTGTTCTCCTCCTCGCCGTCATTTCGGTCATTGAAGCCACCCGCCCTGGTGTCTCCTGTACTCTTGTTGATCTTGGTCCCATACTCCCCACGGTTGGACGGATCTGATCTCTCGTTCTCTCTCTCTCTCTCTCAAGCAAGACAAGAGACTAATAACAGAGGGGCTTCTCTCGGCTGTGGTTGCGGGACATGGGGGATTTCAATCTCATACTTGTCATCGTTGCGGCGGTTGTTTGCGTGATTGTATTCTGCTTCAATATCTACCTTCTCGTCTCCTATCAACACCCTGATGATGTCAACCAGGCCTACTTTCCCAAGATCGTGGTGGTCCTCGGCCTAACGATCGCCGGCATCTCCATCCTCATGCTCCCCGCCGATGTCGCCAATCGGCAAGCCTGTCGGCACGCCATCTACAATGGAGCTTGCAATCTCACGCTCCCCATGAGGGATCTGTGGCTCGCAATCTACATCGTCGACGCTGTGCTTGTTTTCTTTGTCATCCCCTTCGCCATGTTCTACTACGAAGGGGATCAGGATAAGTATGTCGGGAGCATCCTCCTCCACCTGTTCGCACTGTTGTTTGTGCCTCTACCTCCTCTTTCCTCTCTCTCTTTCGCCAGCTTACCTGTCTGGATTCATATGCCATCCTGCAACATATCTCATTTTTATACTTCCATTCTACCTCCTGAACCATTGGACGTATTTGCTTGTTTCTATGTTTGAACCCGATAGGACCGTCGGTAAAAGGATCCTGAGCGCGATGATGTGGGTCGTCGCCACCGCTATCGTATGTGGTCTTGTCCTTGGCATTCTTTATGGTGCGTATTCTTCAGCACTGCTAACTACGCCCGTTCCATGTCTTTCTTTTACCTTTTAGGAACGAAATAATTATGTTGTCTTCAGCATTTTCAGCTTTATAACAACTAAAACAGGACACGATTTCTCGCACATTCGTGGTCTCCATTTTTCTTGAGTAAACACATGTTTTTGGGATGCATTTGGTGCAAAAAGCCTCTGGTCACTTCGTAGTTGCATGGTTTGAGAAATATTAGTTTATGTGGTGGAACATGAATGTGGGTAATGTTTGCATTTATTAAGCGAAAAACTGGTGCTAGGCGGACGTCAAGTATATGAACGGTAACCTAGAAAGTGTTGGTGGATTGTGGAGCATGCCAGGGGTAGAGGCGGTGGAGCCGGTGGAGTTGATGCCAGTGGATGGAAGTGGAGAACCGGTAATTGGGATTGTGATTGAAAGAGTACACTTAATATAATTATGTTTACATGAACGAAATTTCATATGAGGGATTTATGACGTTGCATTCTCCTTGGTTGATGCTGATTCAGATAAAAGGTCTGGCATGATTCACAACTAAGTGTATTAGGGAGGATTCATCCTATTTAATGAGGTAGCTTGAATTTTTAGGTCATTTTTCTTTGTTGATCTGTTTTTTCTTCAATGTTAGCTTTAATCATGTTCAAAGATTTGTAATGGGGTTTTCCTATGCCTTTTCAAAGGAAAAAAGGTTGAATTAGTTGCTTCTGTTTATGAAATGATTTGCTAGATATTTCTTGTGAAAAATGTATTCGTTTGCTTTGTGGAGAGACTCATGGTATCTATTCTTGTTATGTTCCTTTAATGTTATTGATGCAAATGTGGAATGCCGTTGATGGTGGAAAATAAGGTTTTACATTTATGTTTGACCAGAATGCCAAATTGCATTCTTCCCCCAATTTCTGGGCTTGCATATTTCCTTGTCATGTATGGATTGCTGTTCCTTGAACCTCTGACATTATATGCTGACTGGACTTTTTACTGGTGGATTAAGGACTTGTTGGCAAGGTTGATTTCACCGTGAGGCATCTTTCTTCAAATACATCTTCATTCCCTTCAAGTTGGACCGATTTTACTAAATCTCAACCATGCATTGGGGCATCAACTAATAGCATTCATCAGGTGTTCTACTGTTTTACTTTATCATTGTGTCTTAAGAAAGCATTAGGATGTCCCTTTGAGATTCAGATGGGTCAGTAATCAGATACTCAAGTTTTTCTATTTAAACACATTCCTCTATTGGTTGTATGTTTATTTTTTCAGTGTGCTGCCTATTCTGCCAGTGCCTCCTCCGGAACAACTTGGACAATGCAAACTACATTCCCAGAATATGTCGTGGCTCTTGCAACTATCGTTGGATCAGTATTGTTCTCTGTATGATCAGTCTACCTCGAATTGTCAATTTGGAATTTCTAGTAGTTAGCTTTTGTTTTATGGGCACAATTTTAAAGGTTTGTCTGACTTGTGAGTTTTTCTATGTAACTACTGCATATGAGGATATGGCAGACAAATGCATCACATAAAATTATAAGCAACAGTTACATATATTTTCATGTTCTTTTGAATATGATATATATTCATGCAGTTTCTAGATAAGTTTTGTCTAATGGCGCCATTAATTTGGTTTAGATATGTTTATTTTGTGTTGACATATGAAATGCTTCTGTTGCATTAAATCCTTACAAGGGTAGATTTTGTAGTGGAATGATGTCCAAGAACAAACTCCATATCTCACAGATACACATATGCTAGAGAATGATATTCAAAGCTGTAAAGTAAACCTCCAAGAGCAAGAAGTCAAGAATGTCTTGCTAATACAAAATGTGGAAAATTGTTTTTATAGTTAATAATATAAACTGTCTTTAAAATAACATTGTTGAAGTTAAATCTCGTGTAGCACAACAAGAATGATATTCACAGAACCAGTGGATAAGAAGGCTGCACTCCATCTCACTTAAGAATGGGACGAAGTGACCAGATATGGTCTTGTACAGTACTCGTTCTATGATTTAGTTATGGGGGAAACATGGTGAGCTATTATGTTTCATCTTTGTACTCTTCATGGTGTACGTTAGTAAAATTGAAGCCTGATACACTGTAAGCATTTACCTTCCGAATCTTACTGTTATCGGTACTAGTTGGGTCATTTTTCCACTTTTATTAGGATTGGTGTTCACCTCATTTTGAAAAGCTTAATTTGCCAGCACAGAGAAATAACTGGTTTGCATTTTAGGGGGTTATCTTCTTATCAGTATCTCAAGCCAGCAGATTTTCTCATTCTGTGGGACTTAAACATTAGATCCTGCATCTTGATTTCTGCTTTGTGAAGCTTACACTTCTCTGGAAAGCTTATTTAAGATCTGTTGCCTAACATGTTTGTTTCTTAGTGGTCATTAAAAGTTGATGGCTTTTTTTTTTTTCTCTTTTGTCTTGTACCGAAAGTCCATTTTGATTGTTCCTGCCATTTTCAGAAAAAAGAAAAGTCTATTTCTGCAGTGCCCTGAACATGATATTCATTTTCATATCTTTTACTTTCTGTAAACTTTTTTTTTTGGTGAAATTTCATATTTTTACTGCTGTCGACGATGAAGTTTGTTTTTCATGCATTGAGGCCTCGAGCATTGGGATATATGAAATGCTCTTGTTGCAATTATGTATGGGCAGTTCAATTCTATATCTGCTTGCACTTTGCACCAGTTTTGTGAAAAGCACTTCTTATTGCAACATGTTGGCTGCTATGTCACATGGACTCTTTAAAAAGGGTGCAGCATCCACGTCGATGTGACGCGGTTGCAGATGTGAGTGTGACTCGCACCCCAACTGCACCTTATATTTTTCCTTTAAAAAGTTTTTTCCTTCTTTTTCTTTTCTTCTTTCTCTCCTTATCTTTCTTTATTTACAGTAATAAAAGGGACAAATTAAGCTAAGAAACAACTATATATATATATATATATATATATATATATATATATATATATATACCATCGCCGCACCACCCAATATTTTGGAAGGTCTGCACCCACATATGCACCGGCAGCTGTACTCCACAACGGTCTGACATAGATTGGCTGGTAGATGTTGTGCTGCTATGTTATAGGGTCAATGTATATGTGTGCATATATTGTTAAATTAATCTAAAATAATTTGAACTTTAAATTAATTTTGAATTTAAAAAATAAGGCAATATAGGGCGATGTATCCACCAATAAGCAGTATCTGTGAATAAATCAATACAGTACCAATAATGTTATGTATAAGTTATAGCACTGGTTTGTACTCTGTATTATGGGTGTTATGAGTTTATAGTTATTGAAAAGATTTCAGCAAATAATATTTCATTTAAACATCCATTTCACATATCTAATCTCAAATCAATTGACGTTCTTATAACCAGCAGCTTTTTTCATATCGTAAGAAGGAAGTAGTGTTGATTGGCTCATTTCTGCAATGCAATAAGGAAACAAATAAATGTACATAAAATCTAAAAAGTGTGTGTTTTCTCAATGAGCTACTTGTGTTAAAGGTTCGGAGGTCAAAGAAATTGTTACTTATAGATTGTGCTACTTAGTAACCACATATTGGTGTTAGTCTACATTGAAATATTTTTATAGATTAATGTGCATAGGTACTAAGAAATATAATGTATTTGTCACTGGGTACTTTTAGTTATTGACCTCTTACCTTGTGCTTTCTTTCATTTGGTTCTGTTATTATGCTAGTCATTCTTTTAGTCTAGTAACGAGCATAGTTACTACAACTCGTTAAAAATGCGAAAAATAAGTCATTCGAACAAAATGGCAAAAAAACGCCAAAATGAAAAAACTTGTTTCTTTTTCTTTTATTCATTTTAGGTATTTCATATTTTTAACGCCAAACTGCTTGTTTCCAATTTATAATTTTTATCTATTGCTCATCTACTTTTTTATGTTGTCTTATGAGTTTCTCATCTATTTTATTTTCCCCTAATTTGAAAGACTTTTAATTTTTTTTAAAATTTACCATATTTTTCTTTTATTTTTTTAAAGCTTGCCGTATTATACCTGAGAAAAACTTTATCATTGAAAACGCTAAAACGATATTTGTGATTATCTTAAATTCTTAACAAGTCACTAGCATTCTGATATGTAATAGTACGTTGCTAAGCACTATTTACTTTGTCCTCTTAAGTGTTCAGAGAAGATATATGTCTGACATTGTTCCACAATGTTTGTTAACTTAGCGTTTTTTTTTTTTTTTTTTGCTCTTGCTACTTATTATTATTAGTTAGTGCATTTTTGTTCAAATCCATTTTGCTAAGGGCCCATTTGAATAGATGGAACTTTACTGTAGAGGTGGAACAAAAGTTCAAATTCGGTGGAAAGTTCCATCATGAAATAAATGCAGAACTAAACACCCGAAACTTACCTTGCAGATGTAGAACTTTGCTTCTAGCAATAAAGTTCCACCAAAATAGGTAGAACTTTATTCCTGGGCATTCTTTTTGACCGCTGAAGTACCTGCATTTTTTTGATTTATTGTTGTTGAACTATTATTAGAACAGTAGAACCAGATGGTATTTAAGTTCCATGCACAAATAACCATAGTACTAAGCATTGTCACATAAAACACGTATTATTTGAAATACCCGAAAAACGAAAAATAATTCAGACGTATAAAATGGCAATTAGACATGTCTTTTTTAAAAAAATGCTAGAAAATAATTTCCGTTTTTTGTATTTTTTATTATTTTGTATTTTTTATAATATTTAGGATTCATTAAATGTTTTAAAATTTTTAAAAATTTACCGAGATTTTCTCGAGATATACAACTTTGCCGTATTATACCCGAGAAATTCCTCGTTGTATAATACCCATATATGATATATGTGACAGTGATACTAAGATACCCATAACAAAAGTTCTAGGAAATCAAACAAATGGGGGGTATATGGAGGTAGAACAAAAATTCCACGAAAAAGACACCCAATAGTAAATACCCAGCATTTTGATGCTGGGTATTTAGTTCCTGGTATTCAGACGTTACCTAACTGTCTCAAGATTTTGTAGTTGCTGATTCAGCAATAAATTTACTAGTTTTGGTCGTGTGATGCATTTCCATTTCCTCTATTTCTTGCACCACTTTTCTATAACTTGTTTTATGTATGTTTTAGATATTTGGAGGCGTTGGAATTGCTTGCTTGCCCCTGGGTCTGATATTTTCATTCATTCGGCGTCCAAAAGCTGTCATTACTCGCTCACAATATATAAAGGTGCACCCATGGGTGGTTGGCAAGAAATTTACTTTAGAATCTCAATTTTCCAATGCATATCCCATTTAAAGGTAATTGTATTTTCTCTATATAGGAGGCAACTGAAATAGGAAAAAAAGCAAGGGAGTTGAAAAAAGCAGCAGATTCACTTCATCAGGAAGAAAGAAGTGGTTCGAAGGGCAGGAAATGGCGCAAAAATGTGAAGACAGTTGAGAAGGTCTGCTTTTAGATAAACATATTTTATGAGATTAGAGCAGTTTTCTGGTTTTAACCTACCTCATTTTAGTACCTGATTTTTCAACAGCTTTTCTTGTATAGCTGCCTTGCTAGCAATAAAGTCATTTTTGCTCTATATGGTTATGTATTGTGGCTTCCTCTTATCATTTATGTTTCGTGAGTTTTGTCTATTCCTATTAATTTTAGTGATGTTACCCTACCATGTTCCTTCCTTTCTCTGGTAAACTCATATCATAAATGAGTGGTAACAAGATTCTCTTTTATAAGGAAAAATATATCAAATAATTTGGTACTATGAAGACATTTGATTAGGACTTTTTGTCATGCTATGGGTTATTTAGCTGGGTTTTTCTCAGAATTATATGTCTATGGCGCCAAGTCCATTGCTCCTCTTACTTTTAATTCAAGAGGCCTAAGCCTTCATTTCAAACTTTTGGTGTTCAAATTCTGCTGATATGCCTTTTGTGAACTCTGGAAAGCGTCCAGGCTTCATCATGACCATTTTCCTTCTTGTCGTGGAAAGCTTTCAGGAATGAGAGGGCACAATAGTAAAAGAAGAATCTTCTAACAGTTAGAAAGGAGGTGAATTTTATTACTTCTGATTTAAACATGTGTTATACTGTAGATAATTAGTGTTAAGATCTGAGAGCAGAGATGCTCTTTTATGCGTTAGATCAATTAATTTACAAGACACCTTTCAATTGGAGACAAAAATTTACATCATCCAAACTTTTGAGTTTTGATCTCTCTATATAACATATATAGCTAGTCGGAAATCAAAGTGGTTCGCTGACAAATCATTGAATTTTTGGAATCAAACATCCAACTCGCACAAGCATATTTTGTGGCTACATGACGTCATGGCATTTGCCTTCTGCTTTAAATCGCCACTCAAGTTTTTTGAACGGCTTACAATCAGTTGGGAGACATATATGTATACACATGCATATATGTGGAAACTGGTGTATTATAGACAGACCAAGATACCCTCTTCTAGCTTTATATGCTTCTTTAATTAATTTAACCTTGTCCAAATGATCATGTAATTGATGAAGTAGAGAAAATATGTTAAAATTGACTTATTTCATCCTGATGCGTATTTTTAAACATGCAAAAATAAGTAAGACCCACATAATGGAACGTATGTTTGGATTGAGTCTAAATCATGTGGAAATACACTTTTTCAAATAGGTACTGAAATAACTTAAGTTTCAGAGTTTTTTATGGTCTATTCCCAAAAAGTAGATATTTGAACCATGTATTGATGAAAAATGTTCTTTTTTGAGGTTAAATGATTGAGAAATTGTTTTTAAAACTTAAATGCATTCAATCATGCAAAGTAACAATTATTTTGTACAAAATCCATCGCATTGTAAACTTAAATTGGCAGATTTGGTACTGTGCATTGGGTAATGAACTTGGGAGATAGACGGTGGTACTTCGTGGTACTTTATGGTCTATCTTGTAAATATTTTAAGTTAAAAAAACTAAATGGCATGGTTCAAATATTTATTCTTAAGTTGTTAGCAAATAGTCCATAATGAACTGGTATGTGTTATATTTGCCAAAAAAAAAAAAAATCAACAAATGTCATAAATTTCATTTGGCATTGTGTGTGTGTGTGTGTGTGTGTGTGTGTTCGTAATGGAATTTCTTTAGATAAAAGAGTTTTTTCTCTTTTCTTTTTATTTAAGAGTTATAGTTGTATAGTTAAGTTATTATTATGTACTAGTATTAATAGTCATTAGTGATTTGTTTTGAGTCTGTGTGAATGTACATGCTATGATATGGTTCTCTTCTCTTTTTTGTCCTTAGCATCTGATCGTTATTGATGGCCAACTGGAAATTTGTTCAGTTCAACTTTGGTGTTCTAATTTGGCTGCCTGAATCATCTTACCTTTTTGGCGCTGCTGCATACTTCAGCAGACCTTGCCTCCTCTTGCCTTTGTTTTGATTGTTCAACGAGCAGCATCATTCAATCTACAAAGGGAGCAATGAGAATTTTCTTGGGCTTATGTCTAACTTAATTTACTGGTTTGAACTTCCCTTTTGTCCAAATGGGAATCATTGGAAGACATGCAGCTTGAAAAAATCTCCATTTCTCTTTTTTATTTATTCTTTTCATGTGGTGAAGTGGAACATTTATAGCAAGCTTTTTGTTTTCTACAGGAGTTATTACTTCTAGAAGAGGATATGAAAGCATTGGAAGAGATGTACCCTCAAGGAGAAAAGGTGATTCAATCTCCTGGTAATCAAATGGCTTATGCCCATGTATACTAGTGGTTGTTCTTATGCTATCCACTGTCATGCAGGCGGAAACTGACTGGGCACTGACAGTTATTGGGTACTTGGCAAAACTTGTTTTAGGAATTCTTGGGTAAGTATTGGCGAAGCATGTGATAATCACTAATGCAAAATGTTGTCATATTCTGCAAAAACTGCATTACAATTAAGATTATATTCTCATTTATCATCAATTGTAGTCATGCAGCAATATGCAATGTTGTATAATGCATCAAGTAACTGATGTCATTGCTTCCAAAGTTAAACACGCAACTTCACATAAAAAAAAAAAATGATCTTGTAACATTAAAAGTAATAAGAGCTAAATAATCAGAAAACTTTACAAAAAATTAAGAAAATTAAGGGAAAAATTTTCTTTCCATGGGAATCATGAATTTCATGTATGCTACAAACAGCATCACATTTTCATTGCTTCCACGCAACTTCACATAAAAAAAATAAAATAATTTGATATTTTAACATTAAAAGTAATAAGAGCTAAATAATCAGAAAACTTTACAAAAAATTAAGAAAATTAAGGGAAATGTATGCTACAAACAGCATCACATTTTCATTAGAAAGAACTAAAGGTAACAACTTAAACAATTAAGCTTTATTGTGTGACATGCTAAAGTTCAAATGTATTTTGGAGGGCAGAAATAGGCTCTTATGGGAAGAACCACAAAAGTGAAAATTTTGGTGCATGAAAGGTGCATCAAATTTAAGAATGTTTTAATGTCACACTTGATATGTAACCTTAAGGAATCTATGTAACTTCGAGCTAGAAAGAAGATTTTTCACTTTTTTGTGTTTTGAAGGTCTGACTTGAGATACATCCCATGTCTTGACATAAGATACTACTGTGTATTGTAAGTTGCAGATGATACAATGTAGTCATACCCCTGAAACTAGTTTCAGGGGTGTATCCTTTGCGAATAATTATGATGCATGACATGATAAGCTATGATACTGACAAGACTGACAATATGTTTATTAGCATGCATGTGCATGCTTGCACATACATTTTCATAACTGCAAACTGAATTCACATGCACCCATGGTTTGTCCTCAAAATCTTGCACATGGTGAATTGTATTTGCAAACTGTCCCACCTGCGTTGCATCCTATGAATTAATTTATCAATGATGGGTGTATTGGGGTGCGAACTCTAGGAATCGTGGACCTGTACCCGTGGTTTGTTTTGAAAAATTCTGCTCATAGTGAATTCTCTAGTTAGTTTTCGTCTTTTCGGTCTACTTTTTGCCAAAACTAACCATAAGGATGTGGTCTCTATATTTAAAAACCTAGGAGTAAAAGTGTCACGACCTAAGGTTTTAACCCAATTTTTTTTTCCACATGAAATTATGTTCTGCCTCAATTTGAAAATGGCATTATCGTAACTTACATTTATTCCTGCTCTATGACATACATATGCTTAACTATGACCTGCTTAGCAGATTCCACTGCTGCCAATTTCACATATGTATACATTTATATATCTTCATACATATAAATACAACAAAACATATAGGAACTACATGCTGTACTTAGGTCTAAATATTCCCTTACCTGTAAGTCAGAAATATGTCTGCAATGCTGATAACTCTATTCCCATGCAGCAGAACCAATTTGACTGGTTCAAACCGCTTTCTTGCAATCAATATATTGCTTCATATTATAACATGTCCTTCTCAACAGAACTTACAGACGTTATATATATATATATTATATATATATATATTATATATATGTATATATATATATATTATATATATATAAGTTCAGAACCATTTAAGTAGGCAAGACACTTACTAGATTTGGTCCTGAACAGGGACAGTTTGTTTCAAGTAGCACCTTCACCCACGTCCTGGTTTTCCACTACATCCCAAGGCTGAAATGATGGAAGGATCACAGTTAGTCATTTTGTCAACCTTGTTCACCAGTAATGCAGCAGAACAGAGCTTACTTACTCCTTTTCCCCAAATTCTTGGTGCCAAGACCCTCTTCACTAAAATTGCAGCAAGTGGAAAGCTAAAATGCTGCAGTACCAGTTTAAATAAACACTTTTCAAGGTGGTCAGCCTTCCATTAAGAATTTCCTTCCTCTCTCTCCCATAAAGGAAGTAACGGGTCAATTTTCCTTCCATCATTAATGTCATTG
This sequence comes from Nymphaea colorata, assembly GCF_008831285.2. Classification (NCBI taxonomy): domain Eukaryota; kingdom Viridiplantae; phylum Streptophyta; class Magnoliopsida; order Nymphaeales; family Nymphaeaceae; genus Nymphaea; species Nymphaea colorata. Next base: position 15,835,973 of record NC_045143.1, read on the forward strand.
TATTTTCTCTGAATCTGAACTCTCATTCTCTTTTCCCTAACCACTTCAGTTATGACTTAATGATAGAATTGGCTGGATCTAGTGTCTGTCTATTTGGATCTAGTGTATACACACACACACACACACAAACACACATATATATAAATAGATATTTATGTATTTATATATATATATCTACATATATAGATATATAGATGTATATGCATATATATATATATATTTATATTTATTACCTGTGAGAATCTCTGAACACGTATATGTATTTACACACTGTTAAGTACTTAACTGCAAACTAAAAAAAAAGGTAGGCCCTTCCAAAAGAAGTATCAAGGTTTTGTTGCTCATGTTTCAATCTTATTTTATAAGGAATTGGAAATACAATAAAATTTTATACACATATTGGTTATTGAAAGATATAATTTTGATTCTTTTTTTTATTTAAAGTTTTCAAGCATGGAGAACACGTCTGATGGTGGTATTTAACTAGAGTATTCTCAAGTACACAGTAACAGTGCTTCTGCATCTAGGTGCACGCACACATACATATAAATTGTGTATGGAAAGTGAGTACTACCCACCGAATTGCTATTCAATAAGCCAATACTCACTTTTCCTTCTCGAATAGTCAATGGCAGGGTAGACTTTTTATGGTAGAGATGGTGGGTACCATTTTAATGGGCACCGTTTAGATTTCCTATGTGTGTGTGACCATTTGGCTGGACTTCCTCCATTTTTTCCGATTTAACTTCATGGATGAGATTGGACTGTTTAAATCTGTACGTTTGGAAAAAAATAAATTGTTCAAATTCAATACAAAAGTCAAATTTGTTAGAGTTTCAAGGTCAACCTTTTAGACCCAATTTGTGCATTGGACTTGGTTTTTTTCCCCCCCAAACCTATGGATCTAGTTTTTTTTGTGGTCATCTGCAAGGTCAGAATGAAAACAATTTGGCTAGAATCTGGCCAGACAGCTATAGAGAGAGAGAGAGAGAGAGAGTTGGAAAGTCCTAGTTGGGATGTCTCTAGTCTGGTGACGATACAAAGGTGAGAAGGGTAGCGAAAGTTTAATAATTTTATTTATCTAGTGTAAAAAGGAAGTCCTCCTTCTGTTTGAATGAAATTGGAACCGAACATGAGCCCTTATACTAGAGGATGAAGTCTGGTGCCCAATATTCTTCCAAGGTGAACCTTCCAGCCATTAAGAGTTTATGTTAACTCTACACTCAGCATGTCAGAAATATAGTATTAAAAATCATGTTCTTTGATGTCTTGATCATTTTACAACTTGACAAAGCTAAGACCATTCATTTATTAATCCCAAAAATTTTGTTTTAAACATTGAATTCTCATGATTTTCCTTTTCTGAATTTTATGGTTTTGAACACTTCGTACCTGCAATAAGTTGGATTTACAGAAAATGATGCACGTATTATTGAGAAGCAGATGGCTTAGGTGTCTAGAATATCAACTCTCCCCTCTAAGTGCGTGCGTGCGCGCACGCATGCTTCTTGTCAATAAAAGCTATACAGTTGAAAAGATAATTTTCAAGGACATAATATGAGGTCAATGTTGCTACCTGAAGTGTCCACTTGCTTGGAAGAGTTTTCAAGGATGAACCGATCAATTGGAGTATGGTGTTAATTAGACTATGTGTTAGTATATTGGTATGGGTACGGGTACGGGAAATGGGTATAGACGCTGCAAAAATTGTGGATATGGGTAGGGCTGGGCATCGGGCCGGGCTGGCCCGACCCGTTTAGTCAACGCCATTAAGGGCCCGAATTTGGATCGGATCGGCCCGCTACCCGGCCCGACTATTATCGGGCCGGGCCGGGCCGGGTGGGGTACCGGGCCTGGTCAACCACGTTCGAAGCCCGACCCGGCCCGTTATGTTAACTGTCGGGTGGGTTCGGGTCAGGTCGGGTCGGGTTGAGTCGGCTCTTTTTTTTAATCTCATTTAAATTGTTAAATTGTTTCGACAAAGTTCACCAAAATTTAAGTTGTCTGGAGCCTATAGGCGACGGATTATGGTTTGGAAGATGGTTTTGACAGAAGATCTAAGCATCAATTCTATGATTCATTTAGGATCTTAAAACCGATTGTTTGTATCATATACCAGCATATTTCCAAATATTCCAGGTTCCAGCATGCCAAGGAATTTTGCTTTAATTTATGATGGGGTATAAACCGATTTTGAGAGAAGCTCTGCTACTTCATTCCTCTGCAATTTCACAGATTTTTGAAGCTTTCACTTCCTCAAAGAAAATAAAAGAAAAAGATGAGAAACCATTAACAAACTCCTTTTTTACGTATTATTCTTTTTCAATTCTACATTGAAAAGAAAGCAATCCAAAACAGACAAAGAGATGGAGAGAGAGAGACAGAGAAAGGGGGTGTTATGATGCAGAAGCCACCGTTAGACTGCCTTGCAGCGCTGCCAGCCTTCTTCTTGGTCTGGGCTGAGGATTCTTAGCAACTGAAAAAACAAGAAAGCAAGCCATGAAACCTGATAAACAAACAGAAAAAAAAGACGGTTATGATGAGCTATTTCTTCCAAATCCTAGAGGATAATGAGTGGGGAAAAAAGGATGGGGAAAGAGACCTTCTCAGTCCTCACGGTAGTCGTTATACAAAAGAGACAAGCACATACATGAAGAAGAGGGAGGAGAAGGGATGATCAACCGAACAACCTAAAACCCCTTTCCAGATTATGCGTGTTACATAGAGAGAGAGAGAGAGAGAGAGAGAGAGAGAGAGAGAGGGGGGGGGGTTACGTGCAAAACGCAAAAGGGACAGTGCGAAGGGAGGAAGGAGGAGTAAAGAGAAGACAGAAGGGCACTTCTTCTGCACAAGTTCTGTGCCGGTGCTGGACTGGAGGCCGACCGGCGGTCAGGCTCAGCACAACTCTTTCTCTTTTGAAACTTGAAAACCCTAAATCCCCAAATGCATTTCATAAAAATCTCAAAGAGTTGGCAGCTAACGGGCCCATTAACTAAACCCGGACCCGGCCAGTTATGATGTCTGGCCTTGCTGGGCCGACACAACGGGCTGAAGCCCGATTATGTAAAACAAGTACCCAGACCCGGGCCCGAACCGGGCCGGGTACCCGGCGACGGCCCGGCCCAGCGCCCAGGCCTAGATATGGGATACAACAAAGTATATTTACGTATATATATGTGTGTGCAAAATTGTGTAAAAAATATGCAAAATTAATGCAAAACAGGTTAAAAGTACACTTCGGATAATTCATATGCGAACATAATATGCAAAACTTTAGAATTAAATGAAAAAGTGCAACAAGTAATATTTTTTCTTAAGATGCCGTGTCCAAGTGTCACTATACCGGTGTCCGCGTGTTGGCATGTAAATACCGGTACCATAGCAATTTTGCCGTATCCGTGTCACTTAGGGGACACCTGCAGCTACTAGGATATCATTAGTTCCAACTCTTTGTTGCTTAAAATGTGTGGCTCCTTCAAGCCTGTCTATAATTAGTTAGTCTTGGTTATCTCTGAAAATATTACCACTTTCCCATGTTCTTTACTTCCTGTAAAAGATTGTCTTGAAATGAAAGCTTGCTTCTGAAATTTGTACTCAATCAAAAGATGGGGTGTTTCTTTCTCTGCATACTTTCTGTTCTCTATGAAGATTGAATATTTGAGTAAAAACCAACTAGCTTGCATACAATCTGGTGATATAAATCCAGTAAATTCAACTGTTCTTTGCAGCCCATGGCTCAGTTCTATTATTACTGGTGACTATGCATTTTTCTAACGCCCCTTGTATGTATTCTGTCATCAGGTTGGTTGTTTCAGTCTTATGGATTGTGCATATCGTGATATATTTGTTGATTGATCCACCGCTTTCATCCTTCCTTAATGAGGTTTTTGTCAAATTAGACAATATTTGGGGTATGCAGCAAATATTATTTTATTTCTTCTTCTTCTTTGTTTCCAATCTTTCTGGTTGAGATTGTTTTGGAGTTTGACTTGGTCTATACTTGTTTGAACCAGGACTTTTTGGGACTGTAGCTTTTGCATTCTTCTGCTTCTACTTGCTAGTTGCTGTGATTGCAGGGGCAATGATGCTTGGTTTAAGATTGGTTTTCATCACGATTCATCCCATGAAGTAATTAATCATCTTCTCAGAAGTGCTTTCTATAGCTAGTAGAACCTTCTTGTGATGCATCAATCTTCATGTTTTTAGGTGGGGTGCAACACTGATGAATTCATTTCTTTTCAATGTGGGGTTGATTCTTCTATGTTCCATCAGGTTCTCCATCTACCTCTCTCTCTCTCTCTCTCTCTGAGTGTTTGTCTTTGATGTTTTAATTTCTATCAAGATCATTTGTTGTTTTCGTTTACATCAAGTGACTAGTTATACTGTTATTTTGAGGTCAACAATGTACAGTCAGCAAGTTAATAGATTAATAAGTGAATTCCATGTCTCGTTGCATTTTTTGCAATTACCTTGGAGTTTGTGCACGTAGATTTGACGGTCGTTCATACATTGGAGGTACAGACATGAAGGTGTTAATGGTGTAAAAACTATTGATGCTTTTAAGGTGTTTGAATCCATCTGTTGCAATTGAATATAAGATAGTTTCTCATGATAAATTGTCTCAAATGTACATGGATTTTTGGCTTTATGTCGCTTAGGACCTAACTTGATCAGATATGCCTGAGATGATGCAAAGTTGTGACAAGAAATAAAAATATGCTACCCTTCTGCAGCATGGGACTTAAAACACATGAACAGCCTTTTTCTTTTGCATACTGCTCAGTGAGTACATGCATCAAAGAATTTTACATGTTGCATACTTATATCATGCAATTACCACTCACTCACCCTTCTATAGTAGAAAAGGTGAAAAGATCTTCACTCTAAGCAACATGGAGCTACTAAAGTTCATTTTCCATTTTCCTCTCATAATTCATTTACTCACGTTTTGGCACCAAGATAAAAATGGAACTACCATGTAGATAATTCTGAGTCTCTCGTGATATGGAAGATTAATAATGTTTGTGCAATTTCTTACTGGATGTACATTGTGTTCCAACATGTAGTGAGCTTAGATTAAGTCTCCTTGTTACATATGTTTGAGGGTGACATGAATTTTTACTCTACTAGTGTAATGGCCCTCTTAAAGCTCATACATTTGCACATGTGAGATCTTAGGGGTCCAAGTGTTGAATTGTGCTCTAATATCACTGCTACAACTTAGCCCACTTTCATGTTGGGCTGGAGCTCTTGGTTTGATAGTTCCAACTTCGAACCCACTTTTTTGTAGCTTCGGTTCGAACCATGATCATCTAGCACTTACCTGACCCCCAATAACCTTCTCAAACTTCATTACCATCTTTTGAGATTAGACTTTCATCCTACCCATAGTCACAAAAGACGTTCTCGCCTTTTACATGTTGAAGTTTTTCTTGAGTATAATACGATGAGCTTAAAGAAAAAGGAAAAATATGGTACTTTTTTTAAAAAATTAAAAATCCTAAAAATTAGAAAAAAAATAATATAAGTATAACACAAACAAAATAAGTAAATAAGCAACAAATAAAAATTAGAAAATAAAAACAAGCAGTTTGGCATTAAAAAAATGTAAAAAAGCCCTAAAATGAAAAAAAGAGAAAAAGCCAATTTTTTTTCCTTTTTTTCTATGAAAACGGCATTTTTTAAGTTTTAAACAACTTATTTCTCCATTTTATATACATGTTTTCTTAAAAAAACACGTTTTTTGTGACTATGATCTTATCCCCTCAAGGCACACAGGTCTGCATGTGTGGGACCTTAGGTTCGAGTATTAAACAAAGTTTTTGTAACGTCCCAACCCACTCTCCACATCAGGCTCAAGCGTTTTGTTTGGTGGATTTCAACTTGCCCTTTAGCAGCTTCGGTTCCACGTCTCGAGGGGATCAGCAAGCTGGACAATCAATCACTTAACTCTCTCTCTTCTAAGTCCTTGAAGAGTGTTAGCTAAACTTTTAGGGTGTTAGAACTAGAGCCTTCTCAATTTCCTCTATTGTTTTTCCTACTTTGAGCTTGAGGTGTGCTATAATACGATGTTTATCCTTTGTTTGAACCTTGATTGACACAAAATTTTATATGAATATGCGATGATAAGAGTAGGACCAATACATAATAAATTATGAATATCAACTTTTTCATCCAAACATGAGCTTTAGACTTTTGTATTCAGGTGTCCAATATATATATGTGTGTGTGTGCGTGCGCACATCTGTGGATGTATGTGGGATCTATGTAATGTGTGAATTGTGAACTAAATAAATATTAGAAGAATTTTTTTGGGAATTAATAAGTCCCCGCTTGTAACAAGTCTATATTTTCCCTTGAAGCACCGCACTATGTGAACTGATTATGAGATGTCTGGTCAACTTGATTTATGATTTATGTAAAATTGCTTTTTCAAAAGAGTGGTTACAACGATACCTTGAAAAATAATTTGCGCATGGCACCCTGAGAATCCTCAATCAAGTTGATTGGATAGCTAATCAGTAATAATAAGTCTATAGAGTCGTTAAATTTACTTAAGCCTCATATTACCCATATATGCACAGAGACACACATACTCACATACATATTCTCCATGCAAGAGGATGTGTTGCTTTGTAATCCTTTGGATCATCTCAGTCTTGAAATCCTAAAAAACTGTACCAGTAAGGTTTTTTCTGCTATTTGAATTAGTCATATTGTATTCTAGTGGTAGACAATTTTGTTTGTTGCTTTATGACAAGATGCATGTTAGGTGAAAATCAAAGGCTTAGATTGCATAAATAGTTGATGGTGAAAAATTAACCTTTCACTAGAATAATTTTATCTATAGTCAGAGTAAGTGCGGCATACATCTATAGATTCTATGCATCTACAATAATTGGCTACGACACTCATGAATACAGATCAATTAACATGCCAACTTAAAACACACACACACAGACAGGCGTGCACGCGCACACACAGACACCCACCCACACACACACACACACACACACACACACACACACACATATATATATATATATATATATATTGGGGAGGCAGCTCGAGCCCAATCTATGCACTATGCACGATGTTCCTTGAGAGTATTTAAATGATCTCCAATATACCCTTTCTTGAGGCTATTGTCACAAAAAATGCGTCTTATTGAAAAAAAATGCATATAATACGCCAAAACACAGTCAGCTGTATAAAACGTGAAAAAAATGTCTTTTTTAAAAAAATGTGAAAAAACACGTATTATGTGTGTTTTTTGCGTATTTTTTATGATTTTTTATTTTCTATGTTTTTCAGGATTTATTAAATGTTTTAATTTTTTTAAAAATTGCCGAGATTTTTTCGAGATATTCTCGAAATATACAACTTTGCTGTATTATACCCAAAAAATTTCTCGCCATATAATACCTATACACGTTCTTTGTGAGGATGCCTGAGACCCTCCAATCAAATCATAGATCCAAAGCAATTAAGTTGACGTGGTTTATATATATATATATATATTTTCAAATAACAAGTTTATATCACATCATCTCAACCTACAAATAGAAGAAGCAAGGGCATTTAATGGATTAAAAAATTGTACTTTTATTCGTCAAAAGTTTTGCTGGACCTATCTACCCCATCAGATTTTGAAGCTGGACACTTGAGGCACATCAAAGCTTAAGTCACACCGTGTAGCCTCTCTCCCTCCCTCCCCCCCCCCCCCCCCCCCCTCTCTCTCTATATATATATATATATATATATATATGTATGTATGTATGTATTTGAAATCAGTCAGCTACCTCTATTGCTAGATGTTTTTTTTATTTTATTTTGTGTTATTAAAAACTGTCGCAAAAAGTGCGTTTGTAATGGCCCGTTGCTTGGCCACTGTTTTGTGTGATGGAATACACTTTTTGTGGCGGTTTTTAGTACACAAAATAAAAAAAACTAACCAGCCGGCCATGAAGGTAGTCTGCTGATTTCATTATATATATATATATATATATATTAGCTGAAATCCTCTGGCCATGGCGTTGGGCTGCATGTGGAAGAATCCGCATCCGGACAGGCTGAGAATTCCATGCCCTATATATATGTGTGTGTGTGTGCATATATATACATACATGGGGCAGCATCTCAGAGAAACTATGTACTTTTAGGTATTGGTTATGGCTGGAGTGGAAGGCAGGCCACCTTCATGATTCAGGAATTTGTGAATTTTCTATTGTTAACAAACATTGTGGTTATAAATTGCAACGTTTCTGATTCTAATAATATGTGTCGCTATTTTATCCAATTTCAGTGTTATCCAGTTTTGCTCTACCGCATTTGCTTACTATGCACAAGCAACTGCTGCTCAAGAAATTTTTGGGCACACATTGGAGTCTCTTCGTGGTATCAAATATCTGTACAGGTTAGTGTTTTCTGGCAGTGTTGGAGCATGGTTACTGAAACAAAAGCTCAAACTTTGGCAAATCCAAAATTTATTTTCTGTTTTTATGTTTTCGGTGAAACATAAAAAGGCACTAAGCAGCTTTCCTGTGGCTACTATAGAACATTTCCTTGATCAATAACATGATATAGCTGCTTAGAAAGAGAGTCAAAATTATTAATTTTATTGGCGAAGAGGAAAAGATGAAGACGTGTGCAAATGTAACAAACCTGACCCACTCGTACACTAGGTTGGGGCTCTTGGTTCTACGGATCTCAAGCCGCTCCTTGGCAGTTTCGTTTTTAACCCAAAAAAAACTAAAAGCCAGGATAACCTACTTAACAACCTCTTTTATAAATCATTTAAGACTTTTCACAATCTTAAATATAAGACTAAACTTTTCAAAGCAGACATTATAATCCACCCTCCTTAACATGTGGGGACCGTGGTTGGTTCGAGTATTGAACTGGTTCTGATGCCACTATAACAACCCATTTTATAAGTCCGTCAAAACTCTTCACAAACTTAGATACAAGACTAAACTTTTGGGGTGTTACAATCTATCCCCTTGAAAGCACACACATTTGTGCGTGTGCGACCCAAGTCCAAGTGTTGTAACCGAATTCGATACCAAATGTCATGACCTAGCCTATTTCCATACCAGGCTCCGACTCTTTGTTTGATAGATTCCAACTCGCCTTCGAGCAGTTTCGATTCTCGTCCCAAAGGGTTATGAACCAGGACAACCAACCAATTAATAACCTCATTTATAAGCCATCTAAGATTGTTCACAATCTTTGATATGAGACTAAACTTTTCAAAATGGGGCAGTACAAAAGTTACAGTGAAGGTCACAACAGTCGTGGATCTCCATGTGTGAGAGAGTGTGTGTGTGTGTGAGTATTGACGGAAATGGAGAAGAGAACAACTATGGCTTTAGTGAGTTGGACATGGTGGAATGAAAATGCTGCCCATGTTTGGGCAACTGAAAACTTGGTTTTCCATTTTTTTCTTTTCCAATTTTCTTAAGAAGCTTGTGTTTGCTTTTAGTTCTACATGATAATACCAGCTGCTTATCAGACTATCAACTAATTTTTGGTTTCCTTTTCCCCTTTTCCAGTTTTTTCAGAAGCCTTGCTTTTGCTTCTAGTTATATGTCACAAAATTCATGAAACCAGCATTTTAGAATATGAAGTTTTCTTGATTCCGGGTGGCCGTCTGCCTATCTGGCCCCATCTTAAGGTTGTTGGTTTTGGTCTTCTAATGGTGCAACTTTTTTCAGGTATAATGTATTCCAAATTGCATTTGTCGTGCTAGCCGGTCTGACATTTGTGTTTTATGCAGCATTTGTAAGTTCTTATTCTTGAATTTCTCATTGTGATGATGAGCCGTGTGTCTTGCACACTAATTTAAGTTGAATTTTATATGATCAGGGATGGAGAAAGAGGAAAGCTAGTGGTAGGCTACAACTTTCGTCTTGAAACTTTTTTGTGACTAGATCATCCCTTGGTATCGTTCTACATTTGTTTCCGCTGTTATTCATCTGGGAAATTTGAATGAGGGGGACATGTTTTGGGATCTCTGCTGGACGAAGATTTGTGGGATCTGATTGTGATGTCTGTTCTGTCATGCGAGATGCAATGGCTGTGAATACTCTTCAATTATTCATGACAGGGAAAATCCATTCATTGGAATTAGATGTTGGTGCTTGTGACATATGCAGAGGATGTCCTGTGCGACCCTGTTTCATGTGTGTGTATCTTGTGTATTCTCTTGAAGTTGGTTCAAATATGTCACTAGTCGAAGACAAATTGTGTGAATACATATAGAGTATATCTCGCTTTCATGTATTGCAGACTTTGAGTTGTACTTATGGCGCAGAATTTGAGTGGGCCTTTTATTTTATTTCCAAGTCTTAGATGTTTAGGTGGTGGGGGGTGGTGGTTTGGGGACGGAGGGATTGGTTCGGGTGGTTGGGTTTGATGTTTACTTGAAAGTTGATGTTTTTTATATGCAAGATGCGAGTCGCTACTTGCACAAAAATAATGAAGTTCCGTTGTGAACTATCCGTGTCATCACCTTTCTTTCTGACTTGTTTTACATGGTTTAAAGATGTTTCAAGGAATCATTTGACAATGGGACTAGTAGCATATTAGTCTATGATGTGTTTTAATGATCGAAGCAGATTTATAGAACACTATGTTAACAACATTTTATGATATATGGACCAGTATGCTACTGTTCCCATTGCCAAACCACACCCGAAGGTGTTCTGTCAGATAAATGTATTTGCATGTTGGAGAATCTACGAAGGGTGAAAAATTCTAGATAGAAGTATGTCACATAAATTGCAGAAAATAAGTAGGTTTCTTAATATTGCTACGTTGGAGAAACTGTGAAGTGTAAGAAATTTAGTTAGGGAAACACAATTTTTTTATGGAAGCACTGCTGATGGAATGTGTCTGCATCTAATCAGTTGGCGAGCTCTGTGTTGTCCTGCGCAGGAAGGTGGTGTCGATTGGTCGTCGCTGGATACATTTGATAATGCAAATATGATTTTTCTTGCCTTCACGGCTAGATTATCAGATTCTGATGGGCTGACTTCGTTGCGAGGAAATACTTGGTGTTCCCAGCCTGTGGATAGGGAAGGTGAACGCAAAAGCCTCCTGAGCGTGGATTGGGGTTATGTGGGGTTTGGAGGAGATTGGGTTCCTGATGAGATGTGGTTAAAAATGGGGGAAGGGCAAGGTTCTTGACCGAAAATTGGGGGTGAGGTGTTTTCTTACTTGGTAAGGGAGGAGGATCAATTGAGATGTATAATGTTGTTTTGTTGTTGGTGGAAAAAATATAATCTAGATTTTGGTGCCTTGAGGGAAAAAAAAATCGACGCAACATATTAGATAATAATAAATTTAAGTAATAATTTAATGAAATTAAAAAAAGAGAAAAAAATCATTTGGAAACGTTGAGTCTATCATGAAGCGAAGCGAGGCTATGCCTCGAGGCATTGAAGCGTAAGCTTCAAGACTAAAATGATGAAACTTAAAATATGCATAAAAATAATGAAAAAATTAAAAAAAAACTAATGCTCAATATGAAAAAGAGTGTAACACACTGATCTTTTCCTAAACTGAGAAACATTTGTATGTATTTAAAATTTTTTCATTATAATTTTATCACTAGTAAAAAAATTTTTAATAACTAGTATATTAAAAATTTAAAGGAATGATATATGCTACAGCAGGAACCATTGGTAAGCCATAAACTGTTGGGTCTTCTATATATCAGTCCTATCCTCATATGCCTCACATTAAGGCTAATCTGTTGCGCGTAGGCAAAGGAAATTCGTTGTCTTTCCTCACATGCAGTGTAGCTACTAGCTAATTTCCTATACCGCCTGCCAATATTTGTTATGGCTAGTGGTTTCGCTGTAACCCCTGCGTTCTTTTTTTTTCTTTTGTAAAAATATTGTGAGAGTAAACATACAGTATGAAACCAAGAATTTTCTGTAACACAGTTTAAAATAAAAGATAATTGGTGGCATCTTTTTTGCAATTAGTTTTAGATATATCGAGATTGTTTCTGAGATACTCTTCGATTGGCATAAATGAGTAATTGTAAGTATTACAAAGATATGACACAAAAGATACGTTTACTACTAAGGAGACAAATTCCATCTTAGTTAGTATCCCAAGAATGAGGTTGATGAAAGAGATGGAACTGATTTGCTATGTGTCAGCTGTAAGAAATTTGATGTATGTGTAGGTCTACACTCGCGCAGGCATTGCATACATCAGGGGAATATTAGATACCTCAGCAATCACAATTTAGATACGTGGAGAACAAACTGAATGGATAATGTGGTATTTACAATCACAAAAAGATTTCATGCTCACATACAAGAAATGAGATCAGTTGGGGATTCTCAGGTACTTAGACCCTGACTTTATTGGGTTTCTCATGCCTAGTTATGTCAATATGTTGATTCATAGACAAGCGTTAAGCAAACACCTATAGCTACTTTCACTATGGGAACACAGTTGATAACTTGTTATGAGACACATAAGACTATGAACAATATTAAAGGACTATTAAAGTAGTTTTATAACTAATTAATAATATGGTATTTTTTAGGCAGGGCAATTAGGATGGAGGTAATTGAACTCTAATGACCATAATCGTTCAATCGTTTTAACTAGTGGCCTGGGTAATAGAAGAGTCAAGTACCTACCCCACTGTGATGCTAGCTTGGCCTTGAGAGGAATCGCTATAAGCAGAAAATCTGTACAGTGTCTATTCTTGGAAAGCCATTAAGGCACTTGTGTAAGAGCATATAGTTCAACAGGAAAATGAACTCGGGCATGAACTCCCTCATTGAGCTGGCTTTTAGTTGAAGTTGACACAAAATATTATAGCAGATTACGTGCACTAGCAGGAAGGATGTGTTTCATCTGATGGATGCATAGACCAGAACAAGGATTCTCATCCTTCGCAAATCAGAAATCTTTCGACTAATCTTAGTTTTGTAATGCTTTCTGGTTTCTATACTAAATTGAGTGTCTCGCTGTCCTTAGTTTCGGAATCTAAAACCAAAAGGTGATTGTCTACAACCACGAAGATAGTTTGAAGCATTGGTAGGACCAAATAAACTTGGTTGTTAGAACAGAATATAAGTAAGTTATCCTTGAGAACATGAGTACTGGAGAAAAAAGTTGGGGACAAAGCTCGCTAATGCTGGCCAATAAGAGTGATTTAAACATTTTGGTCAAATTTCATGGGGCATAACATCGTTGGTTAGGTTAGTGGCATTTTAAGAAATTGGTAAGGGTGCTATATCCACTTGGCCCCGACCTCACCTTTAAGAAGTCAAGAGTTCAATGCCGACGCTTGCTTTAACCCCTAGGTGTCCCAGTAAGTGTCTCGTTGCACTTTTTACGCGTCACATGCTACCGTCGACCACCACAGTCCATAAGAATCAACAAATAACAGATTTTGGAAAGAGCAACGGGAAAGACATCGGAAGAAAAAAGTAGTGGAGGACGCAGGGATCGAAAATGAGAGGTTTATTTTCGAGGGTGGTCCGATACCTCAAAAATAATGTGTTTTGCGCGTGCGCGAGCCATTTTCTTTTATGGCGTTGGTTGCATTGCTATCTCCATGACCATTATCGACACAAGTTTGGTGATTCTGAATGAGTGTGCAATGCTGGAGAAATGCCGGCTTATTTTTAATAACACTGAAACCCGCATTTCTTTCTCCGGAACGGCTTATGTCTATACCACTGTGCACAATTTAAAGGTAATAACAAAAAATATTCCTATTTAAATATTTAAAAAACTTCTTAAAAACATAAGGAAAAGCTTACTAAACAGGTTACAAGTCTAAAATATATATATTCCTTTTAAAAAATCGAATAAATACCTCAAATTACACCGCCCGCCAATCTTCTTTTTTCCCTTTCAGGTTATATTTGTAGGCACGCAAGTCGATCACGCAACTCGGCCTCCTTATCCTTTCTTTGCTTTTTATGGAGGAAATAAAAGGATTGGCTACTCTAGAAACAAAAGGGCAGAAGAAAAGAAAAAAGAAAGAAAGAAAAAAAAAAAAAAGTAGTGACACCAAGCCTGTGCTTTGTGTATATATATGTTGCCCTACCCCAACCCTGAAGGCACCCAGTCTCCGAAACCGCCTTTCTCTATTCCTGCGTATCCCTTCTGTCGTCGTGCTCATTTACAAGCAAGGTTTCTGTTCTCTCCCTCGCTCTCTTTCTGCCATTGTTGATATGTGAATTTCTTTTCCTTCTTTAGCGGGATATATATTTTTCCTCTGGTAGGACATTTTCTGCCAAAATAGCTGTAGATAATCGGTCAAAACAATCTCGGCAATTCTGGGCATCCGCTCATATATATCTTGGCGTCTTTTTTTGTTCCTTTGTGCAGATCTTGATCTTGTATTCCATCCCTGTTCCCGTCCGTGATTTTGCCGGTGGGTCTATTCCCCCCTTCTGCTTGCTAGGTGTGAGCCGGGGATCAGTTTCAGAGAAGACAAAAAGAAAGAGATGGCCGATACTGGTGTGGTGACCGTTTACGGGAATGGTGCCATTACTGAGGCCAAGAAGTCCCCCTTCTCCGTGAAGGTGGGTCTGGCTCAGATGCTTCGTGGTGGTGTTATAATGGACGTTGTCAACGCGGAGCAGGCCAGGATTGCCGAAGAAGCCGGTGCCTGCGCGGTGATGGCCCTTGAACGTGTTCCCGCTGACATCAGGGCACAGGGAGGTGTTGCTCGGATGAGCGATCCGGGCCTCATTAAGGAGATCAAGCAGGCCGTCACCATCCCTGTTATGGCCAAAGCAAGGATAGGCCATTTCGTCGAGGCTCAGATCCTCGAAGCCATCGGCGTCGACTATGTTGATGAGAGCGAGGTTCTTACTGTAGCCGACGAGGAGCACCACATCAACAAGCACAACTTCCGTGTCCCCTTTGTCTGTGGCTGCCGGAACCTGGGCGAGGCCCTCAGGCGGATAAGGGAGGGGGCGGCCATGATCAGGACTAAAGGAGAAGCTGGGACGGGGAATATTATAGAAGCCGTCAGGCACGTGAGGTCCGTCATGGGTGATATCAGGATCCTCCGCAACATGGACGATGACGAAGTTTTCTCTTTCGCGAAGAAGATATCCGCTCCTTATGACCTGGTGATGCAGACCAAGCAGCTTGGCAGGCTACCAGTGGTGCACTTCGCTGCCGGTGGCGTAGCCACGCCTGCAGACGCTGCCTTGATGATGCAGTTGGGCTGTGATGGCGTCTTTGTGGGCTCTGGCATCTTCAAGAGTGGTGATCCGTCTCGGCGTGCTCGCGCCATAGTCCAGTCTGTAACCCATTACAGCGATCCTGATATCCTTGCAGAAGTGAGCTGCGGCTTAGGTGAAGCTATGGTTGGCCTTAACCTCAAGGATGATAAAGTTGAGAGGTATGCAAGCCGGTCAGAGTGATCACGGAGCAGCGGTAGCAGCAGCAGAAAGAAGAAACTCGAGAATGAGCACGACTCTAGGTGATTGCCATTAGCGAGACCTTCAAAACTAAGATAGTAGAATGAATAAGGAGTATGCTATACTATTACTTGCTCTGCTCAAGCTTTGCTTTATGCACAAGACTGTTGGTTCTCCATAGTATTACTTGCTCTGCTCAAGCTTTCGTTTATGCATAAGATTGTTGGTTCTCCCATTCGATGTTTAGATTTAAGGTGATCAAACAGAATTTGTTTGTCCGATTTGTGGTGGGCGATTAGACAGATGCGTGTCCTTCAATTTGTTGTTTAGTTTCGAGGTGATTAAACAGATTGCTGGTCGTCGAATATGTGGTTTGTTGCGGATCCAGAGGGTTGCCATAGAGTCCTAAACAGATTTTTGGTTTCCTCCCTCTCTCTCCCAATTATACTCCTTTCTATCATCTTTACTCGATGTGCAGCTCGGGCCGCTAATCAAGGTTATGCGTCTCTAGTTCCGTTCATCTTTCGAACTTCTGATGATTAGATGGCCGTTTTCTTCTCTTTTTAATTTACAAACACCACCCCGGGTCTGATAGTGGATGCTTCTGTTAAAAACTGGGCCATCTGTAGACTAGGCCTAAACAAGTTCGGAATGGTAAAAGGCCATCGCAAGAGGGTCTTCTTGCCCAAACCGATAACTGAGTGTCTCTTAGAGTCCCTGTAAATGTCTTATCCTGCTCCTATGAAGTTGTAGAACAGAAGTTTCTCTTTCAATTATGGGAACGAGGAACATCCGAGTGAGTGACCACGCCCATGTGATATCTAATATCTTGCTACCCCTCGGTTCTTTCCCTTGCTTGTTCTATACTTCCGATGCAAACCTGCAGGTGTGAGGGCCTCCCTAACCTTTCTTATCCAGAAATTGGAGCTGCTTAACTGCTATCCCCAAACCTGGAAGCACATCAGCAAGGTACAGAGGTATAACTTATGCATCAGCTCTAAGCATCGGAACAAGCACGATTTCTACCATCTGAAGAGGAAGGTTGTTTCAACAGTGCAAATCTTGTAGTCTGTGGTGGCAACAGAAGAAAAACAGCTGAGAGTTAGATTTCTTCGTTCAATGGCATTCACAAGGACTTTCTTCCTAGGGAAGATGGTTAGAAAAGACTCCATTCTTTGGAGAACAATATCAACTTGTGTTAAGAGACTGGGAGAGAGCTTTTGTTTCAGGATAAATGAAGCGTTCAGTTATTCTAAACTCGTCCTCGACAGATTTATCCACGCCCACCCCTGCACAATAGGACACCTAGTCCAAGTTTGTTGTCCACCCACAGTGCTAAAGGTAGACATAGATTATTGCCCTGGAGGTGGCCATGAACCACTGAAAGCCCATATGGATTATTTAAGCGACGGGTGCACTTCTTTACAATCTTCTTTAGCTAGGATGACGACTACAGGTCTTCCAAATAGCATTTTTGAAACGATTACCTTGACTAATAATTTGGTTTTTGACAGCCCAGACCTTCCACATTACGGCGGAAACTACCAACTTCCAACATTTGTTCATCCAGCCTCTTTCGAAAGAGGCTGCCAACCAGTGCTGCAATTCTTGAGATACAGCAGAGTGTGGAATTCTCCTCCACCTGAATTTATCAACAATGAGATGGCAAGAGTAAGCCACATATTTGCAACCAAGGAAAAGATGCTAGGAGTCTTCCACATGGTTCAAAGTAACACAACGCACATCTACTAGCAATTTGAAGCGACATTGCAGTCTCTCTGGCGTAGGCACTTTGTTCTCATAAGCTAGAAAGGGAATCCACTGGAATCTGAGGTGGCTATAGCTATATTACATATGAAAAGCCCTCCACTTCATGTATAGAGTGGAGCTGCGAACACGATCCCATTTACTGTTCCTTCTAAATTTTTGCACCTATTTACCATTCCAAATCGGAAATGTCTGTTCTGGATATATCAGCCTGGTTAGTTAACTGGATTTTACTAGTGATCCGACTAGCCAAGTTAAGGTTCTAACCATGTCTGAAATCGGATAACATATACTTAATAGAAGTATTTAGGATAGGTATCAGTTGGGGACAAATTTTCGACTGGAACCGAGTTCAAAAGAGTATAAGATTGCCACAGGTCAATCCAAAATTTGGCCTTCTCGCCGTTTCTCACTCTCCATTCCACCTGATTTTTAACCTTGTTCTGCCGCTTAATCATGTTCTTCCATAACCAAGATTAGAAAAGGTAGTCCTGCCTACTAGTTATCGAAAAGGGACTTGATAATATGTTGGCGCATTTCTATACAACACAAAAGCCAGGAATCCAGAGGTGGTTTCAACTTACGGATTTTCGTTTCAATTCAAAAAAAGGGACTTGGTTGGTATGTGAAGCAGATGACACGACAATAACTGAATCTTGATAATACTAATGCACACGAGCACAGTGTTTTTGGAGCACGCTTCTAAGTTGGAAGTATCAATCTGGAACATGTATTCACTCAAGGCACCTCTGAATTATTGGCTCGAGAAGTGATCGGGGTGGCTGGTTTGTCTGTAGATGGCCTGTTTGGATATTTAATTGTCCCATCTACCGTGCGCAGAAACAGCCGTGACAGTTGATTTGTATTGGCTGCTTTCACAATCTTTGCACACGCAGCGTCATAAAATATGCTGATTCCTGTTGAGTTTCCACCGCTAAGATGTGAGCATTATCTCTCTGCTAAGGAGTGTAAATCCTTTCTGCCGGCTGCTTGTTATAGACAGATCCTGAAATTAAGCACTGTGTGAAAGGAAGCATAACACGCAGCGTGATAAGATAAGTAGATGGACGGTTAACATCTGTACAGTACAGAGATTCCTATTGAGTTTCCACCACTAAGATGTAAACATTATCTCTGTGCTGAGTGTAAATCCTTTCTGCCGCTGCTTGTTATAGACAGATCCTGAAATTAAGTGCTGTCTGAAAGCCAGCATTCTTAACACGGACAAAGTTTACTGTTCATCTGCGGCTGGACAAGTGGTTAGGTAAAAAAAGTATCTTATGTTTTAGGTATTTAATTGCAATAAGATCAGTTTCTTTGTTATTTTGCTGCTCGAATTGTGACCACTGTTATTGTCTTTTCCTGCACTAGAAGGTGATCGTCTTTCACGCCATCCTCTGGCAAGGAGAGTATTAAAATTGTTTTACTTCCGAACCATGGTATGTTCAGTCCGATCTTTCTTCAAAAAATTATGGGTTGTATGGTGGAAGGGGATCGAACACGACTATACCACCGAATATTGGAAATTATGTTCGTGTGATGAGAATGACATTTTATTCTCAAGGTGGTTCTTGTTTGCGACGGAGCATGGGAGCCTTAATTTTTCTAATTACTTCTGTACCAACTCAATTTGTTCATGTAATAATATACAACATAGTTAGCTGACTCGCTGAGTTGGCTCTAGAATCGCCGAGTCAACTCGAATTGTTGGAAAACCTGGCGACGAATCAAATGTTGGTCCGGTTTGCCCTTGGCTCAACTGACTCGCCTGACTTGGTATCAGCCTGACTCCTCCATTCAAGTTATTTTAAAACTCGATTGAGTCAACGAACCTGATGATCCGGCCATCTGCCGATCCGAGTTCGAATCACAGGTTTGCTGATATACAATATATATTTTTTCTCAGTAAGATCGGTGTAAAAAAAATGTTTTTAAAAGGAATGGCATGTCAATTTTAAAAACATTTCATTCTTTCCTTATTGTTAAACTTTTTTACAATGATATAGCTTACATATCGAAGCCTTGTCTTCCTAGTAACATATATGTGTTGGTATTTGATAACGCATATTGACTATGACGTCTTCAAATACGAAGTTCAGATCGTTGCATAAAGTTTTGACGATCTTATGAAGTTGTTTTGGTATGACTTGAACAGTACAAATGAAGTCAGAATGTCTTGAGTTAATGTGATTAATTCACAAATACTTGCGAAATTCCAGCATATGTGGTTTGAATTTTTTAACGAGATGTCCTTGTTTTAGAATTATGTCTTTTTATATACAGTTAAAATTTTCGAAAATTTTCTTAGTTTTATGGTTTAGATGTATATGCTGGATGCATCTATACATTGGATCCATAGAAAATTAGTCTAGTATATGTAATTTCACATATTCACATATGACCATAGTGTGAAATAGAGCTTTTCTAGTTGCTACTCTCTCTCTCTCCTTGCGGTTTGTTACTGTAACTAAAGGACTTCTTGTCCCCAATTTTTGTATGTAGGGGACGTCTTGTCCTCCAATTTTAATATACATTCTCATTTTATCGGCTCTCTCTCTCTCTCTCTCTCTAGCAAAACTAGAAGATAGATAAAATGACACACACACATACGTGTATATATATATATATATAGTCCTAAATGCAGACCCTACTCTTGAACATACCTTCTTGGACATTAAATTTGAGTCATCCATCTAAAATCAAATGGCCCAAACCATTGGGTGCGATCATACCAGTACTAACGCACCGGATCCCATCAGAACTCCGAAGTTAAGCGTGCTTGGGCGAGAGTAGTACTGAGATGGGTGACCTCTTGGGAAGTCCTCATATTGTGTTCCCTTTTAAGATGGCTCATTTCAGCTTGGTGGCGCATTTGGGAAGAGCGCAACAACAGGGTATTCAGGGACACCTTCTCTTCGTCAGATGGTGTGGCTAGTCTTGTGCAGGAGGATGTCCAGTTTGTCATTCGGTTAAGGCGCCGTGGTTCGTCTGCGGCTAGGTGACGGTACCGCTTCTTCCTTCCTCTCTATTCACACATTTCTTCTCACTGTGCATTGTATTGTATATTTCGCCTTTTTGCTTTTGTTTTTGCCGATTGCTTTTGTATATAGGGGATGTCATGTCCCCAAAATTTATTATATTCCCCCCCCCCCCCCCCCCCCCCAATCCCTCTCCTCGTCACTCTTTCTCTCTGGCTCTCTCTCGATGGCATTGGTCATGCCAAAGGATGTCTGCCGTGCCGTCCTGGCCCCACCGGTGACGGCAGGGCTGCTCCCTCCCTGCCGTCGCCACGGGATTGCTCCTTTTAGAACGTATGAGAGGGGAGAAAGTAGGAGGAGATGGGAAGAGAACAGAGAGAGACGGACAGAGAAAGGAAAAGGAAAATAGATCTGAGCCATCTGATTTAAGATCGGATGGTTTGGATTTGATGTCTACAAATGTCTAAAAAAACAGTTACCATTCAGTAAAACGAAAATTTGTATACAAGGACTGAAACTTAGGGAGAGAAGAGCCTGATCTCCCATTTTCCAAGCTTTACAAAATCTAGAGCACGTAGCGTGGGATCAGATGTCCCAAATAAGCTGTTGGCTTAGGATAGGGAAGCTAGAAAAGGAAACTCCACAGGAAAAACCTTGCCTCGATTTATATCGGTTAGAAAACAACTTTATATTTATCCATCCAGGCCAATGATACGGATTCTGAGGTGCTCCAAAGATTATGCGAAATTATATCCATCCTTCCAGGCCTTTGTATCCATCCTTCCCTCATAGTTATTTCATAATTTGAACGTGAAGTAAGCTTCTTTTTTATTGTTTTAACAAAACTAGCTAATAATATGTTCTATAGCTTGGTCAACAAACATTTGAAATGAGGACAACATTGATGTCATTCACACTCTACTTTTTAGTTAAAAGAGATAGACAACAGCACATCACCTCCATTATCTCCATCACTGTCCTCTCCTCCGAAACTATGCTTTTGAACTGCCAAAGTATAAACGCTGTGTGTGGATGACATTAAGTACTCATTATGTCCCTCTCAATTTGCATATTTCCCCTTCCTTAGTTTACAATCCATTCTAAGCCATAAACACGAAGAAAAGTTGAAGTGTGTTTCGAACTTCCAGCTCTATGATGGCAGTTTTCATCTTCCAGCCATTATAAATATGCTTGAATCAGATTTTTCTATGATCATCACCCCTCTAACTCTCTCCCTTCATCCCTCTCGTTTTGTATCTCTCTCTCTCTTTCTCTCTTGCTTCAGAAATTTTTCTCATCATCAATTAACTTTTCAATGGTAATCTTTGTTTAGACATATGTACATTTTGTACATAAAATCACAAGTGATATTTATCTGCTTTGGCCATAGAGATGTGAGGTCTCGATATAGCAGTGAAAAAAATCGCCGGTATAAATCGGACATAATCGTCCCACCGCCATCTTTCGCGGCTATAGTCAGAAAAATTTCCCAACGGTTCACAAATTCCCAACACCCAAGGTTGGGAATCATTTTGCCAACGAAATTTTTACCAATATCTCTAGAGCCATCAGCATCGGAAATGCCAACAACCTTAGGGCGTCTTTGCCAATAGTTTAGGCCGTCGGCAATGTCAGTGACTTACACTAACATTTTTTTTTAAAGGTGTATTTTACGAAGACTTTTAGCAATACAAAATAAAATAAAATAAAAAAACCTTTCAACCAATAAATATATATATATATATATATATATATATATAGTCTATCCTTATGTCAAGAATTTCAAGTAAAGAGTACGACGACACGGAAAATTTGTCGCTCGTGAACTTACTGTCTGCAGTAGTTCACGGCAGTGAGAGGCGTCGCCCCACCCCCGGCGGCAGTGGGGGATGGCGAAGGCCTCCCCTCCACTATTCCAGCGACGCTTCGCAGGGCGTCGACAGAGTGGTCGAAGGGAGGGGACGGCCTTCCCCTCCAAAAAGCAGTTTTTTTTTTTATACTTTTTTTTCTCTTTTACGAGTGTGTGGACGCTCTATAAAAAAATGTACGTTACTCTCTCTCTCTCTCTCTCTCTATATATATATATATATATATATATATATATATATTTATTTATATTTATATATATATATATTTATATATATATATTTATATTTATATTTATCAAGATTTATGACTACCATGCATTTGCTCCAAAAAAAGATGATTACGACATGTATCATGTGAATGACATTGAAGCATTGAAAGTATGGTAGAGCAAGTGACATTTGTATGAACAATGTTATTGGGGGAAGATTGATGCACACGACAGCCCCCTTTGCAAACCTTCCTATCATGGAGGAACATGTGCTCCAGGAATCGTCGATTTCTCCTCCTCTGATGTATGAATGTATGATCCATCTCTGTCTTTCTGTGATCTCTCTCGTCTCATCTTTGAAGAAGTTTCCTGCCATCTTCCAGCTAGCTAGCTAGGACAAACCGACCTTGCTTGTCTCTTCGATGGGCTTAGAAAAGGAAGGTGCCGCGAAGCCACTCGCATTCAAGCCGTCAACTGCAAGTGGCCAAATCGAGTACCAGCTACGGTGCAGCGACGGGTGCTGCTCTTTTGGTTGCAGGTGCTTGCACGTGAAGGCCATGCAACACGCAACATGCATATCTTCGCATTTGAATTGTCATTCTTTATGAATCTTCCATTTTAAACTTCCATGGAGAAGGAAATTAGGAGCATGCATGTTGATGGTCTGTGTGATGCTGTATCACAGGCTTATTATTTAATCATAATAAAATAAAACATTTATTTATTTGATCATGCAATCTTTTATGGATATTACACACTCTACATGTCAATCAAGAAATATAGCTTCTCAAGAAATATAGCTTCTCAATGGCACTTTCTTGCTTGTAAGAAAAAGATGTTTTATCAGTTAACGATTTAAAATTAAGCAATCTGCACTAATTATATTGAATCCTTCAGGGCTCTCCTTCAAGCATCGCCAATCCAATTGATTACTGACCTAAGTAACCTGTTGTTGGTCATGCGTCCTGCCATTTTACCTCTATGTATGCATGCATATTTTGCAATACAATTTTGTGAAACAACCTTTATTTTCTCAGGTACGGCGCTGATATTGCTTGTGCATGGTACTATTATAAACTTCATGCAGGTAGCTCTTTTTTGCATGATTTTAATGCCAACTATTCTTCCGTTAGATTCAAAGGGGCGTGGTGCATGCAACTTCTTATTAATGGGTTCTTTGTTATTTTGCAAAAGCTAGTGTTAATGTGAAAATACTCAAAATATTAGCCCTTTAGCATTTGCAAATAAAACAAATTAAGATCATGCAATCTACTGCATTTAAAAACAAAAAAAAAAAATTAAAAATGCTTGCAGATCACAAGGAGGACGATGAAGACAGTTTTATGTGGTCAAGAGGGGATGAGGCTTTCAGTCTTTGAATTTTCGAAGTGTGGGCTTTAACCTAAGCAATGACTTTTTGCCTTTAGGAACGGTTGCCGCCGTCTTTCTATTTTTGGTTTGGGGATTCACCTTAGCTGCTATATCATATATACGCTCGGCCATCGGCAGGAACAAGGCAAGGCCACTGTGTTGCTTGCTGTGTTAGTAAGTTGGAGATCTCTCTCTCCTTTCTGTAATTATAGCTTGCCGATTGAGGGATTTAGATTTTAAGGCTAGGTTTTCTTGTTGATTTTCCTTTCATAGTTTTGTTGCTTATTTAATAAATACTTTTTTATTTGATCTATTGTTTTTTCTTTCACTTTCATGAATGTCATTTTTCTTAAATTTCGAGATCTACTTTAAAGGGAGTTAAGTCAAGGACCCTACATCGTATTTAGGATTTACTTTAAGAAAAATATTATTGCGAAGATCTTGAACATGCTTAACGATTGAAAATGGATTAGGGGATGAAATTGGAAAGCAATAGTTCAGTGAATGCGTATTCCGATTGATTTTTCTTCCAATTAGTTAGTATGACGATTAACTTCCACTTCCTTATAATGGAAATTGATCCAATTGCGGGAAGAGGAGGTCAGGTGGTGTTTTTGGGTTTTGACGGGCGTGATAGTTGGAGAGTTTTGGGTCTTAAGCACGGGCCACATTTATAAAATTGTTGGTGATTATAATTACTTAATTTGCTTTTTGAACACTGTTTACTGCAACTGTTGAAATTTTATCGACGATATATCTTTGCTCCCTGAGCGCAGCCAAAAGTTTTTTGGCTGGTCTGCCACGCATCCTCTATGAAGTTGCGAGGAAACTTCATGCATGATGCCTATATTAGTGGGCATCTCCAGTCCCGAGTTCCCATCTCACGACCAAATTAAGAGTGAAACGGATCAAGTTAGTTGCATTATTTGCTAGCCAGCTCGATTCCATGGATTGCAAGCGGATTAATGGAGGAGAGGACGGTGGGGCACTACTACCGGATGAGCGGAGGCTGGAGAGAGGGCTTGGATCGGCTAAGGGCAGCTGGAGGGTCCCTAAGACGAAGCACGGCGGGCGCACAGCCCACAATATGTCCTCCTCCTCCCTAAGAAAGAAGTCGGACCTGACGCTGCTGTCCAAGGTCCGGCTGGGCTTGGTGTCGGCCGTGCTGGCCAACCTACAGGAAGTCATTCTCGGCACCAAACTCTCCGTCCTCTTCCCCGCCATCCCCGTTGCCTTCATAGCCTACTTCTACCACTTTGGAAATGTAAGCAAATTCATTAATTATTGGTGGCATGCGTTTATATATATATATATATATATATATATATATATAGACACTGCTTATCTTGCACACGCACGAAACAACCCCAGTTAGTTTCTTCGTTTACCCTTCCTACTTGAAGTCCTCCGTAAGAAGATCGATGAAGTAATCGTAATACACGCTGCCCTTGAAGCTGCGTAAGGCTTCAACTGTTGATATTGACCACCCGATCGAGTTAAACTTAGTTTGAAGAGAAAGACTGATTGTCTGCTTTTTTTCTGCTGTTGTATATAAAACTTCGAACGTCAGGTATGGATCTTCGCGCTGAGCCTACTGGGTCTCACGCAACTCGCGGAACGTGTAAGCTTCCTGACAGAGTGAGTATTGGAGCTTTTCTCCCTTTCTTTCCATCTCACTCCCTCTCTTTTCTTATGCTCGTCTCTCCACATTATTACAGGCAGATTGCACTTTACACTGGACCAACAGGTATAGCATTCCCTTAACTATGAGACTGATGCGAGATAATCCCCCAACGAGGAAAGCTGTTGTTATCTTTTGTGAGACCTGTATATGATATGATACCGTCCTTTCAGCTCTTCTCAGGACACTTCTATAACCAGTCCTGCTCTGTAACTAACGACTGTCCGTTTCTTACCCACGACGCGAAACGACAAAACATCATTCTGTCTGACTCCGCCCGAATAATTAATGTTACTCTTCAGTCTTGCTTTGCTACGGAATGACATTTTAATCCGGTTGCCCACGGCTTCACAATTGATCTTCCTCCCTCTGTCCCTCAACATTCAACCACACACACGCACCCCTTCGGCCCCGGTCAACGAGCGCCAACTTTTTGAACACAAAAACGGACTTCTTGGATGAGTAGACATCAATCAAACTCTAAGGTTTTCTATTTTGTCCTTGAAAAATAAGATAGAGTACTCCGTTCCATCGCTTTGTATGAATTAGGAGTCGGGCTTGATGATTATGCATGATGCTAAGCTTTAATTTGGCTTTGAGAATGTGACTGCAGTTGGGGGTCTCCTGAATGCGACGTGCGGAAATGCCACCGAGCTGATAATAGCGATATTGGCTCTAGCCAAGGGCAAAATGGAGGTTGTCAAGTGCTCCTTGCTGGGCTCTGTTCTTTCCAATATGCTGCTGGTGCTGGGGACTTCCCTCTTCTTGGGAGGACTCAAGAATATGGGAAAGGAGCAGAAGTTCGACCAAGTGAGGAGCCGGACTACCACCGCCTCATATATGCTATGCTTCAATTTTCCTTTTTGTCTTTTCAATTCAACCTCATGCATCTCGGCACACGTATACACCATGCGGAATTAGTATATATTATAGGCATACTTTACTTGACTGATTGCGGCTTTCTTTCATTCGTTTTAATTTGTCACATATATATTATAGGCATACTTTACTTGACTGATTGCGGCTTTCTTTCATTCGTTTTAATTTGTCACATGTGACAGACGCAATCCGGAGCCACTTGCAGTCTTCTCCTGATGTCCTCGCTCTGCCAACTGCTGCCTTTGATTTTCAGCTATTTTGAGAGCACCGGTTCTGTGCCCCAAGGTTCCCCTTTGCACTTGTCCAGAGCGGGCAGCATCCTCATGCTCATCGCTTATGCCGCATACCTTTTCTTTCAACTCAGAACACATCGCCAACTGTTCGAGGCCACAGAGATGGTAAGATGGGCAAGTTAATTCAACTGCATCCAAATTATAATTTCTTTAACCTCATCAGCGGCATCCGCTGATGACATGGGCCCCGGAGCTCATTCGTCCTCATTATGAGCCGGCCCGCGCGGCACTTACTCTCTGCCCCCTACTTTTTCTCCCACCTTACAATCATCTACAAAACGAAAAACGGGGAAAAAAGTGTAAAGTTAACCAGTAATTAAATAATAGCCTTATGTACATTGTAGAACGAGCTATGTTACTTGATCTGCTTAATTATCACCTTATGAAGAATTGGTGTTACTAGAACTGATCCTTCTCATGATCAGCTCTGCAGCAGTCATCTCTCTCTCTCTCTCTCACACACACACACATATATATATATGCATTCCACTAACAACAACATTGTTTGGGTTGATGGTTACAGACAACATTTGAAGATGAGGATGGTGAGGTTAATGAAGAAGAAGTAGTCATAGGTTTGTGGAGCGCCGTCTGTTGGCTACTTGGAATGACGGCCATAATCTCAATCCTCTCGGAATTAGTGGTTGGCACCATTGAGGTCGTCCCTCTCTCTCTCTCTCTCTCTCTCTCTGGTATGTACGCTTCTTAATTTGATGTTGTTATGGTAAACTCAACTTGATCTTCCAACTAGGACGCGTCGGAGACATGGGGCCTATCTGTGAGCTTTGTCAGCGTAATCCTACTACCTATTGTTGGAAATGCAGCAGAACATGCAGGCTCAATCATTTTCGCAATGAAGAACAAACTGGTCAGTATATCTTATACATCAACCTTGCACCATTTAGTTTTTACATACTTCGTCCCCTTCCACTCAGCTCGCTTGCTCGGCCGCTTAGTCCCTTAGTTATTGTCTTGTTTGCAGGATATCTCTTTGGGGGTTGCCATGGGTTCCGCGGCCCAGATTTCTCTCTTCGTGGTAAGTTGCATGCAGATTAACTGCATCAGCAGTGATAAAAACTATTTGAGCACTTGGTCATATGATAGGCACTTACACGTTTCTTTTCTTTAGGTTCCCTTGATTGTAATTGTCGGTTGGATAATGGGAATCGATATGGACCTTGATTACAAGCTCCTGGAGACAGCTTCCTTCATCATGTCGGTCATCGTCACGATGCACATTCTACAGGTTTATGCAATTCTAGTTGGCATTCATGTACAGAAATCAATAGAACAAAAGCAAGCAGATCATCTGACACATTTTATTATTCTCATCCTTGGGGTGCCTGGCTGATCTGATGAGGAATTCTGAATGGCAGGATGGTGTTTCCCACTATATGAAGGGATTGGTCCTGCTTCTCTGCTACCTTATGATCGGAGCCACCTTCCTTTTGCTTCAGACTCCCTCATGCGGTAAGTATACTCAAACAGCAGCAGTACTCTTAAATGCTGTGCTGCTGAACCCATCACTATGGAGAATAATGCATCCCTCTCTCCCCGTCTGTACCTAACTATCTTGATCCATCATTTAGCAGAGCACAATAAGAGAATCCCCGTTGTTGGCGGAAAGCAGTCATTGAGAAGAGACATCCTTGTGTAGGGGAAGCTTGTTAATCACCCTCATGCACCAAATTTCCAAAATACAGAGGTGGCTCCATTGGGCCCTAGCTGAGTCACCCATGCACGAGGGCAGTGGGGGAGAGGGACTCGTCCGCATACGTTTCCCTCTCTTCAAGTCTTCGTGCCGCCATCCAAGGAGGAAGAAGCGAGATGAAAAAGTTGATCCCGTGTTTCATATGCATGTTTTATTCGTGCAAAATATGAGTCACCGTGAGCTCCTATATAGGTTTTGGCGCCTGATCGGCTGTAGTGTATTCCCGTTTTTCATCTTCAGTGGATCATCTTTTTGTTGCCTATCTTATTAGTACCAGCAGTCTCCTGTTTTCTTGCACCAAAAATGAGAATAGAGAGAGACAGAGAGCGGAAGAAGGTTAGCATTGAACGTTACAATGAGTCCAACCCAATGTTTGAACGAAAAGCAACGAAAGGAAAGTCACTCGAATAATGGGTTCAAAAGACACATAATCAGAAAACCGAGCTTGCAACGAGTCATTGATCAGCCCCTTCCCCTTGACTGGGCCACCTAAAAACTGTACACAGGTAAGATTTGGCTCCTCATTAATATTCCATAGGCAAGCACATCATTCCTAAATAGCCATCCAACGAACGAGCGAGCGAGCGAGAGATATTCAAAACATGATTCAATCAGAAAAAAATTAAAGCTCGCATTACCTTTAAATCACTTTCAAAGCATCAAATTTGGTAAACTATATATGTAAAGGAAATGTCAGTAAAAGATAGGAGATTGATTATAAAGGAAATATCAATAAACCAATTGGATGAGTACAACATAGGAGATTGATTATACAGGAAATATCAATAAAAAATAGTATTACGAAGAACAATGGAGACAGAAGATTCCTGAGAACTGAAATTTGTGGCTCTCTCTCTCTCTCTCTCTCTCTCTATATATATATATATATATATATATATTTATATTTATATTTATATTTATATTTATATAAATTTGTGGCTCTCTCTCTCTCTCTCTTTTATATACATATATATATATATATATATGCACACACACACATATATATATATATAAAATAATGGAGAACAGAACTTTTACACCATATTCACTTTCATGCAGGCTTGCAAGCAAAGCAGAAAATCAATTTTGGTGCGTGCACACTGCACGTGTGCCCAAAAATTAAAAATAATGCTGTAACAGCAAGCTACTCATATTCAAACAGAAGAGAAAATATTATTTTACAGGCATCCAGTGGAGAAATAAAAATATTGTATTATTCTAATATCAAATATGAAACAATTAGCTAAATATCATATTTCTCCTACATTTTGTAATAGTCAGTAAAGCTTTATATCGACACTTGTCATGGACATCAGTAAATTTTTAACCGACCGACATTATTAATCGTCATCGACTTACATTTATGGGTCCGTAAAAGTGTGATAATTTTTTTTATTAATCTGCATAGGACGTATTTTTTCCCTCTTGAGACTTTAATCAGTTTTTAAATTTCGTAGGGTTTTGGAGTTTTCAAACCATCTAATAATCAATGTTATTAAATTTAGGTTGAATTGGTCTGATTCGAACCATTCAAATTGAATCGGCTCCAATCATATCTGATTCAAGGGCTTTCAACAAATCTGAACATGTGTTTCGTTTTTTTTTTTTTTAAAGGTAGTTTCTGACATGCTTCCCATGGGCCTTTCGCAGAGCATTTCCCTTTTGAACAAAAATATGAAACTGATCATATTCTTTCTATTTTTCCTATTAAAATTAAGGTATTATTTTGACTGTTATCAATAATTGTTTTTATTAATATTATTATTATAATCATACTCTTGATGTTCTAAAAAATTTTAAAGTTAAAATATATGTTTTAATTCATTCGATCAGAGATTCCATTAGCTTTCCATTCAATTAAAAAGGTGAAATTCCTTAACCATTCGTTGAGACATTTCTCCAGCTTTTCCCCTTCATTTTCCTTCATCTATTCGCATGAATGCAGATTCACCTTGACTTCATCCACCACCAGAAACTAAAGTTTCTCTTCTCTTTAACATTTCCTGGTCACATGAAACAAAGGGGTGCATCTTGTCCTCCTATTCCAATAACAATCCCTTTTCTCTTCAAGCCAAACGAAAGAAGAGACACCATAAGACTACTGGTTCTTCAAAACAGAGCTCCACCTTGGTCAGATCAAGGCTTACCTTTCACTTTTAATTCCAAACAATTGATGTCGAATCTGAGTTTCCGGTACGTCAATGTAGAATCGAACCGACAACGCACCTTCTACATGACCGCCTGCTCGATCAACTATGTTTTACACCGGGTCAAACAACACTGGAGAAATTAATGCGAAGAAGATTGAGGTGGTAGCACATTGATTTTTGTGGTTATGAACCCTACCTATGTTCGAGTGGATTTGCCCTAAAAATCGTAGCGACGACCTAACCACATTCTCAAACCTTGGCTTTCAACAGCAAGAACACTCGCTTCTTGATCATTAAACTCATCACTTCATTTTCAATTTCAGACAAACAAGCTCGCCTACAAGGAACAGAGATCTCAGGTGGGGGCTTGAGTTGGTTTATATGTTAATTTGAAATAAAAAAACAGTGAACTTAGTAGCCGAGGCAGGTGTAGGCTTGTGTGGGCTGTTGCCCACACAGATCCACAAAACGGTTATTTTTGTATTGACACCTCAGAGTTATTTTTTCTTGCTGCCCCTTAAAAACTGACAACCTAAATACGACTTTCCCTCGGCGAGAAATTTTAACTATCACTAATTTTATTACGATGCAACTTAAAAACTAAATATCTGGTCGGAAATGGAGCCAAAGGGTATCGGACTTTGCAAATTAATTAGGAACCATAAAAATATTTAACGGAAAAATGGAAACTAAAAAAATGTTGCTTCTATGCTTCCGAGCTCGGTGCTGTGAAAACGGTAAATCGAATCGATCGGCCAGGCTGCCCATGCTGAGAATCACTTCTGATTCAGCGATTTCACGCGAAATATATTAATGTGAGCCCTTGCCAACGTTATCTTTTTTAATGACTTCTGAACTTTACATAAGCAAATAAGGTAAATCGTAGCTTAAAAAGAATTCGTCGCCAGAGAAAAGTCTTCTGGCTATCGTCAAGTGGATGTTTACCAAATATTCTCAACTCTGGCCCCAAAATTAACACACGATGTTCGAGGGCCGGTCCCTGCTTTTAAATATGCGCATGAATTACTAATGTATTACCTTATTTGTTAAAGGCTCGTGGAACTATTTCAAAGCCGTTTTCCCTCTTTAATAGTGTTTAACTGTCTATATGACTGAAAAAGAGCTGCACTTCCATGGATATGGATGTCCAATGAATCGAAACTCAGGCTCAACTCAAACTCAACAGGTTGACCTTGACTCAAACTTGATTCGTTAATAAATGAGCCGTGTTTGAATTTAAAAATGAACTTGTTCCAGAAAATGATCCGAGCTCAAGAAGCTCGATTAAACTCGTGGAGACTGAATTTATAAAAGGTGTTTCTGTAAATTGAAACAAAACAAGCTAGCTTAAATGGGATGGCCCTCCGGCTGGCAAGGGAGAGCTTCAAGCTTGGTTGTTTGCACCAACTTAAAAGGAAAATTTCCTATAAAATGGCTCGGCTAAGCTCAAGCCAGATCTCAGCTCGAGCCTAACCGAGCCAGGTTCGAGCCGTCGGAGCCAACGGCCTCCCCATCCTCCATTTCTTGCATCAATAAAAAATAAATAAATAATGCTGGTCACCCGACCCTTGCGGCGATGGCCTGCTGCCGCTTTGCCATTGCCGGCAGGTCCGCCGCCAGCGAGGGGGAGGCTTCCCTCTTCTCGTTGACGGGGAGGGAGGTTCCCTTTCCTCAGATGCTCAACGGTTTCGTCGATTGTCTTTTGTTTTGTTTGTCCTTTTTTTTTTTAGGTTTTTAAAATCAGAAACATGGGTCACCCGTGTTGACGGCCCACACCAGCCGAGCGTTTTTGTTCGGCTGGTATTTGCATCATAAAAGTCTCTCTCTCTCTCTCTCTCTCTCTCTCTCTCTCTCTATATATATATATATATATATATATATATATATATATGAGGATGAGCAGACACAGTTCAATCCCTTGTAGATGTCACTGTTCGGGTATCAAAGTACTACTGCGACGCCATGCCCCAGTTCCAAGTTTTCTCAGCATTCAACTGGAAAAATCACAGTTGTTAAGAGACAAAATGCAGACTCCTTAAGCAGCAACCAGAGTCTCGTTTTTTTTCACCCAAACCTATTAAGGAAAGTTTACCGCAATAACCAAGGCTGTGAAACTAGAGGAATGCAGGAAGGTATTTGTCTCCTACCACATATTCCCTTGATGAATGAAGTCACAGACTCGCAGACAGACACAGCATGAGGGCCTGCAGTGAAAACTCCCATTAAGCATATGAATCCACTAAATGTAAATTTATTGCTTTTACACCTCTTAAGTGGGAAAACAAACAGTTTTTACCAAACGGGCATACTTGTACATTCCCATACGCTAGATTCCTCGCCAATAAAAAATGAAAATGCCGCACTATGAAGCAAAATCAGGAAGTCAGCAAGGGTTGATTCCAGTTAGTTTTTGTTTCTTTCTTCCATCAATCCCTGAAACTCCTTTTGACTTGATTCGATGAGACATTTCACGGTGTCAAACATTGTCAGGCGAATGCTGCAAGAAAATAGTTAAGAGGCATAAAAGTCATGGTACAGCAACCAAGACAAAGTTCCATTGACAAGATAAAATAATACGTTCAGAGAAAAACCTGCTGTTCGGTAGATTTTTCAAAGCATTAGGCACAAAGCCCCTATATAACCCAGCGACTCCATCACGTGCAAGAATACCTACTTGTCAATCAGGTATTTAGATTTTGTTCCGTAAAGAAGTGCAACTAAGATGCTTATACCAAAATTCAGAACGGACAGTGTAATAAGTTGCAGACAGCATCTTAATGAGTGCCCAATTTAACAATTAAAGAAAAAAAGACAAAGGAGAAAACATTCTGCAAAGGACAAAAGAAGTAGCAAAGATAAAGGAGATCAGAATTATACAACTTCAGAAGTAACCAAGAGTTTGTGTATTCATAAAACCAATTTGGATCCAAAGTGGGGTCAAGCAGCGTTGTCATACTTCATACTTGGCAGTCTTGGTTATTTCAGGTTTCTCCTAGAAAATGGTGTGTGTACCGTTCCTCAAAATGCAAATTCATAACTCTATAATCAGAGGTTCAAGATCTACCTGAGGGACTACACTGCTGCTTGAAGGACGGTTCAGATTCAGATTTCCCTTCAAACTTGTGAAATGTATAACTTTCTCTTTGAACTTCAACAAAATTAGGAATTTTCTTTTTCTATAGTTCATTTAGATGTCAAAATTAATTATTAGTGTTGGTATTACTATTGGAGCTCAAAAGGAACAAAGGCTTCACTTATACAGTACCATTAAACCTCTTCCTAGAGCAAATGTCCAACTTCAACATTGATAAAGTTCTCTTTACAAAAACACTCATAGACAGCTATGATCTTCCTCCAACGCATGTTGGCAAAGCCAGATCCTATAGATGTGACCACCATGATTATTTTTTGAGGAATAAACTCTTGGATGATTTCTCGGATGAAATTTTGTTTATAGACTTGAGAGTACTATGAGCTATTGATTTTCAAATTCCTCGATTGCCAAATTAACTAATAGCGTACTCCTAAATAGATCCCTAGATCACACCTTTGCATCAAATTCTAAAATGGCATGTGAAAAAGTGAGAGGAATCATGAAACTGACAAACCCACACCCTCCTACCATTAGGAGGAACCTCTCTCTCTCTCTCTCTCTCTCTCTCTCTCTCCCCACACACACACAACTTGATGTACACTGGTTCCTGCGACCTAGGAAAACATGGAACAGAAAACAAATCTTCATGATGTATTTCTGTGAAGTCATGTCAAAAATGTGTCATCAAGAGAGATATCAATGGAGGACTGTCCCATGTGGCTAGTAAGTGCACTAAAATGATTCTGAGGCTAAGCCATGTAGGTGCATGTGGTACGATGCTGCAATTTCCAGACATGGGTACAGGGGTATGTCTGGTCATATGTACATTATAAGTAAAAACTATATATATAATCATGAATTAAACATATAGTTTCATGAGATCATGAAGTGAGTGCATATACATATAACTTCCAAATTATGAAGCAGATTCAAAAGGATTATTTCATCACTGATAGGAATATTTTAACGCAGTGCAGTGCAGGTGCGGTGGGGAGAGTATATATATATATATATATATATATATATATATATATATATATATATATATATATATAATTTGTACAGTTGATTAACTGTGTAACATAATATATAACTTTTATTCACGTTATTTTTAATTGTAGATGACACGTTAGAGTGTCAAATGATGTCCTCGTCATCCCTTTCTGAAAGGGATGACAGCTGCCATCCCTTTTTAAAGGGGATTTACAAGGATAACCGTCTGCTCTCCTTTTTATTCCCTTCTAAAAAGTGAGTGTGCATGTGTGTGTGTGTGTTATGCATGAAAAGGGGAGACGAGAAAAAAGGATACAAAGGGGGGAGAGAGAGAGAGGAAAAAAAGGGATTTTTCTTTTACTGTGAAAGGGGGATGAGTGCAGTCAGCAGCACCCAGATGCGTTCTGTGCCGCATCCATTATCTAGTAAGGAGGCTCTCAAGAATAAGTTGATCCAGAAAGGAGTGTCTCCTTATAGGAGGTGCTGCCCCTCCTTCCCTCATTTTTGGTTAGATAATAAACAGAGCAAGAATAGACCAACCACATCTCTTTTAATCACTTGCCTCGTATTTAAATATAACACCCAACGGTTATTTATTTAGCTTTGCTGAACAGCTTTTATATATATACATACATACATACATAATATCTCCTTATCCAAGTTGTCCACCAATTTTAAACTTTGTTGTCTCTCATATAGAGTGTTTGATATTGACATTTATGTTGATAACCACGAAACTTAGCTTGCTAAAGAAGAAGCACACCATTGCAAAATAGGCCAACAAGCATCATTTAGTCTGTAAGGTTAGGCAAACTAGACCAATAGTTGCAAATATACAAGCCAAAAGTGATCATCTTACCAGGCTCAGCCCCATGAATGAAACCTAAAACTCACCTAGCAGGCTAGCACTCGAATACAACAGCTTCACATTTTCTAAATCAACTATCACAAGCTTAGGTACCATATGAACACTTGATTCAAACTCCAAAGTGTTTTATGACATTACATGATGCTATATCATTTTTTAACCTTCAGCTGATGTAATTTGCATTTTTCAGTTTAGCTTTTATCAAATTCCTCCATATTAGCACTATTTGCAGAAGGTGTTTCATGACATTAGTCAATTTGACTTGCATTTTCAGTTCAAGTTATATACAGTTCCTAATATATTTGTGCTATCCATTTCAGGACAGCCATGTACTTGAGAGAATCCACAAATTAAGGCATATTGGATATCACTCCTAGTAGAGTGCGCACTTTTTTCTAGTTGTAAAGGAAAATGGAGAATCATGGCCATATAGGACAGCTCTAAATATGAAGAATAACCAATTAAATACTTATATGAAGGTAAAAAATGATTGGTCATAAATACTTGCAAACAACTAAAGAAAAACAACCGTTGAGGTCATAAAGAGGGAAAACAAATCTTAAGGGGTAAACAATTACACTAAGGACAGAAAACAGGAATAGTATGAGAACAGTAGATGGCAAAGAGTCCAATCGAGCACAACTAAAATATATTACCTGAAAAGGCATCAATTACATTTTTGTAGGGCGAGCCTTTCATTTGCATTTGCCTTCTCACAGTATCTAAAGGGTAACACATGAGAGTAGCCAGGCTTGCAGACACCAGTGCAGTTGCAAGTGATGATTCTGGTCGGCTTTGGTATCTCTCAGGAAGAGATTTCTTAACACTGGTAAGAAAAGGGCACTTAGTCCTTCAGACACCTAAATAGCTACAATCAGCTACTTGATCACAAAACAAATCAAGAAAGACATGAACTCACACATCATAAATACAAAAGTTAACAGCAATATATGGAGCTATGCTCAGAAGAGAAGGTCCAAGACCACTATAAAAGGAAGCCCATCCTTCATCTCGTAACATGGCTAGAGCAACCTGAAAAAAAATTGTCCACATTTAACAAGTTAAACAAAGTAAGGAGAAACAGAGAAACAGATATGGATTCAGTTTTTCAAAAGACAAGTGAAACAGACATCTAATCATAAATTGACCTGAGTCATTGTCTTACAGCCTGGTTCAACTGCCAACCTTAACCTTAGAACATCTAAAGGATATGTTATCTGCCAAAACCGATATCAAGCTTAGAACAAACAAAAACTGCAAAGTGAAAAAGTAACCGTCCTTCCTCAAGAATACTCCAACTTACAAGAGTTGCTGTCATGCCAGCACATGCTCCAGAAACCAATCTGCCAGCAATAGAGAGTTCCTTGTCTTGACCTTTAATAAGTTTCTACAGAAAGATACTACTGGCTGTTACCATCCATTATTGCAAAAGGAATTAATATTCCCATCTAGCAAGGCCTGCAAAGTTCTTGGTGTAATTTCTTTATTCCTGCTTAGCATCACTTCAGATTAAGAAGATCTGATCATGCATTACATTCTTTAAGACAAAAGGTAACTTTAAGAATCATGCTTCACTATTTCAAGACGCACATAAATCCACTACTTCAAAAGAAAAAAATTCCGGTTAACATGTCTCTTTGGTCTCTGTGTTTAAAAGAATGAAAGAAGTGATACAAAGATGCAGTGAACGTAAACTAGTTAACCATGCTTCATAACCAATATACAAGAATTACTCTGAGTAATTAATGTTAGAAGGATTAAATGTGATAGGAAATCAGATTCATTAATTATAGGAAATCAGATTCATTAAGTATTTAATTTCCTTGAGAAATTCCAACTAGGCACCAGCCTCTCCAACCAAGAATTTGGAATTAGTGAAGCATGAAAACCCAATTAGTTTCCACGAATTTGAAGACTTTATTTGATAGTATTTGTACCTCACAATTGCCATGAAAGAAATAAGTTTCTCAAACCAACCTTTCCATGGCCATGTGGTAGCAAGAATTTTTGTCAAACATATAATCCAGCTTCAAGGCCTGGTAGCAAAGAGCAGAGGGGAAATTAAGTTGGTTAAATTCCAAAGAGAGTATCTTTTAGATGAGTGTCCCTTTTCACATGGATATGAGTAAACATCATATCAGATGTGTATCACGTGAAGAAATGGTAATGATAAAAGAAAGATAAGACCTTGTTATTCATTAACAAATATGCATACACTAAAATGCAAAGATGAAAAAAAAAATGACAAGCACTAACAAGATAATACTTCATACAACAGCTAAAATAGACCATAAAGACAAGATCAAATAAGGAAGCTATCACATGCTTACAAATGGATAGATATTGAAAGACTATAGAAAATAAAAAATGTCAATAACCACAAAACAAAACAACTCTGTCCTACGAATTAGAGTTCTTTAACTCTAATACCTTGTATGCTTCATATGAGAACAGCTGCACGGCACTATATGGAATGATCCGCATGACCTGAAAATTGATACAAGAAAAACATCTACACTTTGCATAATAAAAATGCCCTGTTTGCAAAAGAAGGCAGCACAAAAGTCAGCATACCTGAGGGAGATTCCCTTTCCAATAACCTTTAACACCATCCTCTTTTCCTATCATCATTAATGCCTGAAATTGCAGTGTCAACAAATTAACTTTCACTAGGTTCAACTGTTTCAATCCAAAATAAAAGAAACAAAATATAAGCTACTAGCTTCTACTTTCTGCAGGAAAATGCTCGACACTGGATGCCTTTTAATTTGCTATTCATCAGGTTCTCAAAATGAAAATGCTGGAAGCAACAACAGCTAACATTCAAGTCAAAGATAACAAACAGGCATTGACATGCAGAAGCGATGTTCACTTTCTTTTTCTTTTCCAATTCCTCTATGTAATATAAATATGCTTACTTGAACAGGAGATCGATCCAAAAGGATCTCGAAGAAGAATTGAGACATACTTCCAACATCAAAGATCATGAGAAATAGATGCAAAATAATTTAGACAAAGAAAACCAAAGGTTATAGATCAATTACACATGGAAAAGGTTTCCTCACATATCGGCATAAACGAAATTTTGGTTATCTGCAGCAAAATAGTTCCACTCTATTGTTTGCCAACTCTGGGAAACTGCAGCTTGCAATCTTTCCTCATGATGATATGAAAAGAAAAACTTTATGCCAGGGGATCGAGAAGCCAGTGGCGTACTACTGAGATAGCATCATCGGCCATATTTTATCAAAAAGGAGATGGAGCAAACGCAAAAAAAGTTGGAGCACCTAAGTTTGAAAACTAACCTCGACGAGCGTATGCATCAAAATCTATCTAATAACGAGACTGCCGGAGGAAGCAAAAAAGTTGAAAGATTGCAAAGAATTCAATAAAGCTCGCGAACTCACTAGGCTCTGTAACAGATACTAGTGAAGTGGCGCACTTCAAAACATCGTTTCCATTCTTCCATATGTCCATTGGATGGTATGGCATTCGGCGTCTATTTATACTTTTGTTCAACTACCCGGAGTTTGCCAATTTACAGAACAAGCTATTCTTCGCGAGCTCTTTCGTGGCAAGATCTGAAGCCCAAATTTGACTAAGCTTAATCTTAGTTAGTCCATGCAAGGAAAACGATTCAAAAAAGTGGGTGCATACGTGGAGACACCAAATCTAATGGCAGTAAAAGGAACCAACCTCAAGGAACCCGATGCCCTTCTTCGTACTTCCTTCTACAACCCGCAAACCATGAGTCTGTCAGAATACCACGACAAGTTAAAGAATATAGAGTAGGGAACCGGATAACGAAGAAAACGAGAAGGAGGTTGGAGAGAGAGAGACGGACCTGCATGAGAAGCTTGATTCTATCAAGAGGGGCAGTAACAGTCTTGGCAGCGGCACCGGCGAAGGCCCCGGCCGAGAACAGGGCGACGTCTTTGGGTACGAAAGATAGTAATGCCAACGGGTGCTTCAGGAACTGCTCCACGCTCAGGAGATCCTTGGAACCAGTATCCACCACATGACCTTCCTGCTTCTTCTTCATCCCCTCCTTGTCGAGGAGAAGCGATGCGAAGCACCCAGCTGCGCCGTCCTTGCCCCCAACCTCGGCGTACTCAGGGGAAGAAGATGACAAGGAGAGGCAGAAGGGCTGGCCATTTGAACTTTCCGAATTACGATATCCCAACGGTCGAAGTGAGGGGATTTGTCGCCATTGCACTCTTCCTTCTCTCATTGAAGCAGGATCCTTCGTTCGTCAAACAGCAGAGAGAGAGAGAGAGAGAGAGAGAGCGAAGGAGGAGGTAGGAAAGGCCCCTAGCGTGACTGCATATCCGACTCAGCTCGCGCTTCTGATAACGCAGAATACCCAAAATATCCAGCTCAACGCGCACCCTCCCTAGTCCCACGACGGCCACTTTGGCACTTTCCTTCCTTTGTACCGAACTCCTCCTAGCTAGTCCTCCCATCACTCCCTTCCGAACAGTACACGACCCACTTATTATTATTAGCTTTAATAAAGTCGTTTCTTTAATTGAGTGGAAAGCTAATTAAAACATATATTTTAACTTTAAAAATTCTAGAAAATCTAGAGTGTGATTACAAATACAACAGAAAAATTAATAAATTACTTTTTATTAATAACCTACTAATAATACCCTATTTGGGAACAAAACTTAAAAAAAAATAAAATGAATAACAAACACAAGAAACTGCTCAGAATTTAAAAGTGATAAGTATCAGTCATCAACATATAACAAATTGTATGGGAAACATGATATTTAACTAACAGTTTCATAATTGACATTAGAATACAAGATTTTTGTTTCTCCACTGGGTACCTACAAAATAATATATTTTTCCTTCTTTTTATTTTATTTTTCACGCGTGCAACGTGCACGCACCAGAATGGAATTTTCGGCTTTGCTTGTAAGCCCGTATAAAAGTGAATATGGTGTAAAAGTTTTGTTCTCCATTTTATTTGAAAAGCTTTTGACCAGAAGGACACAAAAATGCTCACCCGATTTGGGAACAGAAAACCTTCACAAATGTAAAAAATACAATTGGGTCTTTTCCGAACCAAAAAGGAAAACAAAACAAGGTTAGGGATGATAGCAGTCTTCATTTTCATTTTTCAGTGGAGGGCAGAATATCAGCTTCTTTAATTTCATGTTCAGTTCAATTCAATTCAATTCTGGTGGATGGGAATATTAATTCCTTTTGCAGTCATAGATGGTAACAGCCAGTAGTATCTTTCCGTATAATATAAACTTATTAAAGGACAAGATTGGTTGCTGGAGGAGAATGACAGCAACTCTCCTTGCTGAGGAAGGAGGGTTACTTTTTCACTTTGTTGTGAGCTTGATATCGGTTTGGGCAGATAACGTATGCTTTAGATTTAAAGCTGTAAGGCAGTGATGACTCCGCTCAATTTATGATCTGTTCATTTGTCTTTTGGAAAACTGAATCTATATTTGTCTGTTTTACCTTTCTCGTTTAAGTGTCTCGAGGAGTAAGTGCCCTTTTCGTACCAGTGTTAAAAAGAAAGAAATCTCGACACCAAAGCCCTGCCCGAATCATCACTTGCAATGCGACTTTTACTTTTTAAAGTGAGAATCTCTCAAAACACATATTTTTATACAACTTAGATCCAAAACTATCAAAAGCAAACCAAATATTACATTAATAAAAGAAAATTATCATGTTTTGCGGTCTCATCCCGTCACTCCCTTCTCCCTCTATCCTCTCCTTTTTTTCACGCGTGACCCACAAACGACACTCACTTCTTAAACACAGGGGAGCAGACTCATGTGGCTGGTCCACTCTTCCTTGGTTTATTAATTATCTAACCAAAAATGAGGGCAGCACCTCCTAAAGGGAGACACTCCTTTCCGGATCAATTTATTCTTGATAGATTCCTTCCTAATCCTAGATAATCTGGGTGCTGCTCACTGCACTCGTCGCTTCTGTTTGGTTATGTTTGTTTCACTTTGGATCTCAAATCCACAATGATTTAAGATTCCCGGATTACAAATCCATGGATTTAAGATCAAATCCACAATGATTTAAGATTCCCGGATTACTGCTTTAATTTAATTCTACCATCTACCGGTGACCACAAACATGATCCGGACCTATTGTTGTGAAAGGGAGAAAATAAAATTTCCTTTGGAATTTTAAAATTTTATGCATATATTTGTCGGTTAAAATCGCTGAATCGGAAGCGACTCCCAATGTGGGCAGCCTGATTCGATTGCGAGACCGAACTCGGAAGCACAGACGCAGCATTTTTAGTTTTTCACTTTTTTTTTCAGTTAAATATTTATGTAACACATTATCCGACCATCAGATACGACGGAGCTAAAAGCTTTTTTTTGGTAGGCTAAACAAATTTCAATTTCTTTTCCAGGCCAGTGTCCTTCGGTTCCATTTCCGACCAGACATTTTTAGTTTTTTAATTATATTGCTATACAATTAGTGATAGTTGAAATTTCTCACAAAATAGGATTTAGGTTGTTGATTTTCAAGGGGCCGCAATATAAAAATAACAGGCATCATTAAAATATCCATTTTGTGGCTCTAAGTCGCACAATCCTTTTGCCCTTTTTGAAACCAAGTGTAGGAGCTTAACGGCTTCCCATTTAGCAATTCAAAAGCCAAGGGCTGCAGCCAGCAAATAGCACTACACCAAGCGTTGGCTACGAAGAGTGCTTAGGTATAGACACGTTAGCGCGCGAGGTTTGACTTTGAGAATAAAATATTCTCCCACGCAATATTAACTCCCGCCGGATTTGGGGAAACGCATTCTCGAAGGAGGGAAACGAGAGAAGGGAAAGGTCGAGAGAGAGTGGGGAAGGCTAGGTTTGCTGATGACTCCTTCCGTCGGCCTCAAGATGAAGTACGCTCTGTCGCTCTCTGCTTCTGCCATGCAAAAGAGGAAGAAGAAGTGAAGGACAATGCTTGAGTTCTCTACATCTGGACACATATACTCTCTCCCTATCTCTCTCTCTTTCTCTGCGTCTGGGAAAACTGTAGGCAGACTAATCCTTTTGCTTTGTACTTTGCTATTTCAGGTTATGATTTCTATTACTGCGTGTTTCCCAAATTGGTTTTCTGTCATCGTATTCTTTGTTTCTGCAGTAAGGAAAGGTATATCAATCTTCCTTTTCATTTTTGTTTGCTGCTTATATGATTATGCTTTCATTAAACCAGAAAGAACAGAAACACACTTCTATTTTATTGCATATGTGATGCATCAATTTCTAATATGAGTATGTGATTACTGCCGCTTTATATTTCCTTAAATTATTTTTTCTGCAATTTCTAGTATCATGATTCACAATTTAGTGGTGGATTTCACTATTAGAAAAAAATATGTACCTTTAATCTTGTGGCGTCTAGTTTTCTAATCTGTGTTGAGAACAAATGTGCCCTCTATGTGTTACATAGAAGTTTAAAATATGAGTACATGCATGCCATGCATGGATCTAGTGTTGTTTAGGTCTCATCTCATCGTCTCAACATAACCACTCTTTTCATCTCATGGTAACTGGTCCTTACAAGTTAATCCATCTATATGTTCTTATACTTAATGCAGTGCAACAAAAGCCTCTGTAGTCGACATCTCCGAGGAAGATCACCAGCAATAATCTCTGTAGCTAGCTATGGCTTAAGCCGTCGATGCCGGACGAGCTCTAAGTCCAACCTTATATATAGCAAGCGACTGAAGCTTTTGCCTCTCCAAGATTGCCGGAATAGTGGACGATTCTCCAGATACAGGTGCTACCTTCTCTTTGACCCGTCTGAAGGTTGAGGCGAAGGAAGATAAACGTATAACAGCTTGGCTTTCTATTTTGTTTTTCGTGTTCCATTGGAATATGATTAGTGTGGGTAGAAACATATAGTTTAAATAGACTTTATTAATTTTTTATGGCATTAGTTTTGATGAAGTTTTCCTTGCTAGTATTTGGTCGTTTAATTTTGTATCCTCATATTGAGAAAGGGTCTGCTTTTACATTTTTTGTAGTCATCTTAAGTGTTCTATGTCTTGCTTGGTGCGACTATTTTGACTAGTATGTATTTATTTATCCATAAATCTGGACAGTCTACTGCATTGGTGAACAATTATCACATTAATGAATTTTTTCTCATTCATGCTGTGTCACTCATTCAAGGATGCAGGGGTTTTAGATTGTCTTGCATGATGTGGCTGTTTTGACTAGCATGTATTTATCTATCCATAAATCTAGACAGTTTCCTGCATTGGTGAACAATTATTGCATTAATGATTTTTTTTTATTCATGCTGTGGCTGCTGGGGGGTTTTGACTTGCTCCCCTTTGATTGAGGCTTTGTTTTTTAATCCAGTTCTTTCCTAGACCAATCTCATAGCTGTTTTTTTTTTTTTTGAGGCATTGCAGATAGTGTGCTTAATTTTTATCTTCTTTTACATGTTTGCCATATTCCATTGTCATTATTTTCTTGTATTCACATTCACGACTAATCATCGTTGTTGTCTTTGTGTCCTTGATATTCTTTTTTAGCTTTTCCCTTTCCCCCTTCTTGGTTCTGGTTCCGCCCTATGCTTGGCTGGGAAATTTCTTTTCCACATTGGAGAACTTGGAGTGAGGGTTAGTTCAAAATTTTGTCATGATGTAAGAATATTTTCTAGGGTGAAATTATTTTGAGCAACCTTGCAACTCATGCTTGTTATTATTTAGGGAAGCTCTTTTTATATCTTTTTTCTATTTACTCATTCCCACTATTTGTGGAACTAGAACCCTTATTCACTAAGAACCCCATATGCGTCAAGGACTTGTAGTCTCTAGGTCATTCATCTTTTGTAGAGGAACTTGTAGGAGAGTGTGATGGAGCTCATTGTTCTACATCCTACCAACCTATTACACAGGCCACTGTAGTTTCATAAACACTCTTTCTTTGGGGAAAAGAGAGATTCCCTATATTGGAAATGTATCATTTGATGTCAAGAGTTTTCCAAAAGTTTTATTTCAATTTTAGCCCTATATTTGTTCAAAAGGAGATTTTTGCACA
The DNA here is from genome assembly GCF_008831285.2 of Nymphaea colorata. NCBI lineage: Eukaryota > Viridiplantae > Streptophyta > Magnoliopsida > Nymphaeales > Nymphaeaceae > Nymphaea > Nymphaea colorata. The sequence goes on from NC_045143.1 coordinate 15,880,298, forward strand.
ATGGTATGCCGTCATTTTATCTTTAGTATTCTTCTAAGTAAAAGGAGAAACTTTCAAATCCTTGTTGTCAGTCAACGGGAGGTAAAACTGGAAAGAATATCAATATGAGTAGTGAGAAAGAATCCAATGACATTGAGGAAGTCAAAGATTAGGAAAAGTTATTAGTCTTAGGCTCTTAACAATCAAACATTTGCAAGGGTTTAGCAGGAGAATGCTATGATAAGGAAGCCTTAGCGTCTTGTAAAATCTTGGCAGGTAGCAAAATGAGAGTTGAAAATGAGCTCAGGGCAGGTGTACTTGTTTCTTTGGGTCAATATGTGAGAGTACCAGGAAGATGTAAGGTTGATTTTCATCTCTCCTGTGAAATTATGTGACCTATGTACTTTTGTCTAGTTGTGGCCTGAAGCCTTTTGATCTTGAGCAAGTAAGTCTGAGGGGTATTCTGCACCTGCTAGCCTAAGCCCAACTGGTTTGAGAGCTGCCGTCGCTATAGGGGTTCAGTAGAAAGCCCAAAAAGCGCAGCATTGCACACGACAAAACTACACAACCACCAAAGAGGTGGAGCTTTGTAGTAGCTTTTGAGGTGGTGAGGTATTTCCCTCAAAAGTGAAAGGTGGCTTAATTAGGGAAAAAAAAAGCAAAATGAAAAGAAAAATTCAGAATCAAAAGCAAAAAAAAAACAAAAGGAAAATCAAAACAAGAAAAGGAAAAAAAAAATGCCTGCCAAGAGATGGATGACATGAACACTGAACTCTCAAAGTATTGAATGCAAAGATCTTTTGCAGATGGATGGTTCTAGGTCAATATTTGTTCCTTCTTTATGACTTTCTATGAAGTTGAGGACAATTCCTCTATGTTCATGTTTTGAAAATGGAGATAAATCTTTTTTGGAGATTCGACAACATTGGCGCGAAATGAATCCTAAGACTTGATGAATACTTCTGGTAAAGAAGGCTATATCTCCTCCACACTACGGGCACTCGAAGCCTATGGGGCAAAGAATTGAAAGTTTTTTTGAGCTATTTTGAAGGCAAATCTTTTGCAAAGAAAAACTTGACATCTTTTGCTACATTCTTGGCTCCTGGATAGTGGAGCGATCTAGTTAAGACTTGATGGATGCAAGCCTTTCATTCCTTTGATGCTAGTCCGTTCACGGAATGGATGAAGCACCTCAAATTTAGTCCACTCATGCTAAGCGTGATGCCTTCCCCGCTGTTCCCTAGATTTACTTTTTGCCTCTAAATTTGATTTCAATCTTTCTCTCCAATACAGTTTTCAACTAAAACCTCAACATTTTCCCTCTTGCTCTATTTTAGAATCCTAGCTATGGAGGCACCCCCTTAGGTCCTGTGAGGTGCTTAGGTGTTGTGTGTCCCTGTTCGTTGTATCTGCCTCAAAATGCCAAATGCCCTCTTAGGAAACTACAGAGACACATAGGGGTTGTTTAGCATGTAATTTGTTAAGCAGAAAAAAATTTGGTTGGCCCCAATGAAATGAACCTAAATGGCATGGCATCACTGTACTGGTATGTTCATGAAGGTTTTTGATATGGCATAAGAAGAATTTTGAGCAAAAAATTCTTGATTAGCATCACTGTACTGGTACCTTTCATATTTATGCATGATTGTCTTCTTCTAAGTACTTGTATTCCCATGTTTATGCATGATTGTCTTCTTTCTAAATACTCGTAATACACTTGCAAAATTAGTGTTGAACTCTATATTAACATTAAGTTGCTTTGCAGCCAATGTCATTGGAATAATATCAATGGTTTTTGGAGTTATTGGTCGTCTTTCATTGACATTGTTTCTCACCTCGGGTGCAAAGTTTGCAGCATATGTGTGAATTAGAACTGAATCTTTTTTAAGTGTCAGGATTCAATGGACTGACATACAAGAAGGGTAATTCAGATGTGACTTCTCAAAGAAACCATATTGGTGCAAGCTATTTATTTTCTGAAAAGCTTTGAGCCAGTAATATGAGGTTTGTATACAGATGGCCATTCTTGCAAGTTTAACATATATTTAATTTTTCAAATGCATTTAGATGCCATTTTCATTGCGCTATTACCATTTTGTGCAGCTTGTGTCATGTCTGCCAATGTGGTGAAACTTTCGAGGAAACTGCACAATTGAATGTTTCGCTATGGCTACTAGGTCCTTTCTATAAACCTGATACTCTTTAGTCTCTGAGCTGGCTAACTAATGTTGAATTGGATTTTCTTTTGTTCATTTGTTTGATAGTCCACTGCCAGTGTGGGTTCTCGTGAACCTTTTTGCATCTTGTAAGTTTGTTTTCCATTCCATGTATTCCAAGGCCGCAGGAACCAGTGTACATCAAGTTGTGTGGTGTGTGTGTGTGTGAGAGAGAGAGAGAGAGAGAGAGAGAGAGAGAGGTTCCTCCTTATGGGAGGAGGGTGTGGGTTTGTCAGTTTTGTGATCTACGTGATCTATTTAGGAGTCTGCTAGTAGATATTTAGGCAATTGAGGAATTTAAAAATCAATAGCTCATGGTATTCTCAAGTCTCTAAAAAAAATTCCATCGGAGAAAGCATCCATGAGTTTATTCCTAACAAAAAAAACTTGCTGTTTACATCTGTAGGATCTGGCCTTGCCAGCATGCGTTGGAGGAAGATCATAGCTGTCTATGAGTATTTCTGTAATGAGGACTCTATCAATGTTGAAGTTGGACATTTGCTCTAGGAAGAGGTTTAATGATACTGTAAGTGAAGCCTTTGTTCCTTTTGAGCTCAAATTACTAATACTAACACTACTAATTAATTTTGACATTTAAATGAACTATAGAAAAAGAAAATTCCTAATTTTGTTGAAGTTCAAAGAGAAAGTTCTACATTTCACAAGTTTGAAGGGAAATCTGAATCTGAAGCGTCCTGTGAGCAGCAGTTTAATCCTTGAGGTAGGTTTTCAACCTCTGATTATAGAGCTATGAATTTGCATTGCGAAGAATGGTACACACACCATGTTCTAGGAGACACCTGAAAGAACCAAGACTGCCAAGCAATGTTGTAAAAAACGTATCGTAAGCCGTATCGGTCCGGCCAATAGATATGTTGTATCGTAAAGTATCGTAATGTAGCGTATGTGCATCCTAAATGTATTTTTTTAATTCAAAAAAAGAAACAAAAGAAAAGAATCAGATAAATCAAGAAAAATAAAAATTATGTTTTTTTTACATGAAAAAACATGTTATACATAATGGGAGGCTTATTATAAGTATGAAGTTACTTTACAAACATTAATAAGTGGTCATAATATCATATAGTAACACAACATGATCTAAGACATCTAGAAACATAATTTATAAGATGATCTGCATTCTACATAATAACTCAAAAGTCATAAGATCCATGACACATCAAAAACCAAGTTTTGCATACACTATACATCACATCACACGACAAAATTGTTCAATGTTAATGCAAATAACAAATGAAAACAGCTTCATTCATAATATTTATTATCTCATTCTCATTTTCATCTTTTGTAGAAGATATAAACCCTCTTTATCTAAACAAGAATCAATCATCCATGCACAAATCTGCCTCCAAATTGACTATTTCATGATGAAACTGATTATTCCTTTTGAAAATTGCCACAATCTCCCCCCTCCTTCAACTATTAGAAGAGGGAGGCAAGTTTTAAAAATTAGTTTGAAAAATGGTGGTTTTAACCCCATATCTTTCATAATAGACATGTATTGGACGATACGGTGTGTATCGCCCTATGTCATCCGATAAAGGTTGTATATTGTTCGATACATGCGATACACATACGATACACCACTTGTTTGTGAAACAGGTGGTGTATAGTATCGTTAATTTAAAAAGTGACGGTATGTATCGTACGATACGGCCCGTATCGTACGGTACATGCAACACTGCTGCCAAGTATGACAACGCTGCTTCACCCCACTTTGGATCCAAGTTGGTTTTATGATTACACAAACTCTTGGTTACTTCTGGAGTTGTATAATTCTGATCTACTTTATCTTTGCTACTTCTTTTGTCCTTTGCAGAATGTTTCTCCTTTGTCTTTTTTTTTCTTTAACTGTTAAATTGCACACTCATTAAGATTTTTTTGCCTCTACTTAGTCTAGTCTTATATTGCTGCATTCACCTGACAATGTTTACCGTGAAATGTCTCATCGAATTAAGTCAAAAGGAGTTTTAGGGATTGATGGAAGAAAAAAACAAAAACTAACTGGAGTCCACCCCTGCTGACTTCCTGATTTTGCTTCATAGTGCGGCTTTTCATTTCTTATTGGCGAGGAATCTAGCATATGTAAGCGTACACATATGCGCCTTTGGTAAAAACTGTGTTCGTTTTCCCTCTTAAGAGGTAAAAGCAATAATTTTTACAGTTAGTGGATTCACATGTTTAATTGGAGCTTTCACCGCAGGGCTTCATGCTGAAATGTCTCTGTGACTTCATTCATCAAGGGAATACGTGGGGAGGAGACAAATGCATTCCTGCATTCCTCAGTTTTACAGCCTTCATTTTTGCTGTATACTTTTCCTAATAGGTTTGGAGTGAGAAAATGGGACTCTGGTTGTGATTAAGAAATCTGCACTTTGTCTCTTCTCACCCAACTGTGATTTTTTTTAGTTGAATTTTGAGAAAACTTGGAACTGAACTCTCTTGGGCGCGGCGTTGCAGTATTTGACGGTACCCTTGGACTTGTGTTATAATATTTAACTGCCACTGTGATTTGTTTGTTAAATTCTGAGAAAACTTGGAACTGAACCCCCTTGGGCGCGGCGTTTGCAGTATTACTTTGATGGTACCCTTGGACTTGAGCTATATATTTTGTCTACAAGCAATTGAACTGTATATATATATATATATATATATACATTTGGTTGCCTCGTTTTCCACATGAGTACACTAGTCTAAGGTTTATTATAATAATGTGAAATTGCAAATGGATCGAATTAGGCCAGTAGGTCTGGAGTTTTTTTGGCTGTACCAACTATGATTTCAGTCCAGCTATCGATGCATTTAGATTATCTGGATCTGGTGGAATACTGTTCTAATTTAATCCTAGCATCTACTAGTGACCACTAACATTATCCGGGGCCTATTGTCTTGAAAAGAGTTAGTAAATGGTCGTGGTAACTGGTAAGCGGCACGGTTCGAACACTTGAAATTGCGTCATTACTCGACCGAATTCAGTCACTGCCCTTATCACCCACTTTCTTTTGCTATTTCAAAGGAATTCAAACTTTTCTAATTTGAATTCGTCTATATATATTTTTTTTGAACGTTTGAAAGTTTTATGTAATAATATTTATCGCTTGAAATCGCTGAATCAGAAGCGATTCCCAGTATGGGCTAAGTTTCAAAAAAATGGTCGTCATAATCCTCCCCTGGCGTCCGACAGGCGGCCCACAGTTCAACTTCCTTCATTCTCTTAAACCCTGCCCGATACAAAGTTTGGAAAGCCTTCTTTTTGCTTCTCGCGCTTCGGCTGCACAGTTCTCATTCACATATCATGCGGACCCAACCCCTCGACAGGATGCCGCCGCTGCTTCCTTCGAGCTCGCGTCCTCCTAAGATGGGATGCTCCATCAGGGTAGGGAGGAGGAGCAGTTGTGGTCGCAGGGACCGGTTGGCTCTGTGGATGCCAGCGGTCCACTTCCCCGCCCGGTCTCCTCCGTGGAGTAGAGGGTCAGGATGGGGCTTCTCGTCGTGTCCTTCCCGCGCCTCGGCATCATCTTCATCTGCCCCAAAGAGCTACGCCACCTGGAGTAAAAACCAAGTTCAGGATGAAGAAGAAGAAGGGAAGAGATCATCCTGCCCGGAGGGGCTGCAGACGGGATCCCTACCGCAGCACGTGGCAGTCATCATGGACGGCAACTCGAGGTGGGCGCGGAGGAGGGGGCTGCCCGTGGCGGCGGGGCACGAGGCGGGAGTCAGGGCGCTGCAGGAGGTCGTAAGACTCTCGTGTGCCTGGGGAATCCCCATCCTCACCGTTTTCGCCTTCTCTATGGACAATTGGAACAGGCCTCAGGTGAGTGAAAGCCTTCTCCCCATATCTCCTCCCTCCTTTGTGAGCTCCTGACCTTTCAAAAAAAAGAATCTTGACTTTTTTTTGGATCATGACTTTTTCATAATGAGTCCTGACCTTTCCAGAAGTTTGGTATGGTTTTCTGCGTTAGGCTGGTTACAGCACGGGCGATGGATTTGTATCGGAAGGTGGTGGCTTCTTCTACTTCTCCTTTTGTCTGGTTTACCGTAGTAGACGGAGTGTCGTCAAGTTCTTTCCTCGTCTGCTTTCTTTCCCAAAATGCTCCGTACTCTGTACCACTTGCTATCTTCCCTGCAATTTGCGGTCCATTTTTTGTTTTTTCATTTTCTTCTACCTTGTAATGTAGATAGCGCGCAAAGAATCTGCTGGCCTCCCGATTCACTAGTTCATATGCTCTTCTATGTGGCAGAGGCGTCAATTCCCAACTCGAGACCACCTCTCCATTTGGCGTACTTGGCCAGTTTCTACTTTTACTCGCTTGTAGAGCTAAAACATGGTCCAAAGATTCTATGGAGATAGTTGTAGGTCAACGTTCAGCCAGAACCATGCATCCCTTCCCCAGGCTTCATCATAGGCGTTATCATAATTACCAATTAGCGAGCATTCCTTCTTGTCCGATGCAGCAAGGCCGCGTCAGTCATCTAGCTGTTTACTTCTGTATATTGACTCAAAAGCAATAGTTGTGCAATTTAATAATGGGTCGGCCTCTAGACCACATCCGAGGAATTACCATGTCTCTGAGTGAGGTTATGTTCATTATATAAATGTGTCCGCATGGAGAATTGAGACGCCGCTATATTCTTTTTATCCCTTTGTTAGAACTAATTCACTTGGTACCCCGTCGTTTTTTCCAGGCAGAGGTCGATATCTTGATGAGGTTATTTCAAAGCGTACTTAGGAATGAAGTTGCTACTTTGAAAAGGTAACCTTATCTGATCCATTCTTTAATGGAGTTGGTGTTAAAGCATAAATTTTCTGCGGCTATGCAGTTGTATGTATTACTCAATACATTTTTGGTCTATGATTCTCTATATCATCTTTGCAACTTCTATAGGATTGTGCATTGGTTTGGAAAAGCCACATTTTTGGTGTTATCAACCTTAACATGAATTAGTAATGGTTCTCCATTTCCGCTGCTTAACATGCTAAAAAACAATAGAGGAAGTAGAACATTTTTTGTGCTAATAGCTGGAAAGCATGATGATGGGCCAAAAGTATGTGGGTGTTGCGAGATATTGCATGGAAGGATGACATGGTATTTGTTGAAATTAGGATTTGGGGACATGTCTGTGAACACATGGTGGCGTACAATTGGATATTGCAAGGATAACTTGTCTTGTATGACACTACCTGTGAGCAAGTCCTGAAGCAATTGTGGAAATAAGAGCAATTGTTCGTGTATATATATATATGGAGTTCTCTTGAGACTTTAATTAATGAAAGGTAGGTTTTGCTAATTTTATTATGACAAAATAATCCAAATCCTTCTGAAGTTTTGCATGACATGTATATCTCTCAAACTATGTGAATTCATGACAATCAAGTTGGGTCTTGAAATTGTGATTCTTGGAGAACCTAAAAAATATCATGCAGTCAGCTTGAAGGAGATTGAGTGGAAGGTAGATATTTTTAACGGTCAAACATATAAAACAGACTTTTTAGACTGTTATGAGAAAGGTTTTTATACTACTCATATTTGAAAGAGCACGTAAATTGTAGTAAGCTTCGAGAAGAAGCTCCAACTTGGTGGGAGCACTAATAGTTGTCAAAGAACTCATAAATAGAAAGCCATTAAATTGCAGAAGATGAAGCTATCGACGCTCTAATCTTTGCCAGTCGGTTATGGTCACATTCTATGTCAATTATACAGCGTGAGGATGAGGATAGGAGGATGTGTTGAAGAGAAAGGACACAATTTGTCCAATCAGAGCTCCAAAACCGTGAACATGGCAGAAAAGAAGGTTGATGGATGCAAGATGTGACCAACAAAATAATTCTCAAAGAAGGTGGTTGACTTATGCAGATGAAGACACATTTCTAGGTGCTCTTTTGCGGACTTTATAATCGTCTGAAAAAGAGAAGTAGGTGTCATGGTCAACAATTGAAACAGTCAAATGCATTCCTAGATCATTGAACAATATGAACTGTCCTGTTTTCTGTTTCGGTGGTTCGGATGTGTATCATATTGTAATAGAAGTGGCATAGTTGAACATCAACTTGAAGGCGTGCTTACCATAAATGGAGGAGACAGATGTATAACAATTAGGCAAAAAGAGGTTGAAAGTTGAAACCTAGTAAAATTGAAGTAAGGGTTAAGCCAGGAGTAGTGATCTACTAAAAAGGGCGGGGGTAGGTCTTGTGGAGCTCCCAAAACCTGCAACTTTGGCATAGATCACGTATTCCCTTCAAACTCTGTAAGTCAAGTTCTACATTTATTCAACTATGCTTATTTGTATACTTTTCTCTCCCTCTTCTGGTTTACTTTTAATTTGTCTGCAAATACAACGAGGATTCAACTAGAATTCGTGAATAGATTTACTGTCATTTTCTTAGCTGATTACCTTTTAAGCCTTGTAATGACGAGGTGTACTAATCGTGTTGAGTATGTGATGGCAACAATTTTGTGATCCCAATGAATGATGAAATATTATAATTCTCAGCAATGGGTTTCATGATTCCAGTCTCAATCAAACCTATTACGAATAAATATCTCAGACACTAGTCTAATCTAAGAAATCAGTCTAGAAATCTCATAGAAGAAATATTGCCGGCAAAAATGCGTCATTGCTTGCACCATGAAACCAGGTTCCAGATACAAAGTACCATAGGAATTTGGTGTGCCTTTTTGTTTTGGAACTGAGGCTCATCCTATCCTTACTTTTTATCCGCACTCTGTAGTGCTTGAAGTTGATGAACTACTAAACTTTTCATTCACACTTTAGGTATTGTTCTTGAAGTTAAATGAACGTATCATCGGTGTCTTCTCTTTATAGCAAATTTGTCTCCAGTGTCAACTGTGAAGGGCCATGTTTGGTGTACTCTTTATGTTGTGCTGCACGAAATCGAAGTAACGCTTAGTCGTCTGTAACTTTTTCTCTGGTTTCGTCCTGATCACTCGTTCTGTCATACTCTGTGGACATTCTAGGTAGGAAGCATGCGGCAGCCTTCGTGATATCTTGATGTAGGAATATACACTGTGGATGTTATCTCATGTTTGTTTGTTGTTGTTGTTGTTTTGTTTTGTTTTTTTTTTTTTTTGGGTCCCTTCTTTAACAGAGAAGGGATTCGGCTCTGTGTAGTGGGAGACAAGTCCAAGCTTCCAAAATCCTTACAGAAGTTGGTGGGTGAAGTGGTGGAAATGACAAAAGCAAACCATCGCCTTAAATTGGTTGTAGCAATCAGCTACAGCGGCCGGAATGAAATCGTGCGAGCGTGCCAGAAGCTTGCCTCTAGAGTAAGAGATGGGGAACTCTGGCCATCAGATATCACGGAGTCGATGTTTGAACGAGAGCTGGACATGAGACTTGAAGGAGGCTACCCTGATCCAGATTTAGTTATTCGGACTAGCGGAGAGCTGAGGTTGAGCAATTTCTTTCTTTGGCAGTTAGCATACTCCGAGCTTTTCTTCACAAAAACATGTTGGCCTGATTTTGGTGAGGCCGAATACGCAGAGGCACTGCTTTCATACCAAACACGGCAGAGACGATTTGGCAGACGAGATGATGAAATGCGAGGCAGGCGATTTCTCAAGCAGAAGGATGAATCAAATAGTGTTGCGCAAGGGGGGGCTATTTGAATGAGCTTCAGGGGGATGATGTTTGCTAGGTGCCTCGATTGTCAGTAAATGTGGGAATCGTAGTATCAGGCGCCCGCAATATGGCTAAGCCGGGTTAGAATCTGGCTCGAGTGTTTTTTTCCTTTTGTTGTTCGCAGCGAAGAAACATCTGCAACGCTTGAAATATGGACGGATGCACTGGACGTCTCTAGCGGTTATGTGGGCGTTGACTGCAGCAGCAGTCATGAACCTCTCTGGATTTTGGTAGCCAGAAACGGTCGGTCGTATCCACCTTGCACTAGCGAGAGGATGGTCACACTTGTTGACAGGACAGGAGGAGATACGGGCGAGGGGGAAAGCATGGCGGGACGGCATATATCTATAACTATCAGCGGGACAGGAAGCACCGAAGCCTGCGTGTTTTGATGATATACATGACGTAGAGGTTAGCACCCTGACTACAAACAGGCGTATCGGTCCAAATCGATGGTTTTCTGCTCCTGCTGGTTTCCCTTCAGGAAGAGACGATTGGGGGCGGCCGTCAAAGAAGAAAGCGGGTCGGTTCGAATCTGGCGATGAGACCGGTTACTACGGAAACGTTGAGCCACCCTTGCGTTTTTCGTTGGTTTGTTCTCACAACACCGGTTGTCCTGCACTTTTGAATCTTATACAAAGAACTCACGAACCATGAAAAGTAGGGGCGTCGGTTTTTCTGCAGGCGCCCGCGGTTTCATCATTATCTATGTGCGCTAACCCCCTTGCCGCCAAAAGCTTAAGAAAATACCATGGAAGTGCAATGAGCTAACTTTAGATGGGGTGGTAGTAAAGGGGGCTATGGGCGGGTTGGTTGGTCATGTAAACTGGTAAGGTAGGGAGAGGGCCCCGTGGAATAAATCATAGGTGAGTATTCTCTGCTGCCACTGTTTCTGTACTCATGCGGATGGTTGCTCTCTCTCTCTCTCTCTTTGTTGCATCTGTATAAGTGGGTGGGGGAATGTGTATACGACTGAGAGGGGGCCGACCTTGACCTTATCCGAAATCCTTGTCGGTAGGGACGACGAAACAGGACAATTGGTGGCACTTCTGGAGGGGACGATAAGATGTGGAGATTGTACGGCTTAAACATCACACTTAAGTAAAACTTTGAAGATAATTAAGCGAAGGAAAGGAAACCAGAAAAAGACCCGGTGCTCTGTGTCTTAAACTTAAACCTCATTCTACGGTAGCTGAGCGAGGGAGAGGGTCTATGTATACATGTACTTGTTAGATGGTCGACGATTCCATCAACTTAACTGTCCGCTTTATTTTTCTCAAATCAAGGATATCGGGATTGGTAATAAATTTTCTAGCGTTGGTAGTATATTTTCTAGCGTCCCTTTTATACGGCACTGGTCCTTCCTGTCAGCGGCTATCGAGATCCGTAATTATACATAGAGGTGTTTGCAGTTGGGAGAAATGTGAAGCCCATGTTTTGTGTATCACGTTACGGGATAGGTGGCCCCAGTTGGCCGAAGATGGTGGTGGAAGATATTTATTCACTTGAGCAGGGATGGTCCCAATATCTCGCCTTTCCTAGAGCGTGAGCCTTATGTTTTAATTTGGCAGATTGCTGACGGACGAAGAACGGTTGAAGAAGAACGCAAATGCCTGAAAGCTAGACGGGCGGATAGCTGCTGACGGATATCAGTGCTCTTTGGAATATTTATCTTTTCCGTGTCATCTTATCTAAGCTCGATCCAGCCCAGTCAGATAAAAACAACAAGGCCGAAAGGTTTATTTATGTATCGAATCGACTGACTGTGGATAGACCTGGCGAGGCCCTTTTGTCTTTGGCGGTTGCAGGAGGCGGCGGGAATTTATACCTCGGGAACACTATTCATAATTTACGACTGCAACTAAAACCGGCAATTGACGAAACTGAGAGTGAGAGGAGAAGTAGGTGTGAAGGGCGATGATGATGCAGGGGCTACTGACCGCGGGGATAAGGCGCAATGCTTTGTCTGCTTGAGAGCAAAATAAGAGTCTCTATTATTTATTTATTGGTACTGATTATAATATTCGCAGTAGGGAAGAGGGGGGGAGAGAGGGGTTGGAGAAGGGAGATTCCTCTTCCTCTCTCCTGCTGGGCCCCGCCCCGCTTACGGCCCTCCTACCCGTCCCTAATCACGTACCCGCTACTACCCCACGTCACTCACACCCCAACCTAGATATTAACACCTACGCATATTATCGCCCTAACATTTTTTTTCCGGAAAATATTTTTATTTTACCGAAATGCTAACGTCGTGAACGCTACCAACCGGTAGGAGTAAAGGTATCTTGCCTCCCTTGGTTTTAATTAATTATCACAAAAGATAATGACAGGAGATACAATTTGAAGGAAGTGGTGTTGTCGTAAATAAGAACGCATAAGTGAGCTAAAAGTCAAGCATCCAATGATGCTTATCCCGTTTCCGGTGACCGAAGAGATCGTCAGGCAGAGAGGAGGAGGGAGGGAAAGGTGGGCTGCGCCGTGTCATCGGTCCCTCTCGCTCGCCTGATCGGCAGGAGGGACGTTGCCATTGGGAATTTGTGTGTTTTTGAGAGAGAGAGAGAGAGAGAGAGAAGGAGAGAAAAGGGTTCCTGGTGTGACCTGCTGTTCCTAGCAGCCTTCCACGTGGTTCTAGAAACGGAGGGTGCCTCTGCATTTTACCTCGTTCCACCCTGGGTCGTCTCTTTGGTGGAGAGGGAAGGAGAGAAAAAGAGAGCGAGCGAGAGTTCTCCTGATGAGGATTTCTGTTTCAGTTAAATCGGGTGTGGTTGTTTTCCATCATCTAATGAGGGTTTCTGTTTCAGTTGAGGGTCGGGTGTGGTTGCTTTTCATCATCTAAACATGGTTGTGAGAATTTACTAGAATCTGGCTGCCCTTTTACTATAATCTGGACTACACTTGTTGTTGTTCTTGTTGTTGGGGAGAGAGAGAGTCCGATTACGGCCGCAATGCGCAAATCCTTCAAGGATTCCCTCAAAGCTCTCGAAGCTGATATCCAGCACGCCAACACCCTGTAAGTATTCTCCACCCCTTCCCTTAACACCCTGTAATTTTAATTTTTAATGGCACGCTTGATTGCTGAATCGATGATCCGCTGCCTTCCTCTTCTTCTTACTCTAGTTGTTGTTACAATAAAGTTCACGGTCAACAATTAGGTCGGACGGCGCTTTATTATCGGATGCTCGGGCAATTTGCCAATTTCTTGAGAAAGTCCCCTTGATTTTGTTGGGACATCACCTGATTTTCAAACCAGCCTCTTTCGATTTTCCGTCGCCGTGAAGGTTCTTGTGTTTGAGGGATGGGGATTTTGCCTCTTGCTGTTTCTTCCCTTCACCGTTCAAGAGAGAGTGGTGCCTGCTTTTAGATGGTCTTCACCTCGCTAGACTAGGGTTATGCTTTGCGCCGGCCAAGTGATTAATTCAGTTTTCTGGGAACACACACACACACGCAGAGTAGCATGTCAGTTCCAACTGAAGCATTTAATGTAACATACAGGGCGTCAGATTATCCAAGGGAATATGATGGGGCGTGCCTCCAAATGAGATTGTCATACAGCCCGGCAGCTCATTTGTTTCTTTTTCTAGTGCAATGGACTGATTGCAGTCTCGCTGGTGCTCTGGGATTGATCAGGATCCTGATTTACAAGGTGAGTCACATTGTTATTGACTGTGCTGGTATTCATTACTCACTTAACCACTCTCTTCCTTTTTCTTCCTTTATTTTTACTTCCAATGCTAGCCCATTGGCACTCAATTGCGCTTCCATTCCTTTTTCCTCATCTGTTCGGGTATTCCGGTTGTATATTTCCTTCAAATTTTGTAGTTTTTTAACTAGCCGGCGTACTTCAGGTCTATGTAGATGGGAAAACCACGATGTCCGTGCATGAAAGAAAAGCCAGCATCCGAGAATTTTATGGTGAGCCAGCTCATTTTCCTTTCTCGTTACTTTATAGCACGCTTTCTTTTTGTTCTGTGTCTTCAGCGTTTTGGCCGGTCGGCGTCTTATATTGGAGTTTCTCATTGAGCAGCTGTAATCTTTCCTTCTCTGTTACAACTCCAAAGAGGTATAACTGATGCGGAAGATCGAAAACAGAGAGAGGCTTGTAGAGAAAAGTACAAGAGTAGAGATGACGAAGAGAGGGGAAAATTTACTGAAGTAGATATCGAGAGGGAGGAAGAGTGTGGAATCTGTATGGAGCTGAACAGTAAGGTTGTCCTGCCAAATTGCAACCATGCTTTGTGCATGAAGTGCTACCGTGATTGGTAGGGGGGACTCCATCACACCTTGGTTTATTTTGTTTTTGTTGCTTCCTGAATCCTGATCCTATAAATTCTGTTGGGCAAACAATGGGATTATTGGTAACCATTATGGTAGCTTTGGGAACCGACCCTCGTTTTGGATCCGGAATAATCGTGCTTTGGTTTTAACACTTGCCCCCAGAAAGAAAAGTTGTCTTTGCCAGCTTTTTCCTCCCTCCCTCTCTCTCTCTGCCTCTCTCTCTCTCTGCCTCTCTCTCATTTTCTTAGGATTAGTTTGTTGGTTAAAAGAATCCAAAAAAAAAAAAAGGAAAGGAGTTGAAAAAAACTAATGCTACAATTTTGATTGCTGCAGGCGAGCACGGTCACAGTCGTGCCCCTTCTGTCGTGATAGTTTGAAGAGAGTAAATTCAGCTGATCTTTGGATATATACTGACAGTCGTGAAGTTGTTGACATTACAGCGATCTCCAGGGAAAACCTGAGAAGGCTATTTCTTTATATAGATAAATTGCCGCTTATTGTTCCAGATTCTGTTTTTGTTTCATATGATTCTCATGTCAGGTGATTGTGGAAGTTATTCTGGAGCAGTAGCATTATGCCTCCAGCTTTTAGTCAAAATTTGGTTGGGCTCATTTCCTTGGTCCTGGGATGATTATTGTGGTCCGTGGACTCTTTGGAGGAGCTTTGTTGGCGCTGTTTGAGCAATGTGTACAGGGAAAGCATTAGCTTATGTATAGGATGTAGCTATGTAATTAAAATTGTACATTCTTAAGAAAGCTTCCTTTGTTCTGAGAGTCAAAGTCTACAGTTATTTCTGATAATATATTATCCATATATCCCCCATGCTTCTCAATGTCTTTAGCCGTTGTTTTCCTGATGCTTGAAGATTATTTCAGAGTGATGAAGCTCTTGTTTTGAGGGAGCTGATTTTTGTTGAGTGATGTATGCTGCCCCATCAGTGATGGGTTTCTGTGTCATTCGATGCTGGTTCATTTCATGTTTTCTTTAAACTCTCTCCACGCTCTAATCCTTTCTTCTAGTGGGGGGTCTCATTTTTTTAAGATCGTCAGGGCAGCTGGAATCCTGGGCCTTCTGATGTTTATATATGTCGAGGTGTCCAAATGGTGGTCTAATCTTCTATTGGTGATAAATTTTCTTCATAGCGATGGAGATACTCTGTTTGAATGACGTTATGGCAATTGGACATGTATATCTACCCTCAGCTTTTTTCGGTTTTGTTCTGCACTAATGTCTCTAGCAGTAAGAAGAGCTAATGATTCGGTAAAGGCTTTTCCATCTCTTCTGTAAGGTTTTGTTTAAATTGTGTCGCAGTTTAGTGGTGTTATTTTATTGTTAGTGCTGCCAATATCAGCCATTATGTGAGTTTCTTGATGTTTGCCTGTTTAACCACTGTACCATGGTTCTTGTGACTAATGTGAATGAGATAGGTCCAATTTTCATGGAAACCCGACTAGGTCTCGCTTATCCATGTCTAGCTATCTTGAAAGGTAAGCTGCAAAATCATGGAGCACTTGGCACAATACACCTAAGAAGCATGCGAAGCAGGTTCTTGATCGATCATTTGTACATGTTCTGCTATTTGGATTCTGGAGGTTAAGGGACTCCAATCAAGTGAGATTTGCTGAACAGGAAATAGTACCTGATTTTGTTGGCTAGCTTGTGGTGGTGCTGACTAGTGCTTGTTCAGCTGCTAACGGTTGTCAAAAGTGATGCAAAAAAATGGCTCTGGACAGTAACTTGAGAATATCGCATTGCTTTTTCTTGATCTGATCAAGCAACAAAAATGAAGTCCCAAGGCTCCAAGTATGCTGAACTGCAAAGGCTTTGATGTTAGTTGCTTGAGCGTTTTGCGTGATGTAAATTTTTTAGGGCGACTTGCTAATGGCAGGCTAATATGGGACTCAACCAAAATCAGGAGTCCGGTTCTATTGGTTGAGATGGAAGCATCTTTTCCAAGTTGGGTCTGTATACTCTTTGCTTGTCTGAGCTGACCCCTTGAAGAGGTATTGTCTCTGGTCCAGGATCTGGTCATCACCTCATTCAGTATCTTTATTATGTGGTCTTTCTCGAATCCCTGATGGTTGGTGCAATGGTCAGGACAAGGGTTGGTAGGAGATCAGTTTCTATTTCGATACCCTAAAGTGAACGAGATGGGGTATGTGGGGTTTGAAGAACTATAGTCCACAATGTAGCTATGGACGACAGGCAGTTTACATGTAACGATTCTACACTGATCTTAGCCAGAAGGCTCAGAGAGGTATGATTACTAGTAATACAGTAACACCGCAAAATTCCTTTAAATCCAAAAGAAACCACTTTTGAGGTGTATAGTTGACCATGCTGGTTTAATCTGCAACACCTACTGTTGCCTCCTCAGCGTAATACTACAAGGTAAAGGATTCTCAATGTGTACAACCCCAAGGAAATCCCTTGAACCCCAAGAACTTAACAAGCAGGGTGAGGCTCAGTAGTGCCAAATACCATAACTAAGCTTGTACCACTCACCAGTTGCCTACCTTCTGTGGAACGTTTTTTGGTTGCGGTTATGACTGATTATGTTTGTGCAAGTAGAAAATATTATCTAATAAAAAGAACATTGCGTTTTTATGCAGGTTCTAAGAACACCGTGTTCTACTGTTGTGTTTGGCATTTGCTTGTTGGATGTAAGTCTATAATCACTCCAAGTATCTTGGAATATGAATTTGGTGTTTGAGATAAAAAGTGTCCGAAGAACACAAATGCTTTTCCTGTCAATCATCTTCTTAAGGGTGTTATGCCTGTTTCATGAAATTCGTTTACTGGGTGGTGCAATGCCCTTTGGTAGGTTCAAGGCAACGTTCTATAGGAAGCAGACGATACTGGCATTAAATTTTAGATGGAAACCTGAGCGTCAACTGAACTGAAAATGGAAAGAAACTTTTAGTAGAAATCACAGGCCAAACTTTGGGTGAATGGTATTGTCAATCCTTCAAAGTTCATCGAGTTAGATAAACAAAGGAACTAAAGACAAAATTAGTGTAGAGAGTAAGTCTCTACTTCAGTCAATTGATTCTTAAGGTGTCCTTTCATCAGAGCCTCGATCCGCTTCCTCACAATCAAAGACAATCATAAATAAGTAAAACCAACTTGCTCGACCATAACGGTTGAGGAGATTAGGAAACCGTCAACAGTAGCGATAACACAAAGGCCGAACCACCTGCCTAATCCCAGCTTACCTCTCGAAAGAAAAGAAGAAGATATTGCGGGTTAGGAAAAACACCCAAAGGAGATCTAGTTCTCTATCAACGAACAAATAGAGAATACGACCCCCTCCATGCATCGACTCTCTCCACGGAAGCTAAATTTTTGAACACAACAGCTTAAAGTTAAATTGGATGAAATATGTGCGTAAGTGTTCCTTCAGTTTATAAATGGAACTACATACATATGAAACAAAGGATATACAATAACTTTGGAGGCTGCCTAGAATTACAAGGTGCCCCGAAGATGACTTGGGAACCACTAAAGGATCCCAATCCCTTCTTTCCACCCTGACTACCATTAGAAAGTTGACAAGAAATACATGTCATCCGATAAATCATGCATCGCCACCTTTACTGATCCCACTCCTTCGAAAGCCGTCACGCACCAAGGAGTCCAGATAATAGGGGCTAACCTCTTGTGATTTTAGCATCTTCGCCCTTTTCAAGGAAAGGAGTCCAGACAATAGAAGGTGTCACATTTTACTTCTGACATTTGAAATTAATAGGGCAAAAAATTGATTCACTTACAATCGGCGACGATCAAAGGTCATCTTGGAAGATGGTGAGGGATTTTATAATGCTGAGGAGAAGGTTCATGATTCTATTTTTAACTAACGTCCAAAGAATTAGAGTGACACCCCACGTATGTAGGGAAGGACTTCAGCTTTTCTATTCGTTTACACTTTTCTGGATATGTAACAAAGGCTAATTCCAATCTACCGAATTCAATACTAAAGTCGGCTCGTGCATGATTGTTACAACATGTATCAAAGTTGAGTTCAGAACTAGAACCGTTGGACGTTTCACGCAAGAAGCCTGCTGATTAAAAGAGTGATCAAACACTCCAAGTATGTGAGAAAGACTAGTTAAATATCCATGTATCAAGTTTTTCATGAGTTATGGTCCGTTACGAGGCACATTGGGATGTGCTCAGCTATCAGCTAGGTTTCATCGATTAAAATTTATGGACAACCCCAAAATCATGTAACCAAACACTTATTCAAGTCCTCTCTTCCCGCGATTGGGAAGGGAGAAGAGGGACGAACATTACTCCTGAACATAGAGTTTCATGAAGTCAGACGACGTTGTCTTCTTGCATGTGTACGACCTCCTAGGTTCTTGATACTTGTACATTGCATCGAGTACAATCATCTCCTGATCAAGAATGAACATCAGAATCGTCTTCTTTCTTCCGTGCGAGCGCTTATGTTCTTGATACTTATAAATTGCAGCACCAATCATCTCATGATCAATAATGAAAAGAGTTTTAAGCAATTTAGTATATATCCTTATCGAGACTAGGAAAAAGAAATACAAGTTATTTTATTACAAATGTAAGCTTCACATTTATGGTCTCATTAATAAACAACATCACATCTTGTGGTTGTAAATAAAATTAATTTGACATGGCGACGAACTAAATTTGCCCTTGTTATGAATGTTTGAACTCAAATAGAACGCCATACCGTAGAATAGAAAATTCTACCTTATAAGCATAAAGAAAATTATTATTATAACTCATTTTAAACATACCATTGGTAGCAACACCATTCCGAAAAAAGGTTTTTCCCTTGGTTGTAGTTATAAGTTCAGACTCAATACAGTAAATCTGGAGAGATCTAGTTGTTTTGAACATGTGGAGCATAGTAAAGATTTTCTAAGTCATGATCGGGTTTCTCAAATCATGAGTCAACAAGTTGACGGAGTTTGAGTTATTCGATGCAAAATCACTGGCCATACTAAAGTTCTACAGTTTCTAGCATGGAAATGAATATAAACGCTAAAGATACAAGCCCAGCAGCATGTCTAAGTTAATACCTCGAAATATCTCAATCTCATACATAGAAAGCCAAAATTACTAATTTCTAATTAAGTAATGAATGACTAACTTGTCAAGAAAAATGAAAAATCACAACATTCGGAACTAAGAAACAAGGCCTTTCAAAACGTGTGTTCATAAAAGCCTTGTTGACAAAAAGTCACACACTTTTAGAAAATAATTCTGTTTTTTAATTTCAAATTATTATTTTGAAATCCTACCAACAAAAACCTTGTTGGCAAAGGCTGCATGTAAAAGTTGATGATGAATCCTGAGGAACTCTTTTAAACAAAATCACCTAATTATTTACGTAGAGGCTTGCATCCATGTAGGTTGGTGGATGAAAAATTATTTACGAACATGAAAAAACTCGTGCTCATTAGTTAAGTTGTTTTAAAGATCAAATATTTCTTCCATTAACCCAAGTCAAGTCCATTTCTAATTTAGGAATGGCGAAAAGGGCTAGGAATTGGAGTAGAGCGGTGTTTTCCTTTTGTCGAGGGAAGAGGGCGCCGGAGAGTGAAGCGAGCGAGAGAGCACTAGGCTCGAGGGACAAGAACATTGGGCCAAGCGGGGATGGCTCGAGGGAAACCGGCGAATGCCCGCAGCACGCGGCCTCTAAAACATGCCTCTTCTGCTTCGCTACACACCCACCGTCTCCATCCGATAGAGATTTTCACCTTTGAATTAAACTGCGGACTCTGGCGGAGACGACGACCTTCTCATGCCTGCCTGCAACGTTCCCCGCCTGCACTCAACTCCTCCTTCTCTCATCCCATCCCCCATTCTTAGCAATGTAATGTTCTCTTTTTTCACTTTACTCAATCTCGACACTTTTTTTTTTTTTTTTGACGCACATGTAGGTGCGAAAACAATTATAGAGGAGAGAGAGCAGCTTCTTGGTTCCACCTTCCGCTGCAGCTCCTGGTAATCCGTCCAGTAATCGGTATCCGCCGTATTATTATATAAATAGCTTACCTTGTAAGGGGGGAGGAGAAAAAGAAGAAGCGCAAGCGAAGGTGATTTCTTTTTTTCTCTTCATTTGTTGGCAATGGCCGATCTTTTCTTTCCTCCAACTCTGCTCCTCCTCTTCCTTTTGCTCTCTCTTCTCTTTCTGTACTTGAGCCAGAGGAGGAGGTGGGCCAGGGACGGCATCCCCCCCGGCACTCTTGGGCTTCCTCTGTTGGGCGAGACGCTGAAACTCATTTCGGCTTATAAGACCACGAACCCGGAGCCTTTCATCGACCAAAGGAGAGATTGGTGAGTCCTTGATTCCTCTTTTAGCAGAAGAACCAGATCTCTCCCTCTCTGTATCTCCGTGGGCGTGTGTGATTGTGGGAGAATATAATTAGGTATGGGGACCTGTTCACGACTCACGTGTTTGGGGAGACGACCATATTCTCCACAGATGCGGAGGTGAACCGCTTCATCCTGCAGAACGAAGGGAAGCTGTTCGTGAGCGACTACCCGACTTCCATCTCTAACCTGCTGGGCAGGCACTCCCTCTTGCTGATGAAAGGCGCCCTCCACAAGCGGATGCATTCTCTCACCATGAGCTTCGCCAACTCTTCCATCATTCAGCATCACCTCTTCGGCGACGTAGACAGGCTCGTCCGTCACAATCTCCACTCCTGGGGGCACCGCGTCCTCCTTCAGGACGAGACCAAGAAGGTGTCCTCCTCCTCCCTTGGCTATTTAATTTCCGTTATCTCCTCTGCACCTTTGCCTTCTCTTGTTCTTTTTCTTCTTGTTCTTGGGGATATTACACGAGATTGAATTTGACGGAGGGGGAAGCGAACTTGGAACGCAGATAACCTTTGATCTGACGGTTAAGCAACTAATGAGCTTCGACCCTGGGGAATGGACTGAAAAGCTGAGGAAAGAGTATCTGCAAGTCATCGAAGGATTCTTCTCCCTTCCCATTCCCTTGTTCTTCACCACCTATGGCAGAGCTCTTAAGGTCGGTCGGCCCTCCTTTTTTGTTCTCTTTTGTTTCATGGTTGTATTGTTTTGTTGAGATTACTGGGCAGGAGGGTGCTGTTTTCCTGGCTCTTTGTCTGTCCGTGCGAAAATTATGATAGAGATTATTATTCATCTGCGAGGGGATGGGTTTGATGTTCAGGCACGATCGAGAGTTGCGGATGCTTTGAGAGCAATTGTGGAGGAAAGGAGGGAGGAGAAGAGACAGACATGGAGGGGGGAGGAGGAGGAGGAAGACGAGGTGCGGAAGCGGAGGAAGGACGATATGATGGAAGCTCTGTTGCAAGAAGGACTATCAGATGAGGAGATTGTGGATTTCCTTTTGGCGGTTCTGGTTGCAGGCTACGAGACAACGTCCACGATCATGACTCTGACTGTCAAATTCCTCTCTCAGAATCCCCTGGCCTTGGCCCAACTAAAGGTATGCTGTGGAGAGGAGAGAGATACTGCAGAGGCCTTGTTCGAGATTATTCTGTTTCTTTTTTCGCGCCATTGCATACATTTTTTTCTAATTATTTGATATTTCAGGTAATCAACCAATGAAATGGCACCAAAAATATACACATCTACTAATACTGGATGCCTTAATGACGTCTTTGTGCGGTTCCAACAGACCGGACCGGCAGAAGATGCCTCCGGCGGAAGCCCTTCTTTTGCTTGGTTGGGTTCTTTGGTCTCCAAAGAAAGGACCCCCTCACCTTGTTGCACATAACTAGCTTCGAACTTTGTTGGGTTTCCGGTATCACGATGGGGAAAATAAAAAAAAGATAATAGGAGGAGGAGGAGGTGGATAGAAAAGAGCAGTGGCAGATAATTAATCGTGCCTGTCAACTGGAGCCCAGACAACTGTGGAGGGAATTGGCCTCTAGCTAGCTAGGGAAGCGATTTACCTATTCGTCTACAGGAATCCAATGATAGTTCATTTGTCCTATGCGCCCCCTCCCCTCGTTCCCTAAATCCAACCCAGATTCCCCTTCTGGTTTGGGCCCTTTCTCTTGTGAATTAACGGTCGGGATGTACCTGCCATGCATGTCCTTTCATTTCCGTAGTCTCTAATCTTTTGGAGGGTTGGGGTGCAGGAAGAACACGAGGAGATCCTGAGGAGAAAACAAGGTTCGCAAACATTAGAGTGGAGCGATTACAAGTCCATGTCCTTCACACAATGCGTAAGTTTCATGCTGTCTTTCCTCTCTCTCTCTCTCTCTCTCGTGTAATTGTTTCTTACTATTCTTTCTCTCTGCTGATAAATTGGAAGAACAGGTGATAAATGAGACTCTGCGTGTTGCGAATATAATTAGCGGTGTTTTCCGGAGAGCCGTGTGTGATGTTCGGGTGAAAGGTAAAAGAAAGCTCTTTTTCTTACTGATTCGGTGATTCTGTTTATTCTGCTATTGAAAAGCGGAACAAACGATCATAATAACGTCCTAGGGCGGCCCACATTCTTTTTATTTCTCTCGGAGATTTTAATTGTTGACGGCAAGTAAGTTATGATGATCTTTAGAACATGCGCACTGGCGAGAGAGGGGAACCGGTGGTCGATCGGGTTCTCAATAACTGTTGCCTTTTTGAACGTGAATAGGGTACACCATTCCGAAAGACTGGAAGGTGTTCGCTTCTTTTCGCGCCGTCCATCTCGACCCGCAACTCTACAGAGAGGCCCGAACCTTCGACCCATGGAGATGGCAGGTAAATGTAGCACCACAATCGATTACATCACATCTTCCTTTTCTTCACCTGAGACAAGTTAGTTACTACGCTAACCGGGCTCAAGTAGAAGTATTCGCACTCTCTTTTTTCATCACACGCGTTCTCTTATCCATAGTCGTCACATATACCCAAGTAACCATCACCTTATTCAAAACAAAAATGCTCCTCCGCATTCTAATCGTCCGATACCTCTTTGTCTCGTATTAATTACTTCCCCTATCCCGTCTCTCTTATATGTGTCCCCTTTCCTTTTCAGAGCAGCAGCGGCAGCGGCGGCGGCGGCGGAAATGCAGCCGCCGCCTTCACTCCCTTCGGTGGAGGACCCCGTCTATGCCCCGGCTACGAGCTCGCTCGAGTAGAGATATCCGTCTTCCTCCACCACCTTCTTACTGCCTTCAGGTTAATTTCTTCTATTTCTCTGACCCACACCCCTTAACCCGGTTTCCTTCCTGAAAGCGTATCTGCAGATGGGAGGTGTTATAATCAGCTCATCATCATCCTCTGTTTCTGTGGTACTTTTCATATATGACAGTTGGAAGGAGGCCGAGGAAGACATGCTAGTTTTCTTCCCCACCACCAGAACTCTGAAGCGCTACCCCATCAACGTCGTCAGGAACAGTGCTGCTTCCCACCGCACGGCCTCCAACACCACCTGCCTCTCAACTAATTGAAGACAAGAGGCGATGGATGGTGAGCTGGAGGGTTGATTAATTTCTTGACTTGCAAGGCTTACCATGAGTGCTGGGTGCTGATGATCTAACCTCGCCTGCACATGTCATGCTGCTGAAGTTATGTGTTCGGTAGTGGGCGAACTATATGTATATACACACATGACTTGTCTCAAAGAATGTATTTTACATATAGCATTTATATAAGATTTAGAACAAGGAGCAGCTTCTGCTGTGTCGACCAGTGATGTACATCTGATTGTTTCTAGCTACTTCCCCTTGGGCAATTTTGTTTTTTTTTTCAGCCCCCGCTACCCCGCCGCCCAGCATTCCCTTAAGTAAATTAAAATGTGACGCTCAATAATGCTAAACAGTAAACTGTAGTCAGGATGCGGTGGTGGGTCACACGGTTATCTTGGCTGGCCTTCTTTTGGCATCAACTCCGCAGTTTGCGATGCTTGCGCCGCATGCACTACTGGTATAATTTGCTAAACTGAGGTCGCCGAAAGCCCATCTGTCCGTTGACGCTGAAAGATGGCCATATATTCCCACCTTTTCATATGCTATATTGATTTCAGGACCGTGAAACTTTTCATGAGAGAGTGACCACAAAAAATGAAAATACTATTGACACAAAATAGTTGACAAATGGTCGCCGGTAACTATACGAAAAAACGAAGGAAGACAGAGCGGAAAAGGAGACATCAGACAAGGAGAGAAGAGAGAGAGAGAGAGCCAGGGAGAGGGAGCGAAAGCAGAGTTGTGCATGCTCTACACCCTCAAACATACAAATGGAGGCAAAAGGGAGAAAAATGTCTGAGTTCCAAATCTGCCACCACTAACAGATTAATCAAGACTTCCAAGTGAAAAACTTGAGGTCTAGCTAGCTAGATGCATTAGGAAAGGGGAGAACAAAGCAACCGCGAGCGGTACCAAGGTAGGGGTAGGGGGACCGTGTGAACTGTGAACTGCACCTGTGGTTCAACTCTTGTTCTTCTTTCACTTTTGGCGCCTTCTTCTGAGGCTTGTCATTAGCTTAATCCGCAATTACAAGAGCGGCCTGCATTGTGAGCCAAATCATATAATCCTCCATTCTCACTCTCAAAAGTTTATTGAAGTTCCACAACGTGAAGCGGTGCGGTCAATCCGCCGCAGCACTGTGGATTTCTGACCACGAGAGCAGATGAGGAGTGAAAGGGGATTCATAATTTCAAAAGCAGAAGCCGCTAGCGGGCTACGTGTTTGCAAGAATTTAACTAAAGATACGTGTCAACTGCTCCCTGATATCTGTCGCCACGTGGAAGAGCCCCTCCCCTCTCCTCCACCATCACTTCTCCAATAATGACCGCACATGTACAGACGTTCAAATTCTGGGGTCCCGGCTGCTACGGTTGCCGACCGACGCCGGCGGCCGGCGTCGGCCTCGGTGATGGCGATGGTACATCCCTTTCACCCCCACGCTACCCATGATTTAGATCCGCACAAGTTTGCGTACTCAAAAACTCCCTCTTTAAGTTGTGTTTGATAGTTGGGGATTTCAGACCTTGGATTTGGTGTAGAAATCTGCAGAGCTATCAAATCCATCGCGGATTTTAGAATGAAATCCATGGATTCAAAGGGGGAGGGATCCGACCTCCAACGCGGATCTTAGATCCGCGCGGGAGGCCGTGGCTCGAAGAGCCCTGCAACGATGCCACCAGCATAGTCTCTCTCTTTCTCTTGTGATACAATCTGAGGGACGAGCCCTCACTTTCTAGTAGTTGGGAAGCGCTTTGAAGCCCCTTACTGTTGTTTGGAAAGGAGGGCTTTCAAGCATTTTTTTTTTTTGCAAAATCAGAGGGCTCTGAGCCTTCTTTTTCTGCCGTAGAAGGAAGACATCGAAGTTTTCACTTTTCGGCAGAAAAGGAGGCTCCAATTAGCCTTCTGATTTTGGCCAGGAAAGAGGGCTTGGAGCCCTCATTTTCTGCCGAAAAGTAAGATTGGTTTTGGTATGGTTCAGGAAATTCAGACGTCGTTACAGTGGCATGTATAATGTTTTTACCAGCCAGTTTTTTTTTTTTTTCTTATATTGAAAATGGAGAAAAAATGTAATAACATTCTATTTGTATAATGCGTTCAATGTGAGGCTACATGTAAGCTGAATATCAGCTGATATTTTGAGGAAGGCGATTTCGGCACCTTATGGTTGCTGCGACGGATAAGATGTGACTTTTGCAACGTCGATATGGACCAATATAGCTAGACCAATTCTGAAGTTTGGGTTTCAGATAAACTCATCAGAATTATTGAACAGGAAAGCTTTTTGCAGTCGGAGGAAAGGATGTCATGATGGAAGGGAGGAGAGGGACAGGGCGGAGGAGGTCCACCGGCCGGCGGGTTTGGCCAGCACCATCTTTCTACCTTCTCTATATTTTTATTTTCAATTATAGACATACGCCAGCTCGTTCCTCATCAGCGAAATGCAGGAAAAGAGAAACATTATCTGCAAAACAATCAAACCATACTTAAAGAAAAGGACAACGGTGTCGACACAAGCCGCTCAGACCTGTAAAGTAAAGGAAGCATCGTCCCCCAAAGAGAGAGAGAGAGAGAGACAAAAAAAAAAAAAGGTTCTCTCACATTTTCCTTTCTTTTATCTTCAAATAAAAAGATCTTTTATCTTCAAATAAAAAGAAGAGAGGGGGAAAGAACAGGGAAGGACAAAAGGAGAATCAGGTTTGCTTTAATTGTTTTCCAGCTACAAAGGAGGGGCGCGTGATTATCCTTTTAGGTTGGTGGGAGGTTAAATTCGTCACAGAAGCAACAGCATAAAACTCCCTTCATTCTCAAACACGTCACCGCTTCTTCTAACACCTGGTTTTGAAAAGAAAAGGGAAATAAAACCCTAAACTTAAAAGGTCAGCCGCACATAACAGAATTTTTTCAAGATAAAATACATTTTTATTTAGATGAATACCGTCAGCGATAATTTCAAATCTAAACCCCACCACTCCATGTTCCTAAATATAAGTCTCGATTTTGAAGCCACCTAACGAACTAGAAGCTATCTTCATTATTGACTTTAAAACTATATTTAAAATGTAAATTACTATGAAATGCGTGAGATTAATGTCTTTTTCTTTTAATATTGAGTATGCTATGAGAGACACTTTTTCAATTTTACAAGTTGAAATCCTTAGGTGTTGCCGTTTAATATGAGATCCTCTCGCTTTTCTCTCTCATCACTCTTCAACTCAAGAGCACAGACGCGTGCGGTCGTTTGACCCCACAGACGATGGTGGTGGTACCGTTAGGCGATGCATCCAACGTATCTTTTCGTCTACTGGACCCTTTCCTCCCACCCCCAAGTACGTTGACGCAAAAACTAAAAATTTCTTAGAAAAAATATCAGCCACACATCTCCCTCTCTAAATAGCTAGAGCTTAGTTAACACTATTAGATCATTGATGTAACTATACGTATTCAAGCTGTCGCCTAAAATATCTCTATCAACTATCGTTCGAATTGTAAGAACTGACTAAAAAATACCATTTGCCAAAACACTTTGACATCACCGCCCGTACGCCTGTAATTCTTCTGCGTGAACCCTCCAAGTTTAAAAATGTGAAACTCAAAGGGAAAGTTCGTAAATCTCCAATGCATACATTAGATTATAAAAGGATTCAAATCAGGGATCTTAAGTTTGTCAACTTCAAAAGTTGGACACACGCAAAAAAAAAAAAAAAGACGATTTCCGTGTTAAAACATTTTTAGACATTCTGGAAAAGAAAGAGCAAGATGTTTCAGGCCTCAAGTTATTTGACTATTTCTTATAAGACCAATATATTTTGAACGTATGTTCTGTTTATAAACAGGCAAAACAGTTCTTAATTCTTGTGCATATCTATTTGTATTTTCCCTTGCTCGCGGTTGACTTTTTCTGCATGTTTAGGGCTTGAATTGGGGATCGTAGCAGGATCTATTGGGGCTCGCAGTACTAGCAAGGTAAACATGTGGTCGTTTTGTTGACTTTTTCAATCTTCCTCTTGATTGTTCATTTGTTAATGCTAGTACTATGCACCACGAAGGAATGGAAAATTTAGCTTATTTTATTATGATTGTGCAACTGAACAATGTTAGCATAAGAGTTTTTTTTGCATGTAGATGTCATGTTTCTAAGAAGGATCAATTCGGATATGGCCCCACTTCAATTTTGAGTTGTTGTTTCTAATACGATTCATGATTGTACAAATAGCTTGTTCGGCACGGCACTGTAAATCAACCTTAATTATGGTTGCATGAGCATGTTTTTGTGTAAGATGAATAGCACAGGGTCATATGTGTTTTTTATATCATTGTTTCCTATGTTTGTTGTTCTTTTCAAAATTTTCAGTATTTCTTCTGGGTATTATATTTTTCACCATGTTAACCTTACCACATAATAGCTTAACACCTCCCTTCACCGTTTCACCTTCAACAAAATGGACGTGTACACTCGCTGCATAGATAACCTACTGTCAGCACTGTTAGAGGATACCTAAGATATGTAGAATTGTAATATGAACTCGATTCATTTTAACCAGTAATTCCAGATCAGCAACCGTCTTCATCCCCCTAACATCAAATGCTGGAATGCATCTCGTCCCCCATTTTCATAAAAAAGTGTGTACGACGTGTAGAGAGCTATAATATAAACGAAATGATTTGGACTTCTCACCCTGACCATGCAGACAACTTTCCTCATTGAACAATTATCATCGTTGAAAACTATTAAACACTGACCATCAACAAGGAGGGATCCTGAAATCTCCTTATTGAGCTTTCAGTAAGAAGATGAATAGAACTAATTGTCAATGAAATGTTAGGACCTAGCTTTCCAATATCTGATGGATATGACTTCTACCTCAGCCCCCTCACTAAGCATGGTTGGACTGATCGGAGATCCCTCAATTTTAGACGCATTTTGTCTGCGGCTTTCTCCAATGGTTTCCACAAATGCATTGGATCCAAACAACACCAAAGCCAAAGATAAAAAAACCGTTGGAGGCACCTACTCACATATCATGTTATCCTCCCCATCCCCAGTCTTTCGCCTTTGCCATGAAACGACCCGAAACTATAGCGCTACAGCAATCAAAGCATGGTGTGCCACCCGAGCTACCTAGGGCTGAGTCAAATCGTTTTGATACATAACGACCAATTTTGCTTCATTAGGTAGTGAATATAAAGTCATCAGCACGCTGACAATTCTCATAAAACCAAATGTGCAGTCCAAGTTGCCGGGCAAAAACACCTGTGGTGGCCTCATCTCTATTTGGTTGGCAGGCTGAAACATAACTACAACAAATGGAAAAAGCAATGCATGCTTTAACATTCATGCGACAGATCCCAACACACACACACACGACATGAGCATATTATAAACAAAAGGACGAGACAGTAACATTACTGAAAGAGAAAAACCTTGTGCAATTAAATTAAAGAAACGAACCAAAAAGAAACAAAGAAATAATTTAAACAAAGAAACAACGCAATTACAGAACATTCAGGAACACGTACACAATTTTCCAACTGAGCCAGCAAGGCAGGAGATTTTAACTCTCTTGCTCCACTTATAATTTTATAGAGACACCATAATGTAGGAAACTTTTATCAACACATTGCAGTACACCATGTTTCTTATTTGTTCAGTTACCCGTTAGAGAAGATCCTCTTGAAAAAGCCCCCACATGTTGTAAATGACGAGAACATGCCGTGACGACTGGCTACAACTAGAAACACCAAAAGACAAGTAACTTGCTGGAATTATCAATCAACATCAAAGCAGATCCATATCAAGCTAAGTCCAGATGTCTTTGAACAAGAGAAGCTAAGGAAACATCTAGCTGTTCAGTCATAATCCATGTACCCAAAAAAGTACAAACAATATGTCAGCAGATCAGAAGGATACAGTAACTGCATTTATAGCAGCTAATTTTGCAGGATCGTAAGCATTCACATGGACACTCCTAAGAAATGGAGCAACCGTGTTTCAAAAACTTCAGGACATGGTTATGGATCTGGACACCTCAGAAAAATGGTAAATACACAACTTTCTGGAGTTCAATCAACTATATTACCTTCTTTTAATTATGGAATTACAATATGCTGACGAATGCACTTACCATGTATTGACAATCTTATTAAGCATGTATATAGCCATGTTCAGACAGCACCCAAGCTTTTTGGAAATGCTCTACGCATGTGCAACATGCATTTGACATAGATTAGAGGCCAACCATATCGTATAGACTTCTTTGAATGATCAAAATTCCCAAGATTTCCTCCTTTTCCCACTCTGCTAAGAAGCCTAGTCATCTTTCACTATGTCACCTGAGTGTGGCGTGTGGTTGCTGGTGTAGGTGCAGCTAATCATAAAAAATAAATGACAATGTCATAAGTTATAACTTAAAAGATATAATATAAGTATATAACTAATCAGTAAATATAATCATAAAAATATGTCAAATACTCAAAATGCAGACATGCATCATCTTATCCTTTTCCAAACTACCTAGTTTCCTACATGTGCAGACGGTGTATTGCACGGCTGCTAGATAATTCTTGCAGCAAGCAATGAGAGATTGATAATTGTAAAACAAAAAGTAAAACCAGCATTCGGTAAAATTAAAAAGTAAAACTGTCAAACAAAAAAGTTATGTGGAATTAACTAATAACTGACATACAACTAAAAACAGCATTCCTCAACAGAAAAAGCATGGCTTGGACAGAACAGAAATACTGAAATAGATTAACAAATAACATTATAACAACTTAACGAAATAAAGAAGCAAAAGAAGATAAAATAACTTAACGAAAAATAAATAACAACAATGAAAAAGTGAAAAATTCAGAACAGCGTGCACAAATTGGGGCAAATCAGTAGGAAACAGGCCAACACATTAAAAAAAAAAAAAAGAAACAACCACAATATTAAGCATGAAAACATTCGTAAGAAACCAAAAAAAATTGAAAGATTTGTAAAACACAAACCCAGTTACACAAAGTCAAAATCACTGATTTAGGTTGCTGTCACTGATTAATGCTCACTGGCACCCCCGCCGGTATTCGTCGAATGCCTGAGGTTGCATTGAATGAAGGAGGGCTCAATGCCAGAAAATCTGTTGCTCGCAAGAGGTAGGACACTCGGAAGTCGAACACAGAGGAAGGAGGTGCTCACTGCCCACACGTGAAAGGGTTAAACCCTAAACGCATGAGTCTTTTAAAACTTCAAACTCAAGTGAAAAAAGAGGACAAAATTGTCCTTGACACATGCTGACCATGCCGACTCGTTATTGACATGAGTTGGGTGCATGTAAAAAAATAGACAAACTTAGACCCGTGCAGCTGACCTCACTGGACTCGGGCTGGAGCAGAGTCGAAGGCGAATCCGCACCCACACGTATGTCGCGTCAACGCGCGTGCAGGTGCCTAACACACACATTCAGGTGACTTAGATCTTTGATCTTTCATCCTTTTTTTATATCTCATCTGATGTATGTATACATGCTTTAAAGTAGAAACCTTTACCTAGTGCCACTTTGACTTGATGTTATAAATTACTTTTGCTTATCCCCATGATTCTTGACCGTTTAACATTCACCTAGAAATATGACCAGCCAAATCCGTCTAGACAGATCATGTCACAAAATCAATCATATGTTTACAGCAACACACAAATGAATGTCCAACGACTCTATGCCTTTCTAAATTCTCTATCATCTAGTCGTGAAGATATATCACTTAATATCTATGGTTTCTGACACATTCTCTCCATCAAATCTCCAAGGGCATCCAGTGCCACTACAGAAAGCTACAAATTACTGAAAGCAAAAAGGAGGTTGCTAAGAACAACAAACACTTGCATTTTCAGAATAATTTTCATATACTACAGGCTTCAGATACTAGGAACATAACAGCAGGAGCTGCTTCTTTTTGCTTTTGGAAGACAAAACCCTGTGAATCCCAAAGCTTTTATGTATCAACAAAAAAAAAAAAGATCAGCACAACCTACATAGCTCATGCTATGCTCCTCTATACCATTACTCGTCATCGTCATCATCATCATCTTCTTCCTCTTCTTCCTGAATAAGTCCAGGTTCATTAACATAAAAATAAATAAATAAATAATAACAACTCTGCATAATTGTTTTCAAAGCATGACACTGATGAATGCTGAAAAGGAGCACAGCAAGTCCTGCCTTGCAAAATTAATATAAGAGCAGTGGCATGTCATGCTACAAAAATGACACCCTTACCTCTACATCCTCCTCATCCTCATCATCATTCATCTCAGACTTGGACCTGTCAGACTCTTCATCACCATCATCAGCCACACTTTCCTGTTAAGCAGAACAGAATATGCTCATCTACAGAACAAGAGAACAGCTACAGTAGTCAAAAGTCAAAAGAACGACAAAAAAAGATTTACTTGTTTTTTGTTATAGGCCGAAATAAGCTTCTCATATTCACTTTTCTTCTTTGCAGCTTTAGCTTCAAAGGGGGCTTTCTCCTACCAACCAAGAACAACAGCTTCAGAGAAAGAGAGAGAGAGAGAGAGAGAGACTGCAAGGGAAAAAAAAGCCCTAGATCCTGAAAATAAAACAATAAAATATATCTGCTTGATGTATCCTTTACTTGGAAAAACTAAAGCTGAGTTCTTTAAAATGATACAAAAAAACAGAGAATATATGAAACACCTCCTGGAACCAGATTTGTCAAAAGGATGTCTTGGATCTTAATAACAACACATACGGTAGGGGGTAACTGTGTATTGAAAATCCTCATGAAGAAAGAAATAACAAGACTAACACATTATTATTTACAGTGAAAGAGAGACTGTTTCTTCATGGTATGATAAACCAAAGAAAACAGGCCAGGCACTAACATTTGATGAATCTAAAGTTTCTCTGAACACCATCAAACACCTCAACTTGGGAGAAAAAAAATAAACATAGCTTAAAAACTTGAATTACATATCAAGTATCAGTAAAACCACAGAAAAGAAATACAGTGAATTTGGAGTTACTTTGAAATTTGAATAGAATGAAACGCCTCATCTGAGGGCTGAGAAATAAATGCAAATTAAAAGCTCAAGCTACACATCCTCAGAATCAGCTTTAGGTGGCATCTTGAAAAAATTCCAACACCGAACGTGAAAATTACAGTCAAACATAAAAAAAAAATGAAGTTATATTCCATGCATGATAATGGGCACTCACAAATGCAAGAAACAATATCAGAAAAGTGTAAAAAAAACAAAAAAAAGGACTCACAGCATCAGACATTGACTTCCATTTTTCACCTCCTGCTTTGCCGACCTTTAATTTGGAGAAAATATTAAGAATTAATTATTAAAGATTTAACAAACATTAGAACTCAAATTTATAGCCTGTAGCAAGAAAAACTCACCACTGACACAGACTTCACATTAGGATGCTCTTGCTTGTATGTCTTCCTAAATTCTTCCCTGCAGAAAGAAAATGAAAAGCAACATAAAGCCAATAACAAATTCAAAACAACATGAACGATTGAGAATTGTGAAATAACTTTTCTCAAAGGTGCTCAAATCCATGCTACCAACCTAAAGAAGAATGACAAATAAGGAGGAGACGGAATTTACAGAAATACAAAAAAAGCACTAGGAGGTCTCTTGGGCTTATTGGGATCTTTCTTGGCAATTTTTTTTTTCTTTTCTGCCCTTTTACTATTTTTGCTTGGTTTTACAGCAGCCTTCCGTTTCCCAAGCTTCCTGTAGAGAAAAAAAAAATTCAAAAGCATAAGAAAAGTCTTAAAACTCTGTTTCATATAGCTTACATTCTAAAATTGAGACTAAATGGGCTTAACAACAAAAGGTAACGAATCCATCAAGGTACCTATCAGTCATAGAATGGCTCAGGGTAGTTAAATTATCAATCAAGAATTCAGAACTGGCTTTGAGCAAGACCTTAGAACCAAAAGTTGCTAAGTGAAGGGAAATATCAGCATGTTATAGTGATTTTCTTTCTTCTTCCGATCAGGAGACCATATTAGTAGAACCCAGTCTGTTGGCACTCTGAAATAGTACATTAAGAGGAATTTCCCTCGTGCAAATCTTGGCAGGAAAGTTGCTTGCTGCATTATTTGTTAAGCACCCAAAATGAGCTAGCACCTGCCTCCCACAGTTATAGTTACAGAAGAAAAAGAT
The DNA here is from genome assembly GCF_008831285.2 of Nymphaea colorata. Classification (NCBI taxonomy): domain Eukaryota; kingdom Viridiplantae; phylum Streptophyta; class Magnoliopsida; order Nymphaeales; family Nymphaeaceae; genus Nymphaea; species Nymphaea colorata. Next base: position 15,914,050 of record NC_045143.1, read on the forward strand.
GGAGTGAATGCCTGCACCTGCTCATAATTTCTCACTCCTGCTCTCTATTTTTTCTTAATTTTTCACTAAGTAATTTTCTCCAAATGATTCCACATATTGATTTTCAAAGGATCTAAATGATCCCAACATGTTCCCCTCATTTCTTGTTGCCCCAGAATTTCTTTATGATGATTTCCTACAGAGACCGTTTTCAATTCTCACTCTCGAATTACCTTAAGACAACCAACGAACAAAATAAGCCTACACACTCCTCTTTAGGTCCGGCTTCTTGGTACTTGTCAGTCCAGTGGCACCAATGTCCTTATGGTCAGTCAAGGGACCTCACCTTGACGATGATGTCTTGGCACCACCACTATAGCAAGGTGGTGTCATCGATCAAAAAAAAAAAGAATTTACTAGGGTGGGGGGAGGGGGTGGTGGTGTTACGTAGAGCTTGACCTTGCCCCCATGAATATGGGAGGCAGGACGGGAATAGATCAGGGCAAGCAGATAATAAGCAAGGGTAAGCAAGTGGCCGAAGAAAAGAGGTGGTCAATTCATTCTGTAAAGCCGAGGGCTTTGCTCGTGACGTGACATGATGCTGGGGCTTTGCTAATTTCCGTCACACAAGTGTTTTGACAATTGAGTCCAATGTAAAACAATCATCCACAGTAACATATTGAGACAGTGCAAATCTGGACTTCCCATAACCGAGGGAGATTGCACACACTTCATCTCTTCACCTGCCTTACAGCAGACTCTGTGCAGGAAATGCCAGAGTGTTACCCCATTCATGACAGACTAAGATAATTGCCAGAATGTTTTTTCTGAATAAAAACATGAACATGCTTCTTTCTTAATTTTCTCAGCAAAGTAAAAGTAGAATACTATACCCAGTAAAACGTACAAGGAAAATTTTGAAGGTTACTTTACTGGCGTGCCAACGGCGGCTATGAGAAGCAAAATAGTAATTTCCTAAAGACTCAATTGAACTAATTGAAACTAGTTATTTCTAACCTGTCATCAACAAGCTTTAATGATGCCTCTTTCTTCGTAGCTCCCTTTCCCTTTCCTCCTTTCATCCTAAGGCAAACAAATTCCTTCAAAAAGAAACGAAAACGAGAAAGGCACACAGCATACGAAGCACATGGAGAGAGAGAGAGAGAGAGGGTGAGATGCTTGAGTTCATAGAGATTGTTGTTGAATAATCGGTGTTTGGCAAAAGAAGAACGAAAAGACTGCAAGGAAAGACCACAACTTTGCTCGAAGAGGACGAGCAGAAGCATGATATATTTGCTGAATAAGCAAATATGGAAGGATAAAAAAGATCTTAGAGGAGAGCACACTATCACGTGCTGGAGAAGAACGGGGGGCAAAAGTGAAGGAGGAGGGGAGAATGGAGAAGATAATATAGCTGCACAAGCCGAGAAAGAATTTGCGAAAGATAATCAAAAGGAAAAGAAAATCCGGAAACTGATCAGAGAACCATTTCTTCTTCCAAGAATCATCCTTATGGGCAATATTCAATCAAAGAATCCGCAAGAGAAAGTAAAAAGAGAAGTGGCTAGAATAAGTGGACGAGACCTGACAGTGCAGAAGGAAAAACACAAAAGTAACCGCAGAAGTAGAGGAATTCTGTAACTAAGGTGCCGAAGTTAACTGAAGAAGCTAAAAAAGGAAGGATGAAGGGAAGAGAAGAAGAAATGACGAGGCCGACGCGACGGATGGGATGGATTCCGGAAAACACAGGCAAAAACCGAAAAAGTTCATTCAATTGCGAATGAGCTCGATAGAAGGAATGATGATCAAAGACATTAGAGACAGGGTGGAAAATCAAATCGAACCAAGTTGCCGAATAGGATGGGAGAACACAAAACCATCAAGGCAAACGCAAGCAAAAGGCAACGAGAAACTCGGTTTGCGTGAAGAAGAAGAAGAAGAAGAGGAGGAGGAAGGGGATAGGAGTACCTTTTAGAAACAGAGGAGAGCAGCAGCAGCGACTCTCTCGCTCTCTCGCTCTCTCTCTCCCCCGTAAGAAAGGAGAAGTGCAGGAGCGAAAGGGAAGGGTGTTTTCTGACGAAGGGGGGAGAGAGGCCCCGAATCGAAGTTAGTGAGGTAACCGGACAAGCCGGTGGCTGCGTCGACATTTGCTGCCACACAGGGGCACACACCTGGAAGGGCGATAATGTTGTGACAGGCAGTCGCCGGTTTCGGGGCGGGCGATCCACGGTCAGTGCTTTTCCACGAGAATTTTGAAGCCGAGGGTGAGGGACGCGCCGTTCCCATTGGTTAACGAGAGTAGGGGAGGGAAGCGAGTTTGTGTTTTTTTGGCTCAAGGGTTCGATTCTGCTTCGCAGTAATTTCCTACTTCTTGTTCGCCATTTTTGTATATCTATCCAGCTGTGGTTTCGCCAGAAAAGAAAAAAAAAAAAAAAAAAAAAAAAAACCTTTTCGAACGTACGTACGTAAGTTGATGGTTTACGAGACGGGAAAAAACAAACAGTGGGCTTAGGCTTGGATACTTATGAGTGGCAAATCACCTTTTTTAATTCCTTTTCCTTGCCATTGCTCTCCATGTGCCAATATGTGTTTTGTCTAAAATGTTATCGTTTCAATTTGGTGCATCTTGACAAAGCCCTCGAGCTGCAACCACTTTTACTTGCTAAAGAAACATATATTATTTGCTTCGCAGTATGGTAGCCATTCACATTACATTACATTACACTACACGGTAAGGTCCTCCACGGATGCACGTCTCTCATCTCATCTCATGTGCTCTAAATTCAGAGAGTTGGCTAGGAGGGCTCAACCCCGACAGGCCGCAGACTTTTCAAAATAATGTGAAACGTGAAAACCGGCACCGCAGGAGGCTAGGGTCTGATGCTTTGGCTGCAAGTACGACAAACGGAGGAGGAGGAGGAGAACACATGGTTTATGATTTGTTCACTCTCCCCTTGGAAATGTGTTTCACAGCGAGTTCAGTGAACAGTTCATGAAAGAAGCCGGGATGTTATGTTGCCAAGACAGAGACTTTACATCCGACGGGAGACTGGCGTTCTCTGCGCCTATATAATTCAAAGACACAGATTCGGCGCAAACTTACTCTCGAATCGGTCGAACTCACTTGGAGATCTATTCCTTATTACATGCTTATATTTTCACAGCACAAAATAATAAAGAGAGAAGAAAAAGAAGAAACCAACCCATTCTTCTTCGAGACTTGAAGATGTAAAAACCAAAAGCCTCACGCATGAATACTCAATTACACCTTGTAATTTTGCATGCTCGAATTTTTCAAAATCAGAACGGTTGCACGGGTTCCTGTCGCAGCCTCACGTAGTCGTCATAGAATCGGGGGGCCGATTGACCGTCGTCGTGGTGCCTGGTGTAGGCATAGCCCCCGTGGCTGGAGATGTCCAGCCCCGCCACCTCCTCCTCCCTCGATATTCTCAGCAGCCCCAACCTCCGCAGCACGTAGAAGAGAGGCGCCATGGTCAAGCTCACCCAGCCCACGATGGTCAGCAGCTCCACCACCTGTGCTCCCAGCAGCCCCCACCCACCTCCCAGCAGCACCCCGTAAGGCCTGGAGGAGGAGGAGTAGGCCTGCAGCACGAACTCTTCCTTGGCAAACAGCCCCGTGAACAGCAGCCCCCACGCCCCGCACCCTCCGTGCAGCTGAGCCGCCTCCAGCGGGTCGTCCAACTTGAACCTCGCGGCCAACAAGTTGAGCCCCATAAGCACCCAGGCCGCGATGAACCCGCAGACTATGGCAGCCCAGGGCTCGACCACGGCGCAGCCGGAAGTGATGGCCACGAACCCACCCAGCAGCCCGTTGCACACGTCCAGCGCATCCCAGTGACCCACCAGCACGCGCCTCCCGAACAGCGTGACCAGGCCGGCCGTTGACCCAGCCAAGGTGGTCGTCACCGCGGTTCGACCCACCGCTGTCCAGTTCCCCTCCGACGTGGTGGAAGCGTAGGGAACGAGTATCTTTACGAAAGAGCCCGGGTTGAAGCCGAACCAGCCGAACCACAGCAAGAACGTGCCCAGGACGACAAGCGTTGCGCTGTGGCCTCGCATGGGCACGGGTTGACCGAAGGCGTCGAAGCGACCTACTCGGGGGCCTTCTATCAGTGCCCCCCACAGACCCGCGACCCCGCCCACCAAGTGGACGACGCCGCTGCCGGCGAAGTCTATTGCGCCGGAGTCGAAAAGGAGGCTGCCCCCGTCGTAGCTGGGGCTGGCCCAGCCGCCGGTGGACCAGATCCAGTGCGCGACGACCGGGTAGACGAAGCCAGTCAGGAGGAAGGAGTAGATGAGGTAGGCGACGAACTGGGTGCGCTCGGCAATGGAGCCGCTGGTAATGCCCGCGACCGCGATGGCGAAGGCCCACTGGAAGAGGAAGTAGGAGTAGTCGAAGGTCTGGTCAGGGATGTCGTGGAGGGCGAAGTAAGAGGTGCCGATGAAGGGGTTACCGGAACCGAAGGCGAAGGCGAAGCCCAAGAGGTAGTAGGAGAGGCTGCCCACTGCTGCGTCGATGACGTTGCTGAGCATGATGTTTATGGTGTTCTTGGCACGCACCGACCCCGCGCAGAGCATGGCGAAGCCAAGCTGCATCACGAAGACCAGATAGGCGGAGAAGAGGAGGAAAAGGGCGTTGATGGAAGAGGTGACACTGCTCTCCCACGTCTGCTCTGCCATGGATACGTTGACTGCGTGCTTGGTCGGAAGAGCGAGCGAAGACAGAGGCAGAGGTCAGGAAACGGAATTGGGTGGTAGACGGGGGGCTGTCGCGATGAGGAAGACGAACTTTGGTTGGTCCTCCACGCACGGTTTGAACGGTAGATGATGAGAGCTTGGTTTCTTTGGCGCAACTAGAGCCTTTAAATATCCACTGTCCCTTTCACCCCCGCAGGATCGATCGATCGATCGATTGATTGCATGAGTAGTAGTAACCAGGCCCCAACCTCCCCCCCTCTCTCTGCTTAGCTCCGAAGACGGAGGGGAGAGTGAATTTTAATTTCTCCTTTGTTCCTCGCCAATTTCCTTGTTAATGTAGTCGGGTCGGGTTGTTCGGTTGTTGGGGTCCTTGCAACCCATGACAGCTAAATATGATTATATCGGCCGATAACATGATTGTTGGGGTCCTCCACTCATTCCCCATGCATCATCTTACCTCAACGCTTCTAACAGATAAATTTTATCTTACGAGAGGAGTATGTGTAAGAAAAACCTTTTTGTTTCTTGTACTGCGACAGGCGATAAGAGTTGTTCAATAGAGTCTGAACCGATCGAATAGAAAGAGACTTTAGTTACATTCTACTTATTCGCACATTGATAAAGTTATAAGTGAAGTTCAAGTGTCATTGTCTCTTAGTCAGAAGGCCAAGCCACTCGATCTTAATAAGATGGGATTCGCCTACAACTTGTCCAGAATCGCAGGCATGCATAAAACATTTGGATGAGTATGGGACACTAGGAAGCCTAAAATTGAATTAGAAGAACGTGGGGCTTCGAAATCGTGAGTTGGCCATAATGGGTTCGGGCTGTCAAGTTGGTGCTTTGCTTTTGATGATCAATTAGGTACGCTCCATCCCTGAAGAAAATTTTCAGTTTGGGTTAATTTCAACGCTTAGTGTCATGGGACGGACTATATATATATATATATATATATATATATATATACGAGTGGTCATCGGACTTGACAAATCCATGAATTTACATGTTTTTGAAAACAGTATTTTGGGTGTCTCTTTTATAACACTAACCACGCAAATGTGACATTTACTGTTGGAAATAGTTTCATGCTTCAATCGATTTATGTGGATGTATAATGTGATTTTATAAGGATAGAGAGGATAGAGTTTCAATCAAGTTTCAAGCTTAAATCAATTGTTTATGAGATTTTTATCAACAATTCCAACAAGTGAATCCAAAAAGTGGTCATCGGACTTGACAAATCGAGGAATTTACATGTTTTTGAAAACAGTATTTTGGGTCTCTTTTATAACACTGACCACGCAAATGTGACATTTACTGTTGGAAATAGTTTCAAGCTTCAATCGATTTATGTGGATGTATAATGTGATTTTTAAGGATAGAGTTTCAATCAAGTTTCAGGCTTCAATCAATTGTTTATGAGATTTTTAACAACAATTCAAACAAGTTAATTCAAAAACATATTTTCTAGGTATTGATGAAAAGTGGAACCCATATATAGTTAGACCTTCGAGAAAAACATTAAGAAAAATCAAAATTAATTTTAAATGGTGCAACCTATATCGTACATCGACAACAAAACTGCACTGCAACCGATGTTTCAATTATGGCCATCGGCTTTGCCAAAAGCAATTATTTGGTCTACATTTCCTCCTAATGAAGATGGGGAAGATCCGTCCTTTTTCCCCCTTCAGTTAGAAAGAGTTCAAAGAAGATGTGTCCATGAGGCTTAAAGATGCGTTGCTGATGCTTATATATGTATCTCCTAACTCCTAATAGTGAGAAGCAAACTTTTCTACAATTGCTTGATACACCTCTATCTCTCGTAGGGAAAAGGTCAAAACGTTCCAAGTAAAATAAAACTCCACAGTCATCTGCCTTCAAATTCTCTTCCCACGCCTGAAAGTATTTTACGAAGAAAAAATTACAAATGGATGCTCATGTTTCAAACCTACAAGGGATCCACCCTCAATTATTGAAGGACAACCAACGGACCCTCAACTTTTAATCACTACTCACACACCACCACTTGTAAGATGGTTTCCAATGAAAAAGTTCCGTAAGAAAATAAATGTGCCAAAGAACACGCTATGTATTGCCAAAAACATTAAAAGGCCCTTAAAGTAAGCGCGAGGCGCGAGCGTTTGTCATTTTCTTTATTTGAAGCTCTCTCTCCTTGATTTTCTGGCGTCTATTTCCTGCCAGTTAAAAGTAACGAAGTCATTCCCTTCTCTCTCTCTCTTTGCTGGTCTATTTGCACTATTAGGAATGACATTATTTTTAGAATGCACCTTACAATCATTCAATAGAGCTAGCCACTGACTTCGTTTAATTAATTAAGCTATTTTCATCTCTCTCTCTCTCTCTCTCCATTCGGGGTCTAATGCATCCATACTTACGAACCTCTGGTTCACGATTTCTGAACTTTTTATTCGGAAAGTTCGGTATCGTAAATACATACAAACTGTTTAAATTGGGTAGAAGATAATATTCGTATTTTATGTATTTTTGTTGTGAATATTGAACGTGAAGGTTTGAGAGGCGTGCAGACGTTTTCGTAGGAGCGCCTCCCATATGTTTGTTCAAATGCCTACAAGATCGATTAAAGCAGCAATGGATGACGTTCACTATTACAAAGGCTCAACAATGTAAACAGCCACTATTAATGAAGCAAAATTGTTGGCTACACTTCAATTTATTATATGATACGGAGAGAATAATTACTGGTTGTAAAATATGAGTGCTAGATAATTACTCCCTAATAAAAAATTCCTAGCGCTCTCCTGTGCAAGAGATTGATGCCCATAAAAAGCAACCTTCCCACAAACAAGTCTCAAAATGATTCTCCTAAGAGTGATGGCTGGCTCTCACTATGCCAACCTCTTTCCTCACGTTCCAAGGATTTTCAAGTATGGCCACATTTTTTGCATCCCTCGAGAACACAAGAACAATGTGTTTGTCATTTTCTATCAACATTTGGTGATGTCCTAGAACAAGGTGTTCTTGGACTGATGTGTAACAGATACCAAACGACCTGTTTGAGTTTTCTTATCTACAAGCTTTCTTTATTCTATTAAAAGCTTATTGCAAATAGACATGAAAACATGTACATTTTAGATGAAATATTAAAAGAGTGCTCCACTAACCGGGTAAGTTCATAAAAGTAAAGATGTTATTATTCTTAAGAGGCTATGAAATATTGATAAAGTTCACATCTTCTAGTTAAGAAAGGGGAAAAAACGACAACCGAAGATATGATAAAAGAATAAGAACCACAGCTGAAGATATGTGATAGAAGAACTTAACTACACACTTGCTTAGTTTTAACCAACATGGATCATTTAACGCAGTGCTTCCAAGTTCCAACTATGTAAAAGAAATCCCATGGCCGATGAAGGACTTTTCACCACATTCATCACCTTCACAAAGGAGCTTTAGGTGGTATGAGGACCAAAGGAGCTTCCAAAAAATCATTGATGAGAGTGTCCTCGAAACGCGTAGCTATCACAAAAGGAAGTGAGGACAACAAAAGTACTTCCATGTTCTCTTTTAAGGCTTTTAGTCTTGTGCTTAAAGATGGTGAAGTTTCATTTTCCTTATTGACGTATCATCTTTTTCGTAGCGACAATGAAAGAACACAGTGAAAAATAGTCACCGTAGACTCGACACTAGCATACACCATTTATAATTATCTGCATCACAGAATTTTTTCCACTTGTTTCCCTCCATAAAAAAGTATAGTTGAATCAAAACGATGGAATATACCGGCAATAAGAGAACTAATTTATTTTGAAAAAATTGAATATGATATCTCATCCTTTCCGTAGCAACAATGAAAGAGCACATAGTCACCATAGAATAGGCACTAGCGTACACTATTTACAGTTATCTACATCACATAATTCTTTTCACTTGTTTACCCCCGTAGAAAAGTATAGTTGAATCAAAACCATGAAAAATGTCAACAATAAGAAAACTAATTTATTTTGAGAAAACTGAATCTGATATCTCATCCTTTCTATAAATAATGAAAGAGCACAGTAAAAATAGTCATCATAAACTAGGCACTAGCATATATCACTTGTTTCCCCCTGTAGAAAAAACATATTTGAGTCAAAACCATGGAAAATGTCAGCAATAAGAGAACTAATTTATTTTGAGAAAACTAATCTAATGTCTCATCCTTTCCGTAGCAACAATGAAAGAACAGAGTGAGAAAAAAATACATGCTTTAAAGAAAGCTTTCTCAGGCTTCAACTTACTTGATAGCAGTATTGACGAGTGTTAGATACTCTTGAACAAGTGATTTCTGCTTTCATAATAATAGGTTACAAAAATAAAAAAATTTATGCAAACAAGATTGTCAGAAGTAGAAGTTAAGCACAAAAAAATTTTAAGAAAGCGAGAAAAACCTTTAGACCAGCAATCGTTGCATTTAATTTATCTAGTGGTGTTTCAATGTTTGTAAAGACATCAGAAGCATCTTTAAGGGGTACGGGGTCCAAAGAAGCTTTGCAAGAATGATCGATGAGATTGTCCTTATCGAGTGGCGTTTCTATGTTCATAAAGGCATTAGAAACAACTTTAAGTAATACAGGGTCCAAAAGAGCTTTGGAAGAATCATCGATGAAAGTGTCATCGAAACACGAAGCTGTCACAAAATGAAGAGGGGACAACAAAAATGTCTTCATGTTTTTCTTTTAAGGCTTTTAGCCTTGTGCTTAAAGGTAGTAAAGTTTCATTTTTGTTGTTGACATTTGGCCCTCTAAAAAAGAATAAATTATAGTGACATGTGAAGGTATTAGGTCCATGTAACTATCGAAAGCTTCTAAACTGTTCTTTTATAAAAAAAAAACGTAAGATGACAAGTTAAAGCTAAAACTTTTACCATCTGAAATTGATAATGATTCTACACTAGATGTGGGCACTATAGACTGAGCTCTAGCATACACCATTTACAGTTACCTACATTTTCTTTCCACTCGTTTTTTCTCGTAGAAAAGTATAGTTGAATCAAAACCATGGAGAATGTCAGCAATAAGAGAACTAATTTACTTTGAAAAAACTGAATTCGATGTCTCATCCTTTCCGTAACAATAATGAAATAGCACAGTGAAAAATAGTCATCGTAGATTGGGCACTAGCATACACCATTTAAAGTTATCTGCATCACATAATTATTTTCACTTGTTTTCCCCTGTAAAAAAGTATAGTTGAATCAAAACCATGGAAAATGTCAGCAATAAGAAAACTAATTTATTTTGAGAAAACTGAATCTGATGCCTCATCATTTCCGTTGCAACAATAAAAGAACATAGTGAAAGAAAAATATATGCTTTACAGAAAGTCTTCTTAGGCTTCAACTTATTTGGTATCAGTATTAAGGAGTGTTAGATACTCTTGAACAAGTGATTTTTGTTTTCACAATAATAGGTTACAAAATTAAGAAAATTTCATGCAAACAAGATTGTTAGAAGTAGAAGTGAAACACAAAAAAACTTTAAAAAAAAAAGAACCACTTTTAGACCAACAACTGTTGCATTGAATTTAAAAAATAGTCTGACTATCTCCGATTAAGGTAGTGACTTGTGCCTCTTTGTTGCCCTTGAAAAGTTGAGGGTGGATTTGTTATTGGCACAAAACATAAGCTCCCATTTGTAGTTTAGTCAAAACTAAAGTGGTTGATGTATAAATTTTGATTTGTCTTGTCTGTGTATCAAGCCCTTAAAATAATTTGGACTTTTCCAATATAGTCATGCAATTATTTCAATCTTCAACTATCGATAAAACACATTTGACTAGTAATTTTATCCTTGTCATTGACAAGTTTATTTGACGATGGGTTTGCTTTGTGTGTATATATATATATATATACGTTCTTCATGTCCAATATGAAGGTTTAGGAAGCAATATTCTGTTGACCTCTGTTAACTGCGCATTATTCCCAATACTATTTGAATATTATAAAAGATAGTACATGGTTATACTTTAAGACAAATCTAAATAATAACAGTGGAGCATCAACATACATTGCATATACAGTCAAAGTACTTTATTAGATTTGAGACATGTTCCTTTTGATGTTAATGACATACATACGTTTTAGCACTTCAAATTTAAGATCCATGAATCTAATGTAGATCTGATGTGACATTCTTTTGTTGATAATCTATGGAAAAAATCATGGTTCATCAAGCGAATGATATAATTCAGACAAATGATCTATTGAGTTCTATTTAATTACACAGTCATGGATTTTATGATTTTTACAACGAGGACATATCATCAAATGAACAGCTAGGTGGGTTGTACTGATGGGGAATAATCGGGTGGGTTGTATTGAACTCCCTGGGGTGGGTTGTGCTCGCGGGGTTCCAACTAAAGGGTTCAAGTGGATATGTGGGTTGTACTAATGGGGATTCAACTATAGTACTCAAGCCCCATTTTCGCATCTTCTTCAAAACCCGCCTCTCTTCAAGTGCGGTTTTACATCAAGTCTAGAATGAAGATGGTTCCAATTCTTTAATCGACATATATAATCCCTATCATGATATTACAATGATGAAAAATTATGATGTCCAGATAGGATCTGAATATTTGATCATATGGGTTTTAAATATACGTGCTAAGAAAGTAGGCCTAAAATTATTTGAAGAGCACACCAAGAGGACACACGAAGAAAAATTAGCTTCTCATGATTTATTTTGTGGGCTTGGATCCCCCTTGATATATAAACTGCTATCTTGGGAAGCGCATGACTGCAGTAACGAAGTAAGCACTCATGCATGGTTTGAAAGGAGTGCAGTGAAATATCGGAGCGAGCACGGACATGCGGATGTCTGGATTGCCCATAAACACAGGACGAACCAATTTAATTTTCTTCTTACTTATCGAGATATCGGAAGATGGGAGGGTGACATATGTGAATACCGACCGGTGGCCAATGTCCGTCCCCCATCCTGGTCAAAAGAATCACTCATCCCCAACCTGAGGTCGACACGTTGCACTCGGTGCTCTCCGCGAGCCACAGATCCAACGCAAAAGGGGCCAGCCGAGAAATGGTGGGCCCCAGGGATAATAGAGAAGATAAGGCAGAAGATAAGGTTCAGTTGAGGAGAGTCGTCAGATGGATACGCTCTCCTCAGCGGACGGCAGATGATAAGGACGGAGGATAGAGCGGAGGCACCAAGTCTTTAAACTACGACTTACTACTTAGTATGATGATGAAAAGCCTCATCGCATCATCACGACGCCCTCTCACTCTCATCGAGAAACAATTCAGAGAGTGAACGGGGAGAATGGCCGCTGCTACCACCGGAGCCACGTCCACCTTCTTGGGCACCCGCCTGCACAACGTCCACAACGCCAACGGCGGCAGGTTCCAGGCAAGGTTCGGGTTCGGTGGCGGGAAGAAGACGGTGAAGAAGTCGTCGCCCAAAAGGGTGGTGTCGGACAGGCCCCTCTGGTTCCCTGGAGCCAAGGCCCCCGAATGGCTGGACGGCACTCTTGTCGGCGACTACGGCTTCGATCCCTTCGGCCTGGGCAAGCCTGCCGAGTACCTGCAGTTCGAGCTCGACTCCCTGGACCAGAACCTGGCCAAGAACCCAGCGGGTGACATCATCGGCACCAGGTTCGAGAGCTCGGACGTCAAGTCCACCCCCTTCCAGCCCTACAGCGAGGTCTTCGGACTCCAGCGCTTCAGGGAGTGCGAGCTCATCCATGGCCGCTGGGCCATGCTCGCCACCCTCGGGGCCCTCGCCGTCGAGGCCCTCACCGGCGTCACCTGGCAGGACGCTGGCAAGGTGGGTACCCACCTTTTCTTTTTTTTCTTTTTAGTGCATAATATATAATACTATCCTGATCATGTGAGTCCCCGGACCCTTAGATTGAACCGATGGGTCGCTTCGATCTAAACATTTCTTACAACGAATTTGAGTTAATTTCCACGGACGCATGTCGCAGGTGGAATTGGTTGAAGGATCGTCCTACCTGGGGCTCCCACTTCCATTCTCCATTTCCACGTTGATATGGATCGAGGTGTTGGTGATCGGATACATTGAGTTCCAGAGGAACGGGGAGCTGGACCCGGAGAAGAGGATATACCCTGGCGGCCCCTTCGACCCACTGGGGCTGGCGTCCGACCCGGAGAAGAAGAGCCAGCTGCAGCTGGCGGAGATCAAGCACGCCCGGCTAGCAATGATCGGGTTCCTGGGCTTCGCCGTCCAGGCAGCTGCCACCGGCAAGGGCCCTCTCAACAACTGGGCCACCCACTTGAGCGATCCTCTCCACACCACCATCTTCGACACCTTTTCCTCTTCTTCCTAGACGCCCTTCGTTTCCCCCGAGTTGAACTTGTACGTCTTAATTGTGATTGACTAAGAGCTGCGCGCGCATGTAATTATTAATGTTCAAAGATGCACTCCTACTGCTGCTACTCTTCGTGCTGTAAATTCCATTCCCAGGAAGACAGGCTTGTGTTGCTTTTCACTTCACTGTGCGCCTTAGTCGTGCGTGGGCACTCCTACTGCGCTGCTACTCTTCGTAACAAAAACAACCTTTCAGTTTCACCCTCTGTTTGCAAACATCGGCCCGCTGCTCAGCATTTCTAAACATTATGTCGAGCAATTCGAGCTGAAAAATGTCTGATCGCCTGGGGAAATAAGAAAGGCCTTACAGAATTGAAGGATATATAGAACCTATGCGGGGTGGGGCGGATAACCATGCGCTGGATAACGAAAGAAAGAGCCAAGTTAATTTGTCTATCCATCTATCAATTCCACTCTCCCTTTTCTATATATCTACTTCACCAATCTAACTATTATATATTATTGTGCCTGCAAAACTCGGCAAGTTTCGCCAAATAAAAGGAATTAACCAAATGCACATCTCGATGCCAAACGCAAGCGGAAGTTGTGAAAACAAAAAGGGGAAATGCAAGGTTAACCAAATAACTTTGGAGTCGATAGCAACCAATGTGTCGTTTTCTTTTCAACAGATTTAGCAAGAAACTCACGTGACCGGAGCGTCGGAGTAGCAAAAATTTGAAAACGTCGACGCGTATCGGAAGCCCATCATATCACCTATTTTTTTTTTTCTTTTCGTTCTGAATGAATTAAGAAAAGAAAATTCAACATATCAGGCTAACGCCCAATCTTGATGGGGCATTTATTGGGTCGCTGATAAATGAAACGGCCCATATCAGTCTCCGAGAGGTGAGAGAGTAAAAGCATACATATTGGGCCGATACGCATCGCTTTCTCTAACATTGCCCGAGCTTTCACAGAAGGAGGCAGTACCAAAATCCTCCTTCGCTTTCAGGTTCCAGGCCTTCTTGCCTTGCCTCCACCCCCGAAGCCCGTTATACTTATAGGGGCGCACAGTGACTACAAAGTCCTCGTTCCATAGAAAGAAAGGCCCTCATTCAAAGGGCAAAAAAGGGAAGTAGGAAAAATAAAATATTAAGTCCATTTCTTTTTCAGAGTTAATGGCCAAAATGCCCCTCAATGCCTTTTCCGGTTTGCTGAAACTTTGAGGAGCATTTTTTTCCTCTTTTTTTTTTTTTTTTCCCCCAAATACGACTTTTTCCAATTGAGTCATTGTCTACTGCATCTGATCGCTTGTGCTTAATTTTGAGCCTTGTGAGCGGAAGTTGGCTTCCTGAATTTAAATGTTAGCAAATTTTCCAATTTCAACAGTCCAAAAAGATAAAGATGGAAAAGAATAGACCATTTTGTAATCTGTTTCAACAGCATATATAAAGGGAAAAAAAAATTTGCAGTGAAAGTGATGGCGGTCCTAAGGGTGAAGCCGTGGCAGTCATTAACGATTTGAGGGGAGGTTGTTTAATTATTGCCGCAATGTTGGCTTCATTAACTGCATTCAAACGTTGCACAGTGCATATGCCCATCGGATTTGCAGATACTTGACAAAAGCAGAAAACAGGATGGGGTGGACAAGTTTTTAGGTAAGCAAACGATGTGGTGAAGAACAAAGCGTTCTTTGATGGCTGGAACACTATTTTAATATTTGGATAAGTGTTCGTTAATTTACCCCAACCACTAATGTGTTCAATAAGCAACCCTGGCAAAGTGTTCCCTTGCCAAACAAAAAGCGTTTGTTCCAGGTCCTCCTAAAACGTTACCCAAACAGTCTCCACGTGCCTCTAGAAAAGGTCCGGCAACGTCGTCTAAGATGTGGTTGCCCCAAACAGGAGGACTCTCCAATTTTCTGCTTCGGTTCTGCATAAATCCCCGTCTGATGGTCCCAAGGTTTGGGGGAGGCGTTGTGGGGGTTGGAGAAAGAGGAGGAGAGAAATACTCGTACACTTGAAGGGGAAGGAGAGCCTGTTTCATTCTTCAGTGTCTCTTCCTGGTTCCCGTTTAAACGCATCGGCGGCTTGGTCATTGGTCAGTGAGTGGGATTGCAATGGGGAGGGTTCACCTGATGTACCTCCATGGAAGGATATACACATGCAAGTACTGTCAGACCCATCTCGCCCTCGTCGAAGACGTCGTTTCTAAGGTCTGTTACCTCTTCCATGTTCCTCCTTGTCGCTAAATTCCTCCGATCGTGCGACAGCGCACCTCGTTGACTGCCCCTTTTCCGCTAAATGACTAATGATGGGACACTAAACTGGCGCTTATGACTTTCTTCTATTGATTCAGATTTCTTTTTATAGATTGACTTTGTTTAAAAATGAGAATTCAGTTAAGGAAATTGACATCGATGATGCCGTGGCTTGTTTAGCTCTTGATGGGGATAATTTTGCTCTTGGTGCTTCTTCGGTTGAGTCATAAGAACATTTTGAATGGTCAACCTGTACTTAACCTTCAATTCGGGAGTTAATCTGTGAATAAGAACTTGCGCTTTATTTTAAATTTTTACTACAACTCACTAGTCTTTAATACGTTAGCAATAATGTCTTCCACATACAGACTGTAATCGCCAGTCAGGGAAATTTGTTCATGCATGAGCAGCTGTACTCCAATCTCATTTTCTGGCTATCTCAGAAGAGGTAAGGAAGAAAAGAAAGGAGTATGGAAAACTGATGACACCCTTAAATTTGGTAATGGCAAAATATCAAGCGGTGTCCTGTTCTCACTTTTTTATGGTAACTGGTGTTTCAGTACCCGCACTCAAAGTTGGATATCTTGGAGTATTTGAATCAGTTGTACGATACAGTCTCCCAACATATCCTAGTTGTCTGGATCAAGGGTTCACTAGGTTGCAATCCTATATTAAGGTCTTAACATCTCTCGTTTCCCCTATTAACGAATGGAAGGTCTAGGTTTATAATATTTGGTTGCTAATCCTATTAGACGGTAACAGAACCGCATGAAACTTTGTTATGATTGGTTGGCAGCGTACCTCTTTTAAGGCACTCTCGTGTTGATTTTTTGTTGTGTTTTTAAAAGGTTATTTCATGTTATTATTTTACTGTTTTTAGTAGTCCCTATGAAGTGAACTTACCTTCTTTCTATATGCTTTATAAGCAGCAGTTTCACTGCAGGCACGGAAAGGCATATCTTTTCAACAAAGTGTAAGTGTCTCAGTTTCCCCTTACTCATATACAGGATTTGCAATTTTTGGTTGACAACTCTCTAAAAGAATCCTTTTCTATATACTGCAATGCCTGAAGAAACTTTGTTTTATTTCCGAAGCAATGTCATTTAGTACATTAATTGGTTATATCTCAGTGACTGCCTTCTGTTTGCTGAATGTTTCTCTTTTAAGACGGTTAGTCACATTTGAAGAAAGATTCAACTTTTTGTCTAATGACGAAGCCCATTTATAGTTCTCTATGACCATAGTGAATTTCATGTTGGTGTAACATGGCAAAGCTGGATAGCATGGAACTTATGGAAACTTAGAATTCATTTATGTTCATCTTATTTTAATGGTGATGTGCTGTCAAAATTTTAGATTCATGTCCATCAAACAAAGTTGAAGCCAATTTTTCTTGTGTTCGATTGTCTTATTTGGAAGAGAATGATATCTACATGATTTCTCACCAAGGTTTTCGTTGCTGATTCATGGATAATGCAACCGACAGTGTGAGAAAGCACCATCACCCATCAGAATAACCAGTGTCTATATGTTGAAACTAGTGTTTATATATGGAAGTTATTCAACCGGTCCTCCTGCTGGTTCATTTTCCATGATGGCCAAGGAAACTGGCCAATGCAATCTTTGCATGTCATACTGTACTTTCTGTAGACAAAATGCAGTTCTATGAAATGTATCAGCCCCGTGTCCTCCATGCAGAAGGTGCAATACTGCTTAATGCCTGTATATCAGCCCGTGTGCTGTTGATGAAACTCAAGAAATCATGCCTAGAAGCACAAGAGTTTTTGATATGCTTTTGCCAAGTTAACTATTCAAAATGGCCTGGTTATATTTTAATCTTTCATTCTCGAAAGTGAATGTGAAGAATCAGTTTGTATTTAAGCACTTTATCGTAAACTTCCTTCCTTAATTTCAGTAACATGTAACGTATTACTGCTTTGTCTTGGTTTCCATTTGAAATATTGTATCTATATGATCATTCTTTTTAACAATATGAATTTGGATTTTCAAGTTTTTTTGAAATTGGTTTAATTTCTACATGGCAAGGCTCTTGTTTTTGGACCTCTTCCCTGCCCATGTGTTAGTCCAATAAAGCTTTTCTCCTTTTCCACTTTATATCAACTTCAATGATGTTTCTGATGACCTCTTAATGTCCTCCATGACTTGCGAACAGCATTGAGTCTCCTTGAGGTGGTGATATTACGAAAGTGATGAATACACAACCTCTAGGGACCCAGGTGTTTTTTGTATATATGTGTTTGAAGGTTAATTCTGATCAAATGCTAGACCAAGTTCACCAACACTAGCAAATCAATCCAGTGTTCATTCTAATCTTTTTAGAGCTATGGAAAGAATTCCACCTGTTGACTAGATAACATGTCTAATTTGTTTTCATCTTTCTTTGGTTATGAATACACCTCATATTTTTTATTGGCTAAGCTTTTATTATTCATTTAATACCTTTTATGGTTTGTTACTCTGAAATTACTTTTGAAGTTCAGGTAAGCTGTTGAGGTAGCCTATCTAAGATTTACCATGCCAAACCATTTCTATACAATATTACCATGTTATCTCTACACATCTTCCCATATTTGTTCTTTACTACTTCAGATTTTGAGATCTGATTTACCATCTACACTACAAAGGCATAGGGCTGTTGAGTTTCATACTGTTTGGCTAATCAAAACAGTTTCATCTAGAACAGTAATCTCTGCCATTGAAGCATTAGGCAACGACATGCAACTGACAGCCACTATTTAACTATGCCCACCACTATCCAGAATGCTTCATACTTCTTCTATGCTGTTGTAATTTGTACAGTAATTTGAACTTCAAACTTCAGCATCTTCTGGCCTTCCAAAAATAGATGGTGTATTTATCCTGTTGTGGCCTAGAGTATTTCTCATTCATCCTCTTCCTTGGTTATTTTGGCTTCTTACAATACTAAGATACATTATGACATCCTATAGCACACTTATTCTTGAACAGCTCACTGGAAACCCAAATGAGCCTTAGCATTTGCATATTTGCATGCTTCCCTTATGCTTTTGATACAGCAGACTGGAGAGCAAATGCCTGGGCCAACCTTGCTCATTACGTTGCTTAGTGTGCACGAAGATCTATGTCTTCTCAACAAGGATTTACAGAATCACTTTCCTTTCTTGAACAGAGATCTGAGCAAAAAAACAGTATCTCTCACCACTTACCTATTAGTAAAACTGTGCAGTTTCCCCACCTCACTTAGGAAAGCCTCACGTTCAACTCGGATGCCATATTGTTGCATTTGTTTTGAATTTTTTATGTCTTACCAACTTGATGTTTGGGAAATGACCTCTGCTAGATGTGAAGCAAGTAGTACTTAAATTCAATCGTACACTAGTTTTCCAAATTTTTTGTCCTTTCCTCTAGTCACGAGCTAGTAGCAGGCAACCACATTATGCCAAGAAACAAACCTCAGGCATGAAGTTTTGATCTCCTTCAACTTGAAGTCTTTGCATCAACCCACAATCCTTTCCCAGGGGATTAAGTTCTTTTTGGACCGTTCATCTTTCTTACATAACTCTTGAATGTTTGACAGGGTAAATATCTTGCTGGGGTACAAGGAAGAGAGGATGATGATCACTGGATTGCATACTGTTTCTGATATATTTTGCATCGGATGTGGATCAATTGTAGGGTGGAAATATGTGAGATCATAGAACTACCTCTGATACATTTTAGCTTATGAAATCAATGATATTAATGGTTCACCGGCTTGACTGCAGGAGGTTGCTCCTGACAAGGCACAGAAATACAAGGAGGGGAAGTTCATATTAGAGAGGTACAAATTTTTTGCAATTTGCTGATTATTTGTGACCTTTATCTTTGTTTTCGATTTACTGTCATTGTATCCCACTTCTAAGCAGGGTTAAGGTGGTCGACTTCGATGGGACCAACTTTTGGGTGAGCAGTGAAGCACAAGTAGGTGGAAGTGATGCGGATGATGCAGGAGATTGAGTATCAATGGACAACAGAAGTAGCAGTAACCTGATCTTATATTCTTGTTCATTGATGTCCTAAAGAGTACTGGCACTTCTGCTATGCTTATGGACTCGAGGTCTCTGCTTCCTGCACATCATGTTCCAAGTTTGTTGCTAGCACTTGCTCTTTGTACATATTTCGCCACTTCTATTGAAGTTTGCACTAATGCAAAGCCATGAACTAGGTCGTCCATGTTCTTCCACAGATCCGCATAACTTATATAATTAGCTAGAGAAAATCATCGCAATTAACTGGATAAGGTGAACTATGCCACGCAACTTTCAAACTTTGGGATTGTACCTTTAGAGAAGTGCCAGAATATACAAGCAATCGATTGGGAACGAGAATGCACTTTATACAATCATTTATACGATCGCTGTTGATACTTGTTTATCAATTTCATTACAAAATTGGCAAGATCACTTGCAAAAACAGCTTTCTGCAAGGGATTTGGCATAGTTGGTCCGACCGGCAACTGGTGGGGAGCCAGTTACTGGTTCGATTTTAATGGGCATGAACTTTTTGGACAAGCTGATGCAGCCCTAAGCCGTGAAGTGTAGGGAAAATGAGGTGAACCTTGGTTCCTCGGGCATCATCCCTACTTATAAAATCAATCAGCTCGGCAGATGACAGCAGCTCCACAAAATCAATAGTAAATCATATGTACTCCAACAACAATGGATTTATATCTATCCAGGTCTCCGAAAGCAGAACGGATCATCTGGGGTGTGTAGTTACATCTTCACAACAAGTTGGTCTCCCTCATCGAATTCTCGTATTTATGCGAGTGGTCGATCAAGGGAATCGATGGCGGGTTTTCATCGTCAAAACGAACTGAAGATGTCTTGTACCCATAAAATGGTGATGTGGCAGATCATATGGTATTTCATCTATGGAGCCGCAGACTACTTTTCGTTATCGCAATGCTGTATGCCAATCTAGTCTTTATTTATTTTGTGACCTTATTTGTTGCGCAATTTCTTCACATGAACTCATAGGACTTCACTAGCCAAGATGAAGCCTGCGGTTTTTTTGCTCGAACTGTCCTCTTATGGTCGTCTCTCGTAGCTAAAACAGTGTGGCCGGGTACTTTTCAAGCTTCTAATGTTTACGCGTCGCTCCATTCGTGGTATTAATTGAACAACTTGTGCGCCAAAGTTACGGGGATCGGTTGAACCTTCACTTCTATGGACATGAGTAAGGCGGCAGGCTACCTGAACGAATTAATGAACTGAGCTTGAAATAAGCGTAGAATCCAGTCCCGGTTGTACTTGTGCAGCCATATTAGTAAACCAGTGAAACAAGCGGAAACTTCCTCTTCAGGATCAATTAATTTAATTACAGGGTAACCTTCCTGGACACGTCTTATACGTTACGTTGTGGCTAAATCGAGCACGAGCTCGAGCAAAATCCGAACCACAGATCAAATGGGTTGCTTGTTTAATTAGATGTTGGACAGCGAAACTCGCAAACATGCATAAGCTAAACGCGTACACACACACACACTCACTCTCTCTCTTTCTTTTTGAAGGCTCAGGGTGGTGGACCTGTCACTGTCAGTCAGTACTATTGAATTTGGTCATGAGATAGCAGTTTATGCAAATGCATTTTGGGTAAGATATGCATCATAACATCCAAGCGTCCACAAAACTAGTGATTTTTTCACAAGGACATGCCGTCAAGAGCATTTTGCATGAATGTGGGCTCACAGTAGTAGCATTGCCATAGAAGGAGAAATCAGAGACTCAAGGGTACCATGACCCCGCGTGCGCTCATTCAAAAATTATTTGCTCTTCAACATCATTCCGCAAGTTCAAAACCCGTGGTTGTTCATCGACGTCCACCTCCATCTCTATTTCTTCTGCTGCTGCCGACCGAGTCAGGCAGTCGATTTGAAGTAAAATTACTTTTCGATTTTAAGCGGGCGGCATTGTAATTAGGGAGGGTGGGGCGCGCTGCTCCGAGAGCGAGAGACAGACAGAGACACGAAGCACCACCCGATCGGAGAATCTCCCTCCCCCTTCCCTCCATCTCATTTTTTTTCTTCTTCTCTCTCTCTCTCACGCTTTGTGTGGGGGAGAGAAGGAAGAGAAGGTGGGAGGTGGAGACTCCCCACGACAAAAACAGAGATCTCTCGGCTTCTTCTGCGCTCCCTAGGTCTTGTTCCTTCCCTCCTTTTTTCCAAATCGCTTGCTGGTGTCTCTTCCTCGTGCTCCTCTTCCAATGGCGCTCGGTCGACACCTCCGTTCCTGCTGAAGACATTGTGCGTGTCGACCCGTTGCGGTAATGCACATGGACTTTAGGGTCTTCTAGCGTTCACACGTCGATAGACGACCATGAATCGAAGTTTTAGGGCTCCAGACTCCAAAATGCCGCCGTCATTGCATCAGAGACCTGGAATGAAGCTCGGCAGCGTCATGAAGGAGAAGGAAGAAGAGCTGGCCTTGTTCCTCGAGATGCGTAAACGCGAAAAGGAGAGACAGAACCTGCTTATTCACAACGCCGAGGAGTTGGATCCTTCCTTAGGCAAGATAGATCCTGCGTCCTTTATCTCCCTTGCATTATCATCCTCTTTCCTTTCCAGCCGAGTTCCCTGATTGACTTTTCGAAGTCGTGTTACTTTGAGGATCAATGCGTGCTCGATGGTCTAGATCTGTTACGCGAAATGCACAAGGACGACGGTCTAAATAATATACCCCTGTGCTCTGTCTCGTCACGCGTTTTTCTTCTCCGATAGCATGCGACGCTTCGAAATTTTATCCTTATTGACGCTTTTCCCAGGTTGCATGTTTTCTCGCTTAGATTTGAACAATGTTTGCAAATTTTAGCGTTTATGGTGCAAAAAAGTTATTTCGGCTTTTTTCTCATTGTTCTACTGTTATTACGATGGTCTGCGTATCGCTGATTTAGACACTGGCGTTCAACTCCGTTGTTACCGGAAGGCATGAATTTGGGCGTTTGTGTAGCGGAAAGATATTTGGCTTTTTCCTTCTTTTTCCTTCCTGTTCGCAGGATTGTGCGTGTAAGCCTAGTTTAGTTGGCATAGCTCCACTCTCTGCAGATTGAGAAACTCTTGCTTGCTATGCAATTAGAAGAATGACGTGCCTCAGCTCTTGCTGTGGTTCTTTGTCTTCAATGTTTAAATCACTGCTGTTCGATTTTGCAGGTTCCAGGCCTGGCAGTTCTCCTGTTTTCAAGATCGCAACAGCAACAGCTCCACGCAAAATTGGGTCCGATGATTTTCTAAACTCAGATGGAGACAAGAATGACTATGATTGGTAATAATCCGTGTGCTTGGTTCCCTGGATGAAAAATTCATTTCGTGTTACGCTGTTTACATTCGTATGGTCTCATATTTTGGTCGCTGCAGTTGTTATATGAGCACACTAATTAGATGCCTTTATGTTCCTTTTGACGATTATGCTACAGGAGAGAATCTTCCTCTTTGAGCAAGAGAAAGAGTTTTTGAGAAAACTTCTTCTTCTTCTTCTTCCACTTTGAAGAAGAAGATTTGCTTTCTGTCTCCTAGTTACCTTCACTGAAGCTTTTGACTGAGTCTTCATTTATTTGTTTGATGGAAAGAATTAGCTACATTACAAAACTTATCTTGTTTCCCTCAAATTTATCCAATTTTAGACTACAAACATTGTCCAATCTTGTTCACATTGTTAAATCAACTTCATCATGTATTGCCGATATGGACACCGTTGTACTTGCGCTTTTGTATTGTATCAGTAGACACTTTCACCAAGAACTTTATGATGTTCAATCATTTTAGTTCCATGCTTCAATGTTTTGTTATTTCCCCTTAAAATTAAGAAGGAGATTTTGTTTTCACAGGCTTCTCACGCCACCCGGAACACCTCTTTTTCCTTCATTGGAGAAGGAATCTCATGGATCTGTGACTGGTCAGCTTGGAACACCTAAAGTTCGGTCTACTGCTCTCAAATCTAGAGTAAGTACTCATCTGTACCTTATCTCTGGTGGTCCTGAATGTTCAAAGTTCAAACTCTTGTGTGGCGAATCAAGTAGCCATTCTTCTGTCATTATGATAGCCAACTGCGCCACATGAATGCATATATGAAATTCAAATAAAAGATACTGGCTCCAGTCTTTATGATGCTCTTTCACCAGCTCCTTCAATTCCTGTTGAATTTGCAGCTTTAAATTTGTCTGATATGGATCACATTGCAGGACTAGATCTAGGAGGGAAAAAAGAAGTTACTTCTTCGATGTGAAAAATAGTCTCATTCTATATGTTTACTACAGCGGGCTCACTCGTGAATGTGATCCACTTCTCCTTGGCATTTTTTTTTCTTTCCATGAGAAATATTTTCTAACGCTACATAATTTGAGCCGTCCTCCAAAATCGGATATGTCATGTGGATGGTACAAATAGACTGCCATGCCTCTGTCAGGTGTGCACCAGTTGCTATGTCAGTGCAGCTTTTAATAATTGGTAGTTATTGTGTTCTAGGTTAAATGCATACACACACACACATATATGTGCCCTTGGCACACCTGCACCTTCAACTGCATCCACACCTTGCACCTGCACTTATATCTGTAGGATCACGGAGTCATCTAGGATGTATTCAGTTGCCAAGATAACATTTTCAGGTGCATCAATCAGGGAATATGGGTAGTGGCAATGTCCAGGTACTATGCTGGCTGTGTTAACTGTTAAACTTGGGAAGGACATCAAAGATTTTTGTAACAGTGTTTAGTTGCATCATGTATGGTGCAAACTCCTGATCTTCCTAGATGTGTTATCTGGGCATTCAATCACACCCTTAATGTGAACCAAAGGTTAGTGTAGAAGTTCTTTTGTATGACAGTGAGACCACATGATTGTGATAAGCTGTGTCACATGGTTATGGGTGCGGGTGCGTGTGGACCAAGTTCAAAAATCATGGGTATGGGCCTACGAGGACACGGTCATGTATATATATATATATATATATAAGAAACCTAACTATGTTTACTATCAAAAAATGAAGATACATTTCATTTAATTTGATAATCCAAAAGACTGCAAACAGTTTATGTGCATTGTGCTGTATGGAACACAAGGGAAAAAATATATTAAAATTAAAAACTCTATAGGGCAGAAAATGCAAAACAACATGAGTAGAGGGAGGGCAGTTGCCCTCTATTTGGAATGCTAGCAAGCTGTTGGAGCTGGCCTTGGTGCTAGCCGGCTGCTGCCTTTTGCAGCAGAAAATTAAATACAGAAAATAAAAAACAGAAAACAAGAAACAGAAAATAACAAAAGATGAATGATAGTCTGACAAACAGAAAATGCTAGAAGAGATAAATGGCAGACAGATAAAAAAAAAATGAACGAAATATTCAGTTGCCACACTCTGCCACACAGTTGCCGTTCACATTTCAGAAAAATAAAAATTAAAATGTGAACATGGGACACAAATTGGCAAATTAGCATGAAATCAGGGGAAATAACAAGAATAAACTTGGGCAAATGATCAATGTAAGTTACTAGCATGAATTTGGGCAAATCAGCACATAAAAAGATAAAACAATGCCAGAAATGTGGCCCACGTTCATGCCTATTGCTGCTGGAAATATAGCAGTTCACCAGGAAGTAGCTGCTCCTGGAGAAGTCGCCGTATGCTGGAGAAGTCCACCCAGACCTCGAAACCCAGCAGCACAGCAATAGCAGCATTCATTCGGTCGAAGGCTGCAAGGTTCACCGTGTTTGTAAACCGTAAACCTAAAAAAAAAAAATCTAAAATTTGGACGAAAATGGACTTGTTCAACTTTGACCAGGTCCATTTTTTTATGGACATGGCCTCGGGTGCATTGATCTCAAACGACATGGCTTGGACCTTGGTGGGGCCGTGTCCAGGCCTGCACCCGCTTCTGTCCTGACTTGTGTCTTTACAGGTGCTGCAGGTTTTTAGGCGCACCCATGTTACCTAGGTGTCATGGTTTCATATTACATTGATTCTGGAGTTAATACAAGATGATGCCGTCGGGTTCTTTTCTTTTTTTTTAATGGGCTGTTCAGAAGAAGTTTGAATTTTGTCCTTTTTCCTTGACTTGCTTAAGGAAGGAGTTCACCTGGTACTTAGATTTCACTTAATCTAAGTAGTTGATGATTTAACTGACTGTCCTTTTGAATTTATCTCGCCCTAGAACTTGGTGATGGGTTCCTGGAAAATTTGAAGTTTGCAGAAACTGTTGCTTGAGTTATGTCTTCTGTAGTAACATAAGTAATAGATGCCTTTGGAATGGCCAGTTATTTTGTTTTATTTTTCTTAATAGCTTTTTGAAACTTAGGCTATAATAATGTACAAGAAGAAAGTAAAATATTCTTGTAGTTGAATAATTTAGAATTAGGTATCACTTCTGCTTTCTTAATAGTCGGGCTTTTCCACTTGATTGTTCAAGATTGTTCTTAACACTGTTCTTTCTTTCCCTTCAGAGGTCTGTTGTAGCTTATAATTGAAGCTTTGGTAGCTATGCTTTTGTTCATTTCTACGACTTTAGTTGAAACGAATCATAGTAATCTCTGGATATGTATAATATTTTTTGTATTAATGCACCTTTTAGTTTGGGCTTTTCTAAATGAGCCCAACATACATATACTTGTCTGTTATGTTGTTACTTCACTCTTGTCAATTTAAACACTTCTCAGTCAAAAGCATAGTTACAAATAACGTCTCGGAGTTTTAAACGGCGAGGTTTTTCTCGGGTATAATATGGCGAGCTTGAAAAAAAGGGGGAAAAATAAGGTAATCAAAAGCACTGTGCAACACTTTTGCATTGAACCTCCAAGCTCCAGGCAGTGTATATGGGAGCACCTAGTTATTAATAAGAAAGACAAATATTTGCTGTATGAAAATAAATTACTTGAATACTGTAATGTTATATGCAAAAAAGGAAAATAAAGGTACCTGGGCATTTGCCCAATAAGTTTGGAGGACAATTTCTGACTCGATTTGGCAGATGAGAGTTCTCTCATAAAGGACTGGTTGACTATTTTTCTCTGAGTGTTGCTAGTTTTTGCTTGTGCTTCCCAATTTTTTTTTCTGACTACATGATTACAAATTTTCTTTGCTAACTATGCCATTATCAAATTGTGCATTTGCAGTTTCACTCCTACTCTAGACTCTAGAGACAGGAGACTTGTTTTCAGTTTCTATCCTATTTCATTGTTTCTTAGCTTCTTCTTGGTGCTGGTGATATTAACCTAAAAAAATTAATCGTTTTGATATTCACTTTTGTTTGCCTCAGCTTGAGAGGCTTTCTTTAGTACATAAAATTGACTAATGTAGGAAGCATATGGGGCTCCTTGGTAGTTGTGTACACTATACACTCATGTTCTTCTCTCTTGCAGAGCAATCAATAAGTAGTTATCTTAGCATAATCAAGCAATATTTTCTGCTGAAGTCTATAAGATACACACTAAGTGACACGAACTCTTCGAAATGGTTAACGAACCCAAGTCGACATGACTCAGGTGCGGGTGTGGCTTAGATACAGCCAAAAGCAAATTGCTCTCTTTTTCATTGAACCATAGAATCATAGTTTGTTACTTGCTAGTTTTATTGTTTATAGACGATTATGATTTTTTTATTATTTATATATATGTATTTATATCCTTTTTGCACCCACACCCATGTTTTTCTGAAAAATGTCACACCCACTCTCCACACCTACGTGACATGGGACACATATGTAAAGTCTCAAATCTGCAAAGTAGGTTTGATGTATCTTAGAGTGGATTTGATACCCTTATAGAAACATTTGAGATAATCCCGTTGATGCTCATATAGCTGATGGAATGCTGATCTCATTGAGATCAATGACAGCACAACTGCTTCTTTGGTGGCTAATACAAACAGAATTGGGGTGTCTGACCAATCAGCCAGAAAGATCCACTCCTCGTTTGATGATTCCGATCTGAAAAAAGAATTGTCTCTTATCTGTGTATGGACAGCTATCTCTCGAGCACAGGTTCAGGTTCGGCCTCAATGGGGAAGCAAGCATGCTTAGACTGCAATGTGCAGTCTTTGGCCTGCTTATGATTGTCCATTAAGGGCTTATTATATTAGCAAAGCCCAAAAAGCCCTCGCAACTTTCAATGGCGTGAAAGAATGTCACGAGCAAAGTGAATTGACAAAGCACTCACAAAGTGAAGCATTAGGCCTTTGCTTGCTGGGGGCAAAGCACATAGCATGCAGGAGCTTTTCGCTTCTTCTCCAAATTGTTTTCTTAGACTAGGTCCAGATCTAGCTCAACCTTCCTTGGAGAGTTGGAGGTGATAATACAAGGACTGTAGCAAACTTTATAAATTTCATCATGTTATCTTTTGTGTTGTTTTTGGTATCTATCTATCTTGCAATTGCTGTAGTCAAATACTTGCATGCTTTCCAACGACTTACAAGCTCATTAATGACAAACTCGAACTCCCTATTGGACAAACATAAACCAGCATGTTTCATAAATGTTTGTCAACATTGTATATTTGATATAGAGAAGGTAACTCTCTCTCTCTCTCTCTCTCTCTCTTTGCAAAAGTTGGGGTGCATATTAATCGATATGATGATTTTGTAAGAATCAGTGCTTTGCTGATTTACAGATTACAATACATATATACATCTTTATAAAGATCTGTAAAAATTTTATAAAGTATATTGGCCTCATTTTTTTTATGAAAGACTGTGGGCCTTTAGCTTAACAAATGCACCATGATGAATGACTCTGATGTTAGATTTGTGAAAATTTCAGAAATGTCACAAATTTGTCATAATCTCGTGCCTATGACAATTGAAATTTGTGGGTTTTTGTGAATATTTTTTCATAAATATAACATCATAGACTCGTTGATCATGGTCCACTTGGTAGGAATAAAGGCCTAAACCATGTTTTCTTTGTCTTTGGATAAAAAAAATATGTCCTTTTAGTGCTGGAGTATTTAAACATCCCTGCTGTTGATTTCAATTTTTTGTGAAAATATATCTGTCCATCAGAATGAAGCTGATATAGTGTCGATTTTTATGTTTTCAATCTTGTATACCACGTTATTGTGGTTACGTTTGCCCAACTACTAATCCTAGTAACCCTACTCTTGTTTTCTCACATGTACTATTAAATCACATTTACTAATCCTAGTAACCCTACTCTTTTCTTCTCACATGTACAATTAAATCACATTTATTTAGTTTAGGTGTAGATGAAAATATAATTTGTGTATGTGTGTGTGTGTGTTTTGTGTTAGATATCTCTTGCATGACTTGAGGACCATTTCCCAAGAGATTGAATAGGAAACATTTATTTCATAGACGCAAAACTAGTGGTTATTGTTTAACCTAGTAGCAGTTGCAAATCAATGTTCATCTCCTGCTAAGCAATTCACTGTTTTCCTGCAAGAATTTTCTGCTTCATGCTGGAAAACGTTTGTGAGTGCATGACGGGATCATTGTCTTGACCTTTTGCTTTGTATCTCAACAAGAAGGAATTAGCTTATCTTAGACAAAATATTGCTGCTTTGCCTACAAGAAAAAGTAAACTTGCCATTTAGATGCACCTTTGCTACATTACACTTTTTTTGTTGAGCAGTGAAGCAAATTTTTTCTTCTGCATTTTGCATGCCATAGCAGAGATCGTTTCTCAGCTTTCTACTATTTGTCCATCTCTTTGTAACCAGCTCATTTCCTTTATGGATGCAGTTGTCTGTTCCTCAACCTGAATCAGCTCCACGAAGCAATACAATGTCAAGGCAACCAATCTCGTCCTCTGCCTTGAGCACATCAAGTTCTGGTCTGCGCAGGCCCTCTTCCTCAGCAAGCACTAGCTCAACAGCATCTAGGCCATCAACGCCAACTGGTCGGTCTGCACTGCAAGCAGCCTCTAAGGCCACCAGACCTTCTACTCCTACGTCCAGGTCAACCTTACCCTCAACAAAACCAATTTCTTCTTCTGCAAGACCTTCCACACCTGCTGCTAGATCATCAACCCCAACTGCCAGGCCTATACTGCCCTCTAAGACATCGTCAAGGCCATCAACACCAACAAGACGACCATCAACTCCATCTGCTTTATCCAGTAACTCAGGTCCACCTGGTCGATCATCGTCAGTCACCCGTAATCAAGGTACAGCTGGTCGATCCTCTCTAGTGACCAGTAACTCTGGTCCTGCTGGTCTATCATCTCCAATGACCAGTAGTTCTGGTCCACCTGGTCGATCATCTTCAGTATCCAAGTCCAGATCTACAACATCAAAAATTCCTGGACCACCACGTGGTGCTTCTCCTACAGTAAGGTCCAGACCGTGGCAACCTTCGGAGATGCCTGGTTTCTCACTAGATGCTCCCCCAAATTTAAGGACAAAAGTTTCAGAAAGGCCAGTTTCAGCATCTAGAGGTAGACCTGGAGCACCAAATTCTCTTAGATCTGGTTTGGCTGAGGCTAATTCAATTGGTATACCAAGACGGCAGTCATGTTCTCCTTCAAGGGGGAGGGCACCAAACACTAGTAGTCAGCATGGTGGTACTTTAACTTCTACGTCCAGTCGATTACATCCTAATGCTGGTGATAGTGTGAGCCCAGTAGTAATTGGAAACAAGATGGTTGAGAGAGTTGTAAATGTCCGAAGATTGGCTCCCCCTAGACAAGATGATCTGCGTTCTTCTCAAAATAATCCTTTGGGAAAGTCTTCTCCAGATAGCACAGGCTTTGGCAGGTCACTTTCAAAAAAATCATTGGATATGGCCTTGAGGCACATGGTACATTTCTCATTCTTTTTATTTTCTTTTTGAAAACATATTTGTGATTTTAGAAAATGAATGTTACTGTTTCACTTCTCCCTTTTGCTAGTTGTGGCTTCGGATAGTTCATGGTAGAAGTATGTTCACACTTTTTTATAATTTTATTTTATTTTTATTTAGGTGTATTTATGGTTTTCCATGTTAAGCTGTGACAATCGCTGGTTGTTTTATCATTTATATGTTATGTATTTTTGTAGTAATGATTCATGCTTAAATTTTATGCAAAGAGAAGAATTAGTTGATAGATTAGAAGAGAAATGGTAAGCAAATAATATGTTGAGCTTGTGCTGGTTTGGTTTTTATTTGGCAGACATTGGTGTTTTCATATGCACATGCAACATGGCAGATTTCTCATGCATTGTTTTTGCTAACAGAAAGGCTTTCTAATTCATCTTAGAACAAGTTTGAGACACTGATCTGTTATATGACAATATTCGAGTAGAGCAGGCAGTGACATCCTGACTAGATCCAGCCTTCAAAAAGTTTGCTACGATACCTGACAAATGTGGTTTCTTATTTTCCGATAAATGTAAAGTGATGAGATGGCGTGTGTTGTTGCCCATTTGCATTCTTTCATACCTTTCACAGATAATGCGATGTTTCACAGGATATACGCCGGAGCATTCCTGGGGGCTTACGGCCTCTGGTTACAAATGTTCCTGCTTCATCCCTGTACAGCGTCAGATCTGGGCCTGCACGTAGCAGGCCAGTGAGTATTTCAGACTCACCCCTTGCTACCAGCAGCAATGCCAGTTCAGAGCAAAGTGTAAACAACAATATTTGTTTGGATACAAGTGAAATGGATGATGATGATCTAGGCAGTGAAAGGGGGGTTCGTTCAACCCCAACAAGTCAGCCTGGAAGTATACATGGGGTTACTAATTGGCTTCATAGCCCAGAAATCAAGGAAAACCACGACTGATACAATCTTTAGTCCCTGCCGGCGTGTTTGGTGGTATCACTGAAAGGAACCTAGCTTACATTTAGAGATGATGGATGCCTGCATAGTGAGCATTGTGGAAACTCTTTGTCTGTGTAAGACCGGTTGGTTGGTGGGTTTACTTCCAAGGCATCTATTTTATGCTGTGCTACTCAAGATCTTTCATCATCTGACATCGTTTCTGCAAAGTGGATAAAAACAAAGATTTACAAGTACTATGATGTTGTAACTTCAAAAATTTGAAGTTTATCATATTCCTGGCCTTTTGAGTGCACCATTTCGTTCTTAAATCCTGAAGGGTGCATTATGAGTAGTGATTGGATTGACAATTATTCTGACGATCTAGAAATATGTTTCTCCCGTTCGTTGTTTTGGTTGATGGAGGTGTTGGGAATTGTATATTGGTTGTACCACAAGCAAGCTAGCCATGCAATTGAGATATTGCCAGTTGAACTTCATCCTGTTGGCCAAATGGAATTATGAGACCTTTAATGTAACTCTCATGAAGAAAAAAGTGCCAAATGCCTCTCTCTTTCTCTCGCGCGCGTGCATTTCGAAAGACTTTTGCTTAGGTCTTTTGGTTTGATCCAGCTCCGGTGCGTCTAGCTGGACGCACGATCTTTCCAGTATCATGTATTCTATTTCTAGGTAAAATCAACCAATTCAACCAGAAGTGTTGAATATACAAGGTACTAATTGAATAAGTGTTTCAGCATATGTAAAACTCCTTTGTATGAGTTGTGGGCCAACAATGGCCAGCGGGCAGCACCCCCTTCTGTTTTCTTTTTTCGGGTAAGTGGGAGAGGCTCATAGAGAGCTGAAGCTTTTATTCAACGCATTGTTTTCAAGCTTCTATTCATCACAATGTTTTCAGGGCAATATTTGAGAAAGATCCATCGAATAATCCTTGAGTGTACTTTCGACCTTCCAAGCAACTTTGGAGAATAGATGACCTACTTTTAGTGCATTGGGGTGTTGCTCTAGTTGTTCTCTAATACTTGAAATGGAAATTGGCCACCTACCTACCCTTATTCCAAGACGTTGCACCAAACTTTTCCTTGGTTTTCTTCTTTTAGTTTTTGCAAATTTCCATGAAAAAGGATGATGGATTTTTTGTGGTTTCAGTGTTTGTGAAATGTCAGTTGTATTTGTTTAATTATTCGATTGTATTTCCAATATTTTCGCCGAACCCTGTTCTTCTCAAGAAGTTTCCTGTGTTTGTAAATGAGGCTTCTTCGTCAAAATAAAGCAAATGCAGAATTTTTTGCCCTTTTTGAAGCGTCTGCTTCTCGTGAAAAATAGGGTCAATTTTACCTCTTATTTGTTTGAAAATATAATGAAATTACCAACATGAAAATTTTGGATAAATGTTTCGTTTTATTTGAGCGTGTTCCGACAATCATATTATACTAAAAATTTTGGAAAAACGTTTTCGTTTTTATTTCAGTGTGTCCCAAAGATCATATTATACTCCTTAACTTTGTGCAGTAACTACATTATTTCTTATATCCAAGTAATATCATGACATTGAAAAATTCAGTGATTATTTACTTTCAAAAGGCAATTGGAACGAAAGGGTTTGTTACATCGAATAAAGCTAAAACATGCTCTTGATTTTTGCCATACTCGGGTAGAGCTATAAAAGTGTCATGCAGACCTTTTTTGACATATTACTTTAGCAACGGCGGTTGGTCATGGGTCAGTTTGTATTAACGTTATTTGTATTAAGGTTTTCTAAAAATTTTTGTATTGTACATTTTTTAAAAAAATTTGTATTGTACATATTCTATATGATTTACAAAGCCTCGAGCCCTAAGCCTCGGCTTCGCCTCTAGACAACATTAGTTTTTGGGTGTTCAAAGGCGTGTGCATGCGCTTTGGTTTTGGTCGACAACGCGGTCAGGAACAAAAATATTTTATTATATATATGTTCGAATTATAATTTCAAAATTTTTATTTTATTTTGAAGACATGGCTTCGCCCCTGATTGCGGTGCTCGCATCCTCTCGGGTTGGTTCAACAGGCAGCTCCAGCCGTGCACTCATCCGACCGCGACCATCTCCGTCTGCTTCCGCCGGTCGTCTTCGTGGCATCCTCGGGCGACGTCTTCGGAAGCCACTGCTCATCTGCTCCGGCGACTCGTCCATCTTTGAAAATCCGTCGCGTCCTACTGGGGCGATAAGTCTGTAGCAGATAGGTTAGAGCGCATCCTGCAGCGCCGCCGGCTCATCTAACCTCTTTCCCAAACCCTTTGGCCACAGTGCACACCAGTGTCGACTTCTTTGGTGCTTTTCAGGTAGGAAATGGATCGATCGTCTTTGTCTTTGTATGCCCTTTTATTTTATTTTGTTTTTAAGAATGGTTTCGAGTTTACTAGGCGTTTTCCCTTCTTCCTTCCTCTCTTTTTTGGCTTTTTTGACGTTTCATGGATCTGTGTTCTTGGGTTTTGATTTTTAGAGGTTCGGTTTTGGGGTTTGGGTCTAGGCATGTTTCTCGCAAGCCACAGACGTGGTACCTCTGATCGCAGAAATCAATCTTTTCACAGTAAAGTTGATCAAAACCGCGACACGACAAACTTCTTTAGAACTGTGACTTTCTGATTTTCTACTTTTGATCAACAATGTTTTAGAGTATCATGGCACTGCTGCTCGTGTGAGCCCTTCTAACGTCTTCTTCGGTTTGAACCACATCGTAAACAAGATTGTGTTGTGTTGCAATGCACAGTTTTTGTAAGTTTTATCACGGTACTCCAATTGTTGTCGATAGAAAACTAAACCTATCACCCAACAAACGAGAAATTTGAAAGTATAGAATCAACCAATCAATAAAAAATGTGGTAGTGATGATTTCAATCAGCAAACAACTTTGTTGTTTCTGTTTATTTGAGATATTCATACCACCACAGAAGAACAGCATATCTGAACGAGTCTTAGGTTTTCGGAATGAATATGAATCTTGATGTATGAATATTGACGTATCCATAAATGCATCTAGCAGCACAGATAATCAGTCCTATTAGTGATGCATCTCCATGCACGAGTTTGACTTACCGTAATGATTTGCTTACTGTCAATGGGGTTCGCTTACTTCTTGGATTTCGGTGAAAAAATTTTAGTGCTTGCATGAAGCATTGTCTCTTAAATGTGACAATCAAGTGTTAACCAAGTCACTAGTCAGGGATAAAGTTCTTAATTCTAGGGCGCAGATATTCCAGCATAAACTCGTATTGGTAATCTTCCATAGAAGAAAAACTTTCATAGAGATTTGCAATCACCATTTGAAGGTTTTCCAGGCCTTCCGAATTTTATTCCAGCAGTTACTGGAAATAAGAAGACCAGACAGAGTATTTGCTGTTGTTGCAGGTTTTGTATTTGCTGTTTGTAAAATTGCTTCATTTGTTTATGTCCAGGTTGTGAGATGCATAGTAGTTTCTGAGTTGCACAGGCTGCTTGAAACTATCGTGGCACAACAACTGTATTCACAGGTAAGCAACTGTCGCTTAACTACAGTGCATCAACGGTTACAAACATTTCTGGAATTATTATTCCAGAAAATCAAACACATGCTGCATTTGGAAGCTGGAAAAATTTTTCTCTTCCACTGGAACTGCAATAATGTTCCTGGATTATAATTCCTGAAGGCTGAAACATTACTAGCAACTGTCCCCAAAGAATATAATATCTTATGACTGGCACTTAAGAAACAAAATAACAAATCTGAGAAGGGTTGCATTTGCATGAACAGGATGAATCCCCTGACGCTGGTCAAGCGCACTCAAAAGATCACTGCCAAAGAGGCGGAACTGGGCATCTCTGATGAGGCCTCTTGGCATGCCAAGTACAAAAATTCTGCCTATATATTCGTGGGTGGCATCCCCTTCGACCTCACCGAAGGCGACCTTCTTGCTGTCTTCGCGCAGTATGTTGTCTCTCCTTTTCTTCTACTCCTTCTTTTGAGTGTTTCCTTCTCCCTTTTCCTTTTTGGGCCTGGCTGTGATTGTCTCTCAAACTAACAAATTAGGTTAATTTTATTTTCGTACTTTTCTATGTTTTCCATTATTTTACGGTTGCAGATTAGGTCAGTTTCCATCCTCGACATAAATGCTCATTAGTTGTATCCTTTGTGTGGCCTTTGCTCTGGATTCTGTTAGTTTAGTTAGCAGCAACAAATTTGGAGCACTTTGTGCATATTATTTATTTATTTATATGCTTTCTGATTGGATGAGTGTACTGTTAGTGTAGTTAATCATGGTCAAACGAAGTTACTGTTAACAACGATCAACTTAAGTTGGTCGTTTGCTCACTTTGCTGCTGTTAATGTGTGTTAGCATCTCAATATTTATTTCATTGGTACACTTGGTTATGTTACTTTCTCTCTGGTAGTCAACTATTAATCAAATTGCAATGACTGGCTGTGGTAGTTTGTCCTTGCACAAACTCGCATTAGGTACCAGAAATCAGAAGTATGGATGTGAGGTGGAGTGGCATGATTACGAGTTAATGGAGGAATGTATCTAAATATTTACATACGTGATTGGTTAGACTTGAGAATTTGAGATTGTGCTGTTCTATAAAGAGAACCCTCCTGAATCAAACTCTAATGAGACTATGAAAATATGCAAACTGCTATTTGTGAAAATTGTGGTCATTTTTTCACAACTCCAATGCTGTCTCTGTGTTTTTTTATGGTTCTTTTGCTAAAAACATATTTGAACTGCACTTTTTATGAAAAAAGTACAATTTTTTGGAGGCTAGAATGTTTATGAATTTTTTGGCTTTTACATGGATCATGATTGAGCAAAGCAACTGTTGATTTTTACATGATGAATCATGTAGTTGCATTCATATGGTTGCTTTCGTGAGAAATACATAAACTTGCAAATTAACCTTCCTTGCAATCATGCAAACATTAGTTCCTGAGTTACTTATGGCTAAGGTTCTGATTTTATAACACAAAGGCTGAAGTGCTTCTACTTTATGGTTAAAACATATTTCTGTTCTCAAAATTAGAGTTAGGTGAAGCAAGTCACTACAACTGCTGTTTGGAGACACAACAGCTAAGCTATACCAAACATAGTAGAAAAGGCGTTTTTTTCGAAAAAAACGCAAAAAAAGCAATAAATTAACTAGCCGTTTAAAACTTTAAAAAAGGTGTTTTTTTTTAACTCATTTTTTCCAGTTTTTTTAATGTCAAATGGTTTTTTTTTTCATTTTCTATTTTTTATTTGTTGCAAATCTACTTATTTTTTGATGTTTGTGTTATTAGTTTCTCACTTATTTAATTTTTTCCCCATTTTTAGTTTTTTAAAATTTTTAAAAATTTACCATATTTTTTCTATTTTTTTCAAACTCGCCGTTTAAAACTCCGAGACATTATTTGTGACTATGATACCAACCAACTCTTTTTGGCAAATAATAGGCCAGTAAGAGCCCCAACCTTGGTTCCTTTGACAACCCATAGTGTGAATCCTGCCTAGGCTATATTGAAGGATAGTAGGGGTTTTATGACACCTTGAAGTTAGTCATGTATTAGAGATTGTGAGACATCTTCATGTCCTTGCAAATGGGGTTAGTTTTGCGATTATTTTTGTGGCCAATGTTGCAAAAGGTGTACCATAACGCATATCGGTCAGAACAACCTATACATGTATCGTAAGTTTATCGTAAACATATCGTAAATTTGTTTTTAAAAAAATCAGGAAAATAGAGAAAAATTTTGGAAAACAAGGAACATCTGTTCTGTATAAAAAACTCACCACATACATAAAGTCAACATCCAGACCTGAGGTTTCACACACGCAGATGTATGTTCCTTAAAAAGGTGAATTATAAAACTCCACATAAGAGGACTTAAGATTCTTAGACTGATGAGGTTGAGAAACTTTCAGGGGTATTATAAGTCTTAGTCTTATACTACCATGTGTCCAGTCTGTAGCATCTTTTGAATGCAAATTGAAGTCCTATTTTATAAACTGAATTTCAGGTACGGAGAGGTTGTTGATGTCAATCTTGTTCGAGATAAAGGTACGGGTAAATCCAAAGGTTTTGCCTTTATTGCATATGAAGACCAAAGAAGCACAATTCTTGCAGTAGGTATGTTCTCAGTCTAGCCATAAACAAACCATGCGCTCAAGCCTGCATGCATATGAATGCCATCACTAGATTTATTTCTCTAGAAAGACATACAATAAAGCAAATAGAACCTAGCAAGCCTGCATGCATATGAATGCCATCACTAGATTTATTTCTCTAGAAAGACATACAATAAGGCAAATAGAACCTAGTAACATGGTTACGTGGGCTGGGTTTTCTTACCTTTAGTTTTTGAAAGAAAAAAGTCAAAAACAATATATAGCTTGTCGTTTAAATGTAGAAATGTTGTAGAATGGCCTGATACTTGTACAATGCAGAAATAAGTCAAACTAACATCAAGTAAAGCCATGACTAGTTATATTTTTCTCATATAATAACAAGAAAGTGTACATTAAGCTACTCTATGGTTGCATACTTCAGTATAACTGAGTGTCATATATCAGTATGTGGCAATGAAAAATAACAAATCTGCAAAGAAGAGAAAACATTAACAAGATATTCAACATTCACAGCTATCCAACAGTCAGCAAACTCATTGTGCATATATATGTTATCTAAAAGTTAAAAAGTAAAGCCCATTGCAAAGAACATATCGACAAGAACATTGCTTTTCGAGTTTTGGGTGAATAAGTGGGTGAGTTTGAGTTTTGGATAAACCGAGTCCCGGCCTCATTGACTAGTTGAGTTTTTAAACATTGCAATAAAATAAATGTGTGCTCGACTTCTGAAAGGAATGCCTTCTTGGTATTTATATGGGTTCAATATCTTATGTTCTTGCAGACAATCTTAATGGGGCAAAAGTCCTTGGCAGAACAATACGGGTTGACCATGTGGCTGACTATAAAAAAAGAGAAGAGAATGAAGAGGAAGAGCAGAAGAAGAGGGAAGAACGTGGTGTCTGCCGCGCATACCAAAGAGGTGATTGCACTCGTGGAGCTTCATGCAAATTTTCTCATGATGAGCAAGTAAGATTTTTCAAGTCCTTATCAGTCGTATTTGCTTTGACTGCAAGCATGTTACCATAGGTATGAAACAGAAACTTTGGGGCAAGGGGCATCATCTTGTGCCTTCTGTTATTATTACTAGATCTTGTTCTGTAAATCTTAGGCTTGCTGGGCAGCACCTTCCCATGCCCATATTTCCACGGGAGATGGGAACTGAAAAGGAAAAAAAGGAAAAATGTTTTTTTAAATAAATGAAAAATTATCTGGGTATGTTGTTCCTGAAACCTAGACAAAGTAGATTAGGCAGTCATGACATGTTGCAAGGCAAATCCACTCTTGATCTTCATTAGCACTATCATAGGTTGGGATGATCACGTGCTTGCTGGGCTTGTGGTTAAATTATTGTTGACTGCCAAAAATGTTGGGGCTGACTGTTAATTGAGTAGTAGTTGATTGATGTATTATGAGCGTAAGAGTGATAAATGCATGTTATTGACCCTTTTTTTTTCAATTAATTCCTTGCACTTTAGAGATGTGCAAACACAGGATGGGGCCCTAGAGAGGGTGAATCAAGGTGGGGTCATGACAAATATGATGGGCCATCAAGCAGTCGTGGTGGTCATACTGCCAGTTCAAAGGGTTATCTGAAAGAATCCGTGGATAATGCTCGTTTAAGATCAAGAGGTCATCATAAGGATGAACATAGCTCCAGGGCTGGGAGCAATGACCCTCAAGGGTACAGGTACTCTAGGCGTTCTGAACCAAATGCGGAGAGAGAGATGGATACGCAAGGAAGCAGGAAAAGGTCCAGGTTTGAAGGCCTTTCTTCTGTTTCTAGGTACCAGGCGGAAGAAGAAGATTACAATCGGAGGTCTCGAAGATAGACAACCGGGTGATGATGATTTATTTGAAGTTGGGAGCACTTCAGTGGCAACCTTTTGTCATACACACAACATTATGTGGAGGTTATTAATCGCCCAGGTGTTTAGCTGTAGCATCTTTATTTCCGCATCCTCCTTCAAGGTGGTTCATGTGCTGTGATTCCGAGCAAAATTGCACAGGCTGCTAGGACTCCCATGGTTTTGCCTTGAACCAATTTAAGCTTACATGGTGCACGCTTACAAACAGCATGAGAATCAAATACACTATGATAGCACAAGATTTGTGCATTTGCACTTTAAAAATCTTTCAGAAAAATGCATACCTGTCGAAGAATTTGCTGTTAAATCAGGTCATTTCGATGTGCACGATAATAGCACAAAATTTTTGCATTTGCACTTTTAAGTCATTTATTTTTCAAAAATGCATCCGTGTCTATGTGGCCACGCTAGTTTAGTTTATTCCCTCACCAACGGACACTAACGTGGATGATGAAAAAGAAGAAAACGGCGACGATCGGATCTGCGCGAGGTAATAATAATATTCCCAATATCAACTCTCTCTCCCTTTGTTAAACTGTGTTCACATCTTGAAAATAAAACGTCAATAAACGTGTCTTCCTGAAAAAGACACCAGAAAATAAAACGAAAAAGATGCGTTTTTTAGCGTGTTTGTACTGCATGTTAGATTTTTCTTTTTTTCCAAGTGTCCAGCCAAACCGTGAGTTCCTATTTTTCAAATGTATTGAAGAAGAGGGAGAAATGATTAACCAGAGCATAATAAAGAAGAAAGAGTGCTGAAAGGTGCATGTTCTACTATGTAGTAATGGAGATTAATTATGTAATAAAGAGGAGACAGAGATGGTAAACAAAAAACTTAGATGCACTAAAGAAAAGAGTGAAAGTCAGAGAAGAGAGTAAGAGCCAATATGCTCCTACTCAACCCTAACCCATAGCATTAACTCAGCCTTCATATCATGAGAATGAGTAGATTGGGCCTAGCATGGGGACCAGATTTATTATTTCGTAAATCCTACATATGGCTATTATCTATTTTTAATGTACTATTTTTCACCCACATCCTATCATGTGTATGATTTTATCTAATCATTTTACAATATCTTATTATTATTATTTATTTATTTTACTTTTACCTAATTTTTAGGATTTATAAGTTTTTTATTTTTTAAAAAAATCCTTAGATTTTTTCAAGAAATATAATTTTTACCATATTAAACCTGAGAAATAACTCACTGTATAATACCCGTAAATGGTATATATATATATATATATATATATATATATATATATATATATATATATATATATATATATATATAGTGCAGGTTATGATGACCTAACTTTTATGAGAAAGTTAATGAAAGTAATCCCTTCGTAGGTGTTGGGATTTGCCCTAATTTGGTAAGTAATCCTCTTTGTCAAGTTGTACAATACATATTCTTAATGTCACTTTTGAACAAACGTTATGCAACTCAAAACATTGCTCTCTTGCTGAAAGAAAAAATGTGACCTTCCAAGACCCTACTAATGGCGCAAGGGTAACCGAAGATGTCAAATTTAGTTATAATTTAGTTCCCATGAAAGGCCCAAATCTGTGCAACAACATAATTTCCAGATGGAACTCTTGGCGAGACTTGCTTGAAACCAACCCACACGCCGGCTCTTTGTCCCTATAAATCCAGCATAGCGAGGCTGTGCATCATAGACAGTAAACTTTGTGCCCAAGAAGTTCTATCTATCCATATAAAACTCAAATTTATTAAAAGAGGCCTACACTAGACAAAACAAGTTCCCATATATGAAGGCAATGTATAGCTCTAGCAAGCAATAAATAATATGACATGATTAAATATTTTAACAGAGATAGCACGAGAAGGAACATGTTTTGTTAATTGAAGATGATTAAATAAATAACGAAGGAACCGGCGTGAGTAATATTGGTCAATTTCTTCAGCAGAGAAACCAGCCCATCGGACTTCATTGAATAATCTTATAAGGGCTTTGATATTAGAGCTCACCTCAATTTCCCCATACAAGTTCCACTTCTCTTGGGCATTGTGAGACTTCACGCTAACAAGCAACTCACGCACAATTACTCTCGGTGAAAGCCCAGCCTTTGTCCTCCATTGAATTGCTGGTCTCGGTAGAGCCTGTTATATTGAAGAATCATATGATTGCGAGCAGCAGCCAAATACTGCTTGAGGTCCTTCAAGATGACATCTCCACACCTTATAGTAACACCTCGTCCTCAAGGTGTGAATTCAGGAAAACTGTTATCTTTTGTTACCTTGCGTGTGCCCAACCATCGATAAGGGAACAAGGCTGGGCTGTCTTTTAACTGTAATATATATATATACATATATATATCTATTATATGATATATATCTGTTATGTATATATATATAATGTTAGAATATACATACATATATATATTTTGTTATATATACAATATACAAATATATTATGTCATTTATATGTTATATATATTTACATATATCACCTATATATAAAATACATATATATATAAACACTATATAATATGTATATTATATATATTATATAGTGTATTACAACATTATAATATTGTAATACTATAACATTGTAATACTATAATACTATCATAGTATAAATTTGTTATAACACTATAAATGTTATAATATTATAATACTACATGTGATACAGCACTATAACACAATATTGTTATAATATTATAACGCTACATGTTACAACAATAATATTATAACATTACATGTTATAACAATGGTGTTATAATAACACTACACATGTAATAGTATTACAACATTATAATAATAGTGTTATAACACTATTATTGTTATAGTGTTATAACACTATTATTATACTATATATTGTTATAGAGTTATGGTGTTATTGTATTAT
The DNA here is from genome assembly GCF_008831285.2 of Nymphaea colorata. Taxonomy (NCBI): domain Eukaryota; kingdom Viridiplantae; phylum Streptophyta; class Magnoliopsida; order Nymphaeales; family Nymphaeaceae; genus Nymphaea; species Nymphaea colorata. Next base: position 15,955,903 of record NC_045143.1, read on the forward strand.
AACACCATAACATTACTATATTATAGTGTTATAATACTAACATTAATGTGTTATAACATTATAGTGTAATAGCGTTATAATACTATATCATTATAGAGTTATTACAATGTGACACTATAATGTCTTAGTGTAATAGCATTATAACACTATAACATTATGATATTATAGTGTTACAACAATATAGTATTATAAAACTATAACACTAAAAGTATTACACTGAACTTATATAAATATATAGATAATGTGTTATACATATACATGATATACATATGTTACACAAATATGTCTATACATTATGTGTGTGTGTGTGTGTATGTATATATATATATACTTATTATTTCATAAATACACATATATACATATATGCATGTTAATATATATGTATACATATATATAGAGTGATGTATATAACATATGTATACTTATATTTGTTATTATGTAATATAAATATAATATTACATAATACATACATACATAATACAAATATAATATATATATGTATATATATATATATATATATATATAATACATACAATATATACGTAATTGCATATCATATTGACACATACAATTGTCGCATGGTTTGAATCTTGAAATAAACTTAAAACGTAATTTTTTCAGTACAATTTTGTTTCGATAAAAAATAAAACACCGATATAAGTATAATGGAGGTATGAATCCGAGACATCCAAAGTGTCTTGACACACTGTGGAGATTGAAGGAATGGTGGGGATTTGATTTTCAGTTATGAAATACTCCTTCTCTATCAAATTTGTTAGGATCTTATTAGTAATTATTATAAGTCATTTTTTAGCCTACCTTTTGTAAAAGTTTTAAAGTTTATTCAAGTTAAATTTGTGAACTAAAATTGTTTCTTGTAAGAGTAACCACAACCACTCTGTAGCAGTTACTCTCTCATCTTTTTCACCTGTTTTCCTTTAAATGCTAACTCATATTTGGTGGGGCTGGAAGGAACGTTTAAAAATACTCATTCAAAAATAAAAAAATAAATAAGCGACTGGTGTGAGCAACATGTGGCTCCGCCACTAGCGTTGGTTGATGACTGGTGTGAATGGATTAATGGTGTGGTGTGGTGGTGGATTCGGCTGGACCGTCACGCTCGGGCTCGGCGCCGTCGTTTGACGATGACGGACGGCCATGCATGCTTCCCGGGGCCCCATAGTTCCGCTTTTACCTCCATGCGAGTCTGTGAGCCTGCCCACCTCCCTGTGGCAACCAGGGATCAGATCAGCCGTTGTTCAGCACTCGGAGGCCCTAGTAACTTCATCATCAATTCAATCCCCACGGGATCCACGCGATCAATTAGGCTAAATCTGGTGGGTGAGAGCAAAGGAAAACAAAACGAAGGGAAAAAATAAGGCAAGCGGTAATTGACGCGCGCGCGAGAGAGAGAAAGAGAGAGGTGTCCTGAGAAGAGAGCATCAAACGAGGCAGGACGTGAATATTTTTTTTTTTTTTTTTTAAAAAAAAAACATCGATGATGTTGGCAACCGTGATTTAAGGATAATATTAAAAATAGCTCAAGCAGATAAAATATATTCACTTAATTCATTTAACGACCAAATAAAAATAAAATATTTTTTATGAATCATAACGTCAAAAAAAATTGCAATGAGGATCATCTTGGCCCGTTTTCTACAAACCAGAAAGAGTAGACCCTTTTCACATATATACTAGAAGGTAAACCGTCCATGCCGTCGGTCGGGCCTTGTATAATGCTAAGAACAGCCAATTTATTTGAATAAAAACATGTTTTTCCTCGTCAACTAAGTCAGCGAAAACTTTGACAGCAAAGGAAAAAGCGAACGGGACTCCGCTTGTCAAAATCTTCTGGAAGAATGACGTTATTTTGACGCAGTTAATCTCCGAAGTGTGAAAATTAACATGCATGTTTTAAAAAACACTTGTTTGTCCAGGGGCTAAACATAAACGTTCATACGACCACTAAATCAAAAAAAAAAAGAATCGAAATTTTTTAACATCGGTCAACTCTTATTTTTTAAAAGGGTCGCGAGGGCCGAACTGAAATCCTTGAAAAATTTAATACATGAAATTTAAATTGGTCAGTGGAAGAAAAGTGCGAAAAAGTAATACCGTTAGAATTTGACGCTTGTTTAAATAAAGAACAGGTTTTTTTGCAAAAAAAAAAAAAAACTCGTTCACACGAGAAAATTGGCAGAAGCTGGCACAAACGATTGATTATTCTGAAAAATGAGAAAAAAACATCTGATTAATTTCTTTAATTAATAGCAAATATTCTTAATTAAGTTAATTGTACATTTTTAAATAAGACAAGCACGGCCAACAAAATGGCTTTTCATTTTGGAAAAAGTGCAGTTAACACACATATTCACATGTATACTTATCATCACAATTTTTACAAACTGATTGATCACCATTTTCTGGGACGTTCAAATGCGGAAGTTCATCAATCTTAATTTGGAGGGGTTAATTAGGATGTTACTAATCTAAGCAGAGATGGTGTCATGGAGTCCACAGCCAGTTTATGAGCTGCTGGTCTGCCACCTTTGAGCTAGCTAGCTGGTTAATAAATGGCCGTCTTTTCGATGTTAATGGTGCTTGACTGTGGGAGTGATATCGGAGTCTCAGACTTCCCAACACCATACGCCTGCCTTGCAGGTCGCGGCAACACCGTTTCAGGTTATCAGCTGCTTTTTCGGTTGGTTGCTGTAATTAATTTCTCGATGCAGACTGCCTGCAAACCATAATACCCGGTACTATCTTCTTCTTCATTTCTTCTATTTCTACTTCTATGCATGAGACCCTTCTCAACAGAAGAGTGATCTATGAGAACCTTGTGGGTATGGCGCGATCTATTGGTGATCCAGTAATGTATGCAAATTAAAGCGGAGGATGATTGAGTGACGATGGCTCCAGAAGACGCGAGATATATGACGGGGGCGACCTTGGCCAGCTGCTTTTAAACTTCATATTTGTAATCTAAGTTTCTGACAGTTTTTTCTTTCCTTTTCTTTTTAAAGAATGATGTGGGGGCTAGGCAGAAGACTGCTACTCTCTGAATTCTTGGATGTTCTGACTTGAACTCCTGGTTTGCTGGATAAAGTTTCAGTTGGTTCCATGAAACTATTAAATGCAGAAAGTAGTTTGATCGAAACTAAGACAAGGAAATACACTGTATGTCAGATCAGACAGGCATCTGGTCTCATGGCAAAGTGACAGAGGCCTCGTACGTAGCAGAGTCAATCAGCTCGCAAACTCTGACAAGTCCCGAGCAAGGCTCCCTCTTTTGTTTTATTTTTTTGTTTTTCTTTTTGCTAAGTTTGGTGGCACATGATGAAAGCGTACGATCAAAAAAACATACACAGGAAAGAGCACTAAATTCGTAATGGGTACGTATATTTAGTGATTGTCGAATTCATCCAAGGTATTTGATTTTTGAGACAAATTTTATTTGCGATTAGCAGCTCGTCACATTGATGTAATCAGGAAAATTTTGCTCTCGCTATTTGAAAAATGCCCGTCTTATGTTGTTTGACTATTTTTTTTCTCCTGAAATTAATCGCGTTGTTTAACACGCTTCTTGTTTGAATTTACGTCCCTACTTCTATTTTCGTTCCCGCTCCACACCATTTCCCGAATTCCAGCACTTTTTCTAATATAATAATATTCTTGGAAACGGCTGCTTCTCAGCTTCTTTCACGTGTCACTTTTCGTGTATCTTTTACATTTACTTGTCACGAAGAACAAGTTATATTAATAAAAGCCTACGAATGTGTTTAGAGATTACTTTCGGGCTATTATTCAGTCGCTCTGAAGTTGTGAACTCAAGTTAAATTTGGGGAGGGGGCGTTGTTTTGTAACAAGAAAATCCTTTTCATATTTAGGGAAGGGTGAAAAAAAATCAGGGAAGTAGTTGGCCCACCTTGAGGCCATCCGTTTTTGCTTTCTCCTGGAAATTTGGCCTTCGAAGTAGTAATACAGCTGAAAATTTTCTCTTAGATGAGATTTTATCCATTTTGTAAACCCTTAAAATGTAAGGGACGCTACTACTTTGAAGCCGGCACTTGTATGGGCTGCTTTGACAGTCATGTTCATGAAATGATCTTTAGTGCTTTAAAATTTTTAAGAGTACGTATATTAAAGAATTCAATTGGCCAAAATGAATTATTGATTAATTTGCACAAGGCTGAGTGTCTCTTTCCTCCTCCGTCTGAACTGATGTTTGTTGAGCTCATCTCATCTAGGTAGAAGCCATTGCCGACTGTCGTTGGTGGTGGTGTCTGTGTTGGAATAGTGGGCCACGGATTCCAAAAGGACAAGTGGGGGAGGGGACTGGCCTAGATTGAGTGCTTGCTGTGAGCAGCATCGTTGACGCTGGAGTCAAAAGCGAAACCACCACCACCAACGGAAACAAACAGCTCTCTCCAGTTATGTGTGCTCTGTTCCTGCCAAACTATCGGTCACGACGACAACCCAAATCAAGAGACTTGTGGAATGCGAAACAACCTGACGATCTTCCCTCTGTGTGAAAGGTTTTGCAAGGGAAACGGGAGTCGGTGTGGTTGTTTGCAATCTGAGTGCCGGATTGACCGATCGATCCTACCACCACAAAAGAGAGGAAGGGTGAAAGAGGGGGAGAGAGGGGAAGTGAATGATTCTGACTTCTGAGCAAAGAGACTGGAAGGCAATCATTCTCTCGTTTTTTTGGTCAAGGAGGAATCTGAGAATTTTCACCTTGTACCATGCAGAAATAACATACCACCAGTCGGAGCCGTCCTCCTCGGGCCTCCGCCTGCCTACTCAGCTTTTACCAGCCCAAAATATATACCGATTTTCTCCTCCACCTTCTTTTTCTTCGTCTTTTTCCGTTTTCTCCCAAAGACTTGTCTTCTTGCTCCATTCAACAGAAGTTTCCTGCTCTCCTTCCCTTTAAATTGGAAACCCTTGTTCTTTGTTTCAGAAGGGCTTCCTCACTGGTAGAAATTCCAGTTTTTCAGCTGCCGGAACATCGATTCGGTTCTCTTCCAAAACGGTATCTTTCTCACTCTCTTTGTGATTTTGCTAAATTTTCTCCGTAACGCTTATTTATTTCTCCATGGCGAAGAAACTTCAACCATTTGGCGATCCCAACCCGACCCGAACGCATTAATGAAGCTCTTGCTCATTAGCAGTATTGATAATACTTGCGTTTTCGCACCGTGCCGCCGATACTCAATTTCACGTCTAGTTCCTTCTTCTTTTGCTGGGGAGGTTTCCTTCTTTTGTTTCGTCGTAGTTCTACGGGGCTACTTTGCAGATGACCCCTTCTGAACTTATCCTTCAAATTGCCGTCTGGTTGTATCAGTCCCCTTCCAGGAAACGCAATTTAGCACGGTTTGACTGCTTATTGTTGTTACCAGAGCTCTAGATTTATTAGACGCGATGTTGCTCTTTCTTCCATGTTAACGTTGTTCACGGTGAGAATAGCAAAACCATAAGCAAGCTGTCCACTGGACTGCTCCATGAATGATTTTTATCATGCTAACTATCTCCAGATGATCCGGTCGTGGGTGTATAATCTCCCTTAAAGAAATGGAAAAGCAATTACTGCTCGGCAACCAGAATAATGACAAGGCAGCAGCTGCGTCACGAACGCAATCGATCCCTGGGGAAAATTACTGCAGGATGTCTTCGGCAATTACAAAGTTCTTGTTTTAATTTTTGGAAAAAAAGGAAATTGGTAAATGATTATGAAAAGTCATAAAACGAGCCGAGCCAATATCAAGTTACATGTTTGTTGTAGGCGAGGTAAAATTTTGCAGTTTTCAATGCAAGCGCTTCTGGTTTTCTCGATAACATATTGGCTTTTGAGCTTCACGACGAAACAGTAATACTTCAAGAGCCCAGGAGAAGACTTCCTATCAAACGGCTTTTACAGCTGACTGGAGTGGGACGAAATTTCAGTAGGAAAAATGAAAAGGGGAAGTAAATGACAGGACGCAAGTTCTTAACGTCAAACGCGTTATATAGTTGACGTTTAAGGTCCTTTCCCCTTTAAAGTCGCTTCATCGAACTAGAACCAAAAGCATGTCTGACTAGGCTGGGAAGACGTTGCCTGACTGGCTTCTTTTTTCCGTTCAATATTCAATATCAGAGGAAACGTAAAACGTAAGTTTTTTGGCGGACAGTGGGTCTTCGTTGGTTTCTATCTTCACATCATGTTCTGTTTACTCGCGATGTACCTCCATGCCAGTCATGTGAACTCCACCTTACCTCGTCCAATTCATCTTTCAGACATAAAATTCTGGTTCATCCATCAAAGCCGATTGCTCACTGGCATTTTCAGCTGCACTCAACGGCTATGTGGGTTTGCTGCTTTGGTTCCTCACAGGAGAAGGAAAAGAACAGAAGTGCTGCTGCGGAGCATGCAGATGGTAAAAGATTCAGTGTGTTCGCATACATGTTTTATAGTTAGCATCTGATGCGTTATCTTCAATTTCTTTTAATATGCTTCTTACATTTCCGTGCGTAACTAGTACTATTTCACTTTCTTTCTTCGTCCCTGATGCAGTCATTTTTTACATAAACAATTACCATATATTCATGGACTTTTAGGTGGTTTCTTTAAGTTCTATAGCCAATTGGATGATTTTCTTTACACACAAACAACAGAAAATTTTGCTGATGTCTTTATTGCGGAAATCATCTGGAATCAACTTAATGCATTATATCCGCTACCAAATAATTGATGATATCTTGTGAGAGACAGATATTTATCAAACATATATTCGAACTTATAGCTATGCTTTGAGAGCTCAGGTAAAAAGTTGTTGCCTACAATTTCTTGAAGGCTCTTCCTGGCAAACCACTCATACCTATGTTGTGACTGGAAAGTAGATACATGTCTCTTTCTTGCCGTGCGTTGGAATCTCTAGAATTAATCTTACGTATTTAACCTTTTCATTTGGCTGGGCAGAGCTTTCCAAAGCTGCATTTTCGACCCAGTTATATTCCGAAAATGAAATGAAGCGGGCAACAAATAATTTTCAGCAATGTAACAAAATAGGCGGTGGTGGTTTTGGTGTGGTTTACAAGGTATAACTTCCATCCTAACTTTCAATTCGTTTACGTGTTCCTTTGCAATTGATTTTGGTGTCTCCGTGTCTTTTTGCCTGCAACCAAGAAACACTTCTGTCTTTGCTTCCACCAATTTCTTCTTTAGTCTTTTCATATTATTTCACAGTTTGTAGACACGAGAACAAAAAGGAACTTGCATAAAATGTGATTTCTCCTGGCGTGCTATTACCCTAGGAATAACCTCAAGAGTAGATCAACTTAGTAATGTTTATCAAAAGGACACGTATGGCATGCCATTACTATTTCTTAGATGTAACTAGGAGCAAAAAAATTGTAGATGAGTTCCAAGCTAGAAATGTTTGGCACTGCTAGCTATGCCTAATCTCCCATGTCAACCATCTGGGTTTTCCAGTTTTGATGTTTACCTAGGAATAGCAGCAAAGCTGTCTCTTGTCTTTGAAGTAGATTTAAGTTTCAACAAGCTACCCTCATTTCAAAATCTCTCTAATAGAACTAGAACTAGTATGGTTCAGAAAACAGAATAGATCACCAAAAGAAACATACTCTGAACTCATGCAGGTCAGCTATCAATTGTTGTCCAATAACATTGCATAATTCTGGCTAGCAAGGTTCACTCCACAGTGATTGGATGGAGATTTGGAACTCAATGAAATATTTATGCCTAATGGGGTTGTTGTTAATTGCACATGCTGAATTCCTGTCATAATAGTTTATAAGTTTATGCACATCTTTGTCGTAATACTATACTTGGTAACGAATTCTGAACTCCTATCACAGCAATTTGGTGTCATTTTGCTATAGAACGGTTCTGTAACCGAGTACTGAGCCTTCTGGTTTTATAAGTTGTATAATTGTGGCTGAATGCAGGGCATCCTAAAAGACAAGATGGAAGTTGCAATCAAGAAGCTCTCCACAGAATCAATGCAAGGAGACAATGAGTTTTTGACAGAGATTCAAACCATATCAAACATTAGGCACCCAAATCTTGTCCAACTGATTGGATGCTGTGTACAGGGAAGCAGTAGGATGCTAGTTTATGAATATTTGGAGAACAACAGCCTTTCAAATGCTTTATTGGGTAATGTTTGTGGATGGAAATACATGAATCCTAAAAATAATCAGTGCTAAGTCAAATTTCTTGAATAAAATAAAGCGCTACTTTTGAAGACTACTGCCAAAAATAGCTCCTTCATCACAATTCAGCAAGTATTGAACATAGCCAATACCACATGATGAACCACTCTTATAAACAGATGTATTTCATTCTGGTTTGGGTATTGTATACGTATTGATGTTGTCACATGTGCAGCCCCAAGAAACAAGAAGATTGCACTTGGGTGGTCTAAGAGAGCTGCAATCTGCATCGGCACTGCTCGTGGACTTGCATTTCTCCATGAGGAACTGGAACCACATATTGTCCACCGTGATATCAAAGCCAGCAACATTCTTCTTGATAAAGATCACCTTCCAAAGATTGGAGACTTTGGACTTGCAAAACTTTTCCCAGACAATGTTTCTCACATCAGTACACGTGTTGCAGGAACAATGTGAGGTTACATACCAATAAAATTCCTGTGCAGCTTCTAGTTTATGTCTCCCATTAAGACGTATGCTTCAAAGAATTAAAGGACTCCTTATGGAAGCTAAGTTTTACCTAGTTAAAAATCACATGCTCAAATTTTCTGCAATTCTGTATTCTATGATCCTCCTAATAAGGGCATGCATCAAGATGATTGGAACAGGTCTCTTATAATCCTATTCAATTATTTGCTTAAAACAACCATGTAGGCACACTTGGGAACATTATTGTATCACATTGCATGCTTTAGCTTTTCTGCATGAACCCATGCATAGATTTGTCGTAGGCATAGTTTTGATGCCAAGGGAAGCTCTTGATGGTTCATTCAATTTTAAAAGCAAACAAGACAGAGAAGTTCGAAGAATTAGACAGTCAATGCTGTACAGGATGTGTGCTCTTGTTGCTGTAAATGTAGCATCCATGCACACAGAAAACAGCACATATATGCCAATTTCTTGCTATACATTGAATGTGCCATCTGCTAATAATTTCCATGTCAGATTAGGAAAATGATATCTCTCACTCTTAACCACATTCCCACATTGCCAATTTCGTGCTGCCAAGTTCATTAACAAAGTTGATTTTTTATTGACAAATATGTTCATTGTTAACTTGATTTTCTTATCTGCTACGTTAGTTAATGGTGCATTCTAATTGTGAATACATGGCTTCACTTACAGCATAAATTTTTTCCATCACTAACACCATTACTATTCTTGAGGTTGACTTGCAATCCTGCAGTAAATAAAAAATGTAAAAATGAAATGGTTAGAGTGTTAAAGACTTGCTCTTGATTCTGTTAGCTTAGTAGTTAGATATGTTTCATTTAGTTTTGATGATTTTGCATGCAGTGGCTATTTGGCACCGGAGTATGCATTATTAGGACAGTTAACAAAAAAAGCAGACGTTTACAGCTTTGGGGTTCTCCTCCTTGAAATAATCAGTGGCCGAAATGTTTCAAAGCCAGATTGGGCAGAAGCTGATTTGTCTCTTTTGGAATTGGTAACCTATAACATCCTGATTGTCTATTTGGAATTTTTTCTTGCAATTTTTGGTTGTTGTCATAAAAGAATTAGTTGGTTTGAAATATTTCATTCTGACAAGAAATGATTCCTGTCAGAAATCTATTGTGTTTTAGACACTATAGCTTTTCTGGCATTTGCCTTCTTTAGTTTGGCTAGAAATAGTCCCAAGAGAAAGTCAATAAGCTTACTGGAACAGTTATTGCATTACCTTCCCAAGTGTCCTTCCTTTGAGGGTCAAGAGGGATTAAACCCCAAGAAGAGGTGAGGAAGGGGGAAACTGTCAAAACGGAAACTTTTTAATAGGGAAGGTAAATCTTTTGTCAGCCAATCATTTAGTTTACAGTGTGGACATGCAATTTTTCGGTGTATTGAAGGATTTTTTTTTTTCTTCGCTTCTTTTAAATGAAAAGTGCATTTAGAAAGATAAAGACATTGATTTACTTTAGGTAAAAATCTACGTGCTGTCTTTCTCCCTGTGTTGAACGAGTTGACCTTTTGGCGAATAACTTGCTTATTCATGAAAACAATTGCCATGCTAGTAGCCGGTGGTCTCAGTTTGTCCTTGAATAACTGCAGCAGCAAAAGCACTTGACGTTGTGTTCTAAATGTTGAATAAATATGAATTTTGCCAACAGGCGTGGAAATTGCAGCAGGAAAACAGAGTGCTTGAGATTGTAGACGAAGAATTGGAAGAATATCCTGAAGCAGAAGTGTTGCGTTTTATCAAGGTAGCGCTCTTCTGTACTCAAGCAACAGCGAGCAACAGGCCATCTATGACGCAGGTGGTAGAAATGCTTTCAAAACGAAAACATCTAAATGAGGATTTGCTAACTGAGCCAGGCATACTAAGGAAACCTGACCATCTTTTTGGGGCCAAGGGAGGTTCCTCCCTCAGCACTCTGGTTTCTCAAGACAATGCATCCATGCAAATGGGTAGTGCAATTTCAATGTCACAACTGTACCCCCGTTGATATATAACTTATAAGCATAGATATTTGTAAAGTCATGAAGGCCTCTCTCAAGATAGCGACGTGCTGCGGATGATTTTTTTGGGTTCTTCGATTATTTTTAACTATGAGGAAGCCGGTCAACATCACCAGCCACTAAGAAACTGTAACAGAAACCACTCAGTATTCATGCACTGGCAGGTAGGAAGGTGCGAGAACTTCACCGTCTGTCTAGGGGGAGGGATCCGGTCGGTCCATCTAGGTCAGCGTTGCTGCCTCCCACACGCTGGGAATCTTCATCAGGCTGCTGCAGATTTTTGTTTTTTTCCTTCTCCTAGTGACCGATATGGGGAGAATGGGTGCTGTTTTGTACGTCGAAATGAACTGTGAGATCGGGTCAGCTATGACGGATATTATCAGATCTCTTAAGCTTCTGAAATAAGGAAATTGATATAATTCTTTCATCTCTTCAGCTTCTGGATCGACTGAAAAAGTTAAATATGAACAAGTTAAATATGTTATTCTTTTCAGCCGGAAATTTGTGGTCTTTCCATCTTTTTCAACTTTATATCAGTGAGGATTCAAGGGAAAAAGATGTATCTGCCTTGAACTTGAACTTGAACTTTGTAATCACCACAGTTTCTATGCCATTAACTTTAGAAGCATCACATTTTCAGGTCGGTTCTTCGGTGAAATTCTTTCCTTTGTGTGTATGTGTGTGCTTTTCTCTGATGTGATCGTCTCAAAAAAATATCAGCCTACACAAAATAAAAAAAGTTATCTTAAGGAAAATTTGCATTTGGGAAAAAATACTGTATATCCATTTTCTATTGATTTTGAAAGTGTTGCAAGAATCTTCCGCTGCTACCCGTCTGGGGTCATTCGCCCATAATGCCACGATATTTTTGGAATGTCGCTTATAATGGTGGTGTCCATAGCTTGAAGATGTCACGGTTTCATCAGCGATCCAGTGTCCATATAACGTATGTATAGCGAATCTAATCACTGTTATTACCCATAACCCCATGACATTGGTCCTCATTACTAAACGAGCCTGCAGGAGGACGCCTCCAACCCTTTCATTAATGAAGAACATTTACAGATAAAATGGTCTAGCTAGAAAATAAAGGCCTCTACACAATTGGAGCCATTACTTCTTGCCGTCGATATTATAAATTGGTCACGGATAACATATTGTAATGCGGGTGAATTATGGCTAAACAACTTATTTTTCGTCTTCGATGAAAAGCTCAATAAATTCACGGAGGTTAACATCACAACATCAGGAGGCGTTTGATGACCCCAGTCTTCGCTTCTCAACACCCAGATTCATGCTTCCCTGAGTCCGCTTCCTTCACCAACAGATTGCCTTAGAGATCTGCATTCCTGTTCAGGTAAAGTAAATCATCTTGACATCGGCAACAAGGATTTACAGGTACCTTTCCAGGCATCCGGACAATACGTTTGGACCAATGAAGAACATGCATATATTTCTCAGAGCTGCAGTATTTGACCCACCAAAAATGCTTCAAGGCAAAAAAACTTGATTTATGATACAATTTTTCCTCAGGCCAGTAGTTCAAATATAATATCTAAAGTTTCATATTTTCCATAAGAAAGAGAAACCGAGGCTCCTCTTTTCCCCTTGCGTTTAGGGTCCGACGTCGCTTTGGGACCTAGATAAAAATATACAAGTTCCACAATTTAAATTCTCACCAGAAGAAGGATTTGATTGACAAGATACTCATTTGCCAAATAAAGGCCATCAATTATTAAGAAAATAAACTCGTCTTTTAATTATGAACGCTGTTTGACATCAAGGCACCCCGACCCTTGTCGGCCTCAGATACATTCCAACCACCTGAACGCTACGATGTGCACAAAGCTGTGATCAACGTACGAAGCAATAACTCATAGCAATGACTCATATAATGCTCTTTAATGCACAGAAAAATCTTTTTCAGAGACACAAGGCAAACGCTGTCTCATAAGATCCTAAATTCCTAATAACAAAACACAACCTTATAAGATAAAATACTAAAATATACACGAAAAAGCACGGGGAGAAAAATGGACGATGCATTCAAGCCGCCGTTGGCGCAGGTTCTGACGGACGCGATGCTGCTGCTGTCTTGGAGGAAGCAGTTGCAGCGTCTTTGACGCTTCCACGAGTTGAACCATCTACAGGTGGCGGAGGAGGTGGCCTCATGTGAACGGGCACGTTATGCTTCAGCTTCACCAGAATCTGCCGCATGCGGGACAGATCTGTCGGCTTGCCTGGCTTCGGTCCTTGTATTACAGTAATTGAAGGTTTTTTCTCTTGCTCCTTCTTGCCCCTTCTCTTTTCTATATTCGGTATCTCTTGTGGAATGAGTTCTGCAATGGCCTTCCAGTAGTTTTTGTCGGCAGTCGCATGAAACTTCTCTTGATTGGCCAAAAACAGCTGATGAAAACAGCCACAAGAAAAGGGAAGGTTAAGACTGTACTCTCAAACCTCAATATAAGGCGTAGCAACAATAAAAGGTCTAACCAGCCGATGGGTCATCATAGCTCATATACAGATGTTTAAAACATCTCTAAAAGATATGTGCACGTTGCAACCAAAATGATGTGCACGTTGCCAGACGTTGCTGCTATACCGTTGTACGTGAAGACCTAGTGCTGGCGTGCCTGTACACTAGCTGCTCATGCTAGGCACCAAACCAGCAAACTCCTGCCTCGAGAACTAAACACAGATGCAGCTTTTGACTTCATCAAATAGCACTTACAGATAAGTTACCGTTCAGCCAAGAGATGAGAAATGACCATCACATGCAACTGATGGACAATAAAGCATGATGCTGGAGCAAGCAAAGCTGTGATACTCTCACCTTTTCTTTTTCTCGATTGTTCGCCTTAGCTGTTTCACGGTTGATCTCTTTGCGCCTATAGAAATCAGCTTTATAATCATCAGCTTCATCAACAATTTGATCCAATAGCTCCTTCTCCTTATTTTCCTTCTCTTGGAGTAACATTGCATTTTGTCTGCATTGGAAATATCCAAGGTGCTTAGAAATCTAAACTATATCTTTGTAAGAAACTTCGACACATGATGATTCTCACAATAATAGTGGCACTCACCAGCACAGAAAAGGAATCTAGACATAACATATGAAACAGGAAAAAATGACACAACAGACTTTAAAGCTTCCGAAAGGTTTCTTGACAAGTAGCATCGGAATGTACATGGATCTACATTTATATACAGGCTTAAATTGGCATCTACAAACATTCCAAGAAACAGACAGAAGAATAAGCTCATCGTGCTTTTTTTTCCAACAAGTTTAGAACATCAACGTATCTACACGAAGTTCTCTACAATTGAAACCAAGAATAAACGACAGAGAAGTCTTGGCACTGAAAATAGCAGATATGGAATTGTAATTCCAATCCAGATCGAAAACAACTTCAAAGTAACTGCATTCCCATGTGAGAAAGATATGACCCTTGGAAGATATCCAATACGGACACAGCTCACAAGATTTACTGTATGGAGCCAAAATAAATTTTCACAGCTTAGGACACCTAGTCACGGGCACATGTTTAGATCTAGATGTCCACAACGTAGGGCTGAGCATTGGGCCAGCCTAACAGCCCACAAGCGGGGCCTGAGCCTGGCCTGACCTAATTATAATATATATATATATATGAATGATTAATTATAACAAATATATATATTTTTAACTAGTGCTATAAATAAGTTATCAGGCCTAGTCGGCGGCCCTGGCCCTGGCTTCCCGGTACCCCCGTCAGGTACTCCACCTGGTGCCCACCCTTAGTAAAAAGTTAACTCAATCGAAACACCAATTCTCTTTTTATTTGTTCATTTTAAGGTTTAAATTGTTATTGACCATTTCAGTTTCCTTTTCATTTTATTTAACTTTTATGTTCATCTCCTAAACCTTTTTAAAATCTTAACATACAACTAGGTTTTTTTAAGGGCCTGGGGGACTACGTGTCAACTAATGCTTTGATCACTTAGATACTATAACAAATTAACAATATGACTTGACTAGGTTTAACTACATGACAGGCAAAACCGCAAAGTTATTAGCCCAAGGGAAGGAATGTTTGCAAAATTATAACAAAGCACAGCTGTCAATCTAAGCAACCTCCAATCATGCTTGTATAAGCATTTCCAACCATGTAACATGAACACCCTTGTTTGGGGGGAGTACCCACGTAGACACGAATCAATATGGTATTAGTATTGGTACTCGTACCATGTTGGACACCGCCCGGACACGGCGATGACTGTGTCAGGTGAAGTCAATGCACTTAGGGCCTTGTCTATACTTTGGTCAAAATTGACCGAGTATAAGTTTGTCTTAAAATTTGGGTTTTTTTATTCTATGGTCTATATATATGTTGAACGTTGTTTTGCTTATATTTCTTTTAATTCTAAGATAATATAAGTTTATAACAAGGTTCAACATACATGACTGCAGCAGCCTTCTCTGTTATAGATGAACTGACATACTCTGTTTGTTAGTTTTTTCTTCATAATGTATAAGTTATGAATCATGAATGTATTATTCTGTTTGTTAAAAATCTTACTTTTTGTTCATGTGTGTGTGTGTGGCTATACGCACATCCTTTTGAAAAATGCTCCACACTCGCGCATAGAATTCCAACAATTTCACAACATAAAACTAAAATCATTCTTCACCAGAGACACTGTTTTGAGCATCCAACATTGTGAAAGGAATCGTAGACAACATAATTCCAGAACAGGTAAACAATAATAGCAAGTTTGTGGCCATAGGATGACTAGTTTTGGTATCAGCCAAGACCAATTGGAGATACAGCAGTAGATTCGTGTACCCAAGATATAATAAATGCAATAGTTATAATGAGCAAGTAAAGTAAAATATAAAGTAGATGGCGTTGCTTTTCTGAAAAATACACAATCAAGCTTGTTGTGCTTCCGCATTTGACCTTGCAAGCGCTGATGATTATGCCTTCATGACTGAACTTTCATAGCAAAATAACAGCCAAAGGTTAAAGGTAAGGCAGATAGCTCCAACTCTACGTCCTAGCGCTTACACCACAATAATAATAATGTAAATTGGGAGACTATGCACAAATTCCCCCAAAATTGCCAATCTCAATCGGCCAATCATCTTCATCGCCGTTAGATGCACAAGCTACAATTTTTTACAAGCCAAGCGGCGTACACTTTAAGAATATCAGTTATTGAAAATATTATTTCTGTTGATTTGAATTTTTTCCTATAGATTTGTTTATTAACAGTATAGGGTTTCATGCGAATAAGTTTAATATCCAACAAGAGTGAATAACTAACGTTTTCGGACATGAAACAATTGAACAACAGTAAGAGGGCATTTAGAAGCAGGAATACTGTGTGAGTGTTCCATGGATATGACTAAAGATTGTGGCACCCCAAAGATTTATTCATATTCATGGAGCACTAGAACAAGTGTTCTATGCATCTGCCTCAAAGTGTTCGTGCTGCCCCAAACTATCCTATAAGGGCCTGTTTGGTAGGAGGGAAAGGGAGGGATTGGGCAATCCATCCTTTGTTTGGTTGGCTAATTAGAAAGGAGTGAAAGGGAGGGAAAGGGGCAAAAGGTGTTTGGTTGCAAGGAGAGGGAAAGGAAAGGAAAGGGAGAGATTGTTTAGTGTAAATCTCTTCCCTCCCAAATAGGACGGATTGAAAAGGAAATGAAAGGTAAGTGAAAGAGTTTTTTATTCCCACACTACCCCTCCTTTTCTTTCTCCACTTTCTAAATCTATGTGCTATTTAGTTTTTTTTTTCATTCCTTTCCTTTTCCTTCCCTTTCTATCCAAACGAACTTTTTAATAACTCTTTTCATTCCTTTTCCCTTCCCATCCCTTCCCTTTCCCTTCTCTTCCCTTCCCTTCCCTTCCCTTCCCTTTCGCTTCTCTTCTCTTCTCTTTCCTTTCCTTTCCTTTCCTTTCCTTTCCTTTCCTTCTTCCCTCCCTTTCCATCCCTTCCTTTCCCTCCAACCAAACAAAGGGTAAGTCTCGCAATTGATCCCATTTGTCTCGTACAGACGCCCGAAATCACAATACATCAATAGATGGATAAATAAAATTCCAGGAGAAAAAAACCGCTTTGAAGAATTAAGACAGAGCAGGGAACTGAGAAGGGATAGAAAAAGAGAGAGGGAGGGTTTACCGTCTCCACTCACGAAGAATGAAACCCTCCTCTGGCTGCATCTCCACAGGTGGAGGGAGGATGGATCCATTAGAGACATCGTTGGATCCACCGAGATCCGGGGCGTCGCCGAAGCTCTTGCCGATTGCGTCGGATCCTGGGGAAAAGGTGGAAAAATCGGGCGCCTGATGGTCGGGGAACTCGTCTTCCCCGAAGGAGGAAGCCGGCCGGGGACCGAAAGCTGGAGAGCGGTCATCGGCTTCGATCGGGTCCTTAGATTCGTCGGAGAAGGCGGAGTAGGCGTCGAAGCGCTGGGAAGGGCCGCGATGGTCGTAGCCGTCCTCGCTGAATGGCCGATTCATCGCCTCGTCCACGAAGAAGGCATCGTACCCCGACGACGACATCGGCCCCCCTCCCTTTGGGATCGTAGATCTCGCCCCTTCTTTCCGTTGTCTTTGCGTTTCTTTCCCTTTTTCTTCTTTCCTCCCCGGTCTTCCGAGGGAGAAAGGGATAAGGGGAGAGAGAGAGAGAAGGAAGAGGAGCCGCCGATTGCGGAAACGCAGAGGACAGTGCACCCAACCCCGCTCCAAACGCCCCTCACCACCTCCTCTTTTCCTCCCTTTTTACCCCTTTACCCCCGACTTCTGAGGTTCGGGGGGCTGCGAAGATGCCAGCGAAGCGCGAGTGGCGGTGTTCTGCTAACATTCGCGGTTGCGGTTGCACCCCGCCTACGTAACGCGACTTGAGGGAGCCTGTGCCCTTTGCCGTGTGCGGGGTTGTGGGGGTCTTAATTATATATATATATATATATATATGACGTAGTAGTAGTGAATTTGTTTAGGATGCAGATACAATGATAATAAGTGTACACATGAAACTAATTTATAGGGAAATGTGATATCTGGTCTAAGAAATAATAAATTAGTTCAAGAACATAAATCAAGGGATTTGAGGCTCCAAAGAGCATTCAGTTAGTTAAAAAAAGAAAACGTCTCATTTGGTCTACTAAATTTCTAGAGAAGGGCAACCATGGAAGCCAAAATTAGATTTAAAGAGTCTTAACATTCTCGTACATGGAAAATAGTGGGAAGTGAATAGCCACTCTTTTCAATTAAATAACAAGGCATTTGTTGTAAAATAAAAGAGGCATCAACAAAAGAGAGAAGGAGATGAGTGAGACACAGGACACGAGTAGCTTATTTTGAGGTTCACAACAATTTTGAGGGAATTTGTGTCATTTCATTTTAGATGTCTTATTTTCTCATTATTTTCTGAAATGTCGAGCATTTTATCTTCTTTTTTTCTTTTTTTCTCAATTAACAAAAAAAGAACCCAACAATCCTTGACAGTCCGAGCCAGCAGAACAGCAGGACTATTATTTTTAACTCGGGGTAATCTTCTCCCTCTTAAACAAATTTAACTCGCCGGAATGCACCCGGTGAAGATATGCATCAGCCACCATCGGTCTATTTTCAGTTGAGTTGGTAAATTTATAAACACAAGGACTACCTTTAACTAGTCAGGAGACCAAGAATTACATTATTGAATATTCCTAAAAGTAGGCCTGATTCAGTACTATCATGACATCACTAGTCTTAAGCTCTTAACACTCTTCCACCCTCTTCGTTTTGAGCATTGCTGTCGCCTTCTTGTGTTCATTTACTTAAGGTATGAAATTGGGGATGTTTTGAGATCAAAGGATCTCATATCCAAGGATTTGAGGTCCGATCCCGCTTCATTGCAGATTAATGGATAGATGTGATCATCTTCTTTATGTTATGTTATGTGCTAATTTGTCGAGTGTAATCGCATTGCGTTTCGTCTCAAGCCGTACCGGCGGGCGGCCAGTCATTCAACTCCATTGGCGCCAATATGCGCCGTTGCGTTTGCAAACAGAGGCACTCACTGGCTCTGACTCGGACCTAACTTGACCCCAACCGCATGATGAATGTCCTTCATTTCATTTCTAGATAGAGGGAGGGAGGCAGCTCGGTGGTATTAACTAACCCATTCCATTTTTTGTTCACTCGATTATTCATTTCTAGTGTCGTTCCTGGTTCAGTTCCATCATGTTCCTCATTTTCCATTTGTAAAATGTTTAAGGTATCTTTCTGCTTCTACTTCTTGCACTGTTACCCAGATCTGTAACTTTTTTTACTTTGGTGGCAAGAAGCATTTAGATTGGTGCACTAACACTCCTCTCTCACTGCAAAAATAACACTTTCCTCCATTCTGCTTAAGTGTGATTCCAGTAACCATGTTCTTTTCAACCCCATATAGGCTAAAGGCTTGTGGTCATCCTGTTCTAATTCTATCCAAAGCAGTCCTGTGCCTAACAGCATCCACTTGAAACCTACTAGTTTTTTAGAGAGATGAGACGTGTCTTTGTGAATCCTTCGCCAATATTGATGTTTCTTTTTCCAAGAAACGTAAAAAGGGGAAAGTAAAGGAAAAAGAATGTGAAATTTGCAACATTTTGAATATTATTTTTTTACCAAAAAATGTTTTAAATATATTTTAAATATTCTCAGGTTCTTTTTTACCATTTTAATAATGTTTAAAACTGTTTTGATGTTTTTGTAAGAAGAAAAGCCGAAAACTCTAATCTCTCTCTCTCTCTCTCTCTATATATATATATATATATATATATATATATATATATATGTGTGTGTGTGTGTTCTTTTTTATTTTTTGAATTACTTCGATCTTCACAGGAACATGGCTTATACATATACACATAGAGACACACAGATATAAACAAAACAATTTTATAATATATCATTGGAAAAAAAAGATTGCCTGGAGATCAGAAAAATATGTAAAATAAGGAAGTAATATAAAAGTAATAAAGTTATGAAACAATAAAAAGTCTAAAACGGATCAACAAAATCACCTGATTTAGAGATGGCTATGGCCCATTTAGTTGTTTTTTTTTTTTTTTGAGTGGTTGTTTTCAATTGTTTGAACATGGAATGGTTTTTCTGTTTTTCTATATTTGCAGACTTTGACGATAACTTATTGAGGAGGTCCTGTATGAAGATTATGCTACAGATTTGCCTCCTGCACCTGATGCTCGCAATTATTTGATGACAGAGGTAACCACAGTCAATATGCTGCTTCCAATTTTAAAGGAGACTTGTATGTTTTGCTTTGCCTCTTGAAACTTTATTTATTCTTTTGGGATCTTGCTGACATAAACTATTTTCCTATTCCTCCCAACAGTTTATCAAGATGAACACCTTTCAGCTAGGAGTTATCTTTCCCTCTGATCATATTAGCTTTGGTCATTATCAAGGCCTTTCTGAGCTTAGAGTCACCAAAACTGGTCCCTTGGTCCCCAATTGGTATTCCTCCTGGCATTCGAATTTCACTCGTTATGTTCCCCGACTACTGTGGTCTAGAATTAGCAGCCACTTTGGGAATGCATACCATGGATGGCAATTTAATTCATGCCTTGGCCGAGAGATGGAACCTACGAACCTGTAGGTTCTGGTTTCCATGATCTTATTACTTGATGGGCTTTCTGTAATTATGGGCCTTCCAGAGCGACCCAAATGGGCCATTAGAGAGGCAATTTTTAGTCCATCAAAGAGAAACCAACGTAAAGGAAGTTTTGCTCCGTCTAACTGGTCGAAGGATTTGGCCTTTGGTAAAAGAATGGGGTTACTGCAACATCGATTTGCAGGACTTTTTCAAAAACTACGGAGAATGCGTAGACCCTTCTACTTTGTCCAAATCAACTGCTGGGAAAATTAAACAGACTATGATTCTTTGCATCAGTGGTCATGGCAGCATTGGCATTTCTTTGTCGAGGATTAAGTAGATCCTCTATAGGAGATGTAGATCTTTGGAAGGTTGCACTTGTGCACTACAAATTTGGTTCTACCGGCATGTGGACGAAGAGCCAACTTAATCCAAAATAGCAAGAGTAGTTTGAGGCATTATCGTCAAATGATTGATAGCTTGGATGGAGAAGCAATCATTTGAGACTTCTTTTAACAGCCATCCAAAAAGGATACACATTGCTTGGCTCGTATTTCTTTTCTATGTGAACTATCTTCTAGAAAGCTCGCAACAGCAAATGGAGATATTCATCTACGTACCAAGAGGGGTTATTCCTGAGTTTGACCTAAAGACTCCACAGTGGTGTGGAATGTACAACACAGCTAGATATTGTTGGGGTTCCTTCGTCCATCTGCATTTATTTCTCGGCTCTACAGCGGGACAAGATTACTCCCAATGGTGGGATGTTATCCGCTCACCACTATTGCATCCTTGAAACCTTCTTGTATGTATCCCTTGTATGTCTCGTTCATTTCGAGATGCCTCCCTTCATCCATCAATGAAATTTGCCTTTCTTTTTAGCTTATGTGCTGTCCATGCTAAACATAGTTTTCAAGCTGGGCGGATGGGAAAGGCTAAGAAGGATGGTGCTCGTAGCACCTCGCCTAAATGCAACCATGACATGACATGAGTGATGCTGACTTGCTCACTGCCTTCCGCGGGATGTTTTTAAAAATGATGGAAAAATCTGTTTGTGGCAAACGGGGTAATGCCCCTCGAATCGAGGACATTAAGAAGGCGACCAACCAAAAAGAATGTCAGAGTAGGCTGATAGATACCAATGAAAGCAGCTAGTAGCAGTGTTACTTATTTGTATAGTATCGAATAAATCTATACAATACACCACCAATATATCATTTTTAAGTGTATAGGTCACATCTTTATGATACGGCTGCCATATCCTATAATATGGCCGATACACCGGTACACGATATAGGGCTAGGGTGCTCTTAAAGAAAATATGTCTTTTGGTTTCATTCTTTTTGTCTTACAACCCGATGCTCCCCTCATTCTAAGCACTTCTAGAACTTTAAGAGGAGGAGATTTTGCAAGCTTTTGAGAGAAAACATTCGTGAGAGAATATGTTTGGTTTGAAGGAAAATTTGTGTGTAGGAAACCAATACATATTGGTTGATGATAATCATGGTTTCTTGATACTAACTGCAAATATATTTTCAATTCTCATTTGGAAGAGAAAAATCATATGTTGTGATGTGATCTAAAACATTTTATACCTAGTAAGTTATTTTTAATGTGTTGTTTACATATTATAGCTTATGAATGATGAATCATGAATGTTCATTATGTGTGATGAGTTTTTCATATAAAACGTATTTTTCTTGATGTTTTTAATTTGTTTATGAATTAAAAGAAAATTTCAATATGTTTAAGGTACATTACAATATCACATATAGGTCAACCTGACTGATGCAAGATATGATACACCTTTATAACATTGGCTAGTAGTAACACCCCCATGTCTCTAAAAGTGACATAAACAATAGTTCATTGATGAAACACTTGTATCAATACTCAAGGGTGAGTGTAACACTCAAATGTGAGAAGTTTAGTCGTATATTAAAAGATTATTGGAGATCTTGAAATACTTATATAACAGAGTTAGTAGGGCTTGGGGTGGGAGTGGGTCAAGTCGGTACAATGAAAAATTATTAAGTGACTCAAAAGTATGGGTCCAGGAAGTGGAGTGGCTGCTGATAGATTTAATAGCAAGGCTAAGAAGACATATTCTTGTGAAGATTTCCACGAAGGCCTTGAAGGACATGACAACTGGGAAGATTTACATCGAAAGTTCATAAAATTTGATGGCAATAATGACCCAAGGCTCATGTAGCCATGTTCTTGCCAAATGCTATAAATTCGTAAAGGACACTCATGCCGTTGATGTTTCTATGTAGCTTGAAAGCGAGAACATCTGAATGGTATGTTGAGCATACCAACCCTATTAAACTCAAGGAATTCGACAAAGTAGTAAAACTTTTCATCAAGAGATTTTATTCATAAAGTTGACGCTGCTTAACTACCTTTATGATCTGCATGCACCAGAAATAAGGTGAGAAAGCAGGAGAATTCTTATACAACAACAGAAAGGCACTTGCAACTAGGTGTGAGATCCCATCTCAGAAAACCATGCTTTGTTTATTATCATCATTAATTTCAATCAACCTTCGAAAGGTCTCATTCCGAATGCCCCAACAAAATCCTTTATTGAATTGACTGAGCAGGCAGAATGGATCAGGGTTGGCGTGGACAGTGGTGCACTGAATGGCCTCATCATCGGGGTCAAGGGAAAAGAAGAATTGAAGAAAGGAATTCAGGAGCAATTCTAAACTAATTTCGTTTCGTTGCCAATACTGCTTCGGGTGAGGATAAGGATTGTAGGAGCAGCAATGGTAAGAACGAAGGTGAGAACTCCAAGAACAACAGTCAGTCATCTATGAAACCAAGTGCGAACATCTAGAATGGGATTACGATAGAAAGTTCACATCTAATCGCTGGGAAAAAAAAGTGGAGTATAGATCTCGAAGGATATCATTAAACTTCATAAAGTTTCAGGCCGCCCCACAGCAATTAGTTAGAAGAATGGCGCATTTTGCAAGTTTGACCAATCATCTGACCATGATAAAAAGGAGTAAAATTTTGTGCAAGGTTCTATTGAGAAAGAGATCCTGGTAGAGGAAGAAGACAAGCTAGAAATCCTGAGTAATTCCTTAGCCATGTAACATGATAAAGAAAACATAGCATTCGTATCTATTCTACCCTTATGTCTGTAGGACCATATTCAACCAAGCTTTGAAAAAGACCTAACTGTACAACACATACACTAGGTGATGGTCCTAGATGGGAGAATAGAGCAGTCCAATCTAGAATAGAGCTCGGAAATGAAGATAACCATGGGACCGAAACAAATAAACCAATTCCGCTCTCCCCCCATCTTATGCTGAACCAAACCGGGACTGGCTGGTCTGACCAACTAGCGGTCACCTCCCAGCTTCCATCCCTCCGGCGGTCGAACCATGGATACGCCATCACAGCTTGTCGACGTGATGACTTGGCAAGAGGTCTCTTCTCTTACGCAGAGAATGAGCAGAGGCTTACTCAGCCTAAAAGGGGGAAGGTTGCCCTATGAACAACCGCGAGGTTTGTTGCCAAGGCAACGGCGGAGGTTTTCATGGCGCGTATGGCCCACGGAGCTTACTTTGTTGAAATTTAGGTGACCTTGGGTTTAGTTATATAGGTAGTCACTTTTCCAATTGTCACTTGAAAATTTGTTAACCACATAACATATTTAGTGAATCATAGAAAAAAATTTCTAGCTCCCCTCACACACATGACATGTAAACAGCCACGCTTCCACATGCAACAAATAAGCTTTTCAATATTTCAGGGCCAAACTGAAAAGGTGAATCAGGAGGTGTCACAAAGGCGACGACACCTTCTCATGAAGCAGCATGCTGCCCCTGGTACCAGGGGTTTTCCTGTCCGGTCACCAATCGGATTGTGATACTTAAGCCCGGAACACAGCATTTTCTGTTCCGTCGAGAATGAGTTGCATCATGGGACGTCGAAGCCCTATACTATACATGTCCAAAGAAACCGTGTTCAGCCCTTGGAATCACTCTCCTCGCTAACCTCCCCATTAACTTACCCTATTTCTACATGTAGCCAGTCTGAGAATGGAGTGTCACCGTGGTGGCACCCAATCAAACTACAACTTCCATCACCACCGTCCAGAAATGAAGATGGAGACCTGCAGCTACATGGCAGAGATGTATCACAAAGGCCATCAAGCTTTCAATCTGCCTTACAAGGTTTGGATCACAAAATAATTGTTAAAGGATACTGGATGCAAATGATATTCACGCCCCCTTGCCTTGAGCTCAATATCTTTCATCAAAAGCTTTTCAAAGTTTGGCTCCTTTCCATCGATGGGTCTGAGAGCAAAACAATCGCGGAACATCTCTAGTTGTACGCGGTTTTTTGAACATGGATTTCGAACGAAGCTGTTGTTTTCCCCACCTTTATTGCAAATGAAGTAAAGAATGATTGTACGAGATCCAACATGGATTCTGAATCTAATTCATACATTTTCAAATGATTTTCAAACTCCCATCTTATCACATCAACCTTCAAAATATAATCCGCTTTCAAATCGAAACCCAACTCCTTCTTTGACGCAATGTCCGAAAATTCAGTTTCTAACTCAATACCTAGATTAGACAATCCAAAGTAGACCTCATCCAGGATTGGTTTAACAAAAAAATTAATTTTCAAAATCTACAGTCCTAAGTTCAGCATGATTTTCGTAACTAATGGCCAGCTCTACCGAGTTATCCAAATCTGCTTCACTAGTTCCCAAAGCAACCAAATCAGCTTTCCCTGAACCAGGTTACTGCACCTTTCTTGAAATGACTATACCTATGTCAAATCTCAAACTCTAGGGATGTCAATGGATCCAATTCCATTGTTCTCGCGTTTGGATTCATGTATGAACAAAAAAAGTCTATACCATGTCCAAATCTGAATTAATCCAATTTTTAAATTCACAATTGAATCCGACTTTTAAACCGAATTCGAATCTTATTACATTATTTTGGTGATCAGCGTTCAAAATGGACAGGTATTAGATATAGGACTTTTATATAAAACTAAATCCAAATTCAAATCTATTTGGATGTTTATGTAAACATGAACGTTAATGCGATTGGACATTATTTATTAAATTTAAACCCACTAAAATTCAGGAGAAGGCCACTTCTGGAAATAAAAACTAGATTTAACGAGTTATCGTCAACAGAAAAAAAAAAAAGAAAAGAAAGTCTTGACTCTCAACATTAATACATTATTCCAAATGCATGAGTCATGCTTTGAACCGATGAATCGGAAGTATCTTTAAGGCAAGAAAAATGAAACTAACGTCACTCTTCTATTTAAAGAATGAGACGTTTGTTGTAGCCTCAGAAAAGAGTCATTAACAAAGAGATAAGGAGATGAGATTCCTTTTCATTTCCACTATTGAAAGTTGGTTGCAATATTTAAACTAGTCAGAAAAACGAAGGTAGGAGACGATTGTTTGGGTGAAAATAAGGCTCCAAAGTTAAATCCGGCGAAGATTTTACCCGACCAAACCACACCAGCCAATATAGGCGGACATATTAGTAGTAAAAGAACATTTATAATTACCTTAAAATTTTTAACTTGCCGTTTCTAAGGCCGGTATAGGTCTACACCGTCAGTCTGCGGAGCCACGGGGGCTGATAAGGGCCATCGCCCTCCAGATATTTCAAAAAAAAAAAAAAAACCTTGTTGGAACTGTTTAAAATCTTAATGTGGTTCTTTACAAAATATTTGAAAAAAAATAAAACTTCATAGTTGGCCTCCTAATAAAAGAAGATTGTTGGCTCCAGTGCTGGAGTGGTCGGTCTTTCCGATTTTGTCAATAACTAATAATAAAAGAAGATGGAGTTTTACAACAACATTAATAAGTAAAAGCTTCCCCCGTTTGAACGGAAAGTAGATCACCTTTTGCAGCTTCGGCACTATTTCTGAATTTTCGCTTGCAGGAAGAGAAGGGTTACTCGTCCAAATGATGATTGAGAATACTAATTGACAAAATATCCTTGACCTGCACGTCATACAAGAAGCATCATCATCCACAAAACTCAAGGTCCTCTATAAAAACAGGATTAGGATTAGGGTTCATCATCTTATCCTTCACTAAAGTCGCACCTATGACGATATGCATCTGCTCTGCCGGCAATGGTCTATTTCATTTTTAACTTCTCAGTTGGCTTCCTATTTTAGGACAAGAAGAATAACTTTAGATAATCAGAAGACTAAAAAGTACATAATTTAATATTCTTGAAAAATAGTATCAGCGAGTATGGACCGATATGATCACGACATCACTCACTGCGATTACAGCAGTAATTTTATGATGCGTGCAATGTCTTCAACAAGTCATTTCGTTATTAATATTATCTTCTCTATCCACGCGCACTTTCATTTTCGTCTCACCCCAAAAAGGGAAAGAAGTGATGGTGGTGAAGTACGTGGAGTGCATACATGTCGATGTCCCTCTCCATTTTTCTTTCTTCTCCTTTTGGAGTCAGTTGGAGGCTGCCGGCGCGGCTTTCTCTCTTAAACGTAACATATAGAATGGCCCGCTTTTGCAGGTGAAGTTTATAAGGGCAATTGATTAGTGGATAGATGTGTTCATATTCTTCGTCTGATGTGGTCATTTGTCGACCGTTCGCTCATTCAACTCCATTGTTGTTTGCCAATGTGCCCTGGCCGGTTGCATTTGCAAAGGAAGACGCACTCACGGGCTTTAACTCGGATCTTTCTAACCGTCCGATAAATGTCATGTCATTCGTTAGGCAGCTCCGTTCCGTGGTATTACTGAAGAAATTGGCATCAGTACTTTCAATTGTTACATCGTTGAGGGGCTTCATCGAAATTGTTTCGCCCAGCGTCGGGGAGACGCAGGACTGAAGTCGAGGCCGCACAAAATGGGCGGGTAAAGAGGGGGGCAAAAGAAAGAGCGGAAGGAAGTGGAACTGCCCAGCAGAGCAGGTCGCGAGATTTTTTTTTTTTTTTTTTGTTTGAAAAAACCGAGTGGGGAGAGGGAAGCATCGACTCCTCCCCCTCCCTCCCAAATCATCTCTTTTTTCCCCCTTGCTCCCAGCGCATCGAGGGCTCGATCAGATTCCTGTTCCCATCCCAAATTCCTCTGGGTCGTCCGATTGAAGCTTGTTTAGATGCTCCCTCGCGGTGGTTTCAAATCGATCGTCTACCACGGCGATGTTCGGTTAGGCGAGGCCGACGTCTTACCCCAAAACCCTAATTTCCACGCCCCTTCCTTCGCAGAGATCCGCGTCACCGGTTTCTCTCCTCCGAGCGAGAGATGCCAACCCCTCGCCGTCCTCCAGGCCATCTCCGCCTCTGGCCTCTCCTTCAAACTGGAGTTCAAATCTCGCGCCGATTTTCCGTCAATGCACCCTCTCCACGTTTCTTGCTTTAACGAGCGCAAGGTACCCTCTCTCCTTACGGAACGGAACAGCTTCTTCTTTCTTCTCTCCTCTCCACGGTTTCCTTCTCGCCTTAAAATTTCGTTTTGTCAGACTGCTGTTGTTATGGCCGGCAACGAAGAGGTGCATCTGGTGGCAATGCTGAGTAGGAAGGAAAAGTTCTTGTGCTTCTGGGCTTTTAACGTGGCTAGAGGCCTCTACAGCGCCTGCTTGGGATTGCTAAACCTCAGATGCTTGGCGATTGTGTTCGACCTCGACGAGACGTTGATCGTTGCCAACACAATGAAGTCTTTCGAAGACAGGATTGACGCTCTGCAGCGGAAGCTCAGCTTGGAGAACGACCCCCAGCGCGTCGCTGGAATGTCTGCGGAGCTCAAAAGGTATGTCGAGGACAAGGGGATCCTGAAGCAGTACACCGAAAGTGATCAGGTAACTGACAACGGGAAAATGATGAAGGCTCAATCCGAGGAGGTTCCTCCACTTTCCGACAAGCACGACCGTCTCTTCCGTCCAGTTATAAGATTACCGGAGCGGAATATGATCCTAACTCGTATTAATCCTGAGGTAAAGCCACTATTCGTTTGTTAGGGGTTTGCATGGGCATTCAGATCTTCCGCGAAGCGTAGTGTTTCGGGATCAATTGCATTTTAATCCGCAATGCATATTCTCACCGTACGCTACAATCCCTTGGGGAGTACCTCAATAACAAAACTAACCCCTCACGGAGTGACGGCGGTGAGAAAACTAGGATAAGCTTGGGTTGCCGGGTTAAGAATGTGTTGTTGATTTCAGTGAAGCCCTGGCCAAGCGATTCCTTACATTTATTGAATTGCATTTCTCCTAGTAATTTTAATTCTTATATCTTAGCATGGGTTTTCATCCACACAAAAATTCAGGTTCGCGACACTAGTGTCCTTGTCCGGTTGCGTCCTGCATGGGATGAACTCAGGAGTTATTTGACTGCTCAGAAAGGGCGAAAACGCTTTGAGGTGTATGTCTGCACCATGGCAGAAAAAGATTACGCGCTCGAGATGTGGAGGCTTCTTGACCCGGAAGCACACTTGATAAGCTCAAAACAGCTACTAGATCGTGTTGTTTGTGTAAAATCAGGTGAGTAGAGGAGTTTGGTTTTTGACACTCTTAACGGTGTATTTCTATAGAATTGCTAATGCACTGATGCCCAATCCGAGATAATCCACATTACACTTGTGCTGCTCAATAGTTGGATTGTTTAGTTCTTGCTTTGTTACATTAACTTAAGGAATCTAACCACTAGCTTCTACATGGATATCCAGGAGCATGTGCAGTTTGTGCGTTAATCTGTGGAAGTTATACGTTAAAGCTGTGACTTTTTCTTTTGAGTCAGTTTTAGGATGTCATTCAGTCATACTCATAACTATGATTGCTTACCTAAGTCACATGAACTTTTCTATTTTACTGTCGCACCCGAGTCGTGTCGAGTAGGGTGCGCACCAGACATGGGTGCGGCTCCGACTCGCACCCGAGCCCAATCAACCCGAGTCAGATGCAGTCAATCGCCTCAGACTATATTTGTCCATTTCTGATACGTGCGGTCATCCCGTGTCCGGTCTAAATGTGTCCCATTTTTTGGTATTATTGTTGTATTTTATTTTAGATGCTTGTTCAGTTGTTCTTGAATCTACTATAAAAGTTTCAAAGCTCAACTAACAAATATATATTGTCAGTCATGTACATATGCAGCCGTGCATGTATACTTTGCAACCGTTATAGTGATATATTGTCATGTTATAAACTTATAATATATAATATAAGCTTTTTTATATATGCACTATGCAGCCGACCAGCTGTGGTTAGTGTTGTTCTTTTGAAGTTTTAATTTCAAATTTTCAATTTATGCTTCTATGTTTCTATCAATTTTTTATGTTTTATGTTAGACTGTTAGTATGTCATCTTACTAAATTATTATATATAATATATGTTGTTTTGATATTTTCCTATGCAATACAATTATGCAAGTATGTTATTTACATTAATAACTAAATTGTAATAATAATATATACATGCTTATTCTGTTATATACATACTAAATTAATAATAATAATAATAATAAAATACCCTTGCCGCACCGCTGCACCTAAATTTTTTGGGATGTGCTGCTCCGGCACCCGCACCCCGCACTCATGTGACATAGTTGCTTACTTTACTTCTGTTGCCGTCATCTTTTATTGCATGTCACATTTGAAATAGGTGATCATTCTTGGAGTGGCATTGGTTATCTACAGGGCTGGTTGACACCCTCCATCCTATCTACCCAGATGCCTTCTAGAAACATTACTAGTGAATGCCACAGCCTGTCATCCTTGGTAAATTTGGAATGCTTTCCTTGGTAAATTTGGAATGCTTGAGGTGGTCCTCAAGCAAGTGGCATATCACGTTTGAATATTTATTTGCGCAATTGATCAGTGGGCATTGATCTCTATTATACAGTCATTTGCCTTCGATCATGAAAATGTGTTCTTATTAATTTTCATGCTGGTCTAAACGTCTGTAGAACACCTTCAATGCCATTCACTTCATTTTTCCATCTTCCATCCTATTTTCATCTCCACCTTGGGTGTTAGATGGTTTGTGACTTGGTATGTCTCTGATGTATGAAGTTTCATCTTGTCGCAAAGTGGATGTTGTGGAATCCTTGCTATATGTATTATGTAGTACATGTTCGGGACTTCTATGCTCTTTTGTTGTTGGAATATACATCAGGAAATGGTTCTTGACTTTTGGGCCACCATAATGAACTCCATGTCTCTGTATACAATTCTTACCAGTTCTTCAGTGCTTTATGTAGTCTAATCAGCAGAAACCCGTAGAACACTAACATGGGTCTAGGACTCTAGTTACTCTATAGTTAAGAAAAAAGAGATGAACTGTGAAAATATGAAATTCCGACCATTTGCATTATCAAACATGCAAAATGAAACAAGAAGCTGCATTCATGCATGTAGCACACCAAGTGAAAAAGAAAAATGCATTAAATATTAAATAGAAATGCATAAAAATGTGCACTTCTTACCTGATGAGTAAATGATTTAGCACTATGTTCCCATAAAAATGCAGTATAAGGTTTTATACTGGAAACTGATGTTTCTTTGTTCTGTGATGTTTTGCTGGATTTTTATTTCGAGATTTCATTTTCTTTAGAAATTAACTTGCGTTTGCAGATTTGGTCAACTTTGCAAGTTCCATTATTGGTGTGGTTACACATTTATGACCACCTTTGGTAGCATTAGTATGTAAAGACTTGTGGACATTTTTGCACTTTGATGAACAAGTTTATTCTTTTCATTGTCTGTTACGATTTATTTTCTCTTGGGTTCTGTACATGTGCTAGGTGCGAGGAAGTCATTGGTCAATGTCTTCCAGGATGGCATTTGCCATCCAAAGATGGCAATGGTAATTGATGATCGTTTGAAGGTTTGGGATGATAGGGATCAACCTCGAGTTCATGTTGTTCCTGCATTTGCTCCGTATTATGCTCCTCAAGCAGAGGTATGGACACATTTTTATTCAAACTTCCAATATATTGTTTATAAATTTTTTCATCACCAACAAATGCATATGCTTCTTTGCAGATGGCAAATGCTGTTCCAGTTTTGTGTGTTGCAAGGAATGTTGCTTGCAACGTAAGGGGAGGCTTCTTTAAGTAAGTTCACCAGAGCTAGACATGGCTATGGCTTATTTAGTTGTTTTTTAGTTGCTTGTTTTGTCTTTTCTGAGTGCTTGTTTTCAATTGCTTGATCATGGCATAGTTTGTCTGTTTATCTATATTTGCAGAGAATTTGATGAGAACTTATTGAGGAGGGTCTGTGATATCCGCTATGAAGATTCTCCATCAGATCTGCCACCTCCACCTGATGTGAGCAATTATTTGATGACAGAGGTAGCCACAGTATATCTTGTTTCTAATTTTAAATGAAACTTGTATGTTTTGCTTTGCTTCTATACACTTAACACAATCTCTGCTGTTTTGGTTATGAATAATTAAACAGGACCTGAGCATGATAACAATTAGCAATTTGCCTATGCCTGAAACCATAAATGACACTGAGGCTGAAAAGAGAATTAATCGGTTGGTAGGTTTTTAGCATGCTTTCCTTTTGCTTTTTGTGACTTTGTTGGTTTGGAAAATTATTGAAATGACAGGACATTTTCAGTTTCAGGACAAGCATCTTTTTTAGTTATTGGTTTTCTCTTGTGATTACAGGATCAGAGATTGGGCTCTGAAGCTGTGATGTCAGGACAAAGTAAAAATTCTTACTGTTATCGTCTTAACAGTTCCTTCAATTTTCATGTTCTTTAGCCGCTTTTTTCCGTTCCATCTTCTTCCAGGGCTAATTCCATTGGGCACATTTGGAAGAGATGAGCGGGAAGTTGTTATGGACCCTGATACAAGAAGACGGCTTCTTATTCTTCAACATGGGCATGACACTCGTGCACAGAAGACAGTTGATTCATCTATTTCCTTAATGCCTACTGCCGAATTACTGGAAGCAGATGGACAGTCTCATGGGGGGTGGCTGGTCATGGAGGATGAGAAGATTTCAGTGCAACTACATAGGCAGGTGCCAGGATTAGCCTTGGAGGCCAAGTCTCTAGAATCTGGCAGGCAGCAGGCTCAAGCTGCTTCAGTTTCTCATGCGATGGACACTTCCATTTCATCTGAAAAGCCTCAGATATCTGAAGTAAAATTAGGGGAGGTCTGTAGCCAATGAGTTTATCTTTAGCTACTTATTGGATTCATAGCTACCTCTCAATTCTCAAGTGTCAACATGTTATTTATAAGTTCTGATCTGACAATTCCACTGACATCCAGCCATTTAAATGTAACTTTCCAGGAACTTGTTGGGGAAGACTTGCAACAGCAAAATAATGTCAGGTCAAACCATTCTTCCTTCTCAGGTATTTGTTGTGTCTGCATAGCTCATGAATATCTCATTTTCCCCAGTTCAGTTTCTAGTGATTCTTCTGTTTTAGCCTTCTCCTTCATGCACAGACAGTGAGACAAAGCATGTGTCCTTTGTGTATAACAATTTAAGTATGGGTTCTGAAATGAAATATAGAGGTGGAACCTGTGACTGTCTTGGTTGTTTATATGCGGTTAGGATAGATTAGCTCGTTGGTAATGTATACTGTATAGCATTCCATGTGCTGCCAGATAGTTGCTTGGTTTAGTCACCATATGCTAAATCGTCACTCTCTCTTGTGGTCATTTGAGATTCTTCATTCAAGGAATTGAGTTTAGGACAAATTCAGCGAAGTTTCTCAGTTATATCGTCACAAGGCTTGCTTGAGGCCCTTGCTTTGGATCTAGATAGAATTGAATACTCAAGTTTTCAACCAGAAACGAGAAACAAGTAGAAAAATGAATACAATTTTATTTGTATTGATATTGTGCATTCATTATATCTGTCTCAGTCCTTGTGAAGTCTGAGTAACTGAAAAGCTGCCTGTCTTATCATACTGGGATCATTTTTCTCCAAATGTGGGTGTGTAACCCCAAAGAAGCTCATCATGGTATGTAGTGCTGTTTGCAATTTGTATTTGTTGTCTAGTATTCCCTGGCTATCTGTTCCAAAAGTTGATCAATGTTCCATAAATTGTCCTTGTTAGTAAAGGTTCAGGACTATCCTTCAATCTTTTGAAACTTCCAGTAGTTTCATTGAATTGGATAACATACTTTGAGATCATTCTGATGATGGATGCATATTTTTCTACCAAGACGAAGCATGGTACTGTTTTTCAGGTCCATTAGATCCTTATTACCTTAAGAGGGCCTAATCTGTGGGTAGCTCAAAATGTTACCTTAAGAGGCTGAAATATGTTGGGGTTTATTCACATTTGGACAGTCTCACTTCTTTTGATCAAGCATAAGCTTACTCTTTTATCTGTTTT
The DNA here is from genome assembly GCF_008831285.2 of Nymphaea colorata. Lineage (NCBI taxonomy): Eukaryota > Viridiplantae > Streptophyta > Magnoliopsida > Nymphaeales > Nymphaeaceae > Nymphaea > Nymphaea colorata. The sequence goes on from NC_045143.1 coordinate 15,989,538, forward strand.
ATATGCACCTGTAACTAAATGAGTGATGGTTTTTGGCATTTTATACTTTGGAATTAACTGCTTTTTATTCAGCCATGAGCTGTACTTTTAATATGCTTATAACTATTTTCTGAAAAATGTGAGGCATCTCCACTTTCTTTCTGTGAGCTAGATTTTTTATTTGCTGTTTTCTGTGCTGATGGGTTTTGTTATCCCTTGGATTCAAGGTGGTTTGGCTACATAAGGATACCAAAATTTGAAACTTGGTAGTCTTATTTTAGTTATCCATCTGGTTTAAAGCTCAATCCAATTTTAGTTTAGGGTAGTAACTAGTATGATGCAGGCATCAAACTATTTTTCTTTTTACTCAGTGTTGCTCATTGTGTCACTCTTTAGTGTTAGGGGTAATTTGCAGTTTTATCTTGGTTCTCTATGCATTGGAAATTGGAATATTTGTTTCCCATTTATTTGGCTGATATGTAGTTCTTGTTCCATTTTTTTTTCTCTTATGCAGTCAGTGTATTCCTTTTGCCATTCAATCTATTTTCTTGTTCTATGCTAAGCATGACTTCTTATGGGATTGCACTTGACTATTTGTTTCCAGGCTTTACTCTTTGTGTTGGTGTTATTTGGTCATAAAGTCTTAGTTTCTGTAGATTTGTTGAATTTGTTTCTCTTTTTCAAAGATGATGATCTGGCTACATCGAGATTATATACCAACAACAATGGGTCACAAGTACTGACCGGGATAAGCTCTGGACAAGTATCTTCTGTGTCTGTTGGAGTTTTACGGGAAATTGGACTAAGGTGTGGCCTACAGGTATTTATTGGTTGCATCATTTGGATTTGTTCCACATTGGGTGGCATCATTTGGATTTTTCTTCCATTTTGTTGGTTGTCCAATGTGTACTTTTGTTCCTGAATTGGTTTGGTTTCAGATAGAATTCAAACCGGCATCAACTGCTAATAAAGAGCTTCAATTTTCTGTTGAGGTTAGTATCTGTAATTATCAACTGTGTCCATTCATCTTTTTTATTGTTTGTTCCACAGGTTTTTTTGCTCTCTGCTATGAATCAAGTTTGACTTGCCAGCCATGGAGGGAATTGAGTTTTAGTCACTAGCATAAGGGTGATCTTGTAAAATTCCATAATTAAACACTCCATGATAAGAACAATGATGAGGCATATGGAAAAGTCTAAATTTGAAGACTGGAATTCTGTTTCATACTAACATACCAATTCGTGATGGAAAATTTCTGATCTTTGGTTAAGAAATCTGTAACTTTCTGCTTACAGTGTGGTTGCTACTATCACATTCTCCCTTTTTTCTCTTTCTTGTTTCGTTGTACTTATTTTTTTTGTTTCTTGAATTTCCATTATACCTTTGTTAGGACAATTTTGAGGCTTTGAGCAAATATGTTGAAAAGGTTTTTGAAATCATGAAGTGAACTGTAGCATTGTCACATAAATGTTTGATCTTTTTTCAGTCCTCAAATATCAATGCTGTACATGGTACTAACATTTTATGGCTGGAAACTTAAAGTTTCTAATAGGTGGAAGTAGGTGCTCAGTGTGCTGTAGCATAGGTATGTGTGTGTATTTTATCCACCTTCTTGGTTAGATTCATGGGAAAACATGGTTGTTGGTGTTTCTGTCAAATCTGAGCCTTGATTTGTTTACATTTACTTATTTTACTATACAGCATGGTTTGCGTTTAACAGGTTTGGTAAAAGTATTTGAGGTTTGTTTTGCTAAACCATTGATTTTCATGTCATGGTTTTTACTGGGATGTAAAAGTGGGTCCTAACTGAATCAACATTTCCCTGTCTATATCTAAAGCTCTCTCGAAGTTGATCATTCGTGAGAGGCATTTTCAATAGGGAAGTTTCAAATTAGTGATTCATAATCTTTTATGAAACATATTTTCTTGAAGGGAACTCACTTTTTGACCTGCAAATTTGATTTTTCATGTCCAATAGCTACATGTTTGTTTTGTTTTCTTTTCCCCCTTCTTTTTTCCCTCACTGTTCTTAATAATTCTTTTGGTACGCGTGCTTAAAGCAATATTTGGTGGCCCTTTTTACTCTAGTCTCTGCATTTTACACATTAACAGTATGTAGCCTTGCCCTTTCTTCTTGGGATCTGTGACACGACACTACCTTTTGATTCTCTTTGCACATGGTCTTGTATATTATAGGCTTGCTGGTAGCTGAATAGAAATGTTGGTCCTCCTTATCCATGGCCATCATCTGGTGACTTTTCTATAAGTCTGTCTGTTCATACTTTTTGAAGCTTGAAAAACAATGGTGTATGAATCTATTTAGAGATAATGTCAAAATTTCTTTTTTTTCCTCATTTTGCTGATTTTTGGATAAAATGCAGGTGTGGTTTACTGGAGAAAAAATAAGCGAAGGAACAGGTGGTACCAAGCAAGAAGCTGAACATCAAGCTGCTACAAATGCCCTTCAACATTTGGCTGGCAAGTTTTTCTTATTTGGTTTATGAAATTTGTATTTTCCATAGAAGATGTGGGTGCTTTTTTTTATCAACAAAATGAGTCTGATGGTAGTCATTTTATTTTTCTTGTGGTTTATGATGCATTGTTTTTCATTTTTTCTTGGGCTATGTGCTTTCTTTTCTACTTGGACAAAAAAGTAGTATACCAGTACTATGCTGTATGGTAACAAAAATGTGTTTTTTAATTGCAGAAAAGTATGTTGAACACATTTCAAATGATAATGGGGCAGTTGGTGGAGAACCAGATGGTGGATCATTACTGGACGTGCATGGACCATCCAGGGTAGAAAACGTGGTAGGAGATGAAGGTTTGCCCAATGCAAGTACAGTAGGCCAGTTGGAACCAGTAGATGATCTTCAGAGATTGCCCAGTATCATCTCTACTCTTAAAGAATTGGTAAACAACATAGTTATTTGCTTATGTTTGGATCTTCATGTTTGTCAAAAGAGTATTTTCTGTTTTGGCAGTGCTTGACGGAAAACCTAATGCCAGTCATCAATGACATACCTCCTCCATCTAGTGCACTGAATAAAGGAGAATTTTACGCACAGGTAAGATGGTCGTGATTTCAGCTTTTAAGCTTATCCTTTGTCTTATTAACGTTTCTTTCCCCTGAGTTCTAACTTCTAACCTATCAAACTATCCACTTTGAATTGTTTATGGCTTCTAGTTTGTGTGATTATCTAGATAGTATGATAAAGAACATTTCTTGGGAGAATTTAACTGTTATTTTTCTTTACTTTCATATAACCTGTTATACAGGTTGAGGTGGCAGGTCGAATTCTTGGGGCAGGAAAAGGTTCAACAAAGGAACATGCTCATCTGAAGGTTATCTACTTTGCTTATATATATATATGTATATATGTTGGCAGAACATGCTCATCTGAAGGTTATCTACTTTGCTTATATATATATGTATATATGTTGGCAGCGTGTGTGCATTAATTTGCATCAGAAGATTATTTTGCTGCCGCCTTGAGGATTTGATGATGTACCTTTAGAATTGCTGCTGTTCTAAACAGAGTTGAGCAGCAGAGGCCTGGTGGGTCCATAACTCACAGGTCCCTGGATTGAAACCTGGCTTTGATACCATATCAGGTTTGAATAAGCACATCACAAAATCAGGTGCAGACAGAAACGAAGAAAAAGGGTGATGGGACACCAAAGTGGCTGCTGTAACTGTGAGGCGAGAGCCCTAATTAGGGGCAGAGCCAGAAAATTCAAACTCAGGGGCACTAGTCATAAAACATTAAATTTTTAAGGGGCACCAATATGTAAATGAGGAAAAATTCCCTGAAATATGAATATGAAAATAACAATTTTTTGTGGGTCTGTGTGAGCTATTGCCCACATAATGCTTACACCTGCCTCCACCCCTGGCCCTAATGTTGTACTAGTAAGGGGTGATACTGTAATGGATGAAAATGTACAAACATACATATACATATTATAAATGTGTTTAGTAGCAGACTACAACTGGATAATATGATCTGGGTCCACAAAATGAAAAGTTTTAACATAATAGACCCATCTGTGGAAATACTGTTGGCAAAAGTAAGTGCTTACAAACTAACTGGTAATTTCAACCGACCTTAACATTTGCTGTTGTCTGTCACGTCAAAGGCGGCTGTTTGAGAATTACCTTGAAATGTTGAGCGCGCCAAAGTGTAACACTTCAATGGTTGAGCGTCTGTTTGTAAATCGCTCAACCATTGACTGGTTATTTGTAATTTTTTCTTTGAAGTACAACAAATGGGTGCCTAACTTTTAAATAGGACTTACAAATGGCCGGTCTTCTAAAAAGTTATTGTTAAATTACAAATTTAACTTTTTATATAAAAAATATTTTTTTGAAAATTAAAAAAGGTTGTTGTTGCCCTTCGCTGGATAGTGAGAGGCATGCCTTGCTCTCGTGCGGCCCTTGCTGTGCTGTCTAGCGAGGCCAATGGCATCCCTGACTCTCGCGACTCGGCAAAGGTCACCTTCGCTGGATGATCTTGACCGCCATTGGCCCTCGTTGGATGGTGAAAGCGGAACCATGATTTTTCTAGGTAAATTTTGATATATAGGTTAATTTTGTAATTTATCAGCTTATTTTAATAACTTTTTTAGAAGAGCAGCTGTTTGTGGGTTTAATGGAAAAGTTAAGAGCTGATTTGTTGTACTTCAAAAGTTAGGCGCCTATTCATTATTATCCCAAACATTGGGCAGTTCTTCTGAATTTTTCATATTTAGATATTGTTAACCAGTTCATTTATCTAACAATGGAACAGTTCGGTAGTTATATAACAAATTATGTATATACCCTTGCTACACCTGCACCCAATTTTTTTTTGAGAATTGTTGCACCTAGGCCTGGGCATCAGCCTGGTTAAAATTTTAAAAAAATATAAAATAATATATAAATATAGTTATTTGTAATATAATATGATAACTATATATAAAAATCAATAAAAATAATATTAAAAATATCTTATCTGGCCGTATTGAGTTTAGTCGGGCCCACCCGGGCCGTCCCAATAACTTATCGGGCCGACCTGGTGCCTTTTGTTAGGCCTGACCTCAGGCCCAAATCGGGCTGGGTACCGGCTACCAGTTGCGTACCCGGCTCAATGCTCAGGCTTAGCTGCACCTGCACTCCATATGTGTTACACACACACAGGCACTCACACATGCACGTATAGGTTTCTTGTATATGTTGACTACTAAAAGGTTGGGAACTATGATGACCCATCCTCAACCTATGTCTCTAGAATATGTCAACTACAAAAAAGGTCTCAACTTTGTTAAGTCACCATCAACCCTCAGTTGATGGGTCGCTGAGATGCAAAAAATAAACATGGGATGTTTCCTTCTTTACAGTTATTCCTTTTTTGAAAAAAGCAATTCATGTGTTACCTTTTATGGCTGAGTTGATGCATATAACGCCATTTTTAGTTGACATATTCTATGTGTGTGTGTGTGTGTGTGGGAAGGAGAAATTGTGGAGCGTAAAAAGAAGAAAAGAGTAAAAAGAATGAAAAAACTCCCATGGCATGTCTCTCTAACAGATATTAAAGAGATTAGGAAGGTGAGGTGACGGGTCACTTCCCATCTTTTCTCTTTATGGGAGGGTTTTTCTTAGGTGGAGAAAAGGGTAAGGGGTGACTATCCCTCGTCTCGCTTTCTCTTTCCTCCCTCGCTTTATCACTGTTTGGATTTAGGGAAAGGAAAGAAAAAGAATTAGAAGGATTAATGATGGAGAGGGAAAGGATAAGAAGGGAAAAAGAGGAAAATAACACATTATAAGAGCTTGTTTGGATATATGAAAGAAAAGGAAAGGAATTGACAGACATCATGTTTGTTTGCTATATAAAAGAAAGAAAAGAAAAGAGCTTCTGAATCAGGGAAAGAAAAAACTTAAATTGATCTTCGGTAATGCTCATAACACTTGTGTGTTTTGATTGTATATAGCTCTCTCTCTCTCTCTCTCTCCCCTTCGGAAAGCAGGCAACAGGTGCCAACAAGATCGTTTGAATGGTAGGGGGTTGTTGAATAACAAGGCTTCAACAATTAAATTTTTTGACAAGCAATATTGCAAGAATATTAGCTAATACATCAACTAAAAGATCAACTAAAATATTGTCAACAAGAATTTTTTGTTCATTGAAGAAAAGTAAAAGCATCCTGGTAGTAAAGTTACACAGGTTCTACAAATTGTACAAGTTGTGCAAAATCATTTTTATTTGACTTTATACCACAGACCAGAGAAGACTATTTTTAACCAAGGAATCTATGACTCGGGTCCCACTTGGGGCTACCTGAGCTTTGTTGTTAGGGGTTGTAAATTGTGATTGTGCAAGAAGATTAATGTTTTTTCTAGGAAATTCAACTGCTATTTCCAAATGCGGTAATAAAATAGGAAGATGTCCTTTGATACTGACAACTCAATGTGAAAAAAAACTTCAGCAATTTTCTTTTTCCATTCTTGAATGCACCGTTAATTGGTGCTACTCTTTGTTGCATGAGACCTTTATTTTACTTGTCTTAAATGCACCTTTAAGTGGTCGAGGCAGAAATTTTATATAATGGCCACAGGTCTTGCTGTTAAGTAAAATAAAAGGGTTTTTGTAACAATCCAAAAGTTTAGTCTCGTACCTTAGATTGTGAGGGATCTAAGAGGACTTGTAAAGGGTGTTGTTAAAGTGGTTAGTTGTCTTAGTCCTTAGCCTTTTTCGGGCTGGAACCGAAACTGGTAGGAGGTGGGTTGGGATCCACTGGAACAGGGGCCTCGAGCTCGGGAGTGGGTCAGGTCATTGCTGTTTTAGTTTTTAAGTTATCAATAATAAAGTAAAACTTAGTAAGATTATATATCGAATATAAATATTGTCTATAGGACCAAACTTCACATAATCTGATAGAGTTTTGAAATCTTATTGTATTATCTTATTGTATTTTTAGTATTTTGTTACATATATCATATATGATGTTGACATTTTTTGGAAAGTTTATAAAAAAGAAGTATTTTCTTTATCGTGGGATGTACCAATCTTTTTAGTATATTTAGATTTTATATATATATATATATATATTTTCCTCTGAATTGAAAAATATTAGTTTGGTGATCTTAGATTAGTTAGATTTGGTGAATGAAACATATGGAATTCCACAATGGAGAACAAGCTGATGTTCCCATAGAGATTGCATGAAGGGAGCTGTGGGCCATCTGACCCTCACCTGAAATAGAGAGAGAGAGAGAGAGAGAGAGGAGGCAGCCTGCTGCCGTGGTTTACAGAGAGAGAGAGAGATGGGGCTGCCTCGTTCACAGGCAAATAAAGAAGCGCGATGCAGCCTTGAGTTCAAAGAGACAAAGTCCTCACTGTGAAAAGAGAAATGACAGGCAAATTTATCAATTTGTTAGACAATGTTTCTTTTCCTCTCAATCTCTCCATTTCTGGAGGGATTGGAAATACACTGCCAGTCTCGTTTTCTGTCCATTCTTTTCCTTTATTTTCCCTTGCAACTAAACACAATAAATTATAGTCCTTTCTTTTCCCACCTGGTATCCCCTCCATATCTACTCTTGTGTTTGTGCCAAAATTATTTGATATGGATACTTTGGCATTTTTTGAATGTGCTACATAGGTCATATATTTTGACGAATACCTTTTCGGGGGATTCAAAATTAGGAACTTCAATGTGCATGCTGTGACATGATTTCAGTCTTTTCTCTTGTGTTATGCTTGAACTGAAGTGAACTTGGTTTTCTTTGCTTTTTGCAATTGGTATGAGACATTACCAAATTACAAGTTAATCATTTACCATCTCTACAAGACGACTGCATATACTGATATCTGTGGTTATATTGTGCAGGCTGCTGAAGAGGCAATTAGTAATTTGAAATTCTCTAGCCAGCAAGTGCAGAAGCGATCAAATTCACAAAGGTGATATTTGGAATCTATCTTTCATTTTGCTTTGGGGAACTAGCTGTTATTCTAACCAAGGAGGCTAGCTGTCAAAATCCTAATCATATGAAGCTATCAATATGAATAATTGGTTATTTATATTGTTTCAATTATTGATTATTTATACAGTTTCTATGTGCTTTTTGTGTGAGTGCTTCATATCTGCTTAAGATACAAAATCTTTTCAGGATATTGCATTTCACTGGTTATTGATAGATTATCCCGTGAAGCCAAAATCTCATACATCCATGTTTGTTTTTAACTTTTAGGACATCTAATGTACCTTTTGCAAGATAAATTCAGAAGTAAATCGTTTTGGAACAGAGTCACATCCCTAACCGCATAAGAATAAGATATTGTTTGTTATCTTGTGGCTCTTGGGACTGTTTCTTTTTCTTCCATTCTATATGTTTTCTTGCCCGTTCCCACAAAATGATTGGGCCCTGGTGCCTGTTCTCATTGTCATTATAAGGACAGCCTTGGGGACAACGTGTACCTATAAATGTTTGTCTTGTATAAAATTGCAAACGTTCCTCAAACATCACTAGTTTTGTACTGGTCCAACGTGTACACATTAAAACCATATATACTACCATGTTCCCAAAACGCTTCATGCCTAAAAACGACAAAATTAGATGGAAATAGATCACACATTGACTATACTTTCCTTAGTATTGTGTTAGATGAACTATAAGGTTTATCAGATCCTTGTCATCTTTTGTTTCTCTCATCAGTTTGTGATGTGAACTTCATGTAAAACGACACAATGTCTTTTTGTTTCAAAAAGAAAAAAAGGGTGATGATCACTATCGAGAATTTGGTTCGCTGAAATTTTATTTTTTGTGAAGTAAATTGAAGTACGAAAAACTGGTACTTATGGTAGAGCGAAAAACTAGAAAAACATTAGATGATGTATTTAGGAAATGAAGATAGATGGAAAGCACACCTGAGGTTTATGTCAATTGGTAGCTTAGGCAGTGATAACACACAATTATTGATGGAAAAAATATGAAAAGACGAAACTAAAACATTTGTTTGACGATGCAAAAGGAAAGCAAAAAAGCACCAACCTGCTGCAGTATTTACGTTTTAAATATTGAGGTTTCTTCTTGATTTCGAGGAAGTGCACTTCAGATTTAAAAAATGAAAATGTCATTGTGCTCCTGACTAGTCTTATCTTTAAATGGGGACACATTAGCGGAACTTTGTACGTTCAACCACTCTGTGTAGGCTGGCAAGGAATGAAGATGATATGGTGGCAGCCTGGAACCTTTTACTCTGTGTGTATGAGAAGCTAGCCTTCGATGTTTCTGTCTTATATGTACTTGTGGCTGTTGGGGAACAATTTTTGAAATAGTTGGTTTCATGGTGTCTCTATGCAGGGGGGGGGGGGGGGGGGTTGGGTCTGTGAGAGAGAGAGAGATTACATTTTCTTATTCTTGTTTCATTGGTTTTGCTTCCTATTCCTTGTAGCACTAAAATTTCCTTTACGTACTTAGGGTGGCTCAGAAGCGACCAAAGGACGAAAGCTTACAAGGTGTGACAGGGGGCATGTCCTCTGCACGCTTCTATAGAAATGGGAGAGCAGCCCCTTGAGTGTTGATTACTAAAATTTAGCTGGATTTATAACAATCCCTCTTTTTAGCAAGGCGGCGGGAGGACCAGACCCAATTGTACAGGTGGATTCTGGGAGCTATTAAGCAGTGCATCTGCATTAGTTTCTGTTGTTCTGCATGTTCCAGGCACACTTCGGTGAAACTCGTTTTCCTGCCCAGGTCTGTTCCTTTTCTTTTTCCTTTCTTCTCCTTTTTAATTTTTTTTATGTCGTAGTGCCTGTTTTGTTTATAAATTTCCCTTGTGCTGTTTCCGACCCTTTTTTTACTCAAATTCCACAGGCAGAAACCTATTTTGGTTTAAACAAGCAATCTCGCTTTAACTGCAGACAAGACACTTGGGCGATTATTGAGGGATCCAAGCACCTGTCTCCGGCGGCCTTTGTGAATAAGATGCGAGTATGGGTCATATAGTGTAATATTTTTATTGCGATTATTGTACCACCACTTGTCATTGTTTTCAACCTGGTGTGGGGTTCATTTCATGTCGCTGTAGCTTTCTTTGTTAGCGTCCCATTATGTCTATTTGGTGGTATTGACTAACCACCGGCAATTTGTTGGCCCCTCTGCTATTAAGTTTGGGGAATCGATAAATTTTGTATTGCCTCAGGAAAGGGGAAAAGAGAAGAATCAAACTGTATCTTAATGTTTAGTGTATTGTTCTCTACTTTAACGTGTTTCATAGGGAGTCCATAGGTATTGACGAATCCTTAGTGGTCAATGAGTTATGTCAAGGTTGCTGCCTATGTTTTTTCTATTCTAGTTGCCGTGGTCTATTTCTACTTTGGCTCGTGACGTTGAATTTGTTCGTAGCTTTCGTTCAACTATAAATATACTCTTAACAAGCGGGAGCGGTTATCCTAGACGAAGTGGCATTTCAGTAAATATAAGTTATTTTGCAGACGGCAGCGATCAGGGCAAGTTCTTTATTGCAATTTAACTTGGCGAGGTAACTTCAGATATCCTTTTCTCCCTCTCAATTGTGATTGAATTAGTGAGGCATCCTCGATAACTTCAGTTCCTTTCTAACACGTATCCATGTAAATGTATTCAAAACCTTTGCTTCATTATAGAGGTAGAATGATCATGTGGGTACAGTGAGGTTAACAAACGTGCGTCGACCTGACCAGGTGAGCTCTTAAGTGTAGATCTTCAAGGTGAACGAAGTCTGTTCGACCAGTAAAGTGTCTCATTGAGGCTGTATTCAGTATTTAGAAGCATGCTGCATCTGTGTCAATTTTCGTTTGGAGACTGCTTTTCGTAAAATCTGCATTCAGGAGTTGTTAAGTTCTTTAATCTAGTATTAAACACCTCGGAGAATTTGTAAATGTCCATTGTGGAACCGTAGGTCAAAAAAGTCCGTCTCAATGCCATCTCACTGCATTGAAGTGTTTAAAAGTTTCTCTCTCCCCACTGGGGAACCATAGGCCAAAGATGTCTATTTCGATGCATATCTCATTGCATTGGAGAGGTTAATAGCCTGTCTATTTCGAACCTGGATCTCCAGCGTCTTTCATGAATACCTTGGGAGGAGTGGACATTTCGCACCTGAAATGCAGAGGGAGGATTGAATGCTTCGTACCTGATGGTCGCTGAATATATTTTGGCAAAAGGTTTGTGAAATCAACTAGTTCTAGCACAATGGAATCGTAATAAACATCTATGTTGCTGGTTTGAGATCTGAGTTGACTAGATTACGCAACATGCGTCTTTTGGTGACATCCGTGAAACTGCTGCAGTAGTTTAGCGGTTACTCATCGCCTGTTTGGTAGTATGATATAATTCCCGTTTTCTCAAAGAATAGAAAAAACCTGGCTACTAAAAATAGGTACACTTAATCTTATAGTATAATCTATTTATTGACCTGAAAATGACCATGCAAGCAATGCGCAAGTTAACTAGCCTAACTGGAACTCCGCTATTACATAAACCATTTAAGAGTTAACTTAGATCCTAACCCCGCAGAGAAAACACATTATTCGATCGGGTCCATCTTTCAATCACGTTAGCCCTTCTGTTCCAAGCTTTAACCTTAACCAAACCAAAAATTCAAACCTAAGCAATTTTCCCATGGATTGGTGTTGAGAGTGATGTTCAGATACAAACGGATATGTGGATCAAAGTTACTCTTTTTTATCAACAATTTGAACATCATCGGGGAAATGGTCTAACAAATCAAGTGGGAACCAAAGCTACTTGGTTATACTTCTCCATGTCATCCACACATGGACCACTACTAATGTAACTATTTTATTTTGTTTTATTTTGAGAGAGTGACAAAGAGAGAGAGAGAGAGAGAGAGAGAGAGAGAGAGAGAGAGAGATGAATTCCCTTGTTCCCTCATTTACCAAGGATATTTTACGATGGACGTGGCACCAAACAAGATCGAACTTGCTAGCTAGGAAAATAGAAAGTCCCCTCTCTATTCACTATTTTGTTTCTGGTAGACCATGTCGTCCACTACATGGTACATAGTCGGGCCATCCATATAAAGTGCCACTTCCTTTTCTTCCTAATCTGTCGTGGGCCTTTGATCTGGTCTGTTTGATGGAACTTTCCCTAATCTCGGTTGCTGGAGCACCCCAAGTCGCTGCGGGGATGTTAAACACCAGAAGAGGTGGCTTGCAGACTCTTTCTAAACCATAAAGAACGGACACCTGCTCACCAACATGATCTGCCCAGGGGATGAGCTACACAAGCATCTTTGATGGTGGAGAAGACCTCCTGCAGGAATTTGATTTTTGGGGAAGCAATCGACTTCTGATGGTTGTAACAATACGAAAACCTTACCGATGTATAGACTATGGAGACCCGTTAGCATCCCTAAACGAAGAAGCTCAAAGTCCATACAGAATCCCAAATAAACGCTATAAGCCAGGAATTCCGCAGGTTCCACCAGTCGCATCAGGAGGAATAGTCAGAAACAAAATGAGCCGGCGGCCCAGCCTACCGTGACTCCATTCTCATCCCTCGATGCTGCTGCGCGGGGGAGTTAGAATCTACACTCACATTTTCAAGGTGAAAGCAATAATTTTTTGAGCCTCAGGCTTGATAAGCCCATATCAACCCGATGAGTTGGCTCCACTTGCCAACTCCCATGCCACTGAATGCTTCCTGTCTTCATTTGAAGACCCATTACAATCCGGCAGAGGTTCTTCCGCGACGCGTGATGACTGCGAAAATTGCCATGAAACGGGGCGAACGGGCAGCGCAAAGTTGATCCGACGCGATATGGCTCGAAGGGGACAGCTTCCCTTTTCTTTTTTTCCTTCGTTTGTAAGAATAGTGTTGTCAACTTCAAGCCCAAGGCCTTTCCTATTGAATCTGCTTTGGTTTGAATCCCTTGCACAGGTCTCTTTTTAGTATGACGGTGTTTCGGTCATTCCAAATCTTGAAAATGCATTCCATTGTTCAGAGGCTGAACATATAACCGCCTCGACAAGACAAAAGGCATCTAATCACGGTGGCCCTCTCCACTGTACCGGGATCCCTATGTGTTTAGCAGTATCTCTGCGGGTCTATAATGGCCATTGGCCACCCACGACGACGTCACCCTACGGTCGCTTGGCAACAAATAACCATTTGTTGCTATTTCATGTATCTGCCTTAAAGTTACCACAGGCTCATGAAATACTATAATATAATGTTTAACGAATTTGCTCTAATTTTTTGACAGATTTTTAATACACTAGCAAACTATTTCCGTTGTCAAATGACCGCAGTGTCCGGAGACATAGAGAGAGGGGCTTCAGCATTTACTAAGATCTCAACAAATTGCTGAGAATATAGGAAGTAATCATGCAGTATACATTAGCATTCAGTCCTGATTGTGTAAGCCCTCCATTCCATGCCGGTTGACAGAAACAGAAGCATCAAAATCATCCGATTTTATATGCCTCTTATGCTTAGCTTGAAATTAGTATATACAACGTGGTTCTGTGTTGTCCATGTGATCCACCATGTTGTAAAACAACCATGTTCTGCACCTAGGTAGCGGTCGGACTAAGGCTTAAAGTAAAGAGGAAATGAAGGCCTTCTGCGCCAAACGGCACTCTCCAATTGAGCGTTAGTCGTTTTGGCGATACTTTGAGGTTGGCCGCTAGCATAACATTTCTCGCACACCACGCACATCAAACATGTAGAAACGCGCAAGGGACCCAGGGACGGTGAAAGAATAGCTGGCTCGACATTCCCCCAAGGATGGTGATATTTTCAGACCAGTCGATACAGAGGCCACTCATTCAACCGATGCATTTCGACAGGCAGTAGTTTAACTAGAGCTTCGGTGGGGTGGCTACTTTAGAGTTTACTACAGCAAATAACAGGGAATTCATCTACCTACTGGATGCCAAAACTAATGGGCACAAGTGCTGAGGCAAAAGTAGGAGATCTTACGAAAGAGAACGACAAACAACGTGCGGAAAATGTACCGCATGAAATGAGATGCAGACAAGCAACTGAACGGTATTGCTGCAGTGGGTGTTTCATTTGCTTGGGCTTTGACGGCAGAATGCTACGCGAACCAGCGGGCATGACACAGGAAAAAGAAAAATGCATGTTGAAAACAAGAACGCGAATGTCTGGAACATCGAGGAAGCTAACATGCTGATATTTGAATCCGCTGCTACAGAGTTTAAAACGAAAGCGTTGTATTCAATCGAGTGGTTCAGGTTGGGAAAGCTTAAAAGGCAAGAGATTAGTGCCAGAGTCGGTCTTTGAGTACCCGTTGGATGTTATTTCTCAAGGTAGCAGCAACCACTTTGCTATCAGCTGGTAACGGGGAATTTTCTGCCTCCTTGGCAATACTACTGTTTGCTCTTAATACTGCCTCCCACAAGATGGCCGTGCATCGTGCTCTCCACAGGAATGGTTGGAAGATTTATAAAACACAAAACGACGAGAAGTCCAGATCTCTCGCCAGTCGACAGAATGCATAGACATTTCACAGAAGCAAAACACAAATGTGAATTGGAGCAACCAGTAGAGTATTCGCAGATCATTTATGTGGACGTCTGAAAGAAAAGGAAGAAGAGAAGTCTTTCTTAATAGCATAAACAGATCTATTTTTTGTTTAGTTACCAAGTCCAACGGATGAGATAACGGTGTAGTTTTTCCACTACATTCAGAATGAACACAAGCAAGTACGGTGGAGAACCCATGAAGCACAATAGGGTCTTTCGTACCCATGAACGAGATGCACGGTACATGTCATCTAAAGGTTACGGCTAAAGAAATATAGCAGAAAGTGGTTTCATGGTAAGGTATGAAAATGCGGAAATTCATGTTACCAAACATTTACCTCAGAGGTGGTATGATCCATATCAGCAGAAGCACCAATCGGAGTCAACTGGTCAACAATAGCAGCAGAGGTTTCAGCTTCAGTTGTGGTTTCGTCTCAACCAGAAAGTTCCCCCGCAAGACCAATTATGGAGCTGGATGTCAGTCCTGGAACCAAAACAGCACCTTCAGCCTTCTCAAAGAAGTCATCCCCGACGGACTCATGTTTCTCGTCCAGGCCGCCACTTTTCACCCCTTCTTCTGCGACAACGCTACTTTTCACCTCCTCTTCTGCAGGTATTTCGTCTACTGGCTTCTCATCGTCGACTAGGTTCTCACACGGCTCTTCCGTTGCTTTTTGAAGTTCACTTGACTCCCAATCTTCCTCTATTGTTATTGTCCTCTCAGTTTTCCACAATTTCATAAGCCGGTCTGGTCCAGGTTGCCACTCAAGTGCTCCAGAAGCGTCCTTCAGTATGAACTTGAACTGAGGCTTACTTTCAATCGGGATATCCTGTTTCAGCACACAAGGGATTAACTAAGAACAGAAGAATCTCGTGTGACAACCCATGTTTTTCTCTCACCTGCTCCGTTGTCCAGATATGGCCTTCAGACCAATCCATGGCAATTGCTGCAGATGGTTCCCATGAACCAAGTATTGGATCTTCACCGGTCAAGAAGAATTGCTGACCGAATGGACATTCCTTTTGCAGGACGAATCTAACATGGACAGTCGTTTCACCTGTTAGACAAAGCAAAATGGATGTTCATTCTATGTACGAAACTTAGGAAGTCCAATTTATAAGATGCGAGGGTATCTTACTTGTATCAGAATTGCAAGAAAGGACCTGGAGGGGAAAACAAAAAGTAAGCCAGACGGATAGAAAAGCAAACGTCAAATGCTCTGATTTAGAGGAACATATAGCATAAACCCAGAAAAACAACTAAATCTTCTGCGCAGATGTAATAGCAATTACTGAATCCCTACCATTCCACAAACAGCAAATGGTATGGTGAATTTATATTTAGCCCTCGGTTCATCCGCGGTTTGCTCATGCAAAGTTTAGCAGATTTTTACGTTGTTTCTTTCTTGAGGAACTTGGATAATGTTTGCCGTTACATCTCTTCAAGTGTAGTCCCTTGGATTGTACCAGATCAGATCTAGAAACACTTTCCTCATCAGAGAGCAAAGTGCAAGTTACAACACTAACCAGATGCTGGCTATTGATGAAGGTCCACTGTTCCAACTTCTTAAAGATGACTTGCTTCCTTCCTCTCTTGATGTGCCTGGACGGCTGGACGCACCAATTATTATCCGAATTGGTGAAACAAGTTGGGGCTATTGGATTATGCATCACACTCAATATCCCAATCCCAATTAAATGCATTTCTAAAGCACGCCAAGCCCGTCATTCCGGTTACGTTTACCACCCAATCGGTCTCTTGCTTCTGCAGCAACAGTGAATCATGAACTTCAGCTCTGGAGAAGTTCATGTGTTTCATTACCATTGAACAAATCTTTTGGTCCTCCCAACTGTCATCCTCCAGAATCACATAAAAGGGGTACTAAGCATTCAGATATAAGAATTCCGATTAAGCGACCAAGAAATTTATACCACCAACCAAACTTTGTGCTTCCACTTGTTGTTAACCAACAAGGCAACAACCGATTGGAAAAGGAAAAACTAATCAGCGTAAGAACATTGCGAAAGAAACACCGGGTATCATTCAACATGTGCAGGCCAAAATACATGAATCCTTTAATTTGTTCAGCTAGTCAAGAATGCAGAAAAACAATAAGGAGAGGAAATAATACAATGATTGCTTGTAAGCACATTGCGAAAGAAACATCGGGTGTCATTAAATACGTGAAGGCCAAAATACATCACCTCTTTAATCTGTGCAATTAGTCAAGAATGCAGAAAAACGAATAGGAGAGGAAAAAATACAACAGGGATTAGGGAAACAGGACAAGAAGAAAGGAACCAGATGGGAAACAGGTTCCCCGCAGTGTACTATAAATATAGCAGATCTTCCCCCTAACAACGCCACCCCACCAAACCTCCTCCCCCCACCCCACCCACCACCACCCAACCTCCTTTCCCTTTCTACAGAACAAAGCCGCGGGCTCAGCACCCTAAGCTAAAATGGCAAAGCTTTAGTCTTTCGCCCGAAGGCTTAAGAAAAGATTGTACAAACAGCTAATGGAAATAAGCGGCGGAAGAAAGAAGAAAAAGCGGGAGCACGAGAAGCTACTTCTTGAACCATGGTATTGCTCCACCGATAACCGTAGAGTATGAATTAAGAACAAGGCTAACCATTGCCAAATTTCCTGGATGACGGACAAAATGCTGTGACCGATACCAAAACTCAACCAAACTAGTCGCCCAAGAAAAGACTACAACAAAAGAAGCGCGTACAAGAAACGACTACCTCTTTCCCGTCAGGAGGAGAAGCCGGGGCCGACGATGACCGGAGAGGTTTGACGACGGAGAGGCGCCTCGGCTGTAAGTGCAGGCCACCAATATCTGGGGTGAAGAGGGGACGAATAGTGCGAATGACTAGAATGTGAGAGGCGGAGACCGGACCTCTTCTGGAACCTCGTAGAAGGATCTTCGGATAGCAGCAGCCTTGTGCTTCCATAGAAAAGACACACCACCACCACTCACCACTACTTTCTCTTCAACCGGAGACGGAATGAAGAGGAGGCAGAGAGAGAGAGAGACCGGGAGACGGATTTACGCAAATGATGTCTACTAACTCCTGAGATTTTGGAATGATGGAATGGAGTCCTTTATATGAGCTTCCGTCTTTCCCTCTCAGCACTTCCTCTTGATGGTCAATACCGAAAAAGGAAACAGAAAAAGGGAAATGCTCTGCAGTCTGCACTCTGCAAAAGAGGAGGTCGCAGAAGGATCAGGAATACACCAGGAGTTTGGTGGCACCTGCGGGATCCTACGGTCACGATTTTAATGCTTTCGATGCTGAACGACGTTTATCCAATCTGTAGCGCACAGCGAGAGAGAGAGAGAGAGAGAGAGAGAGAGAGAGGGAAAGAGAGAGGTGGCTTACCTTACCAGCTTTCGATCACTCCCGTCGTTTCCAACCACTCCACTCTCTACATTCTTCTTATGGTATTTTTCACCTCAGTTTTTTGGTGGCTTAAGCGCACTTTGAAAGCAGTGGCCAGCATTGTATTTCTTTAGTTTTAGCGTGCTTTTATGTAATCCCATATCAAAAGACCATAAATTCACTTGATATAACGATATGTATCATACATTTTCTAATTATTATAAGTTATCATCAAGGCCTTTTTTCTAAATAATTAAAGCTATAGCTTTTTTTCATCAGACCATTATTTTTTTTTTCTTTTAACCTTCCTTTCCACCTTTTGACATGCCCTGCTTCAATGGTCTTTTTTTTGTCAAAATTAGGCAAATGATTATGGTCTTTTGATTGCTCGTTGAAAAGCCTTTAGGATAGAAAAATTGGAAGCATAAAAGATCTGAGGCGCGTGTGCGCGATATATATATAAGAGTGAACCAAATTGATTATTGTTTCGTGTTTGTACCCCCATAGTTTCTGCTCGAAATCATTTGAACAAGTGTTCAAACCCAAAAAATTAATTTGATATATAAATATAATCTGTGTACTCTACTTAACTATAAAAACCTTAGAATGCATTATTCCAAGGTATATATAAAAGGAAAATCAAAAGCATAAAAAAGAAATAGAAAACTATGTTAAATTTGTCTCTTCGATTAACTTCAAAAAAACTTGTTTAGCATGACATGGATATTTATGCGTGCATGTTACAAACTAAAAAAAAAAAACTCATTTATAAAGTTATTTTTTCAAGAATGTGAATGGCAACTAAAATTTTGACTACACAAAAGTAACTGGCATAATTGACTGCAAAATTTATTTTCACTTTTGACACAATTAAACTGCACACGAAAATTAATATTTAATCTTGTGCCCTCGCCGTAAGGGCTCGTACATGCTTTTGGGTCGCTTCTATCTTTTGTTTTTCAACCATATTCACTTACCCTTGAGAGAAGAAACCGAAATTGTGAATATTTCATTGCCGCCTTTCTCCAATGAAGAGAACACAAAATTAACGTTTGCTTCCTACTCGCCAAAGCAGAAATATTCCTTTGCAAAAATAATGCTTCAACATGCTAAAAGAAGGCCGCAATTCTCCTAGTCTGAGTTTCACTCTCACTAGTAAACAGTCATTAAAAAAAAAAATCTACAATACATGCAGTCTTCAAAGTCTCAAAACCTAATTATGATCATATGAAATATTAATAAATCAGTTTATCTTGATGAGCGAATAAGATTTAATTTTGAACGCTGAAAATTTCGTTACAATTCAAGGTATGAATATTTTGTAGAAGCTGGTATGCACGTCCAAATGGGTGTATCCAAAATTAAATTTTTGTTCGTTTGTGACAATGACAGACGCCACCGGCGTGCTAGAAAACAAGATGATACTTCTTGCCTGCTCTCTTCATTTTTCCAAACCACCTAAGTTACCGTGAAATATTCGCCACCAAAGGAAAACGAAAAGATGGTCCACGTCCAGATTTGAAGGAAGAAGAATCGTTCTTCTCACCTAATTATGAAAAAAAAAAAAACCATGCCTTAAAGATTTAGGCGCAATCCTTTTGGCAAGTGAATTGAGGAAAAACTCTCGTCAGATATTTTTGTTTTCCCAATTATTATGAAGTTGGAGCTAAACGCATTTTTAATTAGGGCGCGTTTGATTCAGAGCATTCATTCAAGGAGATGTTATTTGTTATGCCATTCTACCATCACAATTGGAAATATGTAAAACAAAACTCCGTCGTCACAGGTTGAACGACATAACACGGATAGGACACAACAAAGTAATTTTGGACTTTCTCTTCTCTTCTCGTACTTTTGATGCAGTGAGATATTTAATATTTAATGCTGTGCATTATTCCATAAAATTAATTCTAACACTTATGTTTCCTTGTTTGATGTTCGTTCGCATCCTTTTCCTTTGGAGCGAGCAGCAGCCATTAGAGATGATAGATAGTTGTCGATTTCGTCCTGCGCCATTTTGACAACACTCAAAAAGTGGAAATATGTTGTCATCACTTTTCCCTTTGGTATAAGTAAGCAGGAGCAAAACAAATATTTCAGTAATTCTGTCAAAAATGATCCAAATGATTCATGAATAGACAAATGAATACATGTGAAGTAATGAACCATTTAACCATGTGCCAAATTCTAGCTTTTCATATATATATATATCTATATATATATATATATATATATATATATATATATATAGAGAGAGAGAGAGAGAGAGAGAGAGAGAGAGAGAGAGAGGGAAAGAAGGATTATACATGACTTGCCTACAACCGGTATCACTTCCCCTGCGGAAGACTACGCCAACCAACAGAAACGCGGGCATCGATGGCCATCTCGTCTTATCAATTCTGGATGACCGTCCCCATTTGGGTGAAATCAGTCAGGCACACACCTTTATGATAAAAAGAGGCCTGGTTTGTGACCCTTATAGGTTGCTCACCTCTTGTGTTGCTTCTGAGCATGGGAGCCTTGACTACGCACTCAAAGTGTTTGAGGAAATGCCACAGCCAAACTTATACATGTGGAATATCATAATCAAGGGTATGCCTCTGCGAATTCATTCTGGAAGGAACGAAGTCACCTGAGCTACGCGAAGGGAAGGAAGTCGTGGGCGGGGACGGAGGTCACTTTTCCCGATCCATCCCGAGGTTCCCTCTCTCGCCCATCATCGTATCCAGCCCTGCTATCGGCTCAGCGTGCCAGTAACGCCGAGAAAAGCATCCTCCTCTTCTCTGATATGTTGCGCCAAGGTATAGGACCCAACAAATTCACGTTTGCTGCTGTCATCAAGGCTTGCTCTGAAGTCTAGTTGGTCGACGGGGGCAGGTTGGTTCAGGGGTTGGTCATTAAGTGTGGGCTTCATGAAGATGATACATTAACAACTCACTCATTCATTGCTATGCAAGCTGTGGGGATCCAGAACAAGCTTTGCAGGTTTTTGCCAAGAGTCCCCAAAGGGATATCGTTTCTTGGAACACCATGATTACTGAGCATACACAGAGCCAACAGCGCGATGCAGCATTGGAGCTCTTAAGGAGTATGCAGGAACAGAATAATGTGAAAGCCAATGATCTAACCATGGTGGGTGTCGTCACCGCCTGCAGCCAGAAAGGCGTCCTTGACCTTAGCAGATGGGTGCATTCTTATGTAGAAAGGAATGAAATGAGCTTGGTGCTTTGTAATGCTATGCTCGATATATATGGTAAATGTGGAGATGTCGCTGCTGCTGAACGGTTGTTTGATGCCATGCTGGTCACAGATACCATCTCATGGACATCGTTGATTTTAGGATATGCAAAACTTGGAGTTTTGTCGCTTCACAGCGATTATTCGACTGCATGCCTGTGAGAGATATTGCAGCATGGAATGCCATGGTAGCTGCTTATGAGCAGGGTGACGACCCAAGGATGGTTTAGCCTGCTTCCGTAAATTACATAAGACGAAATTGAAGCCTGATGGTGTTACATTTGTAAGCGCTCTTTCTGCTTGTGCACAGTTGGGGACGCTGGATTCAGGCAAGGGGATTCATGCACTTATAAGCAAACAAGGTATTAATCTGAATTTCTATCTCGCAACTGCACTGATCGACATGTACAGCAAATGTGGGGATCTAGATAAGGCGGTTGGTTGAAGTGTTCCATTCAGCAAAGGAAAAAAATATTTTTGTTTTGGAGTTTGCAGGGTATGCGATGCACGGGAACGGGGAAGTCTCTATTGATCTATTCATAAAAATGCAAGATGCAGGAGTAAAGCCGAATGAAGTGACTTGCACCAACTTACTCTCTGCCTGTAATCATAGTGGATTGATCAATGCAATTATGCAGGGAGGATTATTTCCATCTGATGCTTCCTATTTATAGTATTGAACCTAAGACAGAGCACTACGGTTGCATGGTTGAATTCCTTGGATGTGCTGGGCTTCTAAAATGAATTGATAAACAGTATGCCAATCACTCCTCATGCTTCTGTCTGAGGAGTACTGCTTTGTGGCTGTGTGATCCATGGGAACGTTGAGTTAGGAGAGCATGCTTGTGCTAAGTTGCTTGAATTAGATCCTTTCAACGGTGGGGCATATGTAATGTTGTCGAACATATATGCGAAGGCTGGAAAATGGGATGAGGCTACACGAGTGAGAAAGTTGAAAGATATAATAGGCCTTAAGAAGGAGACTGGTTGTAGCTCCAACGAAGTTGATGGAGCTGTTCATGAGTTTTTTGGTAGGAGATACAACTTACCCTCTAGCCGATAAGGTATACCTGAAACCAGATGAAGTAGCGTCCAGGCTACAGTTGCAAGGCTATGTGCCAAATATGTCTCAATTGGTTCTATACATAGAAGAGGATGATGTGAAAGAACAGCCACCGTATCTCCACAGTGAGAAATTGGCAATTGCATTCGGACTCATCAATACAACTGGCCCAGCCCCAATCCGGATTGTGAAAAACCTTCGAATATGCGGTGACTGCCACTCAGCTGCCAAATTGATCACCATTTACAATCGAGATATACTTTTAAGATATCGATACCGATTCCACCATTTCGAGGAGGAAACTTGTTCTTGTCAGGATTATTGGTGACTCCTTGGGCTCAGTATCTGATCCTGATAACGGTTGGGTTCCCAGGCTCTACGAAGCACATTCAGGCTCTCTGTGTAGCAGCACACGGTTTTTATGATTCCAGGATAGCAACTAAAAGGAGGACAGAGAAGATAAGAACCAAATGGAGAGGTGCAAAGAACACGCCCGCACACGACATCCGCCTGGAGCGTCTATATTATGATTCTCGAGCTACGGCCTTCCTCATTAGCTGCTACAATGGCCGCCTCATCACGTTTGCCCAGGTTTACACTCACATATGGAAGGGCAGACTAAAACGGCCACCAAATTAGAATACCATTCAGATCAAAGTTGGCTGCTTCAGTTATGCATCCATAAGTTGGACTTCACAGAATTTCATCACAGTGGGGGATGGGTGATATCAAAGCTCTTCAGCTAGGTGAGATCTCGGAAGTCAAAAAGGGTTAACATGTAAACAATTGGAAAATTTTGTGTCAGTTTAACAACAGATTCAGTTGCATAATTCATCTGAACGACAAGGATTGGAACATCTAACTCATGAACCATTCTTACATCGACTCATGTTCGTCACTTTTCAGCAATGTTCATATGACCCTTGTGATTGCACGTCAGGTATATGCAGCCAACAACACTTGCTTTTTAACCGCTAAAAGCATGCAAAATTAATTCAACCTTACATGAGGAGGAAGCAAAATTTGTTCCTAACAACCTAAAACATTTTTACAATTAAGTGCGGAAAGAGAAGATCACGAGAGCCAAGAGCAGTTCTATTTGAGCCACTCCCACGTTTTCTTCCAGAAACCCAATGATGATCCCCTGTTCAAACGGTACTCGTCAGGTTGATGCTTCCTTCTAAATTTCCAACTGCTGTAGATAAATAATTGGTGTTACGATCACTGGTCCAGCTTTCGATACCGATTTGATGTTTCACCCATAACAAAAATTGGCTAGATTTTTTGTTTGGCTTTTCCCTTCAAACACGTATCTTGTATTAATAAAAGTACCAACGAACTCTATGTAAGCTTTTCACTCGTTTTTTTTTTCTCTTACAACCCAAATACCGAACATAGGAAATGTCGTGTTAGAATGATCTGAAGTATTGAGAGGAACACAATTTACTAAAAGACCTTATTTATTGTACTAGCCTTCAACAAGTGGGTCCTCTGTCGTACCATAAATCCACAAACTTCAGAACAGCCATCTACGAAAACCAAATAGAGAATGTGATGCCAAGGGGGCAAGAGTTCATCGCCTGGATGGTCTATCCGAAGATTGGGTCATCGGTGACATTTTTCATTTCGAGTAGAAAATCCAACCAAAAACACCCTGCTCCCATAGGTTACCTCAGAATCCCGGCTCCCCAATCTAGCTGCACTCAGCAGAGGAGAAAACGGAAGGAAGCCACCCACTAAGCAATACAGGTAAAAGGAAAAAACGCTGACAAAAGTGAGAAAAGAAGAAGAAGAAGCAATCAAGAACTATTCAGGTCGCAACCTTGAATCAGTGATCAACACGTATGTCCATCCCAACGACACAGAAAAAGAAGAAAGAAAGGGTTTGAGATGCCTAAAATTTATATTTACTCGCATGGAAAGCAATATTTACATTATATATATAGATAAAAAGGGGGAAGGCGAAACCAAAGAGCAAAACCTGCAAGAGAACGTCTCTAACCCGCAACAGAGAGTATAGATACACAATGGCGACAAGGACGATAAGAGAAAGAGGGAGAGAGAGTACGAAAATTAGACCAGAGATCAGAGAGCGAAGACGTAGAGACGGAAATTTGTGCAAGGGGGGGCCCTAATGAGATTCATTGCTAAGCATGACCCAACTTTCTGCTTTCTCCGATCTAGCGATGGCCCTAGGGATCATCGCGCTTGGAGCTGTAGTCGACGACTTCCGAATCGGTGACGGATCGGGAGTGCTGGACGATGGAGCGACCGATGGAGTTGATCCACTCCTCCTTCTCCTTCTCGGAATCGGCGATGAAGTACATGGTGTCGGAGCTGGTGGAGATCTCGAAGGCGAAGGGCTTGTTGAGGACGTCCTCGGCGCCCTTGACGGTGAGGCAGGTGCTGACGGGGATGACACCGCGTGGGCGGGAGGCGCGCGTCACCACGGCCTCCTTAAACCAGAAGAGCCTGCCGCTCTTCAGCACGAACCACCGGCGACGCCACGTCTTGATGTACTCCCCCTGCTTCATCAGCCAGCCGGTCCTCTCGGGGCTCGTCCAGAACTCCACCCCGCCGTAATCTTCCTCCCGCCCCCACCATCCCACCAGGCTCGCCATCCGCCCCTCTCTCAGGTGCTTCTGATGAGGGAGACGAGGCAACGAGGGAAGGGGCGGGGGCGGCTCTTCCTTTTGTTTTATCGTCCGATGGAGCGCGAGAGAAGGAGAACGAAAAGCTTCTACGCTTTGCTTTCCGCTTGCAGCCTTGCAAAGTTGGCGTTTGGACCCCCTTTGCTTTTCTTGGGAGACCCATCCACCCCTTTGCCCAATGCCTTTATTTGTGGCCGTCTCCTGCCAGTCAATTCTATACACATCTTTGATGTTTTACATTTTTCATAAAATTTCATCTATAACATTAGAACATCATTCTTTTTTTTCCTTTAATGTAGTCTGACTTCCTAATTAGAGTTGTCAAGACCTTCTAGTTGATTACATACATATACACGGTGGTGTCCAAGACAAGTTTGGTCAAACTGCCCAAATTATTAACTTGGTTCAAATATGCACACTTGCTTACCACTGTTTGGTTATTAGGAAACATGTTGGAGCTAGAGTTGAATTAAAAAAAAAATGCGTGCTATACATTCTACCATCGAGATTTTCTGTTAAAATTTCTCGAGTGAAAAAACACATCTTAAAGGCCAGGCATTCCCTAACTTGCTGCTTTTCATGCTGAAAATTAAGTTTTGCAGAATGAAGAATGAAAATGTAGACTTCATTACTCATAAACTCATGACATATTTTATTAAATACATTTTCCATAGCATTTCACATCCATTTATGTGGGAACAAGAACTTGAAACACGATACATACATAAAAAAAAAAGGATATATTTGAGTCAAAGTTCAAGCATTGTCATTCGACGCCCTTAAGAACTTGCCACCCAAGCGAGAGAAGGAAAGATCCAAGGGAAGAGAATGAGGGAAATCAAGAATCAAAATCCAAACACAGTCATTCTACACCCTAGACTCTTTAGTAACATTTGATTTCCATTGCGCTGGTTCTGAGATTTTGTGTGAAGCCTCTTCTTTTCAGGCAGTGGATTCCAATACGATGAGGGTATATACATGATGAGGAGTGCCTAAATCTTTATAATAGGAATTGGACATCTCGACCCTCCACTGTTGCGTCAATTGAACGAATGCCTGTAATTTTTTTCCTTGTCCCTGTGTTGCCCAAAAAATATTGTACTATTGCTACCCACCACCTGATACATGATCATGGACGCGGTTGGCGTCGGGTCAAACCGAGGAGTAGCGAATTGTCGGTGGTTGTGCTTCACCAAACAGACAAAATTCACCTTGGCGCTCTGTCGGTTCCTCGACAGAGGAGAGAGAGAGCTGGATCGCCTGAGAGAGAGGCGGCGGGCAAGAGGACGGAAACTCCCTTCTCAGATTCTGAATTATCCCTTCTCCTTTTCCCTTTTTACGTCTCGAGCTCTGGTTGATCCATGGCGTCTGCTGGGATTTCTTCTTATCGAGATCGGACGTCGGAGTTCCTTTCCTTGTCTGAAAGCCTTGGGCGAACAAACAGCCGTCCCGGCGCATCGACTATCGACACGCTTCACAGCAAACCCGACTCATCCCCATCCGCAAGCGCCCGCCGGTCGGAGTTCAACAAGAAGGCCTCCAGGGTCGGGTTGGGAATTCACGAGACGTCTCAGAAGATCGCGCGGCTCACGAAATGTGAGTGATCCTGCAAATGCTTTCTCTCGTTCTGCTCTTGGTGATCCGGTGTTATATGCGTCGTGTTCGTAATCGCGAATTGGGTAACATGTCCGTAGTATGACGATTGACCGGAATCTGCTAAGGCATTTTCCGGGTGCAAACGGTGAATTCTGGATGAACTTTGCTTTAGATCTACTTTTCTTTGTGAAATCGTATGGAACCAAGGTCATAGTTTGTGAACACGATTGAGATGCTGCATTTCAATTTTCGCCTTCCGATTGCTAGGCTGTCTATTGGAGCCAATCTTCTTATTAATTGCGTGTTTCTTTGTATACGTCGTGCCGATTTTTTTAGTTGATTGCTCTCTTAATCTTGTACGTAGGGTTTTGTGACTCATTGAAGCTTCTAGGGAACTGTCGAGAAATTAGAACTTGATATGCCTGTCAATGTCTCATCCTTAACTCTTTGGTGCTTAAATATCCGGCGTTTATCTCATTCAGAAAGGATGGGGAGTTCTAAACATTTTTATTCATAGCATCCCTTACTCTTCTCCACATGAAGAATTCCTTGGTACTGCGAGATAGTTTATTTTCATTTGTGAGTCGGAATGGAACTTTGTCTCTTTCGAGTTTCGACGCTATAGATTTGAAGTAGCTTTTTGTTGCGGGTTATTGAAATTTGCTTTTCCCTGAAATTGATCTTCACTGGTAAACCTCTATTTCACTTTTCAGTGGCGAAGAGTTCATCCATGTTCAATGATCCAACTTTGGAAATACAAGAGCTCACTGCTTTGATAAAAAGTGACATTGATGCACTGAGTCTAGCTGTTTCTGAATTGCAAGCCCTTCAAAATTTTGAATCGTCCGATCGTGATTTATCCAAGGACAGCATTGTCCACTCGACAACAATTTGCGATGATTTGAAAAGCAGACTTATGGGGACCACTAAGCAGTTTAAAGATGTCTTGACTGCGAGGACTGAGGTTGAGGCTCATGGACTTTGGTGGCCTTAACAATATCTTCTGTTACTTAAGAAGTTCATAAGCATTCTGTTTTCCCTGCAGAATCTGAAGGCTCATGAATCTAGGCGACAAATTTTTTCAGCAAACACATCACAAGAAAACCGCGTTACACAGCATTCAAGTATAGTTGCAGAACCACCTCCATGGTCAAGCTCATTGGGTCCATCCACGTAAGTTTGACATAACTTGATTTGTAAGGAGCCACAAGTGCTGTAACTGCAGCTTTTGTTTGGATTTCTCTTCTACCCGAAATATTAGTGTTTGCATTTGAAATGTATGCATGTCCTCCAGTTTGGCTTCCTGGCTTTCATGCTGCAACTTAAAATACTCATTTCTTGTTAGAGATTATTATGTGACTCTTGGTTGAGCAAGTAATCCCATTCATTCTCAAATTGGTGCTTTTTCTGAATCTAGTTCCCTTGTTTCATGTAAGGACATGGAGAATGCTACTATCTATTTGTAAGTTGTAATTTGCTACTTCCACCTCTCACTAGGATAAAAGTGTTCCAAGTCTGGATTTCAGTTCTTAATATGTCCTGTGGCTATATTCCAAAAGATTAGTGAAGGCTTGTTTGCGTTTGTGGAAGTGTTAGTACTACTTTAGTGACCATCTATTCATTGATCACGTGAAGTATCTCAACATTTCTTGGTGTCTCTTTATTTGTTTACTGTTATCAGCCTTTCTCTTTGTTTTTTCTGAACAGATTATCTTCAGGTGGTGTCTCAAATGGAAGCCAGCTGAGGTATGTTCTGTTACCCTGTTATTTCACTTTCTCCTGCAGTCTGTTATCAGGTTATGCTTGAAGCTTTTATTGTGGATGCCTCACATATAGGATCCAAAATTTGGCCTTAAATCTTACTGAACAAAGCAGTGACTTGTATCCAGATATGAAAAAAACTACCATTACTTGCCTATGGTGAATGAACAGGGACTCATAGAATTTCTATCAATCCTATGTTCATTATATCTTATTTTGTTTTGGATGTATAAGCTGTGAGTTCATATAAAACGGTTGGTCTTCCATCATGTGAAAAACATGTTGTTGCCCTTGTTTGGTTGGGGCTCATGATCTATTTCTGAAGGATCTCAACTGACTTGTAAGTGCTGAAATCCATTCCCTTCGAGCATTTCTTGTTGGCTTCTATGGCTTTTAACCTGTGAGAGTTGGTGTTATATTAGATGATACTGCATTTTTTTTCCTACAGAGACATGGCATGTTAGCATCTTATCAATTCTGTGTCAAGTAGAAAGTTTAAGATGATCTAGCTTCCCTTTATCAACAATCGTGGTTCGTATCTCTTTTCTTAGCAAATGAACCATGATTCCTCTTTTCTAGAGTTAGATTTGTGAACAAATGTTTAGAAATTCAAAAATTTTAATTATTATGTTTAAATAGCCATGTCAGTTTTTATAATCTAGTTTCTCTCTTGATCTCCATCTCGATATATATATATATATATATACATATATATATATATATATATATAGAGAGAGAGAGAGAGAGAGAGAGAAAGAGAGAGAGATGACTAGAAACCAGACTATAATATCTCAGAACCATCAGAACTATTAGAGCCATTCAATCAGACAATAAATGATGGTCTGGTGGATGAGAGAGAAAAATTAGATACCTTTTAATCAAGATATATAAAAAGTCCCTCAAATATCCTCATCCACCCTCTTTCTCCTTCCCACATGCTTCATTCCACTCTTCTTTCCTTCTTTCTCTCTCCTTCCTTCTACCAAATTGGCGAACCCCTCTCCTCTCTCATGATCTCTCTCCCTCCATTTCTCACCAAGCAAATCAGAAGCTGTTGGAAGGATGGTGGCTCTCGCCATGAATTAGAAACTGGTTTTTTTCTTCAAATCTGCATCTACGGCTGATGATCGGTCCTGTTGCCATTACCTGCCTCTATGCATCATTGCTGCTGCCTGCCTCCAGTCCTCTGGCCTGACCATTGTGTTAAAATATAAATCCTTCACCAGCACGTTGAAGAGGAGTCTCTTAGGATTCCACCTCCTTGTAGAATGTGTTAAAATATTTAATGTCCTTGTAACATGTGAAGAGTCTCCTAGGATTCTATGTTATAGTTAATATCCTTGTTATATGGGAAGTCTCCTAGGATTCTATGTTGTAGTTAATATCCTAGTAATATGTGAAGTCTCTTAGGTTTCTATGATGTAATTAATGTCCTTGGAGCTTGTGAAATCTCCTAGGATTCTACGATTGGAGACTCTTAGAATTCTGAAAATGAGATTATAAATAGAGGCCGTGCAAACCATTTTGGCTACGGCTTCTTCTCCTCAGTTTCTTCTTGTTTTCATTCTCTCTCTCTCTCTCTCTCTCTCTCTCTCTCCTGCGTGAGTGCTGTTTTCGGGTTACAGATATTGGTGCTACATTTCTATCATGGTATCAGAGCCAGGTTACGTTATCTCTACCAAACGAAATGCCCAAACAGGTCTGATCTGGTTAGAACTCTTTTCTCATCTTGTCTCTATCCTGAATTTACTTTTCTCTTGCGCAATTCTTGTTCCTTTTTCTTCTTGCTTACCAAGGACACATCTTGTTATATCGTGTCTTCTTTCCCTCTCATCTTCTACCTATATACCATTCCTTTCTGCTGTCATGGAAAACCTTTCGCATTCTGGCATGTCCTCAAGTTTTCTTCCTCACCTTATTACCGAAAAACTCAACCATGAGAATTATCTGATCTGGAAAAGGCAAATCATGCCTTTCATAAGAAGTCAAGGCCTCTTTGGACATCTCGATGGTTCAACAAAGGCTCCACCAATATCCGTCTTACAGGAAATAAAAAATGAGGCAGGAGAAGTTATTGCTGTTCATGAAGACAACAATCCTGAACATGCTATGTGGATGAGACGTGATCAAAGTCTGGTTGCGTATATTTTGTCCACTTTATCTCAACAAGTGTTACTTTCAGTTTCTGATGATTGTACTGCAGAAGAATTATGGGAAACCCTTGCTAATACCTTTTCCCAAATATCAGAAGCTCGAATTATGTACTTAAAGAAAGAATTTCAGAATTTGAGCAAAGGTTCAACGTCTATCATGGATTATTTGGGGCGTATTAAGGCCGTCGCAGACCAACTTGCTGCCTCAGGGAATAACATTTCTGATAAGGAAAAGGTACAGCAAACCTTGAATGGACTTGGGCATGATTATCATGCTTTTATTACAGCTCTTGAGGTCCTTCCTGTTCTGCCTTCCTTCAACGAACTACAAGGTAAACTTCTCCAACATGAAATGAATATGAAAAGAGTCATTGAAAGGACTGATCAAGGGAACTCCCAAAATGTGTTGGCTATGAATGTAAAGTTTGGTAAGAGTCATGGGAACTCCAACCATGGTGGTCGTGGCATTCTACCAACACCGCATAACCAAGGTATGTCTCCTTTGGATACTTCAAGAAAAATACCAATTTGTTTTCAGTGCAACAAGAAAGGACACATGAAGGTACAATGTTGGTTTAATCCTCAAAATAAAAACAAAGGGGTAAGACATGATTATAAACAAGGAGGACAAAGTTCTAAATCCGCCGCTGAAGATATGCAACAGCTATTGATGGCCGCATTCTCAAAGATGACTATAAAGCAAAATGAGCAGGGAGAATGGTTCTTGGATTCAGGTGCAGCTACCCATGTGACAGGAAATGCAGGTAAATTGACTAACTTATCCCCTCATTACGGTAGAAGTTGCATTATAACAGGTGATGGAAAATCTCATCCTATTACACATATTGGAAATGCACATATTCCATTGTCATCCTCGTCTCTATCACTGTCTAATGTTGTTCTTGCTCCCAATATCAAAAAGAACATCATATCCATTTCTAAACTCATTGATGATACAAGCTCTTCTGTTGAATTCACACCTTCTTCTGTCTATGTCAAGGACCTCCAAACGAAGAAAATGTTCGCTAGAGGGGAGCGTCAAGGGAATATGTACGTCCTCAAGGAATGTCTACCCAAGGATTCATCCACTTTTGATATAGGATTGAAGACATTTTCTCTTTCTCATAATGCGTCATCAGTGCCAAGTTCTTGCCATTTTCAATCAAAAGTAAGGGGCCCTAACCAATTTTTGGAGTCTGATTTGTGGCATAGTCGGCTAGGACACTGTGGTCGACATTTCATTGAAAAACTTGTCACAGATAGTCTCATTCCAAGATCAAGTTTACCTCTTACTTCAAGTGTCAAAAAATGTTCAAGTTGTGGACTTTGTAAGAGTCATGTTTTACCTTTCCATAATATAAATCAAAGGGCTTCCAAACCTTTTGAAACTATTTTTTCTGATGTATGGGGGCCAGCCCCTATTGATTCCATGTCTGGGTCAAGATATTATGTCTTATTCATTGACTCTTACTCACGTTTCACCTGGATTTACTTCATGAAACACAAATCAGAAGTACCTCACATATTTCGAAACTTCTATGTCATGATTCAAACTAAATTTTCATCCAATGTGGTGCATTTTCAATGTGATGGAGGGGGAGAATATTCCTCGCTTGATTTTATTGAATTTCTACGTGAAAAAGGGATAACTAGACAAATTTCCTGCCCTTACACACCACAACAAAATGGTGTAGTTGAGCGGAAACATCGACATATAGTTGAAAGCGCCATGAGCATGATGCATGATACTAATGTGCCCATTTCCTTGTGGACTGAAGCCTTTCATACTGCTGTATACATAATAAATTGTTTGCCTATGACACTCTTGATGTCTAAATCGCCATATTTTACACTCTTAGGCAAACAACCTGATTACAAGAACTTGAAGGTTTTTGGTTGTGTATGCTATGTTCACGTTGATGCTGCCTTGAGGAACAAGTTTCAAGACAAAGCTATTCAATGTAGATTCGTTGGATATGCTGATGAATATAAAGGTTTTCGATGCTATGATCCAACAACTAAACGTATCAAAACTTCAAGAAATGTCATTTTTGATGAACATAGTTTTGATAATACAAATGAAATGCCTATGACCATTGAATCTTATGATCCCTGGACCAGTACACAGTTATTCAATGCAGATCCTGTTATAGAAAATGATGTGCCTCAAAGTGAAGATTCAGAGAGAGCAATACAACCGTCGGATATGGCTCAAAGTGAAAATCAAGAAGATCCAACACAGTCATCAAGTCATCACGAAAACAATAATGAACAGAGCAACGATGCACATCGGTATTCGGGTCTTATCTACAGTCGACGACTAAGGGACAGAGATGCTCACAGTGAAGAAGACAACATGCCCCACCTTAGAAGATCCCAACGCATTCGTCATCCCATTCACAGGTGGGTTAGCTATGATTCTTTATCACTTGATTTTCAGTTATTCATGGCAAAAATTGGCAAGGAGGAAGAACCTACTTCATTTGATCAAGCATCAAAATCACATCATTGGAGAAAGGCTATGAAAGAAGAAATGGATGCCTTGCATGAATGTGGAACATGGGAGATCGTTCCGAGGCCACACGAAAAGAACGTAGTGGGCTCCAAATGGGTATACAAAATTAAATACAAACCTGACGGCAGCATAGAAAGACACAAAGCAAGGTTAGTAGCAAAAGGGTTTACACAACAATATGGAGAAGATTATGATGAGACATTCAGCCCTGTGATCAAAATGGGAACAATTCGCGTGATTATATCATTGGCAGTTGAATATGGATGGAGACTACATCAAATGGACGTGAAGAATGCTTTTCTTCATGGTGATTTAAGGGAGGAAGTATATATGGAACAACCTCCAGGATACACGAAAGGAGACTCTCATGCATGGGTTTGCAAACTAAGAAAATCTATTTATGGACTTAAACAGGCCTCACGTTCGTGGTTTGACAGTTTCTCTTGCAAGATTCAAGAATGTGGTTTTCGGAGATGTCCTCTAGATCACTCTCTTTTCATTTATCGAAAGGAAAACATATTTACTTTACTTCTTATATATGTTGATGATATTGTTATCACAGGCAATTCAGAAAAACACATAGAAGAAGCTAAAGTTTTGATGATGCAAAACTTCAAAATGAAAGAGCTTGGTGATTTACGATTCTTTCTTGGAGTGGAGATTGATAGGCACAATAATCGCCTCACATTGACACAACAGAAATACACGTTGGATTTGTTGAAAAAGTCAGGTATGTCTGATTGTAAGCCTGTTGGAACTCCTAGTGTTCTAAATCAAAGACTAAGTGCTCAAGATGGGGAGTTATATGAAGATCCTACGCAATATCGAAGTATTGTTGGGGCACTTCAATATCTTACATTTACTAGACCAGATATTATATATGCTGTGAATCAAGTATCCCAATTTATGCATGCACCTAGAGATACTCACATGGATGCTGTCAAAAGAATATTAAGATATCTTAAAGGGACAGCAGGAGATGGCTTAGTTTATGGTAAGAGTGAAAATATAACTACTGGACATCAACTTATGACATTCACAGATGCAGATTGGGCTGGAGATCCCGATCAAAGAAAGTCCATTTCTGGTTTTTGTATTTTCATTGGACGTAATCTTGTGTCTTGGAGTTGTCGAAAGCAAAAGGCAGTAGCAAGATCCAGCACTGAAGCTGAATACAGATGCATGGCTGCAGGTACTGCTGAAGTTACATGGGTTAGACATTTGCTAGAAGACATTGGAGAAAAGATTAAAACATCAATGTTAATGTGCGATAATCAAAGCGCTATTAACATTGCCTTTAATCCCGTACAACATGGTCGAACAAAGCACATTGAGATTGATCAACACTTTGTTAGACAAAAGGTGGAAGACAAGGAAATTCAGCCTATTTATGTTCGTACAGATGAACAAGTTGCAGACTTATTTACAAAAGGATTAACAAAGGAACGATTCTGGTTTCTAAAAGGCAAGTTGTACATGGTGCAAAACCATGCACAACTTGAGGGAGGGTGTTAAAATATAAATCCTTCACCAGCACGTTGAAGAGGAGTCTCTTAGGATTCCACCTCCTTGTAGAATGTGTTAAAATATTTAATGTCCTTGTAACATGTGAAGAGTCTCCTAGGATTCTATGTTATAGTTAATATCCTTGTTATATGGGAAGTCTCCTAGGATTCTATGTTGTAGTTAATATCCTTGTAATATGTGAAGTCTCTTAGGTTTCTATGATGTAATTAATGTCCTTGGAGCTTGTGAAATCTCCTAGGATTCTACGATTGGAGACTCTTAGAATTCTGAAAATGAGATTATAAATAGAGGCCGTGCAAACCATTTTGGCTACGGCTTCTTCTCCTCAGTTTCTTCTTGTTTTCATTCTCTCTCTCTCTCTCTCTCTCTCTCTCTCTCCTGCGTGAGTGCTGTTTTCGGGTTACAGATATTGGTGCTACATTTCTATCACATTGTTCCAGCCTGCTATAAGATCAATCATTTCCCCACTTGGATCACCCTCGGCCCTCTGCCGACCCATTTAGCAGCTGCTTCTCCAACCCATTTCGTTCACTGGCCGTCTCGTTGTCGATGACCCTGCATGTGTCAGCCAATCAGTAATGCTCCTGGCTCTGCATTGATGACTTTTTGGCATCCTGCTATTGGCCTGTGCTTGGGTTATTGGGTGTACATAGTGAGGAGTGCTCTTTTTGGCCACATAAATGACCCGGTCTCTTCTTATGGTCCTATGGTGTTTAATACTCCTGAACAACCTGGCCTGTTGGGTGCTGTGACCATGTGGGCCTTTCATGCTCTCTTTAATTTCTGGTGTGTTGCTAAACTCTCTTTCTCTCTCTTGCTTTTGCTGTTTTGTACTGGTTTTCATGGCTAAGCATCATTGTCCATGACTTGTTATCCTTCAGCTCTTTCTATGGCGGACCAGCAGAGAGGGAGAGGCTATGCATCAGCCCAACCCATCTTCGCATTAATTTATCTCTCATTCTCTCTCAATATGGCAGGGGGGGTGTTGGCTGCAGCTGACACATACAAGAGTGTGTGTGTGTGTGAGAGAGAGAGAGAGAGAGAGGAAGGAGTAGGAACCAAACTATTATATCCCTACCAAACTATCCCTCCCTCTCTATCTCTGTGGTATTATGAAATTCTCTTTGTACTAATCTGTTAAATTTCCTTTTTATGTATGATGTACATTCTATATTCATGAATATATATTCATATCAGAATTGCTTTTCCCTTGACATGACAAAGTACTATTTTCTTTGTTGGTCAGTTTGATTTGTTATAAATAAGATTTGACGTTGGGATCATGGGTTATGTAGTGTATCATTTAACAAAAAACTTATAATATTGACAGCATGTGTGCTACACTATCATACTTTTTAAAGCTTTAGTAACTTTTGACATGTTTTTATGAACCGTGTGCTCATTGTGCTACCAATTGTAATCCTTGCTTTAAGTTTTAAGCTAGTCTAGTGCTCCCAATAGCACTTGTAATTATTTCCTTTGTTCCTCTTTCCCTTCCTTCTCACACACCCTTTTCTTCTTCAATTATGTTCAAAATGAGTACTGAATGAGGAAAGGGGGGAGACTTGGCTGGGAGAGAGAATAAGAAAAGGAGAGGATAGCTCCAGCCAATCGTAGAAGCAGAACTACCAAATGCATCTCTCTCTCTTGTTATGTATATATATATATATATATATAAGACTGAGTTAAACCAGTCTTTGGACTAGTTTTCTAGGTCTTTTTACCTCCTCCCACATGATTTTTTTCTTTCTTTGGTTCGCGGGGTGGGGGGTGGGGTGAGGGAGGTGTGCATGGATAGTTTGGTAGAAAACAAAAGGGGGAAAAAAGGTGAGAGAGAGAGGAAAAGGTGGGATTGAACATTTCTTTTTACTTTCTCTCTCTCTTTTTCTCTCTCCTTTATATATATTGTGTGTGTGCATGTGTGTATGTATTTATTTTTGTACATGTGTATGTATGTATAAACTATGTGAACTGAATATAAGTAGTCCATCACATGTTTAATAGTTTGCAACGTGCTATGTATAAGGTTTTTTTTTTGTGAAAAGGTAAATGACAACTTGTACTTTGATTCTGAATTATTAACTTTACACGTGATACTTTGTGAGCCATTAATGAACTTGATCAAACAACTAATAATAATTCTTGTATTTTGAAAACTATAAATGTGTGTGTGTGTCCATGGGGAAAATTTTTTAGTTGAGCCCATGTAATGTGTATGTCGTTTAAAAATCATTATGAATAGCTAGCAGGTAGTGTTTTTTTCTTTTAAATTTATTTTGTGCAAAAGAAAATTAATGAAGTGTTTGAACTTTGATGACATTAATCAAGCATGTTAGTCTTCTTGGGAATTTTGGCCAGTTATTTTTGGTATTTCCCTTTCCTTCTTTTTGTATTTTATTTCTGCTTTTTGGTATGGCTGAGAGAGCTTTGGACTTTAGTCATCTCTGTTTAAGGGAACAGTTTGTCCTGTGTTAGTTATGCTTCTTGCAAACTTTCTTTGGTTGTGCTTAATACATTTTTATTGTGCTTTTGCATTTTTTATTGTATGCTCTTGTGAGCTTTGTTTGTTTGCCTTCATTGAGGAAGATTTCAGCTAGTTTGATATAGATTTATGTCTTGGCCTTCACATGTTATCAGAGCAAAAAGATTTAGCCTTGGCCTTGATGAGTCCTTTCATCTTGAAGAGCTCGTGGTTGGAATATGGTGCACATGGAAGCTCTAGTTGATCGTTAGGCAGCTCCACATTCTTCATTTCTCAAGTGTGCTCTACCCATTCTCTTGTGTTTTTTTCTTTTTTAAAATAGAAGACAAGGATTGCTCTCTTCAATCTTTTCTGAAATGTACTTCTACCAATTATGTGACATGAGCTTCCACTAGGAAGCACCATATAGGGTCTTTGAGGATTTGTTGATGATTCCGAAAATGAACTTAAACTGATCCTAACCAAGAACATGGAAAGAAAAGCAAAAATAGGGAGGGAAAAAAAACAAAAGCAGTTGAGAAATGTAAGAAAAATGGAGGGAGTGGAGAATTATATCCTGGATTTTAAATAGTGTAAATACTTTTATGAGTTTGTAACCAAATATGTTTCAGGATGAGCTTGAGGCATGAGAATGTCTTAAAGAAATGCATATTGTGAAAGATGTGGCTCGTCAATGGGTGCAATTTAAGATATCTGATGTACAACAAGGAGATAACTTAATCCAGAGTTGCTATGGACAATTATCTCTGTTATGGAATGAATTGACTGTATTTGAAAATAAGTCGCATGACTGACATGGTATTATGCTTAGAGAAAGGTAAATATGAGACAATAAGTTCTATAAATTCATTATGGCTTTTAGAACTGAATTTCATGTAGCAAAAACTTCACTTCTTCATTGGTCCAGTCTTTTGACACTAAATGAACACTTGGCATACTCATTATGTTGGAAAATAAATTTTTATATTGCAGGGAAAGAAGCGAGACTGTCTTGGCCAACTTGAAACATGAAATCACATGAAATCCTATAGACCAAATCATTTTGGAAGAAGTAGTGGGGAAAGGAACAAGAAAATGATTTGTTTTGATTGTCATGAATTGGGTCATATGAAGCCAAAATGCCCAAAGTTGAACAATTTGACAAGAAGGTGGCCACCACGGGATGTTATTAAGAAAAAGGAAGAGCTCAACTCAATTGGGGCAATGTCACTTCCTCAAGTAGTAGAAGCCATGAATGTAGAATTAATGGCCTCTGGAAAATGAAAGACCTGGGACGCCTGGTCCTTATCCGAAGGCAAGAAAACCATAAGATGTATGTGGTTTTTTGAAGTCAAAATGGAACTCTTAAAAGATTCAAAGCAAG
This sequence comes from Nymphaea colorata, assembly GCF_008831285.2. Taxonomy (NCBI): domain Eukaryota; kingdom Viridiplantae; phylum Streptophyta; class Magnoliopsida; order Nymphaeales; family Nymphaeaceae; genus Nymphaea; species Nymphaea colorata. The sequence goes on from NC_045143.1 coordinate 16,027,788, forward strand.
GACAGTTGTCAAACAAGCTACAAAGGCTTGGCATGATAGATTTAGTATTCATAATTGAACATGAGTTTAAATGTTGTTGTTTGATGCTACTCTATTTTTGTCACTTCCGGTGATTATCATGTCATCAACATAGAGAGGTAAGACTACAATACCATCTATGTCACATAGGTACGGGTACGGGTACTGACCATTTTCAAAAAACTTGGGTGCGGGGGTACGGCCGTATATATATATAAACAATAAGAAATACTTAGAATATATATATCAAAATAAAGAATATACATCAACATAAACAAATGAATAACATAGAAAATATATATCAACGGCTCTTATAGCAGTGTGTTTTAGAAACCTATGAAAAACTTTAAACATATGGAAAACTAAGCAGCCCCTTAATCAAATATGAACATCAATCGAATTTTTACATCCAAAGAATAGAATAAAAAATAAGGTGGAAAAAATTAAATCAAAATAAAATTAAGCAGTTTGGATCTATAGGTACCCAAGTGTCAAAGTACCCATTTTGAGTACGAGTACGGCAACACGGGTACGTGGACCTTACTGAAGTACCCATGTGACTTAGAATACCATTAATTAGAAAGCACAAAGGATATTTATCATCACAAATCAACTTTGCAGGTGATGTTGTAAATAGGTCTGTGATAACAAATGATGAGATTGTTTTCTACTTTTGTACAACCGAGAGAGCCATTGGGACTCTCCAACCGTCTGGAAAACGGATCTAGCCATTGGAGACTCCCAACAACAACTCAGCTCTATTTAAGTGACCAGTTTGTCTCATGTTAGTTATACTTCTTGGAAGCTTTCTTTGGTTGTGCTTAAGATTTTCTTGTGCCTTTAATGCACTTTTTATTTTGTGCTCTTTGAATTGTTTGAGCTCTGGGTTGTTGTTTTCATTGAGGAAGATTTCAGCTATTTTAATTTTTAATTAATTTTATATCGTTTTTTATCTTAAAAGTGTGGTTGTTAGGAGAAAATAATGATATATAGACAAACTTTTGTTCGTCTTTCACCATTTGTCTCTGGAAATGGTCAAAATCAAGTTCATTTGGAAATATTGGATACCTTCAGAGTTCAGTTGTATCACATATAACCAAAAATTATTAGCACTCAATTGTTCGATGATTAAGAAGTAATGTTCTTCTTCTAGCAATATCTTTAGACCTGGGAACACACACGAGATGGCTTATAACAACTTTCTTGCAGACGAAGATTGGGTTCGGATGTTGCACCACCACACAGTATGGAGGTGCAGATGTTACAACAGACCGTTCCACGTCAAGATAACTACATGCAAAGCAGGGCAGACGCTCTACAGAATGTTGAATCCACAATCTCAGAACTTGGTAGTATCTTCACTCAGTTGGCAACTATGGTAGCACAACAGGGCGAATTGGCTATCAGGTTTTTTTTCCACCCTTGTGCTATACAAATATAATTATGAAGCCTACACTTTCGTGCACTATACAACTGATAATATTCACTCCAGAGCATAGCAGTCCATTGAACTTGAGCATTATAAGTCAATCTCGTTGCAGAGCCTGCTTTGGATAAATATGACCTTTTGAACTAGCCACTTATTGTATATGTGTTGGCCCATCACGGAGTTGTTCTCAAGGTGGAGTTTAGTATGAATGGTAGTGAGCATGAGTTGACCCTTGGCTTAACTTCCTGTGGATCTCTCTGACCCAGCACAAACCAAGTTCTGTCCAGAAGTAGCTTGGGTTTAAGTTCAAAATTGATCATATGATGGCAGAAACCAGCTTCTAATAACAAATAAGTTGAATTCAAACAGGATCGATGATAACATGGAGGAGACGCTATCAAACGTGGAAGGCGCGAGGAGTGCACTATTAAGGCATTTGAACCGTGTGTCTTCCAATAGGTGGCTTATGATCAAGATATTTGCGGTTCTCATATTCTTTATGCTTTTGTTTGTATTTTTCGTACTGTGAACTAGAAGCGGAAAAAAATAAAGGAAAAAAAAGAAATCTCTCTGTCCATTGTTGTTTTATCTTATTTTCTTGAATTCATTCGACGGATTCTGTTAACCTTTACTGGCGGTAATTTGAAATAAACTATTTTCATCAACCTCTTAGTTTCATTCGGAGATCTCGGTACTGGGTCAGTCTCCGTGGAGCCACTGCTTGGTTTTTGTTGCCACGGTGAACCAAGATGTCGCATCCAGTTCAGGCAGGATGGCACGATGTACTGGCGAAAGGGCGCTTAATCATGTCCTGCAAATGCCGACGAGTCTTATTTATTTTTGTTAGCAGGTTTTTTTAGCAGCCCCAAGTTATGCCAATAGATTTGAACTCATGGTATTGCGCTCTTGGCCTTTTCAACTTGAAAGGTCTTCGACCAATTCGGTGTAGCACATGTTGGCAATCACCTTGATTTCTGATACAATCCACGTATAAGAACGTCTCGATCGTGTTTGAGAACTGCCAATGACAACGACACGGGGATCAAATGACGCGAAATATGGGGGAGGATTTCTCGGGTATCTCCTTTGAAAGAAAAAGAAGATCTAAGGGGGGAAATGGTGGAGCACGTCATCTCAGTCCGATTTTCCATACTATGAGTTCCAAATGGTGGGGACACGGGAATTTCTTATTTCTGATCTCGAATCCGGCTTCCATACAAAGCCTTAAGGCCATAGACCAATGAGCGCTGCCGGGAGTTCACCAATCCAAGCAGGACAGGGAATCATAAAATTCCATCTCTCTTCCGCTTATCAATTCGATAAGGATATTGTAAACGCAACCAACAGGGCGACTGGGCAAGCGCTTGTATTCTCAAAATGCAGAAGTGATTGTAAGTTTCAAATGGGAAACTGAGGCGAGCTGAGCTGGTAGCAAGTGTCTTCCGCATGGCAACAAGAACCCGTGCGAAGCTCTTGCATTTTGTCGTTTGGCTAGTCGGGTAATATGAAGCTGATACCGTCCTGCAGGATCTATGCATGAAAAACCCAAACGCCTGAGGACTTGGTTGCTTCAGTGGGTGGTGGCTGTGGGTGACGGCTGCAAAATGCCGGCCACTTCGGTCAGGCACAAAGGCCAGGCCGCTCAATATAATCTAGCATTTAAGAATATGATATCAAGGGTGATTTGATAGGAAGCAGATATTAAATCAATTTTTCTGAATTTAAATATATTTATTTAAGCATTAAATAACTCTTGTACAATCAAAATTTTGGTAGTAAAAAAAAAAAAAAATAGTTTCACAGAAATAACTTGAATTAAGGTATCCTTTCTATTAAATTAACAGATATAAACATGTTAGTTTGTTCCGTCCAACTCTGCCAGCGTGCTAGGGATACGGTTTCCCATGACCTTTTATAAAAGAGAGAATGAAAGGATACAAATCAACAACATGGTAGTCTGTTCATATTTGTCTAAAATATCTTTCAATTTGATTTTGAGTGGTATGGTTTTTTGTCCGTAACTTAATTGTTAAAAACCAAACATCTTAAAATTGACTAATAAAATACTTTGCGTGCAATCTAACCTTATAAGTATGATCTTAAGAGTGGTTAGGTGCAAAAGATATTAAGTGAATCACTTTTTCAGTTTGAATGTGATTTCTGTAATAAAAAATATTTAACGGCTTTTGTAACTTCAGAATTTTGGTAGTTGGAAAATAATTTTTTTCCGTAAAAACAACTTGAATTAAGGCATGATCTATATTAAATTAGCATTCACAAACAATATTTAAAGATGTCCACATTTTGCATGGAGTACTTCTAAGCAAAAGCTTAAGGGGTCTAATTTTTGCTTCTACCTCTGTGGTGCGTGTATGTATGTGTCCACGCATGCTCGTGTGTGTGTGTGTGTGTCTCTTCTCCTCACTAATTTAAGTGAACCTCAGGAGCTGCTAGAGTTGATTTACCAATCTTGCCTGTTGAGGGCGCAGCGGGAAAGTGTAATTAGTTCTTTGAAATTCTAGGGCCTCTACGACCACACCATCTGTCCACCAGTGGCTGTGGCCATGTGAGCAGTGGAAGAAACTGGTCAAAAAATGGATACTTTTGGAACCCACACCACTTGGTGAGTGAATTATTGTTGCATAAAATCTTTTGATCCAAATTCCGTCAAGATTTTCAGCTTTCCGAGATGTTAATCAACTTGGCTCGATACTGAATTACGTACGGTGGAGCATACAATTGCGGAAGGGCCATTCCCCCGCCCCTGTTCTTCCGGTCGGCGCCTGTCTCCTGTCCCTTCTCTTCCTGTTTTCCTCTTTTTTTTTCTTTTTTTTTTATCTTGCTTTTGTTTTCAATATGCTTAGACTGTAGTGAGTGAGTGACGGTAAAACCACCAATACCTATGCAGCATCGCGTACGTTTCATATGGAGAAAGAAATGGTAATGCAATTTCTGGAAAAGATGACGCGAGGGTTCTTGCGTTGCTTTGACGGTAAACCGATCGATGATGGCTTCCCTTCCTACTGTCTTCATTCGTTCTAACAAAGGTACGTCGATATTGCACTTCAAATGATTATGATATAGTTAGAACCTCCAAGGATGTTTATAAATCTACGAAAGTAAATGTGTCGTACTCAGCAGCAAGGGGAAGCTCGAGCAACAAATGGCAGCAGAGTTGCGATACCGTGTTCGACTCGAAGCCAATTGCATTCCTCTGTTGTCAACGTAACGTGATGTGCTACTGGGAATCATCGAAAGCATTCATGGTTTAACAATCTAAGGATCCTACGTCAGATCACTTAGATCCATTGGACTCTTCTGTAAATCTGGTGAGCCATCAACCTCATTGCAATGGTGCAAATAATAAAGCCTGAACTCGACGTTAAAATTGATTCACTGCAAGACTAACAATTTGGTGGATGCTCTTTCCCAAGTAGTATAAGTAAAATATTATTGTTTTAAGTTGTTGACAAGTGTAGATGTGCTTAATCGAGTATATGATATATGGCTGTTGGTTTGAATTCATTTGACGGAGGTGATTGGCCTTGAGCGGCAAAAGACACCTGAATCATAATCTGGTGGGCTCTCCTTCGACTTGCCGATCGACAGGAGAAAAGAAAGAAGCTAAAGCAAAAGTCATGAGGGCCGTATGAAACTGTCTCTTTCCCGGATGTTCCTTTGGTGTCCTCTTGGTTTGCTTCTAAAAATATCCTGCAAAGATCAAATGGATCGCTTTTTTGGGTTCCTGAGATGGCCTTGATCGATGGGGATACGGGAGAGGGAGATTCATTAAGCGCCTGTTATCTATGGAGATTCTAATGAGAAAGCAAGTAAAAAGACCTGTCATTTCATGCACCTCCAACACGGCAAGGGTCGGAGATGAATTAAGCACGAGAAGAGTACCTACTTGAACTACTTCAGAAATGGAAACAGATGGAATCTAGTGAGGCGACGGCAGACCTAAATGACCATTTTAGTCGCCCATGGTTGTTGTGGACGAGGATCGGTTCGGTTGTCCTCTGCTAGAATTTACAATTTTGTTTTGGTTGGCCTATATCAAATCAAACTATATATATATATATACTTAATCCTGTGATCAGCATATCTCAATATTGTTTGGGACCAATTTTAAAATTGGTTAGGTATTGGCAAGGCCTTGGCGCCAAATCACTTGTATCTGTTGTCATTTTTCAGATCTCCTCTTTTACCTGTCTTTTCTTTTGATCATTATGCTTGTTTATCATATAATTTCTATGCTGGGGTTTGACATTGAGCGCGTAGCTATTTTTCAAAGCTGACGCTTGTCGGGTATGTTCCTCCGACAGGTCTTCAACACTGCTGTCCATCTTTCATGCTATGCTTATGCTAGCTGGACAAAAGAAAAGAGATCAGGGGAACGGAAGCCCTCACCTATAATGTAAGCCATGCATTCATAAAGCCAAGCCAAGCATGTGTTGTAAGTGCAACAAGACCATTCTCTAACCCCTGATAACAAAGAGTTAGTTAAAAGGCAAGCAAGGGAGAGAAATGATTTTGACTAAACACAGAAGAAAGTGGGATGGGTGCTTTGCCATGTCCAGTTTTTGGTGTCCGCGGAACATGAAACAAACACCCTGTCGCTTCACATGTGAGCCATCATGACTCAAGAAAGGAACACCAACCCCAATCGCTTCCTTGGGCGAGGAGAAACTGCCTGCCCTATGACGGTTCAAAGGTTTAGCTTCCGAACTACTTGCACCTTGGAACCGGACTTGTATGTAGACGTTGAGGAGTGGCATCATATTCATATAGAGAATGGAGACTTTGCAAAATTGCCCACGGTGAAGAAATAGTCTTTCTTTTATCTTTTTATTTTTTGAGCAGTGATAATGTGTAGAAAAGGCGCAATAGAAAGGAAGTTGAAACCAAAGGACTAATAGGCCCAAGATATTATTACCTTTAACACAAAGAGATCACTCGAGAATGAGAGGTTTCACTTTTGATGTTGACCTTGGAAGGGCAGACTGATATGCACGCACGCCTTCCTACACACCTTCCTTCCGATGCAGGTTGAAGTTGATCGCGACCAACTTTGTCCTCCTAAAGGGTCTCCTATTCTCTCCTATTTGGTTTGGTTTGGGTTCAAGTAAGGTGGGGGCCTGATTAGCGGTGGCCGCACTAAGGAGCAGTTTATGTGTAGTGCCCTTGGTATTTCAATTCTAATTGCTTAATTTGTTAACAATTAAAGGCAAATTTGTTGCACCACCTCTTTTGATGCTACTTGGAATATATTGTTGGGTGAGCAACATAGGTATTTCATCTTACCTTACCACTCAACAAAAGGTTGGAAACCTCCACCCTTTCCTTCATTTTTATAGGATTCAGGTTTGCTTTCATTGCCTCCGGTAATATGATTCGCTATGCTTTAGCTTGTACGTTGGTGCCTTATTTTAAAGTACAATTCATTGGTGCTCTAAAGATTTGAAATTGAAACTGACTCTGCCTGCTAACCCCATCCACCCATTGCACCAGCCCTTTTCATACAACCACTTAAAATGTGAAACTTGATTAGGACATTCGATTCATAGCTCAACCTTCTTCCTAAACTAAACACCATAAGGAAATAACTACATTTCCACTATTGGGGTGTCATGAGTCCTGTGGCGCCTCAAAGAGCAATGGTGGATATGACAAACTTTATCCTCTAAAAAGTTCTCGAAAAATAAAATTTTGCTTCTTCAAAAATCATAATTTGCCCCTAAAAAAACAAATTGGAAAATACACTTGGACTCTATGAATAAGAGTTTTCAGAAAATTTATTTGGTTGTATCTTTAAGCTTCCTCAACGAAAAAAAGAGAGAAGAAAAAAGAAAACTCTAGCTCCGGCCTAGCCATCGGTTAGGTTTTGTATGAGTTATAAGGAAAACACAAGTTTGCCCTGCTTGAGGCACCCAAATGTAGCCATCTCTTTTCACCAACCCATTCATCATTTCTATATAGCGTCTGCAACACCCTTTCCTTTTCTTTTTTCCCTTTCTACAATGCGAGGAAATGTCGACCAAAACAATATTGTGAAAAAATTTGAGCAACAACATGACAAGAGTTGGAAAAAGACTTCTCCTCTGACCACCTTCACTACTTGCTGGACGACAAGCGAAGGAGTCGGCAGAGAATGTGTGTCAAATATTCTTAATACGTTGGGCACACGCTTCGAACGATCTGTATGTGCGCATGTGTTGTGGTTCCGATACTTGAAGGAGGAACTTTGATGGTTTATTTATGTTACGACCTGAGAGGCAGAGGCGACGACGAGGCGCCCGATAACACGAATTATTGCAGCCATGGCGTGACGTTGAATTGAGTTAAAGAGGCTGCCAAGAGGAATGAAGGGAGGCAGCTCCATCGCTTTGCCATCGATCTTCAACAACTACTTTTGCCTCGTTTTCCATTTTAATGATTAATCCTCCTCAGTCACGCTGAGGGACGTAGGTGCTAGGCTGAAGAAAGAAAGAAAGAAAGAAAGAAAGAAAGAATGCGGTCAAAGTTTCAGGCGGTCGAGGCCCGCCCATTTTTTCTCGCACTAGCACGTCCAGGCCGTCCGCAGCGGCTACGATCTCGAAAAAGTCTTGTTAAACACGACGCCAGCACATGGACGCAAGGTAAAGTAGCCAAGTCGTTGACTCTCTCTTCCAAAACCCCGTGCCTGCATGTGCCTGCTGCCGTACCCAGCTGACTGTACGGTACATGCACGGCCATGGCAAATATCTAGGGAACTTCGTGAAAATCAGATCCTATTTGTTGTGTATAGATATATCCATACACATATGCGCTCCTTATATACTTCTCATGCTTGCGTGCTTTCAGGTTTTGTAGATTGGACGAGGTTCACGTTATAAAATGCAGGTTTTAAGAGAAGAAGTGATTGCTCATTAGGAGAAGCACAGATTAGGTAGGAAAAGAGGGGCATTTACAACATTGCAGGTGGGAATTACAGAGTCCATCTGCATTAAATGGTACCTGAGCTCGGGTGCTACACTAGGAGGAAAAATGGCCGGCTACTGGGAGAGCCGGAGCTTCTATCTTTAGAGCATCGTCAGTCTTACTAAGTTAGTGATGCATGAAATTCCCTAAAATGTTACTATGACTATATGCCAGTTGAAAGGGTACCTTATTATCTTAAGTATATAACAAATAAAGTGAGGTGGATAACCGTCTTTTTGCTATTAATAAAATCGTCTGATAGTTGCAAATTTGCCCAGAATGGTATGATGGTGCTTTCATATGTGATAACAAGTACGAAATTGAGTTGTTGCTGGAGTGGCTGTGGCAAAAAATCAGTGCAGCACAATAGACATTGTCCGTATCTAAGCGGGGAAAAGGGTTGGGTCTGAAGCGAAGCATGCATCGGATGAACAAAGCATCCGCCGTCCGGCGTTGCAGCTTGAGGCCCATGATATATAGTAGGAAATCTAATATTGTAATCCGTAGTGATGATCTAATCCATTCAATACCACCAGGATCTAATGCAAGCATAATTGTAAGCTTACTCAAATTCACTTCCACCATTCAAAACAATTGTAAGCTTACTAAGATAACTCTATGGATGGGCACACCTAAAATTAGTAATTATGAGAAATCCTGGTACTATAAGGAGTTGAATACCATGTGCATATTTGGATTAGCATTTGTAGTAGTGAGTTTTGGAGTAATTTGACGATTAGGTAAAATTTAATACTTTTGCAAATTTATGGACAAAGTTTAGGTCTATCTACGTAGACCATGCTGAAGAGAGTCGAGTGTGAAACTCTTAAAACTCATTGAACATGAGGTCTTGGAGTCCAATTCCCTATGTGGCCAACCCTTCTATACACCAATTCCTCCTAAAACTGAAGCCTGAGCATGTGCAAGGATGGCTTAGATTTACCACCACTACTAGTAGTACCTTAGAAAAATAAAAAAGTTGTTGCCATTAGCATGACATACTTTCCCTTTAACCGTGAAATCATATCAAAAGCAAACTTCGTTTTCATTGTTAGTCCTCTCCTAGAGAAGCAATGATGAGGAGAAGAACTTATTAAGAAAGAAAAAAACAAAGGCAAGTAGGCAGAGAAGGGAAGGAAAGAAAAAGCTGCCAATATTTGAAGTGGGGAGGGTTATTGGGCATTGGGTGCAAGAAGATTAAAAGCAAGCGCTACTCTTCCCTCCCGCAGCCCCTACCTACCTACAAATTAATCACGTACGAAAAGATACGACGTACTACTGTGGGACCGATGGACATGGCCTTACCACTCGGCCATGCCGCCTCCCCCACCATCCGAGTCCCTGTGAAGTGAAGAAGACTTACGGCAGAAAAGAAAAAACGGAGAAACAAATGAGAAATGACAAGAAAAGCGTTACGGAATTATTTTAAATGTTAGAGAGTAGGCGAAAAAGGCGGTCGTCTTCCTCGTATTTAATTTTGTTTATAAAACGGGGAGAGGAAGAGGACGGGAGGGAAAGCGAGTCAGAAGAGAGCGAGAAAGAGGTTGGGACAGAAGGATCATCGATCGGCGATTGGTGTCTCTTTTTTTTATGTACAGTAACGAGTTAAACATCTCTTTCTCTCCAGCGACAGTCCGCGCCGGTTTGAGAGAGAGAGAGAGGCAGCCAGCAGGTGTTCGAGTGCAGCGAGCGAGCAGTACGGGCTAGAAGGCGAGGACATCGGGGAGGATCTCCAGTGATAGATACTGTGGAGGGCGAGAGCGGCGGTCGTTGCGGCGCCCATTTACTGCGGCCCTGCTAGCCACGCGCTCAGAATTTGGGCAGCAAGGAAAAGAAGGCCCCAGTCCGGCAATAAATCGGCAAGTCTTTCTTTTTCCCACTCTCTTTCTTATAACACCTGGTCTGGTATCGAGTTATAAACGACCAAGTGACATCCCTTCCTTGCATCATCCTCTCGCTTAGCTCTCGTGGTCACACTTGTTCCCATCTTCCAAATACGTTACGAAGGCTTCGTAGATCCAGACAGAGAGGCGAGGCGGGTTTCCTTTTTATCCTGTTTGGCTTTCGAAGAAGAGACCGTGAGTTTGACGGATGTTTCGGTTTCGTTTTCCTTCTTTGATTCTCTGAAAATGGGGCGGCCCCTCTTTTGTCTCACTGAGCATTTGTTGACCGTTCGCACCATTTCCGTTTTCTTTTCGCTCATGCTGTTGCATTTAACAGATCAGCAAGTGAGCGAGGGAGAGGAACGCCGACAGACAGATGGTGCCGCAGAAGCAGGGGGAGGAGGCGATCGTGCCACAATGCAACGAGACGGAGCGCGATGGGAAGGAGGAAGGAGACGCGGAGGAGAACTCCGGGATTAACGTCAAGAGCCTCCTCTGGCACGGTGGTTCTGTCTATGACGCTTGGTTCAGTTGCGCCTCCAACCAGGTAAACGACCTAAAAAACGAGGTAGAGGAGGATCACCTCTCGCTCTCGCTCCCCCAACCCGTTTTTCCCCGCTTACCGGTTATGCTATTTATCTATTCCATTATCTGTTTATTTTGGTGGCTGGGTACAGGTAGCTCAAGTATTGCTGACGCTGCCATATTCCTTCTCTCAATTGGGGATGCTCTCTGGGATCATCCTGCAGATCTTCTACGGCCTGCTTGGGAGTTGGACGGCTTACCTTATCAGTGTTCTGTATGTGGAGTATCGAAGCAGGAAGGAGAAGGAGGAGAACGCTGACTTTAAGAACCATGTCATTCAGGCAAGTATCAGCAACACCTTTTGGCGTTTTGATTACAACAAATGGTGGCTTTCCTCTTCTTTTCATGGCTGGTTAACTTGTAATCTAATTTTCTGCTTTTTTTTTTTTCCCTCGGTTTTGTTGAGATCAGTGGTTCGAAGTTCTCGATGGGTTGCTTGGAAGCAAGTGGAAAGCCATTGGACTCGCTTTCAACTGCACCTTTTTGCTCTTTGGAGCAGTGATTCAACTGATTGCATGCGCCAGGTGAAATGAACTCTCTCTCTTTCCCTCCTGAAACAATATTACTCACCCTTTAATTTTTCCATGCGGAAATTCAAATTATTTTTCCATTGATGGGCAGTAATATTTACTACATCAATGACCGGCTGGATAAGAGGACCTGGACGTACATTTTCGGCGCATGTTGCGCTACGACTGTTTTCATCCCTTCGTTTCACAATTACCGAATTTGGTCATTTTTGGGGCTCGGAATGACCACCTACACTGCTTGGTATTTAACGGCCGCCGCCCTTGTCCACGGCCAGGTAAAAATTTTTCGATCTAAAGAAAATATTTTAAGAAATGTATTTCTTATTTATTTATGAAACATGTCCGACTGATCCTAGCTCTATGAAGGGAAGCTCTCTCTCATTCTCTTTATTTGGTTCCGGACAGATTGAAGGAGTTCAGCATACGGGTCCCACCCAACTGGTTCTGTATTTCACCGGCGCCACCAATATATTGTACACATTCGGCGGCCACGCCGTCACAGTGTGAGTTTTCGTTCCTTTTGGCTCTTGGAGAGTGCTCTTTTATAATTATATATACGTATAGGGCAAGCTCTTCTGTACTGGTGTATGCTTTCCGCGACCTTTCTCAAGACGGCATCCGGCAGTGCATTATTGCGGATTGGATGCTCTTCTCCCTTTCTGGTCACGTGTCAAAGTCCCAGTCAATCCTATGAACCATAAATTGAATTTCCGCAAGATAGTGTTCTTTCTTTCGCTTCACCCTCCACACTCTGTTTCTGGGCGTAATGGACGACACGCTTCTTGAAGGTTATTTTGCCTGCGCCGGGCATCTTCCGAATGTGTAATCCTAGTGCGTGACGTGAGGGGCTTTTATCCATCTCGGCACTGCCACTTTTACTGTTTTTACCTTCTTCATCATATTCATTCTTATTGTGGATTATAAGATTTCCATGGAGACGTTAGAGAGAGAGCGATGATCGACGTAGACGAAATTACGCATTAGATTAATTTGCAGTTTTCCATAAACCGTCAATCGAAGGAAGGAAATAACGTTGATTCTGGTGTTGTATGTGGGTGTGTGGGGGTCGGATAGTGAGATCATGCACGCGATGTGGAAGCCTCAGAAATTCAAGTACATCTATTTCCTGGCCACACTGTACGTGTTCACCTTGACGCTGCCATCAGCTGCGGCCATGTACTGGGCCTTCGGCGACCTCCTCCTTAACCACTCCAACGCTTTCTCCCTCCTTCCCCAGTCTGGCTGGCGAGACTCTGCCGTTATCCTTATGCTTATTCACCAAGTTGGTACCATTTGCTCTCTGTTTCTCTCTCTCTCTCTCTCTCTCTGTTTTTTTCCCTTCTCTGTTCCTGTCTGCGGTGAACGCTTATGTTGATTGCTGCATGTGCTTTGGCAGTTCATCACCTTCGGCTTTGCGTCCACTCCTCTTTACTTCGTGTGGGAGAAGGTGATCGGGGTGCACGACACCCAGAGCATATGCCTGAGGGCGGTGGCGCGGCTGCCGGTGGTCATACCCATCTGGTTCCTAGCGATCATCTTCCCCTTCTTCGGTCCCATCAACTCCGCCGTCGGTGCCCTGCTGGTCAGCTTCACCGTCTACATCATTCCCGCCGCGGCCCACATGTTGACCTACAAGAGCGCTGCTGCTAGACAGGTAAACGTCCTAGTTTCTTTCGCTGGCCAACTGGCACGGGCACCGCTAAATCCACACCCAAACTTCCGTGGCACCAGTTGCAGCTAAGTGACATGGATGATCTGTTTGGCTCTAAAACTTTAAAAGGACACATAGAGACTATGTGTCTAAATATATTGTGTGGGTGTGTGCGTCAGCGCGTGTGTGCGAGAGAGAAATTACTCAATGAGACCTCAACCAGTCTTTCTTTCTTCTTAAACTGAAAGAAAAGAGATCACTAGGAAGTTCTAGTTGTTTGTTCGCATTATGAAAGGGACATAATATTCTGGGAATTGCGGTGGAGGGTAGTAGGGGTTGGAAAGAGATGGAAGTTCAGTTCTGTATACTACCTCCGTGTACATCGGAACGGACCTTACTATCAAAGGGTGCACACACATTTATCATTTATAGATGTGGACCTCAAACTGAGTCTCGTTTTTCATTTTTGAATGTTTTATATGCTTTATCAGAATGCAGCGGAGAAGCCACCCTTCTTCCTTCCAAGCTGGACAGCGATGTACGTGGTGAACGCGTTGGTGGTGGTGTGGGTACTGATCGTGGGGTTTGGGTTCGGTGGATGGGCCAGCATGAGCAACTTCGTCAAGCAGGTCGACACCTTCGGTCTCTTCGCCAAGTGCTACCAATGTGCCCCCAAGAACCAACCTCCTGCTGCCGCTGCACCTGCCCCTGCCCGCCCTTAAGGGCCAGAGGCTGCTCACTCAATTCACATAGATCTCCTTTCCTCTCTCTCTCTCTCTCTCTCTCTCTCTGTGATGTTCCTTTAAAATCCAATGTAAGCCAAGGAAAAAAAAAACAGCATGCCTCCCATCTGTGGATCCAAAAGGTACGCCTTATTTACTTAGTAAATAGCTTCATCTTCTTAGTCATTGTATTTGTGGATGCTAGTCGAATGGTGTTGGCGTGCGCTGCTCGGTCGCTCTATCTCTCTCTCCCTGCCTCGTCCCCTCCATAGTACGTCTCGTCTCCTGTTTAACTAAGGGAAGGACGAGACCGCTTCGTGTCGGCGCCTGCGAAGGGGCTGAGAGTAGCTTTTGCCTCCCTGTCGTCGACTTTTGAAGAGTAAGGGAAGAGCGATCTGTCTTCATTGGCGTGTAAATCATAATTAGAGGCACTGCCTTTGGGGCCTTGGGCTTTGGTGCCTCACGCGCTTCTCTTCTCTGCACATGACCAATGATCTGATATCGGGTCAAGGGCCAAGAAGTGTGGCTTTTGGTGGTGGGGGGAGGAGGATCTTGGAAGGCTCCTCCTTTTTGTTACTTCATTTTGAAGGTTGAGGCTCTGATTAATTAGTACGTGGTAATGGTATAACTATATGCTTTCTGTTGATATTTGCGCCAGTGGGATCGATGCATGGGACGGATGGGGTGCCACAAAATATTTAAGTGGGGATGGTAGAGTATGCTTTTTGAAAGAGAATACATCATGATCAAACCTAATAATGGAGGGCTTAGCGTCGGCTACCTTTTCCTATTTGAGGTAGGAAGTAAGCGAAAAAGGAGAAAATAAAGTGGATTTCTGTGCGTATGCGTTATCAAGAGCTCTCGTTTGTAGAGAGGTGTTTGTGGTTAGTAGAGTGGTGTTTGTGTTCCTTTTGTTTATTCCAAGTTGGCATCCTTCTTTCAGTGGGTTCGTGCGAATCCTTCCATTAGAAAGGGGGGAAATATGGCTCCATGTGTCTTTTCTAGTCCGTATGAGAATCCAATCCGCTTTAATTGTAGGTTTGGTGGAGCAACAGCAATCGGGCCTGGCCGGCCGCCCGCCGACTCATTTTGCGTCTTGAATTTATGGAATGCCGTCTTGTATTTTATCATGTATGGGTAAGAAGAAAGGAACTTTTATATGCACTGTTATAAAGAACAATATGTGTGGGATCAATCCAAATACTCTAGTCATCCTGGACCAATATTCTCCGTCGGCTGTTAGTATAGGGCTGACTCTTTTTGTCACGGGTCGAGTTTCTCCGACCTGCGCGGCGCCAAAGGCGTTTCCCAAAGCCTTCGGCCAGCCTGACCCATCTTTTAAGCTAGCGGAAGCATTCATCATTATTCGGGACTGTGGACTAGACGAGGAGTGCTAAGCACTCGGCACACCATCACCCAGGTTTATCCCATTGTCGACCACCGGCAAGCCGTGGCCATGAGGCTCTGTCAGAACTTTACCATTCTTCCAAGTGTCTATCCACATCCAAACGAAATCTGCGTGGGGGTAGACTTCCCTTGGGAGGAAGTCCCCAGCCGAAGCCAGTTGACGATTATATGTCATTAAGTAAGGCGGCCGACCATCGCCCTACTCGACGATGAGCATTCACTTGCTCACCCCCGCGTGACTCTACGCGGTTGTGGAACGCAGCGTATGCGCCCACTGGGGGAATTGCCCCTAACCCACGCGCACCACCCCCTTGTGTATCCAAACACTACGCGTGGGGAACCCACTGGATTCCCCAACGACGGACTTGCACTTCCAAAGGGACTGTTGATCTTGATGCGTTTAAACGCCTTGTCACTGCACCACCGCGCTGCACATTCCACGTGCATTGCTTTCTGCTTGACTCGGCGATCGATTGATCCCCACATGCCTTCCAACTATGCCTAAGCTGGCCAAGCAGCATTACCTTTTACTGGCTTGGCCGGGCCAGACACAGTCGACCGGCAACACTCTCCCACCGCCAAAATCGTCACTGACCTCAGTGACTTTGCCCCGATCGATAGAAGTTCAGTTACCGTTCCCTTGATTTCTTTTGAACTGAGCCTTCATCCGTTCGTCTGGTTGACGCACCCGTCACGTCGTGGCTAGCTGCCTTATCGGGTGTTTTGCCTCTAGTCCATTTCTCAACATCATCCCACTTTTCTGTCACTATTTGCACTTTTCCTTAGTAAAGCCCGGAACATATCCGACGACCACTAAGTTTCAAACTCCCAAGCTGTGTTGCCAACCCGTGCACATACTCCTTCCTCGAGACATGTCAACACTAAGGGCACTTGCCCTTCTAGACAATCCTTTTTCACGCCGGGTCTCACCCTATCTGTCTCAGCGAGTGGCTCTCTTGGCCCTTCAGCTCCTGACGCCCAGACACCATCTTCGGAACGTGTGATCTCCATCTGGCCAACACCAACGCGGTCACCTGAACCAGTGTCCGACGAACATGCCCGAACCCTTAGGGCACCAAACAAGCCAACGTTTTTCTTTGAACCACTTGTTTGTTATCATCGCAGCGTTCTCATCTTTCAAGTTCCCTTCGAGAAATCGTCTGCTCTGATACCACTTGTCACGGGCCGAGTTTCTCCGACCCGCGCGGCGCCGAAGGCGTTCCCCAAAGCCTTCGGCCAGCCTGACCCATCTTTTA
Organism: Nymphaea colorata; assembly: GCF_008831285.2. Lineage (NCBI taxonomy): Eukaryota > Viridiplantae > Streptophyta > Magnoliopsida > Nymphaeales > Nymphaeaceae > Nymphaea > Nymphaea colorata. The sequence goes on from NC_045143.1 coordinate 16,044,229, forward strand.
AGCTAGCAGAAGCATTCATCATTATTCGGGACTGTGGACTAGACGAGGAGTGCTAAGCACTCGGCACACCATCACCCAGGTTTATTCCATTGTCGACCATCGGCAAGTCGTGGCCATGAGGCCCTGTCAGAACTTTACCATTCTTCCAAGTGTCTATCTACATCCAAACGAAATCTGGGTGGGGGTAGACTTCCCTTGGGAGGAAGTCCATAGCCGAAGCCAGTTGACGACTATATGTCATTAAGTAAGGCGGCCGACCATCGCCCTACTCGACGATGAGCATTCACTTGCTCACCCCCGCGTGACTCTACGCGGTTGTGGAACGCAGCGTATGCGCCCACTGGGGGAATTGCCCCTAACCCATGCGCACCCCCTTGTGTATCCAAACACTACGCGTGGGGAACCCACTGGATTCCCCAACGACGGACTTGCAGTTCCAAAGGGACTGCTGTTCTTGATGCATTTAAACACCTTGTCACTGCACCACCGCGCTGCACATTCCACGTGCATTGCTTTCTGCTTGACTCGGCGACCGATTGATCCCACATGCCTTCCAACTATGCCTAAGCTGGCAGCATTACCTTTTACTGGCTTGGCCGGGCCAGACACAGTCGACCGGCAACACTCTCGATACTTAATTTTAGTATTTTGGGTGGAGGGGGATTTTCTAAAACTCGATGTGTTTTTCGGACCCCAAGTGTGAGTGTAGCAGTCTTTTCAGCTAGGTGCCTAATTGAACTTTGTGGGCGGCCTTGCCTTAGATCAAAGTTGACCTTGCCAATGAGTTAGCTAGGTCAACCGCTATTCCCTCCAGCAATGAAAATGGATTTACGATATCATGACTCATCAAATCGTAGTAGGTCCACTGATTCTAGGGCCTTCCAATTTGCCAAATCCATTGTTCTATCAAGTAGAAAAACTTCCTATCACATATCAGCAAAAAGGTAAGTAGGCAGATGCGCCAAAAGGGGTCAATCGCCTTTCCATTGGCATTTAATTTCCAAGAGTAAGCAAACCTAAACCAAATTTGCCATCGCATCGTGAGAATCTTAAAAAGAAGAGATGAAAGATAAATGGGAGCCCTTATTGTTTGGGGTGGGCATCGGGCGGGTCGGCCCGTCGGGCTCAGGCCCGGCCCGATATCCCGGGTCCCGTTCCGAGCTATTTGAGCGGGGGACGGAGGGGGAGGGCCAGAGGGGGAGGGTCGGAGGGGAGAAGGAGACGGAGGGGGAGGGCCGGAGGGGAGAGGGAGACAGGGGGACGACCGGAGGGGAGAGGGAGACGAGGGGGAGGGCCGAATCGGGCCGGGCCGGGCCGACCCGGGCTGCATTATTTGGCCCGGGCCCGGGCCGGGACCCGGTTTTCCTAGCCCGGATTGGTGCCCGGCCGGCTTCGGTACCAGGTACCCGACGGTGGCCCGGCCCGACGCCCACCCTTACTTATTGTAAATACAACCAAAGATGGCGTATTTATTTACTATCTACTTTATTAATCAAGTCCTTTGCAGAACCCAACAAGATAGCAAACTGCAAAGTTGATTGCTTTGTAGTTACTTAGCATTCTCACAATAGCAAAAGCTCTCTACTTACTTCTAAAGGTTTAAGTACGGGTACCATGTGTTGTTCTCCTCAGTCTCGAAGGACCACTTGAATCCGATATTGATGAGAAGGGAGGTGAGATTTCTTTTCTATTTGGGTGAAATAGGGTTGAACGGGATATTCGATGTCCTTCCTCTTTCTCCAGCGGTACGGTATGCCATTCCTTTCTTCTTCCTACTGCTCAACACTTTTCCCTTCCTTCTTGCCTTTCCTCAGTCCCATCAGCCATTAAGAATTTGTGCAAATATCTTCCCATGAGTATCAGCTCCACCACCAAAGCCATCGCCAAGGCCACCAAGTTCGCCACCACCACTGAACCGTCCAGCACCGCCACCAAAACCTGCACCTTCTTTTTCATTGTCATCTTCATAATCATACCAATCATCATAACCATCATAACCACTATAGTCATCATCATCATCAAAATCATACTGGTCATCATAACCAATATAGTCATCACCATCATCATCAGTATCTTCTTCTTCTTCTTCTTCTCCTTATTCTTCTACTTATTCTTCTTCTTCACAATTATCACCACCAAAGCCACCGCCAAGGCCACCAAGTTCGCCACCACCATAGAAGCGTCCACCACCTAGTCCAGCACCGCCACCAAAGCCTCCACCTTCTTCTTCATCGTCATCTTCATAATCATGCCAATCATCATAACCATCATAACCACTATAGTCATCATCATCATCAAAATCATACCGGTCATCATAACCAATATAGTCATCACCATCGTCATCAGTATCTTCATCTTCTTCTTCTTCACAATTATACCAGTCATCGTCAACATTAAAGTCATTATCATCCTCAATGTCATAAGTATCTTCATCTTTTTCTCCTCCTTCTTCTTCTTCTTCTTTTTCACTATTAAAACTCATACATTGAGTTTCTTCCTCCTCAACTTTCTTCCCTAGTGATCTATTCCTATTTGAGTCCTTAGTGTTTTGCCCTTTTGTCTTTAACTGCATAGTGTTATCATCATCCTCACCACTGACTAGATCAACAAATACTTTTTCTCCACCTTTTATATCATCATCCTCACTACTGCTGACTAGATCAACAAGTACTTTTTCTCATGTTTTCATGACGTTCGAGTGCATTCCTTCTTAGTAGCTTCTCAAAGGCGAAGTTGAATCCTCATTATCATCTCCACTGCTCATGAGCTCAATTGCTCCCCTCTTCTCATCTTTTCCATTAATAGAGGAGGAAATTGTGATCCCTAGCTTCCTGCATTTCATTTTTGTCCTCCATAACCTTTGAGAAACCCTCAAAGATGCGTCTGATGGTTCCTTCCCTTTCCATGAACTTGAACACTCCTTTCTACACATTCAAACTCCTCTTTCTTGTCTTGAGCTTCTCCGCATGATCACTGCCCTCCTCCTCTTTGCTCAAGAAAATGACTTCTTTGGTTCTTTGGCCTTTTCTACTAATTGAGCAATGAGGAACTCTTGCATGCTCCCTTCTTGAACAATCCACAACTTAAAATGACCACAAAAAAAAAAAGAAAGGAAAATGTTAAACCTGAAGCTTAAATCACCTTTTATAGAGAAAAAAAAATGTGGAAGGGCTCTTACAGGAGGAAGAGACATTTGGCTTCTTGTTCTTCTAGCAATTCAGTTCAAGACTGTCAAGAGACATGCATTAAGAAAAAAAAAGTTGATAAAAAATAACAAAGAACATAGAAAGGAAATGAACAAATAACTTGAAAAGATACTGAGCCATATTTTCCAACTTGAGTCTCACTTTGAGTGCCATTTCCATTAGATTATTTAAACACAAAAAAATCAATATCTTAAAAAGATACATGGAAACAAAAAAAATAGTTATAAAATCCAAAACTAAAGTATAAGAAAGTTAAATGCAAGAGTAACAGATTCACTATCAAATCAAATGTATCGTTGGTCCTTGCATCTCTTTAAAATTCATTTAACATCTACAGTCTACAACAAACGACCAGTCTACACTTTTCATTTGCCATTTTTTAATTACATGCTAAAAAAAGTGCACTCATTTCCATCAACATGGCATTTTCTGAATGTATCGTTTTGGATCTACATATGATAACACTCTTAAAAGCTTGAATCCAAGAAACATAATGAATCTATCCACAATTGCTATGAAAAACAAACATAAAAAAAAGAAGAAAGTAAAACCCAACAGAAGAAGAAAAGGAGAACAAGGTCGTCGGTTACACCTGAAAATGACACTTTACAACAATGGTTTGCCAAAGCCCATAGTGTGAAAGAAAATGAGCACTAAAACAAGAGAGAAAAGGGTCAGTGCAAAAAAAAAAAACACGAAGAAATATGAAACTGAAACCAGCTATCCGCAAAAATGGTAGAAAAAGGAAAACAAAAACAAGAAGAAGAACATTTATAAGGTGCACATCATTCAGTGGGATAGTGCAGCAAGAGAAACAGAGTCACTTCAAAACAAATATATGGCGGGTTCACCTGAACCAATGTCCTACAACGTGGTTTCATGTTCCTGTATTATCCTGAAATGTGAAAGGAAATTATTCTTGCAACACGAAAGAAAATGACAAAAAAAAGAACAATATATAAGAAAAGAAGAATGTACAAACCGAAAAATTAGAATAACAATGTGCTTTATGTTGATATTTGCTCCAGTGGGATCGGTGCATGGGACGGAAGGGGTGCCACAATATTTAAGTGGGGGTGGTGGAACATTCTTTTGTGCATCATGATCAAGCCTAATAATAATAATGAAGGGCTTAGCGTCGGGTACCTTTTCCTATTTGAGGTAGGAAGTAGGCCAAAAATGAGAAAAAGAAAATGGATTTCTATGCGTATGCGTTATCAAGAGTTGTCCGTAGAGAGGTGTTTGTGCTCCTTTTGTTTATTCCAAGTTGGCATCCTTCTTTCAGTGGGTTCGCGCGAATCCCCCCCCCCCCCATTAAAAAGGGGAAATATGGCTCCATGTGTCTTTTCTAGTCCATATGAGAATCCGCTTTAATTGTAGGTTTGGTGGAGCAACAGCAGACGGGTCTGGGCAGCCGACCGCCGACTCCTTTTGAGTCTTGAATTTATGGAATGTTGTGTTGTATTTTATTATGCGTCGGCAAGAAGAAAGGAACTTTTATGTGCACTGTTATAAAGAACAATATGCGGTAGGATCAATCCAAATACGATAGTCATCCTGGACCAATATTCTACGTCGGTTGTTAGTATAGGGCTGACTCTCTCGATTACTTAAGTTTAACGTGGTCTGTATAATACAGAAGGTGTGGAGGTGATTTTTCTAAATCTGGATGTGTTTTTAGTGTGAGCGTAGCAGTCTTTTCAGCAAGGTGCCTAGTTGAACTTTGTGGGCAGCCTTGGCTTAGATCAAAGTTGACCTTGCCAATGATCTAGCTAGGTCAACCCGCTATTCCCTCCAACAATGAAAATGGATTTAGACTCGTCAAATCGCAGTAGGTCCACTGATTCTGGGGCCTTCCAATTAGCAAAATCCATTGTTAGAAAAACTTCCTATCACATATCAGCAAAAAAAGGTAAGTAGGCAGATGCACCAAAAGGGGTCAGTCACCTTTCTTTTGGCGTTTAATTTCCAACTACACCCAGTTTGCCATTGAACTCGGCTGAAAAAGAAGAGATGAGAAAGATAAATGGGAGCCCTTATTGTAAGTACAAACATGGATGGCATATTTACGCTACATCCGATCCTCCGTGCCATTTTTCTCTTCAACCGAACTGGGGGGTAAATTGGTCAGACCCAAAGGCATCCCCATTATTGGTCCAAAATCCTGAATATGATATGATCCCACTGTCATGAGGCCAAAAAAAAAAAAAAAAGTGTAAGAACCGATTGATCTTTTTTTTTTCTTATGAAAAAAAAGTTTTTACTATTTACTTTATTAATCAAATCCTTACTGAACCCAACAAGATAGCAAACTGCAAAGTAAGTTACTTAGCCTTCTCACAACAGCAAAAGCTCCCTACGGTTTCTTTTCTAGATAAATTACCTGCTTCATTTTGGTCTGAATGGGATATTCGATGTTCTTCCTCTTTCTCCAGCCCTACGGTGCGGTAAGCCATTCCTTTCTTCTTCCTAATGCTTAACACTTTTTTCCATTCCTCATTCCCATCAGCCATTAAGAATTTGTGCAGATATCTTCCCTTGGGTATCAGCATATAACTTTTGCAGTGTGTTAAATTGCGTAGATTAATCTGCATGCTGTATACAGGGTTTTTTTTATAGGATCGTTATCTTTCAAAATTCATATTTTTAAAACACATTGTACGATAACAATATGTGATCTGTTTATGGATGCAAATCATTCTTAGATAGAACAGTCAATTAATTGTGGACACGATCACATTATATTCTGTGAAACAAAAGCACGGTGTTCTTCTTGAGGAACACCCTCGTATAGCTATGGAGGGTCGTACAGGAAGTTGTCTGACTTCCTTGTAATGGTCCAACACCTGCTCTAAGAGATATAAGGAAAATAGTCGCGGCGCCTTGGAATGAACTAATCTTCATCACCCTCCTGGTCGTCATCAGAATCATGATCCACTGATCTGTTATTATTCTTATGACTGCGACAGTGATCGATGCTTGTCTATCTCAAAAGATCGAAAGTAATAGGAGCTTACTATCATATTCATAGCCTAACAAAGATACATAAAAGATATTAAAGTTGGCGACGCACCTCCTTATCCCTTCCAAGACGGCACTTTGGAAAAGGAAAGACCAACTCTGATGCTCTCCGCAACTTAAGTTTGAGGTTCATATTGAATTGAATTATGAATCTAACTTTTTGAACAGTTGCCCAGCAAAGTATGTGCTGTTCACGAGGACTTCCCGGTTACTCCTCTTCAGAATTGGGGCCACTGTGCCATACTGTACCGGAGGAGGACGCTTTGCAAGCATATTGAAAGGAACATCCAAGGCCACATGGCAAGTTTCTCAATCATCCCCGCCCCCACGTGCCTCAGAAAAATGAAATGCTTTCTAGTCCCAAACTTAAGAATAATAACCCTCTTCTTTTTTTTTTTTTTCCAGGTGAACTAATTCTTAATCCATCCAGAAGATCTTTTTCAAGATTCTTCATTTTAGTTAAGTGGATTAGGAAATTGAATATTTTAGACGATACTTGTAAAAGGCGTAAATGTCCAGTTTAGATATATATATTTGGGGGTTAGGAATGGCTAATAATAATACAGTTGCCTCTATAAGCTTTCTGGCGATTGAATTGGGGGATCGGCCGCATTAAGTTGTATTTTATGCCATACCCACTATGACCATGCTTACAGTATTTCATTCCTTACGTATATGATTATTTGGGCTTTTTCTTTGGGGACCAATTTAGGGCCTTACTGATCTTGAATCTTAAAAACTTGGGATAGTGTAGCCCCAGTTGTCGCTTTCTATTTCAGTTTAAACTTATGTATGGGTCCAATTAATTCAGATCTGCTTAGATCTCGTCAATAAATTAAGTCGATTCCTCGCCCCAACATGTTGACATATTTAAATATCATTTTAAATCAATCATCACTATTTGAGATCTATAGACTTCAAAATCATAGCCGGACTTTTTTTGTAATTGCAAGACAAAAACAAAAGAGCGAGGGACAGAGAAGGATGCCGTGTCAAATTCATGGATACTTTAGAGGTAAGCAAATGCTTGATTTTTTTTTTTTTTTTTTTGGGGGTATTGCTTTGATTTTGAACTTATTATTATTTATTTATTTTGGTTGAATATCAAAAAGAAGCGAAACAAAGAATGTCACTCGTATTTTGTTCTACTTGGGAGTGCCCATTGATGAGAAAAGACTACTTGAATAGTTGATGGGACGAGTTGGGTTAAAGATATAGACTTTTAAATGTTCAAAGACTCCTAGCAATTAAGGTAAAAACCCTGTAGGTGTGCGTGCCATCAGGTCGCAGGATCAAGGAGAAAGGAACACGCCTCACTACTATTCGGTTTGACTCGTCGACGTTACGGTTGGGTGACCAATTCTTCGTCTGGTTGGCGCCGGAGCACGAAGGCGGGAAAAAAAACCTGGGTCCCATCTTTAACCAGGATCAACACCACACAGCCATAGGTCTTCCCATTTACTTTCCCGCCAACACACTCCGTTTTCGCGCCTCCTCTCTCTCTTTCTCCCCCTATTCATCTGCCTCCCCGCTGCTCCTCCTCCTCCCCTGTGGGTTAATGCTCACAGTCCCACAGATCCCTTCATTTTCCTTCTCAGGCATACTTTTTCCACCATTCTTTCCTCCTCTGGCGCTTTCTGTTTGGGCAGCTTCTGCTGGGGTAATTTCTTTGCCTTCTCCTTCCTCCCATTTTTGTTGCTGAATGCATGAATAAGTGTGGGTTTTGTGCGTTCCCACTCTCTCTGATGGGATTGACATTATTCATGTTAATTATTTGGTTTGGGCATCCATCTGTGGTGCTTCGTAAGGGTTTTATTTGGCTTGCCGGTTGAGCCTTTTTCGTTTGTTCCGAAGCCTTTTTTGTTTTTGCTTTTGTCTTCTTTATCTTTCTTCGCTCAGGTTTAGGTGTTCAGATGGAAATGGACTTGCCTGTTGATGTCTGTCGATTTGCTATTTTCTTATTCTCATCATCGTTGGCTAGATCTCGACCCTGAATATTTTTCTCTGGTCGCCATCCTAGTTTGGTCTCGGAAATGGTCACTAGGTTGTGCGGTCTCGATTTTACTTTTCCAATGGTATTTCTCCCATTATGAAACTTGGTGCGAGCAACTGAGACCTGGTAATTATTTATAATCTCCATAGCACGATTGAAAAGTCATATGGTTAACAAGATTGGTTGCCAGAAGGGTATGATAGGCGATGTCAAATCCTCTTCCATCACATGCAGTCTGCTTGTCCTGGAGCTCAAGATTGACCTAATAATTACCTTTTCTAGATGGCAGACAATCACAGTTACGCTTATGTATTGTCAGATTAATCTCATCACTGGGAACTTCGTGAACCAATTTTTACCACGGCCCATCTATTAAGGAAAACATTTGGGTTTACCTTCTTTTCATATTTGACAGGACATCTTTTCTGGTTTGTGTGGCGATCGGATCTTGCTAACAATATAGCTAGAAAGCAACAAAAGCTTTGTGTGGCTTGTTCTTTGAGCAGTGTCAAATGTTTGGTGTAAGGAAAGTAAAAAGTTGTACGCAAAATGCTAACGAAATGATAGGATAAATTTAATGTCAACATAAACAGAATGGAACCGGTTTACCTGTCTCTTGAGATTATGCTTCAATTCTCCTTTAGGTGTTATAAGATTCTTGATCTGCGCCATTTTTCGCTGAAGCTTGATTCTGAAATATGCATATTTGAAAAGGAAAAAAGAGAGTTTGTGGAGCTAAAGCTGAAAATATTGACAAGTTAAGACTGCTAAGGAGGGCTTTCAGAAGCTGTCATTTTCATTTTTTTCGTACTAAATTGAGATATTTGTAGGCCAACAATGTGGGGCAGGAGCATGGTGCAGTTTGTGATGGCTATACACCTGTACCTCAACCCCAATCTCCCTCTTTCTCTTTAGGTGAATCAAGCATTCCTTCTTAACTTCTACATTCTACCTCTTTTTCCAGAATATTTTTCCTGCTTTGAGTATGTGAATGGGTAGTCCTGAAACATCGCTTTTTTGCACAACAGTCCATGTGTGTGTGTATAGGTGTCCATCTACTGGCAACACTATCTAGGTACATGCAATCAGTAAATGGTTTGTGAACTTGTGATCTATGTATTTGTTGACCTACTTTACAAGTATACATGCTAGGAGTGGATCACTGAATATACTGAGACACATAACAAATGTTTCTGTTTGACAAGATTGTCTTTAAGGGCCAACCAGCTGGATAGAGGTGCTCTCAAATAGAGATTTAAGTCTCAGTATGATGAATTGATTGTCTTAATCTACTAAAGGAAGAATTGATCTGATAAATGGTATCCTGGGGCCTCTTCAAAACAATCATTCACTTCTTAAGTGGATTGTAAGACGTGAACGTTTTGGCAGAAGCCTCAAAATCAAATTCTGAAGAAAATATTTTAAGTCTGGTAATGACCATGGAAGATGAGTGCACATGTGTGCACAAACACTCACTAAGGTTGTCGTTTACATCATCTGGATGTGTCTGCATAAAGGTGATATCAAAAAACCTAATAATGTCTCATAAACAAATAACCACTTTTTAACAGCAAAAACTATTTGGCATAACCAATGCACTGTTTTGTAAATTGTCCTGAACAAGTGGCCTGATGATGAAAGCAACTCCTAGATACTGTTCTCTGGGTGGGATTTGTACTCATGAAGCTTCCTTGGACCATGGGTCTAAGTTCATGCGACCCTTTTCCAAAGTATGCTTCATCAGGCTAAGTTATAATCAATAGTCCTTTATGCAGATATGCTACAAAGCAATTCAACCTATAAATAAGGATCCTTCAAGCATGCTATCCCTTAGACTCTGATGCTGGTCTTATTATGGTCTGTTTTCAAGCTTTAATGTCAACTCTTTTGAGGACGTAGTCTTAGCATATTCATTATGAACTGTGAAACTATAGTTTCCTTTTGGGATTACAAAAGGTTTTTTCTTCAAATGGAAATCAAGACGGCAACTTGTACTGATAAAATTATCCTCTTACAGGGACCACTTGGTGCAGCTGTAGTATCTGCAGATTGAGGTGGATAAGGAAGTAGAATGCATTGTGGACAGAATTACATCCACTGCATCGATGATTCTAGGGGTCTAGTTCAAGATAGTTCTTTCTTTTTCATCTCAGCAATACGCAAGGGTACTATAATGAAACTCCCCAATGTCGATCAGTGCCACAAACCAGCATTGAGATTGAAAAAGTTGGATGAAATGTTTAAATCTGAAGTTGACAACAAAAAACACATGCTTTCATGCCCACATATGGGAGAACACAAATCTTCTCGTGCACCTGCATCTTCTTCACTGAATTGTAGTGGTATGAAAAATTGTTATCCAGACCAAGCGAATTGCTTAATAGAGGATAGTATCTCCACATCACACCATAATTCACCTCCAAAAATGGATGGTTTCTTTTCAAATGAAAGTTGTATTAAGCATAGAAGTGATGACTGCAGCAGTGGAGAGGAATTCATTGACAATGATGATTTTGTCTTCAGTAGCCTGACTTTGAAAGAAATTCAAAACATGTGCAAATCAAGACAGCGAAGTGCTTCACTCCCCAATCCCTCAAAAACATCTGATTTAAGCAGCAGAAGCAATTGTAAGAAACGAAGTCATGCTCATAGGAAACCATCTGAGGATGAATCTGACCTTGAGGAAACCCTTGGTAGTTGGAGAAGGAAGCTACCTGCAAGGAAGCTTAAGATAAAGAAAAGGGCCTTGGTTACAAGCCAGACCATTTCCTCTTCTTCAGCATCTGAACTTCCAGTGAGAATTAAACAAGAGAATGACACAATCTTAAGCTGTGGCAACTCTGAGCTTGCACCAATCAGCACAGTGTTTGAATCACAGAATGTTGAAGATATGCCTGGAGGAGTGAAAGTGAAAGTTGAAGAGCCAGAATCTTCTCTCTGTTCAAGTGCTATCACAGACTGCCACAAGGCCAAGAACCAAAATGGCTTCGATTATAAGCGAATCAAAGGCAGAATTCAGAATGCTGTATCATGCAGTGCTACAGAAAGAATATTGCAGGACAGTGGTGCTTTTGACAGGACATGCCCCCATCCTGGAAACTCTAGCTGTCATGATAGAGGCTTTCTGTGTACCTTGCCTGTAATAGATAAGGTGGACCATCTTGAATCCTTTGGTCATGTCTATCCTATTTGTGTAACTAATAGGATGCCATTGGAGGTACCTAGTAATGAAATTTGTTCAGGTAGCACGGGCACAACTTCAATGAACGGATGCTCACCTGAAGGCTCTCAATCTTCTTCCTTTATCCAAAAGGAAACTTCTTCACTGGTAGTGAATGATGTTGTCGTACCAACTATTGCAGCGGATGCAGATGATGACATTAAATGCTTGGGAGAGTTTGTCTCTGTTGACAATACCTTGAATTCTGTTGACATCAGTAATGGTATTAGTTTTACTGAATCCGTTCTAGACTTGGATACTCAGGGTTTCAATTCTAAATTAAGAATAACTTCCTTGGAAAGCAAAGCTAATGAAGATTCAGAGACTGTCGATATAAAAGATCGTCTGGAGCAGGGCAGCGGGCATACTAATGTTGAGCATGACGGTGGACATGTTAATGTTCCTAAATCCGAAGGTGAACCTCCTGTAAGAGTTAATGCTGATGTCTTCAATCCTGAGAAGGATAAGTTCAATGATACTAGTAATAAATTCTTCATCTCTAAAGCTCTCGATGTTCAGTCAACAACTGGCAATGGCAAATTTGGTAATCCACCTCATGGCCAATTAGATGAAGGCCAAGATTGCTCATTCAAGTTTGTCCCTGCAGATGGTTCCTTCAATAATGATGAGGGCAATTTTGCTGAAGCTCGTCCTGTGTTGGATGCAAACAGTGTCCATCCTAAACTAAGAATAATTTCTCTCAGAGAAAAAGCTGGTGAACAGTTTGATACGGCTCACACAGAAGGCTGTCTACAGCAGAACAATGAACATGCTATTCCTCATACTCCATATGAATCTCCAACTAAACTGCTTGTTGACAAAATCAAGGCTGAGGAGGATAGGTTGAACATTAGCAGCGAGGTCCCCACACCTGAAGGGATACAGACCCAATCTGCAAGTGGAACAAGCAATTTTGACACTTCATCTCATTGCCTTCCAGGTTGCAGCGAAGGTTGTCAGCTTGAGTCTGTTGAGACAAGATCTCGCGAGGTTGCTTGTAATTCATCTGTCATTCTAGAAACCAGTACTGGCTATTATCCTCATGATCGGAAATCTTTTGCTACAAAAGTACTTTCTGATATGAGGGCAAAGCAAACACCAAAAAAACTGTTTGTGAAAAGAAAGGTGAGATTTTCATTCAATTTCTGAAGTTATCATTCTAGATGTTCTCAACATTTTTCTTTAGTTCTAGTGGAATCTCTTACTGGATAACCTTTTTAGGCCATATCTCCAACATCTCAGGAAAAACTTTGCCAGGCTATGGATGACGAAGAAATGTATAAGAAGTTAAAAACTCCCAGTAAGAACTGTACTATTTTTCCCTGGGGCTCTTCAATTTTCTACTAGTTCTTTTTCTGGCTATCAATTTTTTTTATGATAATCACAAACATGACACCATTTATTCTGTTTCCCGTCTGGGCTTGTTAACGTGAATAATTTGTGGGTTTCAGAGCGTAGGCAAGGAATTCACTTCGACAAATGGACTAAGAGTGGCATTGCATCACAAGCAGTAGGTTTTGAAGAAGCTGACGATGCAGCTGAGCCAGTCAGCAGGGATGACACTAGCATTCCTCCAACTGGTTGTAGTACATATTCTACCAATCATGATGGTCATCCTGTGTTAGCACAGAAAAGTTCCCCTCCATTGGCTACAAAAGGCATTCTTAAGCCTTCATGTGGACCTTGTATTGTTTCTTGTAGCTGCCCTGAGTGTGCTTCAATTCGCTCATATGCTCAGAAGTCCATTGATTTTTCACAGCAGCAAATGCATGACATAAAGTGCCTTGCCACCGTACTTGTGAGGGAGTTAAAATCCTTGACAAGCGTCATTGAAGAAAACTTGCTCTCCGAGACGTGCTTATCGACACTGAGATACAGCATAGATGAGGTATAGTGAAGATATCTTTGAGGTTGAAATTTTGGTTTATCTCTCTTGCCTTCCTAGTACGCTTGCTTATTCCACTTTAATTTGTAAACCTAATCCTATGGATGTGTTACTTCATGCAGGTCAAAGCTGCCACTACCAATGCTGCTGAGGTTGAAGAAACCACCAGAAGGTGGCTTTCTATGATGTCAAGGGACTGCAGCCGCTTCTGTAAAATAATGGTCTGCCTTTTTGTCTTTTTCTTTTCCATTACCACGTCCTGTTCTATCCCAGCAAATCAAAGAGAAGATTGTTTATTTGTTTTACGCGAGAACTGGTAGAGTGGTACCTTACCTTTGCACTGCATCTGTGTTGCAGAAAGTAAAAGAAAAAAAGCCTGTCAAAGTTGGTGGTCTGCAGAAGGAGCAGAAGAAAATAACCTTTGCAGATGAAGCTGGTGGCTTGCTCTGTCATGTGAAGGTGTTTGGAGATCATTCTGATTCTTCTTCGGCGCATGAAGAGGACGGAGGCTGGGAATGAGAAAATGAGAAAAAGTCTAAGGAATTTCAAAGGCTATTATAGCCGGTCTTTACCTGTAATATCCCGGCCTTTTTGGCGGGTAAAATTCTTCCTGTCCCAGAACTGGGGACGCGACTGTCCTGAGGCTTCCAGGCAGTATATGAAGGGTCGAGGCTTTGGTTTGCACGACAAATACTGAAGGAAATAAGACCTTGTATCTCTGGCTGCCCTCCTTCTGAACTTCGGTTTGTCCTGTTTTGTATGCGACTCATTGTAAGGTCTATCTTTATATGGGTGTATAATCATGTTTAACGGGTAAAATGAGAATTGACAATAACCACTGTATCAGAAAAGAAACAGTGAATTGTTTTGTCTGGCAAGGTTGATGCAATTAACAACTATATGATTCCAATTCCCAGAGTGGTAAGCCCTGTCCTATTCGGTTTTAGTTCCCCCTTGTAACCACGGATATGTTAATTATGCAGTTCGTGTCTGCACTACCGGTGCTAACGTTCTATGTGGTGATGAAAACCGAACTACAAGCTCTAGTGTAAATTTAAAAGAAGAAATGATACTCTATGGTACAGACTCGGCCCTACTCACAGTTTCCAGTTGAATCTGTACAAACCTTTTGTGGAAAAATCCAGAAAAAATCATTACGTGAAGCATGCGACTGGAGATTCATCAGCCATTTTCGCTGTTCGTTGCAGAGACATTCAAAGATGCACCCAAAGTCCCCCAAGTTTTTCTTCCGGTGAAGGAAATTTGTAGTTAGGTCCATAGAAAAATGATTGATCGTTTGTCCTTGAAATTCTCTTTGGACGGCTCTTGTGCACACGTTCGCTTGACCTCCTTAGGGATAAATACCTCTGTGGACGCATGTTTGCTTCCCAAACGGCTGGTAAATTCTTCCAGGAAGTCTCGAATCTTCAGAACATAATATGAACTGAAAAGCATGGAAAGACGAACAACCATGGAAGCTCAAGGTATGCACCCCATTTGCCCCTTCCCATGTCCCATCTCCTGTACATGAGCATCTTCGGCTCCCAGGAGGGGGTTGAGAGGTTGTGACTCGGAGTTGGACCTTTTACCGTCATATTGGAGGCTGTTTGATAAGTACATTAATTTTTTAAAAGTAGATTACCGTGTCACGGGCTGACAACTTCGGCCCGTGCGGCGCGGCAAGAACCTGATTGCCGCAAGCCTTCAAACCACCGAACGGGACGCAAAAGTAGTTTGAGAAAACAAGTGTATAAAGAATGTTTGTGAATAAAGAAATCTCGCAATGTATTCGCTTGAAGAATTAGTACATCACGAGAAAGATAAGTAAGGAGAATGATCTCGACTTTACTTATGTAGGATGGCCGAGGCCGCTTACAGGATTCCCATGCCGACCATCCAAAACAAGAAATCCCAATACTTGACACTTAGACCGGTGGGAGGGTACTCCCTTACAAGTAAACATGCATAAGCAAATGACTCAACATAAGCAAAGGAAGTACAATGCAAAACAAAGCAAAGGACTGTACAGACTCCCAGACACAGGGGAACAGGCTCCCCCCTTCAAGTTATGCGCCGTCCTCGGCGCCAGCAGTTTCATGATAGGCCTTGACTTCCAGCGGGTAGCGCTGCTTCATACGGAATGCATACTCCCAGGTGGGGTTGTGTTCGCCTATCCACTTCACTTGGTACTTCTTCGGCTCCCCCAAATAGTTTGTCTTGTGCCGAAGAATTTCTTCCATCCGACGGTCCGCCGCTCGCTTGGTCGGCGGGGCTCGCTGCAGGATCGGGTCTCGTTCTGGAACGCTTCGCTCAGGGTCTTCCTCATCGACGTAGAAGGGCTTCAGGTTACAAACATGGAACACTGAATGCACCTTAAAGTCTGGCGGCAAGTCTAGCTTGTAGGCTAGCTTTCCGATTCTCTTCAGCACCGTGAAGGGTCCCTCATACTTGCGGATCAATGACCGGTGTCGACCACGGAAAATGCTCGTGCGATCAGGGTAGAGCTTTACGAGGACTTGATCACCCACCCAGAATTCCATTGGCCTTCGATTCCGATCTGCAAACTTTTTCATCTTTTTGGCGGCCTTGTGTAAGAACGCCTTAGCCATTTCCGTCTGGTCCTGCCAATCGCGAACGAACTGGTAGGCAAAAGTGGGTCTTCCCTTTTCTTGGGCTGCAAGGGTATGTGGCATCAACGGTTGTTGTCCAGTGGCTATTTCGAATGGACTATGTCCAGAAGACTCGCTCTTCTGCAAATTGTAGCAAAATTGAGCTACATCCAACAATTTCACCCAATCTTTTTGATTCGCACTGACATAGTGTCGAAGGTATTGTTCCAACAATCCGTTGATTCGTTCAGTTTGGCCGTCCGTTTGAGGGTGGAAACTTGTTGAGAATAATAAATTCGAACCCAACAAACGAAATACTTCGCGCCAAAATTTTCCTGTGAAGCGAGCGTCCCGATCACTAACAATGCTTTTCGGCACGCCCCAATGCTTGACAATATGCTTCACGAACAACTCGGCCGTCTTTTCCGCGGGACATTCTTTAGAGGCTGGGATAAATGTGGCATACTTTGAAAATCTATCCACAACCACAAGGATGGAGCTGAAGCCGTCAACTTTGGGCAAGCTGACGATGAAGTCCATGGAGAGGCATTCCCATGGACGTTCTGGAATAGGAAGAGGTTCCAGGAGACCGGCAGGCTTCTGGTTTGTTCCCTTGTCCTGCTGACAGATCAAGCATGTTTTCACATATGCTTCAACGTCGTCGCGCATCTGTGGCCAGTAGTAGCCACGTTCGAGTAGTGCCAGTGTCCGCTCCTGGCCAGGATGGCCAGCCCACAATGAGTCATGACACTCCTTTAGCAACTCTCGTCGGAGATTGCCCCATCTGGGCACGAACACTCGTCCGCCCTTTGCCATCAAAAGTCCATCTTGTAGCCAAAATCGTCGCGTCTTTCCCGCCTCCGTTGTTTCGACCAAGTGCTTGGCCACTGGGTCCTGCTTCATGCCTTCTCGAATCCGCCCAAGAAGAGCACCCTCGAGTTGCGCTTCGGATGATGCTATCCGGGTAGCTGCCAACTCTGCCTTCCGACTCAGTGCATCGGCCACGACGTTTGCCTTCCCTGCCTTGTACTCCAAGGCGAAATTGAATTCCGCAAGGAATTCCTGCCATCGAGCTTGCTTCGGACTCAACTTCTTTTGAGTCTGGAAGTAGCTTGTGGCTACGTTATCAGTCTTTACCACGAATTGGGACCCCAATAAGTAATGCCTCCATGTGCGAAGACAATGAATAACGGCTGTCATTTCCCTTTCATGCACGGAGTACCGTCGCTCCGCGTCTTTCAGCTTCCGACTCTCATAGGCAACTGGATGACCTTCCTGCATCAAAACTCCACCAATGGCAAAATCTGATGCATCCGTGTGGACTTCAAATTTTCTTGTGTGGTCGGGCAACCTGAGCACAGGCTCCTGCGTCAGGGCCCTCTTTAACTTGTCGAAGGCATCTTCTTCGAGCTCTTCCCAAGCCCAAGTTCGGTTTTTCTTCAACAAATCAGTGAGAGGCGCAGTTATCAAAGAATACCCCTCAATGAATCGTCGATAGTAATTTGCCAAACCAAGAAAAGAACGTAGTTCTGGTACATTAGTTGGCGGTTTCCAGTCTTGAATTGCCCTCACCTTTTCGGTGTCCATTCGCAGCTGACTTTTTCCCACAATGTGACCGAGAAAACTGATTTCCGGTTGGCCGAATAGGCACTTCTCGCGCTTCACATAGAGTTCGTTTTCCTCCAATACCTTGAACACTGTCCGCAAGTGTTCCACATGTTCCCTCATGGATTTGCTATACACTACAATGTCATCAAGATAGACTACCACGAACTTATCTAAGTACGGATAGAATATCTTATTCATTAGAGTCGAAAAAGTGGCTGGGGCATTCGTCAACCCGAACGGCATTACCAAGAATTCAAAGGCACCGTAACGAGTGACGCAAGTGGTCTTTGGCTCGTCGCCATCAACAATCCGAACTTGCCAATATCCTGATCTGAGGTCTAACTTGGAAAACACTTGAGCTTTGCCCAGTTGATCAAACAGATCTGCAATCAAAGGTAAAGGGTACTTATTCTTCACCGTTACCTTGTTCAACGCTCGATAATCCACACATAGCCTTTTGGAGCCATCATGCTTCGCTTGGAATAACACTGGTGCACCGAAAGGAGCTTTGGAGGGTCTGATTATACCTCCAGCTAGCATCTCATCTAACTGTCGCCGAAGTTCTCTTAATTCTGCAGGGGCCATTCGATATGGTGCCATTGCCGGGGGTTTGGCACCAGGGATGAGTTCGATGGCATGATCCACCTCGCGTCGAGGTGGCAGCCGTCTAGGGAGCTCCACAGGCATTGTTCCTGCGAATTCCGCTAAGACAGGCGCAAGCGCCTCTGGGACCAAACCAGGGGAGTCATTAGTTACTTCCCTGATTGCCACCAAGTACGTGTCTTCGCCGTGCTTGAGGCCTTTCTTCAACTGAAGGGCAGATATCATTGCGGCTTTGCCCTTATCCCTCTTTATCGATGTTACTGGAACCATACAAGGGGACTTTTCATCTATGATACTGATACTGCGTAGGTGCGGCATTGGCACCATTTTCGCTGTACTGAGGAGCTCCATGCCTAGGATCATCCGGAAATCATCCATCGGGACCACCGAGAAGTTGGCCCTTCCTAACCAACTCTCAATCTTCACAACCGCATCCCGGGCCACTCCGTGGATGGGTTTGGCCTCTGAGTTCACCGCCTTCATGCGTAACTCTCCCCTCTCAAGGGTTAGGCCCAGTCTCCTCGCCTCCTCAACTGAGACGAAGTTATGCGTAGCTCCCGTGTCTACCATAGCCAAGGTAGGCCTTCCATTTACCAGGATTTCCAAGTACATGAGCTCGTTAGAAGGTGTCGCTGTCACCTTCACTTTTTCCTCCCTTTTTATGGTGTTCAGAAGTTGAAGTGCACCCATCTTTGGTCCTTCCCCTTCTTCACCTTGTGCCGCATTAGCAGATTGCCTTGAAGAGCTTGCCTGATTGTCCCTATTTACACGCTTTGGACATTGCCTTCCTAAGTGATTACCATTGCAAAACCAACATTTCAACACTCTATTCTGAGAGTTGTCGTTTCTGTGAAAGAAAGTTCTTCTTTCGACTTGGCACTGAGTTGATGGTTCATCTTTCCGTTCCCTTCGATCATCTTTCTTTCCTCCATGGTCAGGCTTCCTCGACGGCTTGAAGGCGTTAGTGTAGCTCTTGCGCTGAGTATCAGCCAAACGTTCTGCTACTACATAAGCGTCCTCCAAGGTCTCTGGATTACTCCTTTCCAATTCGGATTGCGCCCATGACTGCAGTCCCAAAATAAACCAGTTCAATTTATCTTGTTCTTGCATATCTGGCACATCTAACATCAGCCTTTGATAAGCCCTCACGTAATCTCGCAAGGATCCGGTATGTTTTAATTCACCAACCATCCGATAGGCATGGCGTGTCGCATTCGGGGGCATGAAGTAAGTTCTTAACTCTCGTTGAAAATCATCGAAAGTGTCTATTGTGCAGATCCCCTTTTGAATGTCGAGCCTTTTCCTTCTCCACCATGCCACAGCATCACCCTCTAGCAACATAGCCGCAGTCTTGACTTGAAGGTCGTCCCCCATAACGCCTTGCAAGTCCAGGTAATATTCCACTTGGAATAAAAAGTTGTCGATAACTCGACTATCCCGAGTTCCATTGTATTTAGCTGGTCTCTGAACGTCGACCCTTGCTGGCCGATCGTTACCTCCACCTACAGAGATTTGTCGCTGTAGTGTGCGGTTCTTGACCTGAAGTTCCTTGACTTCAGCCTGTAGCGTGGTCACTGTGTCTGTCAGTGCCCGATTCATGGCCACTATGTCGGCCATTTGTTCCCGTAGTACCTTCATCTCGTCCTTCATTTCCCCGAAGGACTCAGCTGCATTACCCAACGCTTCTTCATGAGCAGTTACGTCGGTAGCCAGCTTGTTCACCATCTCGGTCAGGTCTTCCTGACCCTGGGATGTACCCATCTCGTCAGAATGGGCTACTCCCTTGCCCTTGGCACTTCGCAGATTGTATTGAGTCGCCAGGGCTTCCTCCTCTTCGATCAACGATCGTCGGAGGTCTCTTTCGATCAACGATCGTCGGCGTGTAGTTCTACACCGACTATCCAACCGCTTCCCCAGATTGCTGAACCTGGGCTCTGATACCAGTTGTCACGGGCTGACAACTTCGGCCCGTGCGGCGCGGCAAGAACCTGATTGCCGCAAGCCTTCAAACCACCGAACGGGGCGCAAAAGTAGTTTGAGAAAACAAGTGTATAAAGAATGTTTGTGAATAAAGAAATCTCGCAATGTATTCGCTTGAAGAATTAGTACATCACGAGAAAGATAAGTAAGGAGAATGATCTCGACTTTACTTATGTAGGATGGCCGAGGCCGCTTACAGGATTCCCATGCCGACCATCCAAAACAAGAAATCCCAATACTTGACACTTAGACCGGTGGGAGGGTACTCCCTTACAAGTAAACATGCATAAGCAAATGACTCAACATAAGCAAAGGAAGTACAATGCAAAACAAAGCAAAGGACTGTACAGACTCCCAGACACAGGGGAACATACCGTATTTTTATTTTAAAAAACATGGCGTGGTTATGTCCAATTGATTGATAATCTCACAATGTTTATGAAATTTGGTGTTTGTGAAACATGTATTCTAAAAACATATTTTCCGGAAACACGTTTTCTTCTGAAATGTCCTTAAAGAGTAGTCTGCTTTTATATTGAAAAAAACCAATTGATTAAATTGTTCCGCTCTCATTTAGACTTCTATTAGTGGAACTTTCTAGGCCCGACCAAAAATTTGATGAACGGATATTTCTCCTACCGGATCGGGTACGCGTCGAAATGGGGACCTGGGTTTTCATCGCCACCCTAACAAATAGCCCAAATTCATCATCACAGCCACAGCGATATATCTTTCCCCGAAAGTTAGGCTACAAATGTACTTTCTTGGTAATCAGGATCTTCATTTTCCTTATTTCCCATGCGGAGGCAGTGGCCAGTGGCTTGTGAATTTCGAAAGGACTATTTGGCCATCAATTGATTTTGGTCAGCTTCGAGGATTCGAGCAAGATACATGACAATCTCTTATCGCAGCTGTTAGAATTAACAGAACAAAAACAGTCATTCACTTGCAAAAGCTGATATTTTTTTGTCTGCGAGGTGAGCTCCCAGACTTGAACATCTAGCACGCCCAGCTCATGACGTCCTTCAGTCCAAGACATTCTTTTCAACAAGATTCCTTAAACTGGTGAGGTCGACCATTTGATGACACCTCAAAACCGTGTTTGTCTCAAGAGGATGTACTTATGAGATCAAATGTCCTAATAATTTTATGCCGCTCCATGATCGCATTCTAACATGCCCCGATGCTGCCAAAACTGACATTGTAAATAGAAATCAGCTCCCCTAGCTGGTGACTAGTCCCGCATGCTTTCCATCCGTGGCTCATTTCTTGGCTGACATTTCACACACGATAAATTTGCCCTCCATTGTTGAGATGTAAAATCCGCGGTTTTCTGTTTTAAAGTGTTTCCCTCGCCAGAGACGGAGCGGAAACTACAGGGATTTGCGGACCGTGCTAACCCTTGCGACTGAAATATGAAGAGAAAAATGGAGCTCTTTTCCCACTGGAGCTATAAGCAGACTCTTGAGTACTAAAAATCTAAAACTCTTTTAACAAGTAAATCCGTCATGACTATATGAACTATACAACAAATTTTTTGTGCAAATGAAACTAACGAGTACTTATGACTTACGAGATTTAGCATCGCAACCGTGAAATACGCACCCATAAATTAAAAAATCAAATAAAAATTTTTAACACGTTTTCAGACATCTTTGTCAAATTATACGATTTGCTTGTGCATAAAGTACATTTATCCCATAAATACAAGTCTCTTGGCTTGGCTTGAGTTCCGGACTGGAGTAACATGGCTCAACCAAGCGATGGAGGCAGTTATTAGAAACCTGCCAAGGGAATTGACATAAAGAAACAGTTGGATCATTTCTCGAGCAACCAAACTGAAACGAACATGAGGCTAACACTATGAGAATCATTCCCTGTTTGATTCACACATTCCACTTTTATTGAACATTTCCAGCATCTACAATAGATCAATCATAACCGCACCATCTTTCGTTTTGCGTGAAACTCCTAACCCCTTCAAGGTAGGATGAAAATCAATGAATGGGATTGGCGAAGAAGTCCACCAACTGCAGCCTTCAAGAAAAGATTTCTGCATATAAAAAGCACCAAATTACTCTGTACCAGAGTCACATGTCTGAGTCCACAACCAGTAGCATTGGCTATACACAGATG
The DNA here is from genome assembly GCF_008831285.2 of Nymphaea colorata. Lineage (NCBI taxonomy): Eukaryota > Viridiplantae > Streptophyta > Magnoliopsida > Nymphaeales > Nymphaeaceae > Nymphaea > Nymphaea colorata. The sequence continues at coordinate 16,066,490 of NC_045143.1, forward strand.
ACTAGTTTTTTTTAACTGCGAAGCGATCAAATTTCTGCAGAAGATCCCTTCTTTTACGACACGGCATCTTAACCACCACAGAGGTGGGGTTCTGTCACAACAAAAAAGCTGGTCTAAATCATACGTAGATAACGGCAGCTCGCGTTGGTTTTAGATAACAGGACTGCCTACTTGACGTATGAAGTAAATGTTAGTAATCAGCCAAAGCTGCGTAATATTCTTTCCAGGTAATATGACGAGGACCTTAGTTGAAAAATACAGATCTGATTGGCATACCAGTTTTTAGAAGACCGTGCACGTCAACATCAAACCATGCAGGCCAAAGGAAAGAATCCGCTTCTTGCTAGTGATCTGACTGAAGACAGTCACTGAATAATGGATTACCCTGTTGGATTGTAAACAGAAACATGAGGCTGATAACCAAGACTAAGTCAGAGGTAAGAACAATCAGATACAACGAACAGGCAATCACATTCCTAAAACAGCTAGAAACCCCAACCTGCAATGCAAAGATGACGTCCGTGGTATCAACTTGCAAGGTCAACATCTTGAACTTGTCATTCCGAGATTTCCCAAATTTGATCAGCCCCTGCGTCCAGAAACAAATAAAATCAGGGTAAGATTATACGCCTTGAAAGTGGAAACCTAGATTAAAGGTTTATAGCTTAAGAACCTGCTCTGCAAGCAATCCAGAGATGGACGCAAATTCCAGTATACTAGCTGGGGACATTTTTTTAGATCTGGCCAGCTCTGAATAGGATTTGTATAGCTGTTTAAAGAAAATGAAATAGCTAATCAGGCAATGGATTCAAAAGTATATGATAGGGCCTCTGCCATCTGTCATGAATGTACAAGCACTAGGGAAAAAAAACCTCGGGTTCTGAGATATTTCTTTTTATGCTGGAACTCTTGACTGCAGAGCACAATATCATCTGAGAAAGGAAAAAAAAATGGAAACGTTGTCATATCATCTTGACAATGGGACCCTGCAGTATTTTCTTCTTTCGTTTTTTATTTTAAGAATGAAGTCCTGTGGTAGATGATGTGAAATGCACATATTGGTTAAAAAAAGAAAAGATCCAATACATAATAATGCAAAACAGTGCAATCATGAAACTCAACGGCCACTTAAAAGGTCGGGCATCCTAACCAGAATATGAAAGAATAACTCCAGTAATGAGCTCAAACGTATGCAAAAACAACCAAGTTTTTTGGGGTTTGAGAAGAAACTTTTCAAAATTATCAGTCATAGAGGCAAGGTAAAGCAACCTGTTGATGCAATGGCAGAGACTGGATTGTGTTGACCACCGCAGATTTAAATGTCTTTGATAACGCGTTGGCCATATGATCAATCCTCACCTGCAAAGGATCAAAAGCCATGAGCATTATCAACCGAAGGCCAAAATAACAACAGCAGTTGTGATAATAATGAATGACACTAGACATGCGAGATTTTCAGTGCATTTACTTACAAGGTCAGATTCATGACTTGGCAGACCCTCAATTGAAAGGGGCATATGCTGAGCAGTTGAAGTCATCTGGGATGAAACTACGGTCAGATTGGTTGCTGAATGAAGTTCTGCCTCTAAGGTCTCAACCGCAAGTCTGCCACAAACAAAAACTGGCATCATTAGCAGCCATATTTACTTAGTGAGAAACAAGGTGGCAAATTTTCATTTGCCACCTACAAGATTGGGACTTCCAGCAACCCAATATGCACAGGATTATGGCTGACGATGCAACAAAAAGGTTGGTCTGGCACAATAATTGCTGATGCATTCAATTGGATTGGGCGACCTTAGCCATCTTAGTTATACTTAGGTTGTTTCTGGGCACTTTATCTAGCAATCGTGAGGATTAAATTTTGGCAAGCAAGATATTCACATATATACATACGTGTGTGTGTATTGTGCCGCTATTTTTTTATTAAAATCTCCGAGGAAAAGCTCATGGTTAAAAATTTTTGTGTTATCGGGTGCTCCAGTGAGTTAGGAACTTAGTGACAAACCATAAGAGAATGTCCGTGTTTTTTCCTGTAAAAAAAGCCGCAGAAGTTTTTTTTTTTTTTTTTTGGGTGTAGAAACTCAGAAAATTTCTTGTTTTCCAAAAAAACCTGGCAATGTTAGAAATATTTAAACGGTCAACATTTATCACTTGGAAAATGAAATAATACAGAGAAAAAAGCAACAAATTTGGAAAAAAAAATTACAACAGTTCTATTTTATTAGATTTCTTTATATTAACCATTTATTCCATTAAGGATTTTTCTTGTTATTTTTTTTGTCTTCTGTTTATCTGTTCGGATAAGTTCAAGTCTTTAAAGCAAAAACTTTTAAATAGAATAATAAACTGAGGTTTTTCTCGGTATAATATTGCAAGCTTGAAAAAAGCAAAAAAATATGAGAAATTTTTAAAAATTAAAATAAAAACTAAAAATAGGAGAAAAATAAAATAAGTAAAAAACTAATGACACAAACATTAAAAGATAGTAGATTTGCAACAAATAGAAAATGAAAAATAAAAAAATGTTTGGCATTAAAAAAATGAAAAAAAATGAAAAAATGGAACAAAAAGGCATTAAAAATGTGTTTTTTTTAAATGTTTTTTTTTAAGTTTTAAACTGTAATTTAGTTTATCACGTTTTTTCGAAAAAAACATGTTTTTTTGACACTGAACTGAATACATAAGAAAAGAGGTTTACTTTTAAATTGAGAATGATTTGACAATTAAATGGATAACAAAAATAATTTTGAAAATTAAATGTCATATACTAAGTCACACAAACGCTTTATTTTTGCCGCCGCACCGGCGTTGCGGTCAATCCTTGTCAAGTCTATATGTATCCTTTTTTTTGTTTTTTATTTTTTAATTATTTCAATATAAATATTGAAAAGGGGGTTAGGGCTTCCACTGAAGTCAGTCGACCGCCTGATCCCTTTCGAGTTCGGCCTTCCGTGTGTGTGTGTGTGGAGAGACATGATAGACAAGGATTTTCCGGCGGCCATCGGTTCGAAGACGACCTGAGATGAGACTGGCAGACTGTCTTCCAACGGCAAAGTTCAGCCCTTCTCTAGCACAAGGCAACCGGCATTCAGTCCTTTAGCAGCCAGTGTTTTTCTTTTATCAGTTTTCAATCCTTTTGTGACCGGTAACCGCGACATGCGGTTTGTCTTCCAGTCGTCTCGTTGTGTTTTTATTATTCTATCAAGTATCAACTATACCCTTCTATGTTCAATTTTTCAGTTTTTTTTTTTTTCTAACGGATTGTGATGACTTATGAATAACTGTTTTGCTCTTGCTGCAATCCTGTTTTTTTTTTTTTATTTGCTGTGTATTTCAGTTCTTATTGATGTACCCTTTTTCAGGATTTTATAATGATTGTCTGAAATATGTTATTGTTTTATTGCTATTTTAATAGTATACGATATACAGTTTATCGTGGTATACATTATTGACTATTGGTTATAAATATAATATATTATTATATAAGTTTTGTTGTATTATAGGTGCAGCCGTGTTCTACTTTCCAAATGTTAATTTCAAAATCTGCTTTTGTATATATGTTAGTATGTTATATTACTAAGTTACAGTATTTACTATATATAATATATGCTGTTCAAAACTTTTAATATGGTCGTATGCATTATGTTCTATACATTAATAACTTAACTCGTTGAATTGTTGATTAGCAATTTCGAATTTGTCATTTGATAATTTTTGTTTATATACAAAGTTGCTATATATATATATATATAATGAATTGATAATAACAATAAAAATATTCTTGCCGCTCCGCCATATCTAAATCTTTGAAATGACCACTCCGCCACCCGCATCCGTCCTTAGGTCATATATAACTGGCTAAATTGAAAATGCTTAAAAGCATTTAAGTACGATGGAGATACATTATTTTCATATACAAAAACCAGGACAAAGAAACTTTTTAATCTTTATTCTTTGATAACTTGCCATGACTCGCAAAATAAACCAGGCACGCAAGCTGCCAGCTTCACAGGAAGCAGGATATGATGGCTCAACATTATCCGATCAGCCATAATGGTTGTTGGGCAAGTACGAATGCCAATGAACTGAACCCCCGAGTTACAAAGTTTTGACATAACCAGATCGAAACCGTGTCAGATTTTCAGACCCAATCTGGATCCAGATGCAAAATACATACCAAAAGTGGATCCAATCAGTATTCCAATCCTATTTGCTTTTAACGGAACCAACTAAATGGATCTAAAATTCAAGCATGTCCTGTGAAAAGCCAGTATGCCCCTACAGGCAAGTGCAGTCTCCGTGACGCCATAATGCAACCGAGAAATTGGTGGTCGTGAACTATAATCAACAATATTTCCAACTCTCGAATTTTCGAATACCTCCAAAAAATATAGTTCTGGTAACGGCATAGGATTCTTAGGAGCAGCAATACGCGCATGCTAACTTTTAATCTTATGACTGTTTCTCGAATAATTCTACAACACACGATCACATGATCACGGGGGCATGTGCTTACCTGCAAGAGTCAAGGGCCTTCCTTATGTCACCAGAAACAGCAGCAACTTTCTGTTTTGATAAATGAAAGAGAGTAAGAAATTTCGTTCATTTAGATATTCAAATAAACAGATAGATTCACATTTCAAAAAAAGTAACTGTTTAAGAAACTTAATGTGCACAACAGTATACATTCCTTACTTTATAGGCCTTAAAAAGTGAAGCTGACAGAAGGGAATCAAGCATAGGCTTATCAACATTATCAATAAAAATACAAATTACTCGCCTGTTTCCAGAAAGAAGTGTAGAAGGAATATATTTTAAATATGAAGTCATATATTTAGCAGTTCATTTGTACTCTACATATCGTCCAACAAACAAACAACAAAAAAATGTTGTACGTTATAGGAGTAAAGAGTGCACGGGTAAGTTCAAAAAACCATTGTCGTGCATTACAAGAAATACAGATACATGTATAGTTGTGCGATTCGCTTCTCAAATGGCAAAACAGGCGCAATACCTTTTCAGCAACTAAAGAGAATGACAATAAGAGATTTATGAAAAGTTTCTTCAATCAACTTAACCAGTACATTTACTGCATCAATAGTTTCCTAAATAGCCACATATGAGCAGAATCCTGCAGTATTCAGTACTAGTCTAACTAACAGTGTATGATAACCGTGTTTGATTTTTTGCCTCAGTTCAGTGAAGTGGCTAGTAGCCTGAGACAAGGGTTACTTAAATTTTGAAAATTTTCAAAGAAAACACACAGAAATGAGAAAACAACAGCTGGAAGGGAAGAGATGTTCAACTAGAAAACAGGAACTAATGGTGAATGCAAAGATAACTATAAAGCAATCAACACATGCTCCTCGACTTTGCTGCAACACATGCTCGTCTACTTACTCTTGCGCAGATCTCTAATGCATGTGGCTGGAAAACATAATACGGAAATGCCTACAAGAGGAAATAACAAAGAATCAGAGAGCTTTGTATTTTAACCATCATATAGATCAAAAATTAATTTCAAGAAAGAAGAGAGAGAGAGGAACAAAAACCTTGTCGAGCCATAATATTAGCACAAGAAAAACGAGATAAAATGTAAACTACAATTGGGAAGGAAATTAATAAAATAAAAGAGACAAAAAACACAGTAAGTACCGAAATTCTCTTTTGAAGGATCTTGAGTATCTGATCCTTAGAATAGGCACGAAATGTAATCACAAGAGGTTTGCCTGGAGAAATAAATAGATGCATATTAATTTAAAAATACAAAAATCTGCTACCAGTAAGAACTGCAGGATATATGGACCTTTCCTAGCAAAACTTCCAGCAAAAGTGAAATTGAGAACAAAAGAAGCTGCCTTGCAGCCCACATAGTAGTGGAATATTAGGACTTTAGGGGATGCTTAATTGCCTTGGTAGTGCTCCCCAAGTGTATTTCCACCAGGGTATGCTTATAACGAAAAACTGTATGAAGAAAGCCGAACTTCTCCCTCTCCGACTTTCTTCCTGGGTTTCTCGACCATGTGTTTGATTTCCTTCAGTATAGTAAGAACGAAATTTACGTGGAGTAAAGGCTAATCAGGCAATTAAACATGGCCATAGTTGTTGTTTCAGATTATAAATATAAATGCATAAAGCCGAGCAATTCAATCTTGAACTTGTCTTCATATAATCAAGAAGAGGATGACTTCCCTAAGTACAATGTGCCTGCATATGAAAGAATGCACAAGTTTGGGGAACTCTTGGGCATTTTTTCAGCTTCATTATACAGCATAACAAATTTTTGACTGACAACAAGGTGGTGAACTTAACAATATTATCAACCTAATTCTCCTATTAGTTGATATCATGCAAGAGTAGAGAAAGTATACAATTCAAAGAATGGAGCTTTGGAAGGAAACGATCCGCTAGATCGATTGAATTTGCTATTCCTGCACAAGTGAAAATACATATTAGTCCAGTTAATGACAGAAGATACGTAAATTAATAATGCACAGTTAATCATGACAAAACCAGGTACCTACCTATCAGTACACATCTGGAGAGTGGTAATGTTGTGATCATGAAAAGATCATGAAGTACTGACCGATCCTTGGTGAGAAGAAAATCTATCTCGTCAACAATCAGCAGCCTTTCGATAACTCAGGAATGGAAAATTGATCATTAGAGCTTTAAAAGATTAGATATTACAAGTGAAGACACAACTAACAGGTACGAGGAAAAGAGAATACGGCAACGTAAATCAGAAGCCATGATAAATAGGGACATATGCTTACATCATCTTTCTGACTGATGAACGTTTCGGTATGGATAACAAATTATGGAGATGCTTAAGGGGAGACCCACTGCTTCCTTGTTTCTTTTTCCCAGCATATTTATCACGTATCTGATGAGAAAATGGATGTTACACCTGAACTAAACGAAGTCTCAATCATCATATGATCATAGATTAAGAGCCAATTACCCTCCTAAAAATTTCAGAGCTGTCTGAAACCGATGTGCAATTTATTGACAACAATTCCAGCTGCAATCCGGCCTTATCAAAATCATCAAAAGTTTAAGTCAGGAAAAAAAAATACATCACAAGGTGGGAAAATAGAAAGAAAGACCTTTTAGGCACTCCAGGAGAAAATCAAGTAACTGGGTCTCTGCGATAGCCTATTCAGTTAGATATATGTATCTATATGGAGCTTGCACTTCTTGACAACACCGAACGATGTAGGCCACCACACAACCTCCAATGCAAATGTGGAACTGCATATCCCAGTCAGATGCAAACGTCAGGCATCAATTCTATGCCTTTACCCTACAGGATAGCCTCTCGATTGCACATAAGTCTCACAGAAACCATCAAGGAATTCAAACATAATGCACGAGCATTATTATCGTCTATCAGTGTTACGCGCACCGATCTGCACTCTAGATGCTACCAAAGCATTGTAACATCCGAAAGTCCTATTCGGCCTTCTCATGGCTATTCTTGCTATTTGCATTGCCTACTATAATTCACCCAGTACATCAAATGGCGAAGAACTTTAATATGTACGGACATATGGATACTGGTCACATGAAGAAAGAAGAAGAAGAAGAGGAGGAGCGTGTCAGTTAAAAGGTACCAATCAGATTTGAGAGGAGAAGAAGGTCTAATGTTCAGAAGCATAGCCACTTCGATGCCCAGGATGAGGGTTGTGATTGGCAAAATACGTTCTTCATACTACTGGTTTATGGGAAACAAAGATCGCATGGGAAACATTTTCGACAAGATGAAACAAGAAAGACCGTGATGGTGCTCGTAATTGAAAAAACAATGAGGAAGGAACGAAGAAGAAAGCTTTTATAGAAAGCGGACTCTCGTTATCGACACAAAGTTGCTGTCAAACTTGTTGGGAATGGCTCAAAGTTTAGGACGCAGAACGGGTTATAGAACAAACTCATTGCTGTCCCTCATTAGCCAATAGACCAAATTGCTTGGTATGAGGAAAAAGGACAGGATTCACCTCTTTGGCCCAATCTGCTGCCAGGCATTTCACTTTCTCCATCACCAGCGACTTTCCAGTCCCCGGAGATCCTGAAACATATAAACTCCCCGACTTTTCTTGCTGTATGCACCTCTTGCAGAAACCCAAAACCTGCTCCTGCTCTTCTTCTCGACAGGTCAGGTCGGCCGGCACGGTGGAGACATGCAGAGCTTCCTTGACCGCATTCAGATGTGAACAATCTGAAGGAACAAAAGAAGGCAGAAAAGGCTAAGACGACGATTAATTGACTAACTTGAAAAAGAGTAAGAGGGAAGAGGCGGAGGAAAGTGAATTGGATGAAATCAATTGCCTCTGGGGTTCCATTTAGGCTTCTGATCAAGCACGTCCACCAACCGCTTCCTTGGAGACTTGATTTTGCAGCATACCTGTAGTCACCTCCGACATAAAACACGTAGTAGACCAAGAGGACGAATGTGAATTAAAAGTGGGAAACCTACTTTGGTTGGGGTTCCGGGTCGTCCATTGCGGCGTCCTCCGCTGCAGGAGACAGGGGTCTGGCAAGTAGTGCTTTTGGGGGAGGCAAAGCGCTGGCGAGTGGAGGGATTCTCTGGAGTGGAATGCGGCCGGCCTCTTTTCCTAGTGGGCGTGGATTGGAGGCCCGAATCGGGACCAGTGCCGTCGGCAGCAGTGGAAGAAGACGGAGAATTTATCTGGCTCTTCCGGCCGCTTCTGGGAGTAGAGGCCGGGGATCCGATGCCCTTGGATTGCCTCGCCATGGAAGCAGGGGATCGACCTGACTTTCGGTCGGTAGAATTTTAGGGTTGCCGAATGCTGGGGGAGAGGGGCGGGTGGACGAGGGGGTTTTGAGAATGGGAAGGGATGTTGTGGCGGGAAAGTTGGCATCCTCTTCCCGCCAAAACCCATTCGGTTGGTTTTGATTATAATCCGCAGCCTCCCCGTCGGAACAAATAAAATAGAAAACGAAAGGCAAGGAACGGCGACTTTTGTTTTGATTTGATTTGATGCTGGAACTGGGATGATGACAACTCTTGCAACGAAAATCATTTGAAATTTGCGCTTTGACTGACTGTACAGAAACTTGTCTTGTTTTGTTTTGTTCTTCCTTGCATTTTCTCTCTCATGCCCCTTTGAAGTTGAAGGCAGTCAGTCAGTTAGTTCCATACTACGCTACGTGGGTTTAAGAAGTCTTTCTTCATTCTTGGAAGGGTAGCCTCGAGTCTAAGAAATTAATCACTCGGACGTCGGATTGTATCGTGGTGATCCTCTCAGTTGCCGGCAACTTCTTCTAGTCAAGAAGGTCAATGGATTGAACACGTTTCATTTCAAAGAAATTTACTCGTTTCAATCTAATTTTTGATGTCCTTTCCTGGGATAGATAATGTGTATCGATAGAAATCCAATCCCTGTCACATCAACTCCAGCGAGACTTAAGCAACTTCTACTCGTCAAAATCAACTGGACGCTTTTTAGACGTGCCGCAGCTCATTAGAAGTGAGTGGATAAACAACTATACTCATGCATTATATTTTTCGTCCCCTCTTTCTGCAAATGTCCCTACCTTATCTGTTCCTTTCATGCCTAACAAAGTTTCTGTGCCTTTGACTGGAGGTCCTTTTTCTTTTACAGCTTCCGCTAAATCACTCGGAACATTTACTTCTCTACTCCTGCCTGAAGGGCCAGAAGAAACTTTGCCTTCAAAACAGGAGTGTGACAAGCCTATATGAGAAATAACAAAATCACTTGGTGATTGGCTTGAAGTTCGAACCAGACTTAAAATTGAATAAACTAAAATTTAGATAATGATCCAAACCTAACTTAACTCCAACTCAAATTTCGCAAAGCAAACCCGAAACTGATCCAAAGTCTGCTTGGGTTGCATAATAACGGTCGAGTATGAAAGTAACCACAGATTTTGGGTAAAAAAACGGAAGAAAGCCACTTGTTGCAAAGTGGCTTAAAATTCTAAAAAAAAAAAATTAGCGGCCTTGGTATACATATCATTGTGAGAATCCAACTATCGCTTTCCCTTGATCAAGAAAAGTTAAAAAGGCAGAGATGCTTACGATGCCGGCTTCTCTACGGCACAGGTCCAAATCTTAAGAAAACGAAAAACAAAAGGATTATCACCTCTAATTCCTATAAACGAAAAACAAACAACTCATATAAAAGATTTTTCATAACGGGGGCAAGGGCAACATAAGTTGGGTGAGGCAGCCAATTTATTCAAAAAAAAAAAAAAAAATAATATGCGTGCCAGCAAACCAAATTGGCGAAGATCCTTGTATGACAAGCTACGGGGGTCCAACTCCCCTGCTTAAATTGACAATCGATCACTCAAGTCACGTAACAATTTGAACTTCGTTTGGTACATCGATCCTTGTACGCCTTGGGTGCCAGCAAGTAGCACATGTCTTCACTAACGCTGCTTTCCCTTCTCATGCTTATCTTGAATCATAGGTGGATATCTTTTTGCCCTTTAGTTTCGAAACCCTTTTAGGCCTTGTGATCACATACATATATACGAATGTGAAAGCTTTATGTTAATAACTTATTTTTTAATTTGGTTTCTCACAGTCGTATGCACCATTTTTTTTTTAAAGGTTAAAGATTTTGTCGATTGTTAAAGGCGATGGAAAAGCAAGTCAACGATTCAAAGTCTCCAGAGCTTCAGACCTTTGAAACTCTCCTCCCCTGCATCCTAATGTCAAGTAAAGGGATTTTCTAATTGTTTCTATCAGGAACCTTGTTACGCACCTTCTTAAAATTAAAGGGGCTGGCACTCTCTTTAATCCCTTGCCTAGGTGAGTAGTAATTAGTTTTAAATATTTATTTAGAGAAACCATCTTTAGCACAAAATCCCAAGATCCAAAGGCAGAGAGACTTGAGTGATAATGAGCAGCCAAATGCGTGCAGGCAGAGATAAATTGGAGTTGAATTTGAAGGCAGATGGGTCGTGAAAATGAAACGGATAAGGACAACATCAGCAAAGCGGAAAGTTTTTGGTTTGGGACGCCCCACGAAGCGTGGAAGCGCGGCGCTGCCGCCCTCAACGCCCGCTCATCCCTCGACGCGTACGCCATCGCCCTCTGCGCCTACACGCGACGGGGGAACGTGGCGGCAGCCCATGCGGAGGCGCGTGACTAAAGGCTGCCGGAGCAGCTGGCCGGTCATGTCGCACCCCCCCCCACCCCACATTTCTGACTTGTGATTTCTGATTAAGTTCAGCCCTTGGTCAACCAAACACCATGTGGCCCTACTGCACCGCTGGGTCCCCCGATGAATGCGGGGTGGGTTTTATTTTGTTCGGCGCCGAGTGAGTGTGAAAGGGACCGTAATCCAGCTGCCCGTTCTTCGCCAACATCGCCCAAGCAGGTGGGCTCCCTCTTCTGTTATTTTTTTTTTAATAGCAACACAAAGAAAGCGGTGGTGAAGAAGAGGCTTATCCATGATATGACCGAGATAGCATGGAGTTGCCGCCCGGTCGGGGTACGAAACACGGCAGGGAAAGAGGTCCGGCCGCGGTTTTTCTCCCGAGCTCCAACATCTTTCGTAAATTAAATTAACTGTTGGTGGGGGAGCCGGTTACGAAAGCTAAATGTGGTGTTAATGGAAAGGGCAACACGGGGGGGGGGGCGGTCTCGTCGAGTTTGACTGCAGATTTCAACGCTAAGACTGAGCGTGGAACGCGGAAGAAAGAACCGCGCAACAAAACAAAAATAATAAAATGTTATTGCAATTAGGAAGAAGATATGCGGTCCTAGTTCCGTGTTTCCTTTTGAAACTTCCCCTTCAATCCAGTCCAGTCCAGGAGGGAGGAGGATAGATAGGCATAGGACAAGACAAACTTGAAAAAGGTAAATAGAAAAAAAGGAAGGGCCCGCGGATAAGGGTGGTGGAACTTCTTCTGAAGACTCAACTAGAATGTTGTGACATGTACAATTAATTAATTAATTAAAATGACGATACTTTACTCTTATCTGGTGCTCCCGAGGAAACCATGAGAGCGACGATTTGAAACGGAGAAGAGAAAAGAAGAGGAGGGGTACAACGGTCATTGATCCTCATTCATTCTTCCTCGAAGAAGGAGCGGCAGCAGCTTGCTTGTGCGACCCGGTTTGGACTGAAGACCCCCGGCCCCCTCCCTCTCTATAAAACCTTCCCCCGCCCCCTAGCCAAGCTAACAACACAACACCAATCTCCCTTCTCCCTTTCTGCCATTTGCAAACAAACATCATTCTTTGCCAATCTACACGGGAAAAAAATACCGAAGAAGGAAAATGGTGGATTTGGATTGGAAGAGCAACGTCATCGCCAGTGGGATGAGAAGCATGGCCCCCAATCTCGCCGCCAAGACCAGCAGCTCCGACGCCATCTTCCCCCTTCCCCATCATATACACGACGCCGACGAGCTGCCGCAGCCTTCCCCCTCCGACATCGCTTCCTACGATAACTATCTCCGCCTGCCGGACCTCTCCAACCTCTGGGCCTCCAAAGAGTGGCAGCCTTGGAAGAACGAGACCCTCCTCAGGCCCTCCCTCCAGGGCCTCGAGATCACCTTCCGCCTCATTTCCATCGTCCTTTCCGACTTGCGGCCCTACGGTAACAAGCCAGAGTGGCGACGCCGGATCGAGTCATTGGCTGATCGCGAGGTCGAGCTGATCGGCGCCTTCTGCCAGGAGCAAGGAGAACAGAGTTCGCCGCTTGCCGCCCCGACGTTCGATCGCGTCTCCGAGGGCGTCCTACAGAGGGACGGGAGTTCGCCGGAGGTATGGAAGGTTCGCGGGTCTTCTACGCCTGTTCTGGTTAACCGAGTGAGCGAGCAGAGCCTTCTCCCTCGCTTGCGGACTTGGAAGAGAGCAGAAGATACGGCGGCGAAGATCGCTCTCTCGATCGAGTGCCACATGCAATCATCGCCCTTCACCCTGGGGCTCGGCGAGCCCAACCTCGCCTGCAAGCGGACTCTCTGCTACGACCTCGTCTGCAGGCCGTCCGACCTCTACGCCCTGAAGAAGAATCCTTTCGATCGCCGGGTCGACAACCCCGAGAACCAGACGCTCTACACGGTGCACCAGATCCTGGAAGCCTGGATCTTCGTAGGGCTGGAGCTGATCCGTCGGATCAATGAGCAGATCGACGAGGAGGAGTGGGGAAAGGCAGCCAAGGATTGCTGGCTCCTGGAGAGGGTCTGGAAGCTGCTGGAAGAAATCCAGGGGCTCCACCTCCTGATGGACCCCGATGACTTCTTGCGCCTTAAAAGCCAGCTCTCCATCGGGAGTTCGCCTGAGACCGGCGGTTTCTGCCTCCGTTCACATTCGCTCTACGCCGCCACGCAGGCGTGTAAGGAGCTCAAGAACCGAGTGCCGGTGATCCTTGGTGTGGAGGCGGACCCGCGGGGCGGGCCCAGGATCCAGGAAGCAGCGATGAGGCTCTTCCATCGCCACGGAGGCGGTCGAGGCCCGGAGCGCATCCACCTCCTCCAGGCCTTCCAGGCCGTCGAGACGGCGGTGAAGCGGTTCTACTTCGGCTACCACCAGGTGGTGGCAGTGGTCATGGGCAGCCTGGAGGCCAAGGGCAACCACTCGCTGACAGCCGCGTGTCCGGGCGCCCTATCTCAAACCTTCTTGGAACCCTCTTACTTCCCTAGCTTGGATGCCGCGAAGACGTTTCTCGGGGATTTCTGGCGCTACGAATCTGATCAGGGCGGACGACCGTAGGAAATGCCTCTCCTCCCTTCCGCTGGCAGCCAGCACTATAGCAAAGCACAAAGGAATAGGATGAAGAAAGAAGGAAACACACAAGAAGGAGAATCAGAGTTGCACTTTTGGTTTTGGGAACCTCCTTCTCCCCACGTTTCGAGTTTTTCTCTTCCCTTTTTTTTTTTTTTTTTCCTAAAATGGTAGTGAATTCAAATATTCTTGTGTACCAACAGCAATAATCTCATACATTGTGTAAATACAATGAAAAACTGGCTTTATGATTGAAGATATATGAAAGTTCCAAGGTTTTGACGAATGGATATAATTAGATGCAACTTTTGCCTACTCTCTCATTTGTGGATCTGGGAATTCATCTCAGAAGTTGAAGCACCGGTAGTAACATGTACATCAAGAATCCTACACCCGTTGCCTTGCAAGTTAAAACAGAAGAGAAAAGTCTAAGGTTCAAAAAGTTGTGTGGCCGGCCAACGAGTCCTCCTGCTGAAACATTCTGCCACCTGTACTACCGTATGTCAAGGGAAACCATGATTGACCAGCAAAGGTGGAATGCCCGAATCTCGTCACCCGTTTGTTTACGAATATTCCGGGGAGATGGGGGCGTCGCTCTGACAGTCACCGATCATGAAGAGGGAAGAAACTGGGGAACACTTGTGTCTCTTAATGGGTTTTAGAGGGCCGGTTGGTGTCAGCTCAAAATAAATGAGGAAATGCTGTGGTGGAACTTGGAAGAAAAAAGTCGATTTACATTCTTATTATTAGTGATGGGCAAAAGAAACATCAAAACAAGTTGGCGAGAAGGGAAAAGATTGAGGAGGAGAAGTGAGACCAATCATCCTTTTCTGACCTCCACTCCATCTTGTGTGAATGCAAATTCAAATCGCAGTTGAATGAATCAATCTTCTCTTCTGACAAGGCGCTGTGGCAGTGGGACCTTTCCCTTCTTCCCACGGAGACGAAGACGAAGGGGGAATCGGTCTACCAACTGGCGTGTGGGTGTGGGTGTGGTCGCCTTTGTTTCTTCCTGTGTGGTGGGTTGGGTTGGGTTGGGTTGGGCGAACCTTCCTGGAAATTTCGATGGGCATATCCACTTGCACTTGAGAGAAGGAAGATTACGGAAGCTGCCTGCCATGGCCAACACGTGGGGCTCTTAATGAATATGCTTTTATCCCTTTCTCTTATTTTTTTCTCCGCCAAATGAAGATGAATATTTTTTGGCTTCAACTTCAAATGAAGCCTCGCCTCGCCTCGCCTCACCTCACCTCGCATTTTTTTTTTTTTTTTTTTTAAATGCAGCCACTAAATTAAATGAACTTACGGGGCACGAATTGACAATATCTTCCTTTGGTTTTGGTATTACGAAATTTGGCGGCTACAGGTTATGTCCCACGATTACGCCACCAATCCTCTATGACAAGTTCTAGGTTTGAAAGAATATCTAATTGATTGAATCAACGGCGTCTACCCGGCACAAATATTTCTTTTTCTTTCTTAGCAATCGCTCGTTTCTCTAACCTCAGCACTATAGATTGGAAGATATTAGCCTTAGTTAAACCCATTTCCTGTGAAGTTAGTTAAATCTACTAGAGAGCGTGATACTCCAACTGTTGGCAAAATCTACTAGGGTTCGCCTAACCCTACTCTGCCTCCTTCGCTGTCATTGCTAATAGAGATTGAGCACAATTTGTTGACGATCGATAGGTTGGAACCATGTTACGTCAAAGATACGTTCCTTACCATGAATTTGTTTACGAGAATTTCACAAAGTTATGAAACCGGAACATTAAGGGGATGTTTGTTTATCTCTCATCTGGGATCACAGAGGATACTTTCATCCCCCTGCCATGGGATCTTAAATATGAAGTTATGTTTTTGTCATAATAATTCCCGCAGCATCCAAGGCCGTGGACCGATTCTATTGGATTTCGTCCTTATGGATCGTGACACCGGACCAGAATTTGCCTCTCCACTAAGTGCCTCGCCGGAGATTGGAGGTTTTCTAAAAATTTTTGGGGGGCCTGCTGCAGGTTCGTCGGGGCGATGGAAAATTTCGGCCAACGAACCTGCCTGCCTTGACTCGGCAATGGTCAGGCGGCGGGGGCGCCTGTCGTATTGGAGATGGAGTACCTTTGCTGGCATATGCTCAGAGTCCATTTCGATTACTTTTTCTTAAAAAGGGTTAGTTGGTCCGAGTCTGATCACTACGTGTTTCTTGGTCCCTTCTTCTTAGCTAAATTAAAGTCCACAACCATCTAGAAATTTAGAACAACCGGAAAGCCGATCGTGATGTTGACGTGTCCCTCATGCCCTTTCATGAATGGTAATGCTGTGTCATCCACCACCCTCTCGCCTAAGCGACTTTATCCATTTACTTTTTCCTTTAAAATATTGAATTGTGTGCTTCCTTGGTGTCCAAGAGAAAGAGTGGAAAAACTGACCGACGATGCTTGCATGTTAAGGCAGAGATGGGGGCTTTCGCAAGTCCAAAGTTATTTTTATTAATTAACTTGTGAAGTCCATCCAACCTTCTATTCTCTTCCCCCTTGCGTTGAGAGATGACGTCAAAGCACTAAAAGCAAAGGCGCAAATTTCCGAGAGAAAGCGGAAAGTATTCCAGTAAGGCTGTAAAGTAATCAACCGACACCCAAATCTCAAGTTTGTTTGGTTTATGAATCTCACGTTCAACCATCGAGATCTTAATGCTCATAAAGAGACTAGACGTGTCTAAGAGTTTTAGTTTACTTCTGAATTCAGTATACGTTTTCCAATGTTTACTCCCTGATTTTGTAGGATTCGGAAGAACCAATTCAATCCGCTAGGCAATAACATATAACATATGCAAAAAAACAAAGATTCTTTGAGAAGCTTGCAAAAATATTGTGATTATTACCATAACGATCATATTTGATTTTCTTGATATGTATTGTGTCTGCGTGTTTTGTTATGTTTCAAAAAAATATTTTAATATTTTGCTGATTTAATGGAGGATGAAGAGCAAATGTACGGTGAAGTTACTTTGCAGCAGATGACATTGGGAAAGTTTCAAAGACTTTTGGAGTTATTGGCGTCTTTGCTTGAGATTATTTGTCACCTCACCTCAGATGCAAAGTATTGCAGTTTGGGTGTGAACTAGAACTGGTAATCTTTTCAAGTGTCAGGATTTAGTGGACAGCCATATAAGGAAGGTAATTTACTAGTTTTGATAGGATTTCTCAAGGAAACCAGATTGGTCCAAGCTATTTATTTTCTTAATAAAAGACTTGAGCCAGTAATATTAACTTCTTATCCAGATGGCCATATTTGCAAGTTTACGTATGTCGGGATATTCGGCCTTTATGTACTTAACTGCATTTAGATCGCATTCGTATAGTGCGATTACCATTTTGCGCAGCTTCTGTGTCATGTCTGCCACTGTTGAAAGTCTACTGATTGCCTGCATTATGTACAGTTGAGGCCGTTTCTTGATGATTTTCAGAGTTCCTCTTGTACCTAGGTATTGCACGCGGTTGTCTCACTCTATTCAAGACTAGGTATTTAGTGAAGTCTATGAGGTGGCTACGTGGTGTTGGATTGGATTTTCTTTGTTCATCTGTTTCATAGTCAACTGCCAATCCAAATGGTGTCATTCTTCTCCAAATGGTGTCATTCTTCTTTCATGCATGCTCGCCAACCTTCAATACTTAACTGTCCTCGGTTTTCATCGCCTATCTTCCCGGTTCCTTACAATCTAAAACCACTTTCTTGATTAAACGTTTCCTCTGGAATCGCAATGCTTTCTTTTCCTAGGAAAAACTAATCAAAATGTTATTTTTTTCTTCCTCGCATCATTGCGCAAATGCTCACATGATGTGTTCTTGACTTGGAACTTCAGGACATCTTTTGAAAAAAGATTGTCAGATTGTTTATAGGTCGCTTGAACTCCAAGAGCCTTCAACATGTCAAGCACAGCCGGACCAATCTCATAACCGGTCACAGATGAGGTTCGAATTCATGTACTGCCCAGGTCCCTCCTGTATCGTGCTGACCACTTTGGGTTCAAGAAGCACTTACCCCTTTGTGCGTAGGTTAGGCTGAACTTAACAAGCGATGACCATTACCCTCGGATTCGATTATGGCCACTCAAACGGCAGAAACAACTGCACCACCTTGAGCAGCCATGCCTCGGACCAGCTTTGGAGCAACTTTCTTGAAGAGAAATCCGCCAAATGGTTGCCTGACCGAGTGGCTCTTTGGGGCATCGACTTCATCTGGCAACCACAGTTGGTGGTAGCCATTTGGCACAGAACTATAATATCTTAACAAGGTGCCGGCCTACGTGCACACAGTATGAGGATGCCTGCTTCACAATGTAAGGATGCAGTTGTACAATAGACCAGTTTTTGAGTATTTCTTCTGACAACACGGCAATTTCAGCTTCACCATGGCTCAACTGTTGCCCATGATTCCCTTGATCTAATTGTGCATTTCTCCTTCGTTCTTGCATGCTGAGATTCTATCTGTCACTCCAACCACTGTTTCAGTTTTCAAAAACTCCAATTAAAAGCAAGTTGTTGTGACAGAATAATACAACTAAATCAGATACAACACCTACGGTCCTGCAGATGATAATCTTAATTTGTGATGAGGCGAGATAAGGGGTGGACCAGTAATTCCCTTGATTTCAACACGTTTACCGCATTTTAATATTTTAAAGAAAGATAAACATAGGAGGAGTTGTGGAAAGGTTTTATGCCCCTGATGGGAGGGAACGGCACCCGCCTGCCGCCGTCTGATCAAGATGTAAATCCCATTTTCCCTTCGTACCTCTAAAAGGCTTCAAATGATTTGAAGAAAAATTTACGAAGCGCCGTTAAACTTTTTGGCCTTCACCTTTTGTATCACAACAAAACAAAACAAGACTCTCATCTTTTCCAACGAACCCAAAAACAACCCTTTTTTGACAAAAAATATTAAAATAATTTACTAATCAATATTTTGGAAATACTTATCATCCACTGAGGACAATGACCATAATCATCTTGCTCAATCGCCATTTATGAGAAAAATAACGAACAGTAATTTGGTTAATATATACATCGGCTTCTGTTTTAACGCGCCATTTCCATTTTCCTGCTCTATTTTTTGGTCCCCTGTAAAGACAAAGTAATGAATTTCATATTTCGTCACTTGCTTTTGCTTCACTTCCGCTATAGGATGGCAGTCCATTTTATGCTCAAGGATTTCCTGGAAGATGTATGAACGGCGTTGCTTTCACTCTTTTTGTAATGTGTTAGTAAAATGGAGTGTGTTCTAGATTGGTAGATAGAACTTTTGAGGATGCGTGTAAAGGTTAGATCTGGGGCTAAGATCTAGATTGCAGTATATTTACATTTGTCTGCAGCTTGGTTCTGCTTTTTTTGTTCATCGTTTTGCACCATGTGAATTGGTCTTGGAGTCAAAACTTATTGAAGGATTGGAATCGACCTTGGAGTACGAGTACAATAGTAAAATGAGTGCATGTTCTCTTGAATTTACAGAATGTTATTTTCTATTTCTCATGGTAATTAAAAGAATATGATGAAACATGTCCTTTTTCATTTTCATAATGCTTTAACTCAACTCATCTATCTTCCTTAATTGCAACTTCCGTTGAAAATTGTTTATTCATGTGATGCTATGGTTTGATGCTCCGAATGCCCTTAAGAAAGATGCTATGATTTCTCTTTTTTCTTTTTTTGTCGGTTCCATTTTTTTGTTCTACCAAGTAAGTATATTTCTGACACATACTTGTTTTCTGAGAAGCCGTCGCCATTATTTGTATCTATTCCAGATCACAAATACTTTTAGCTTCTTTTTCCTGATAGCCAGCATGGATATTGGGAGTTGAAACAAATTTTCTTAGGATTAATCCAAGCTTAAAACTGATGGTTATTTTCGCCAATTTGTTACGCAACTTTTCATTCATAAGCTTAGTGGCATCGCGCATGACTAATACAAGCTTGAAGATTGATACTACTTCCTCCAGTTTGTTTAAGCTAATTCATGTTTGATAAGACTCATGGGATCATGGACTAGCTGCACATGTTTTTGGGGCTTTCACTTTCACTCGTGAAGAGTTGAATCATCTCCTTACATCTTACTGATGTTTTCTGTTAATTTGCTTGCTTATCTCTTGTATCGTGGTTATGTTCCCTACTTTATGTTGGATCCTTTGCAATGTCATTGCAATCTCTCTCTCTCTCTCTCTCTCTACTGAAGACCCTCTCTGAATAATTGGTTATGGGGCGGCTGGCCTGGAGGGTGTGGTAACAGTTAAAAGGTTGATCAAAATACGTAAACTTGCTATTATCATCATTCATGTTGAAGTTCATTCACATTTCAGTTATCATAGGAAACTTGCTGCTTGATATGTTTAATGCTTTGGTTCGCAGTTGGTTATCAGCATACTTGCTGTTCTTTTCGTTGGAAAGCTGCTAGAGCCTAGATGAGGTTCAAGGGAGTTCCTGAAATTCATTTTTGTAGTTAATCTATTAACATCAATTTGTGTCTTCATCATAACTATTGCTCTATACTATATAAAAAGGAGAGAAAGCTTCCTGTAAGTGTCAAGAGGTACTCCCAATATATTCTGGGATGCATGTTTTTCTATTCACTCCCTCTCTGTTACATTTTTTTATCAGCTTAGACAGCTCTAGAAGTTCAGATTGTTGTTTTTTTAAACTTTTCTCGTTTCCCTTTCCTTTCTGGGTGTGCACTTATTCAATGCATGCATAGTGGGGTGTTCATACATTTATAGTGCTTGATATGCAGAAATACGTTTGTTTGTGCAGAGGTGAACATCTCTGGAAACTTGTATCTATGCATGTGAATATTTGCATGTGTATGCACCCTTTCATGCTTGCTTTGCTTTTCAAGGTCCTATATATCAATACGAATGTTACTTTCCATGGAGGCACATGAGGGAGGTTAGCAGGTATCCAGCTATGCTACGGGGATTAAGGATCATAAATTTACTGTGAACACTTTTACTTTATTAGAGCCATTTAATGTCATGATTGCATATTGGAGATGTTTGATTCCTAATAAAAGACTTTATGAATCTATTTCAGAAATTGATTAGCTTTGTAGTTTATTTCTTCCAATGTGTTAATGCATTTTAGAAGTGGTAGGTAGTTGTATGTTTGTGAAACCATCTATCTAGAAGTTTAAGAATGGACACATTGTCTCCACCTGTGCAGGTTATTGTTCCATACACTTGATCTGATCTGTTTCTCTTATTCTTGTTCCTCCAATATATCCTGCTTTCTGATTTTGCTGAACGGGTGTGACCTTTTTTTGCTTGTAACCTGTTTTAGAGGGTTTTTATCATTAGGTCCTCTTGCTTGAGAGCAATTGTTAAAGCAAAGGATGGATATATGATTTTGTGAGTTATATAAACGAATGGTTCTACTGGAGGCCAATTAAAACATGGGGAATATTTCTGAGAAGGTATGATTTCTTGACAACTTTCCTGAATTATCTGTTGACTTCTCCATTAGTTGGAAATAGTGACGAGGTTGAAAGAACTGCAAGTGCTGTATGTCTGACTCTATAGGCAACTAAGTTATACA
The DNA here is from genome assembly GCF_008831285.2 of Nymphaea colorata. Classification (NCBI taxonomy): domain Eukaryota; kingdom Viridiplantae; phylum Streptophyta; class Magnoliopsida; order Nymphaeales; family Nymphaeaceae; genus Nymphaea; species Nymphaea colorata. The sequence goes on from NC_045143.1 coordinate 16,087,796, forward strand.
CATGCATGTGTCCGTACACACTTGGAATTAATTAGCTCAGAAATTGACTCTTGATCAGGTTCAACACACAAATAAAGTATTAATTAATAACTATCCTTATGAGATGACTTGTTGCAAATGTTGTTACCGTTTGTGGAGAAGACTCTCCTGGCTATCAGCCGAATAGACAACCATCTGCAGCATTAATTTAATTTTTTTTTTTTTTTGGCAGCTATGACCCTATATCTGGGTTCAAGCTGTCCTTTCAGGTTTTCATGTGGGTGTTAAGCAAATTCTACCAGATCAAGAACTTCAAATATTTTTCCTTTTGAAGATTAAGGCAAAGGTTAGACTCTTCTCTACTTCTGTTTGCCGAGGTTTCAAGTTGACTGAATGACATTTTCTATGTTTTTGTATCTGTGACAAACTTTTCAGTGGTTGCCATCACTTTGAATATTGGCATGAACGATTGTAAGCTTCTTTGTGGTGGATTCTTTGATGTGCCTTCTGGTTGTAATATTCGGTACAGACATGAGTTGGATCTACTTGAGATATCTTCATAGAAAGCCAGAGACAAGTCTTAAGGGGGATACTGAAAGGGGATCCAAGTTATGAGTTTGCTTTTGCCACATTCTTCCCTGAATTTTTACGGTACTGTATTTAAATTTCGTAATTTTTGCTTACTTTAAAACATTGAACTAGAATACGCTTCACTTCTGTTGTTTACGGCGATGACTTTTCCTGCTAGCCGTTGCAGTCCACTTGTAGATTCTGTTTCTTCTGTTCTCTTACGTTTGCTGTGTGGAAGATATCGTGCGTCTAATCAGCCCAGAGGTCATGTGTGGGGGTACTCCGTTGCCTGGACTTGACTCTATTGAGGCGTCTAGAAGGAAGGCGAGCTTCGAATTTATCTTTTATTTCACACTGACTTCTGCAATTCTCTCTCTTTCTCTCTCATTATTTGCTTGTTTTTTGCATTTCGCTTTGTTTACCTTTTGTTTCTAGTTCCTTGTGCCTTCTCGTGCGTTTACATGCTGTCTGGTGTTAACCTTTATCGACTTGGGAGTAATTTCTGCATGCACCTCTTGCAGACGTCGGAAGGTCCCCGTTCTGTTACCCTGGTTTTTGGAGATAAGAGTTGATTACACCTCTGTGGGTTCGTGTTCCTCCCCTGTGCTTTCACATTTGCAATTATCCATGCCGTACCCTTTTGTAGCTTATGTAGCACGGTGCTTCAGTATTCAATTCTGTCTTTCTGAGGCATTGCGTGGCAACTTCCACTTAATGGGAATGGGGCTAATGGTTTCTAACAAAGTCTTGCTTTCCAGGGAAACCGGAGAATTGAGTTTATCTGCTCTTCCCTCTGGACTCTGCTAGTCAGGTTTGCTTCATTTAAATACACGCACTAGTTATGTGCGAGGGTGGAGAGAGAAACGGAGACAGTACAACGTTACTATAGGAGCCCAAGCAAGGTAACGTGAAGCACTTACATGAAGTTCAATAAAATGCTGAACCATTGCATACATAGCTAAACATTCCGCAGAGTAGAGTGGCGGATATGTAACTCATGCTACCGTTTCATCTAGACTTAGCCATGATGGTGGGGACATGAGCGAGAAGCCGACCAACAGGATATGCTGTAATTCTCATATAAGCTCGGTCATTATCACGCGGCCTTGCATGTGGTGAACAGCCAGATCTTTCGAAAAAGATGCCATTTCTTTCTCCTGCATGTTTTAGCGGTCCTAAACAATCAATCCTGTTGGAACGAGGAGAGAGCGAGAGAATTAGAAAAGGTGGTTTACTATATCCGCCATTCTCTACTGCAATTTGAAAGACAAGCCTAGTGTTTTCTTGTTCTGTTCTTGATAGGAGCCCAAAGTGTTCCTTATTTATTATCTTGATGCGACCTTAACTTTTACCAACGGCTGTCAAAAAAGTACCTCAAGTTTAATTATGATAAGTTTAAGCCTTACAATTCGCAATATTATCCTTCTGAGTTAAAATGGTCGTTATGAAAATGGCGTCATCATTCCCTAGTTTCGTGGTGACTGATACTTCGCCTTAATATGACAGTTGAGGTAAACTTGAGGTCCATATGAAAAAAATTGCAAAAAAGAGAACTTATATTTTAGGCTATGGCCAACAGGTCGTCTTCTATTTTTAACGTTTCTAAAATGGAACATTGCAAGCAGATAGAATAAATGAAGGCCATATATATATATATGTTGCCTCCGGAAACGCGATTTTCGTAGAAAAAAGAGAAAAACAAAAAATTTGCAATTGGGTCGGCCCAGTTTGCCTACAAAGAAAAGTGGTAAACTTGCATTTGTCGTGATGAGAATGATAAGATCCAGTCGAGTCGCCTCCTCTTGCTGCCTGTTGATTGACTTAGGCCAGTGGGTGGGTAGCTACCAATCACTCGCCAAAGGGGGCGCGCTTTGAGGCTTGTTTATTTAATTTGCCCAGATAAACAGTCCCATCTTTCCAATGTATGTGGGCCGTACAATATTATTCATTTAAACGCAACTCGAATCCCAAAGTCCTGTCTCCCAACTCCATTTTCATGGAAAAATATAATATATTCGCTCTCCCAACTCGTTGTATACGAGTAGAAGTAAAGGAAGTGAATCAAGTATATATGCTTACACACATGAGTTGCTTTTTTAATGCAAGAAAGATTTTAAACGGAGCATGCAGTACTGTCGGACGGGTTTTAATGTAGCAGGCAAAGAATTCATATTGCAGGTCCGGCGGAAGCTATATGTAGTTTGGGCATGAGCAACACAGCAAGTTTCTCTAATTCTCTCGGTCGTTTTACTAGTTGTGGATAAAATTAACCCGACCAGGGAACAAAAAAAGAAAAAGGAGGGAGATTGAAAAAGTTGACGAGAAATGCTGAAGTGAGAATTGGGTGGCCAGGAAATTCATGGGGCGGGCTTTGAAGGAAGGAAGTAATATGGTCACCATCCCTCTCACGAGTGACGCTGAATTAGAAGCGAGAGGAGATGATGGATAAGGCGTTGCCCTACGTGTCGAGTGGCGGTTGGATCTTATCCCATTTTCATGTCCCCCCCATGAGATCCAAGTCTCCTGCCACATCCCCTCTCTATCAATTGCAATTGCAAAGAAAGAATTTCTGAAGATGGGTATGTAAGGTTGTCGCTGTACGCATGTAACATATATAAGGTAGGGAGAGAGAGAGAGAGATGATGGTGAAGAGATAAGGACGCAGGAGAATGGAAGTCCAAGAACCATCTATGTACGCATTCCCCCGATCATCATCCCACAAACCACGTGAATCCATCGAGGGGATCGCGTCGCCTCTGTCTGTCTTTCCCCGGAGCAACCTAAAATTATAACTAAGGGGTGTTGCCATACGTCTATCATAGATAATAGGGACGATCGAATGCCGACGAAAATCCCACTGTAAAGCAACTTCATCATTCACGGTTGCTGTTTCACATCTGTAAAGCGAAGATGTTAAATGAATCTCTTTAGAAGCACTGTTTTTCTTTCTGGTTACAGAAGCTTAATAGATTAGATGCAGCCCATGGTTAGCCCAACGGTAACAAAACCAAAAAGAAAAAAAAAAAAAAGTTGATGATCATAAAAAATGAATTAAGATCCAAGTTAGTGAGCTACCGGGCAATTAAGATGTGGATTTCGCTTAGGACAGTGGTCAAAGGCACCACTGATCCGAGCCGTCGATGCGCGAGGCTGCTCCTCTTTCTCTGATTTTCGGCAGTTCATCTTCACAGATATTTTCTCACGCGAATTGAAGGCCACAAGGCTTTAGCTGCAACAGTTGTATCGTCGTCTTGACCACGCAATTTAAACTTTTAGTCGATGCATCGTTTAACAAATAAAATACAATGAAGAAAACTAAAAAGAAAAGAGCCGCGTTGAGCAACGCCAAATCGGTGGTTGGCCCACCCTGCAATTAATATTGAAGAAGAAGAAGGGTCAGGATGCGCTGGGCACGCTGCTAATAACTTGAAAACAAAGCGATGGGCCCAAATAGTAGTGAAATGAGCCGACGCTCTACTTCTCCTTCTCCTTCTCCATCTCCATCTCCTTCTCCCTTCTCCTTCGCCTCCCATGGCATGATATTTTTGCAAACACGGAGCTCCTTCCCTTGAGAAAGAGAACATAGACGACGATATTAGATAACGTAAGGTTAGTGTTGCTACACATTAATTCGGCCAAGTGGATAGCTTGTGCCCATGGGGTTGTGTTTCTCGAATATGTCTAAAAGGAAAGGGACGAATATGTCTAACCAGTCATAAGAAAACGGGTATGAAAAACCGATCGCCACACGTCAAATTAAAGGTGACTTTTGACAAATGAATGCTAATAAGAGAATGAAATGTTATGAAAAGCCAGGGATGCTGGCTGTCCCAGATGAATCATTCATGACTTGCAAGAATATGTCTATTTGAGCTTTCTGACACTGCATGCCCACAGCTGCTTGAATCTAAGTACCGAGTTGACGATTTTCCAGTAGGCCAGGCCTCCCTTCAGCTACGTCCGTCATGTTATGGACACCGAACGGAGAGACCAAAAGTCTGAGGAACAATTCAGTTCTTCAGATCCATGAACTCCTCTCCTGTCCCCACTATTAAATGGCGTCCAACTTCCTTCTGAGCGACTTGTTCGGAATGCAACCCATCATGTTTGTTTGAGAGACCAAACCTATGCTCTCTGGCCTTACCGTTGCAAGATAATATACAGCGCAAAAGAAAAAAAGGAAAATTATTATGAAGATATAAAAACTCTCTACTTTGAAGACTCAAGCATGCGATCAAAAGCTAGATTTTGAGAGCAAGGGCGAAGCCAACTTTGGCCAAGCTTCCTTGATTAAGAAATTCAAATGGTGCTGTGAAACAATTGGTAGCCATGCTTAATTTATCAACTCGTCAACCATCATATGTTCGTCTGATGTTTCATTAAATTTAAAGCCATGTTCTTCTAACTTGTAATCATAAGATGTGTTCTGATTGTGCAAGTCCTGATGCTTAATTTTGCAGTATCTTGAGCCATTTACTGTTTCCCAAAAAGCCCAGTGCAAGTGGATGTCGAAAACATTTTTTTTGGGGACCGTCACAACGTGCAGCCATGGAAACCATTAGCCCTCAAACAAAGAAACACAAAAGTAATTAAAAAAAAATAAAATTGAAAAACAAGAGCTTTCTGTTCAGAAAAACGCTATTTAATTATCGGATTGGTTGGATTTTGGGATAGGAGAGGTTCAGACGCTATACCGTAAGGTCAAATACGTGGAGCGGAAGAACCACACCCATCTGATTGGTTGTATTTAGATACTGAAGGGCTTGGGATTTTGAAATATTTTAAAATAAACTGGAAGCCAAGCCCGCAGACGAACCAACATGCCAAGGTATCTTATAACGTTCCCACCTACCTACACCCTTGGTTGGATTAGAACTTAGAAGTGACCATTTGACTTTAAAAAACAAGATAATGTTGCATACCCTAATCAATTCCTTCGCAGTTGGTGCTATAAACACACTCGCAGTTGGTGCTATAAGGGCGAGGAACAACGATGTTGCCAACCAGAAGCAGATAAAAAGCAGAATGAGAAACAAAAGGAAGGCGTGCGACTTGGAGCAAAAGAAAATCATAACCTTGGTTGTTTAATTCCAAGAGAAGAAGTTGAGAGGAGATAATTTCTCATCTAACTCCAATTAATCCTCCAAAAGCAAAAGCTGTTTTAATTTAAACCCCAGCCAATCGTTTCCTCATTGCTCGTTTCCCATTTTTTAAGGGAAGAGCGGCCACAACGCCTCTGCTCTCCCTTTTTGGGTCAGGCAGCTCACTTCCATCATTTTACTAAAAAGTATTAACATGGACAGTAGTCGATCTCAAGTCCCGAATAATCCCTCTACGGAGCGAGCACCGTGGTGCGTCGCCGGAATACGAGGGAATCTGGGCCATGGTGGACTGGGTAGGCGCTTTTTTTTAATGGGGAAGACGACGAAGAACGCGCGGAAGATGACGGCTTGAGGGTTGGATTGGCACGTCGACGAGGGAGGACGTGGCAATGGTGGCGCCAAAAACGTCGCCTTCTCACATAAATATCTGCAACCCCCGTCCAGAAAGCCGTCCGCTCATTCCAAGATACCGGACAATCCGACGGTTCCACTGGCCGGCCCCATCCGTAGTCGTCCCCTTCGGATACGAGCCTTCTACCTGTAATCCTTCCCTCTACGTACTCTCGCAGTATACGTAAGCGGACATATAGATATATATTGTGGAGGGCGATCCGTAGGGGCGCATGGACTACAGACTCTACAGCCACTCGGAGAAGGCGGTGAGCCTCATACCTCGCGTGTCTCCGGCGTAGCTCCGGTAAGTTTCTGCCCCTCTCTCCCTCCGTTTGTCTCTGTCTCTGCGTTTCACCGAAGGGGCTGTTAATTTGGCCGTTGTGTCTCCTGTAAATTGGAGATGAAGTCTGCAGTTCGTGTAGGCCTGCTTTAAAAGCAAGATTCGGATGAATAGCTTGGTTTTGTGGGTGCGTCGATAAAATTCCCTTCTGCAGGCTGATTGTGGTGCTCAAAGTTCACCTGTTCGTATATGTATTGGAAATCTAGGAGGTTTCTTTTCTTTTATTAAGGTTTTCACTCCAGTCTTTTGTTTCTTTATTCATTGGAACGCCTAGAGAGGAAATTTTGGCACACAAAATCGTCCATCCAAGAAATTGATGAATTTTATTTGTCGATTTTTTCACCACTATATCATGGTAAGACAGGTAACTGTTGACAACTTTTCAAGTTGAATTTGAACAAGTACTGATTTTTCTTGGGGGCGATTTCAATCCTATGGGTTTAACGCCTTCCGTTGTACACTGCCTATTGAAGAATGGAACAGCAGTAGTATAAGCATGCACCTCGAAAACGTTTGCTCTTTTTGGTTGATATTTATTTTTAACAAAAATGCGTTGTAACTTTTGATTTCTTTGATTGATTGAACAGTTGCTCATGTTGCATGTAATTTAGGCAGTTGAATAAACGGAATTTAAACGTAAGCGAGTTTTTTTGTTACACACCGTAAAAACTAATGGTTTGTACAATTTTTCCTTTTGTATGTAACGAGAATCAGCCCTCCGTTGCAATTTTTTTCAGATGAAATGCAGCGGAACCAGAACCCAATTAATCTAATCTCAAGAATTTGAGCTAGACACAAACAATGGTCCAAATAAGGTTCTTCAAAGAATCTCATGCATGCAGAATAACTGAGTCCAGATCCGGAAACACCAGATGTGTGTTTGTGTGTGTGAGAGGGAGAGAGAGATTTAGTGTATCAGAAATGTAAGAAAGCGGGTAGTATCCCGCGCAACTCGTTCTTCCAACTGAGAGCGCACACAATGGCTTTTAGGCCTCAACTTCAGGGGAACAGTTGCTTGTCAATCCAATTGCACAAAAGGCTAAACTTTTCAGAAATTTTAGATGTTTCATTTTTCAACAAATCTTGCAGGAACAAGCTTTCGAATGAATTTGTTTGACTAAGTAAGCCTTTGTGGGGGAAAGAAAACCAATAAATTTGGAAGATTCCTAGCTCATAAGGTATTGTCTCTTTTTAAAGTGATGTGCAAGTTCGCTATCGCAAAGTAAACTTAAAAATTCGACTTGTAAAAGTAGAGTTGCACATTTTTGTTCGGAGTGACATATCACGAACATTAGAACTGCATACCTAAATTTAGAAAGAAAGAAACTTAAATTTTTGTGCATTGATGTAATTCCCCGCTTCAGCTTTCTGTTGCATATACGACTAGCAATGGCTCGGCCAATTTGACTCCATGGTCGAGAAGCCTCCATTGAAAAGGCAATTTAACTTCACGATTAGCAAAAACGAGCGGTAGAGGCAGCCCCAGATTGCCTTTCAGAAAATCACGCGCATACTTATTAGACCTTTTGAACTAAAACAGCTTTTGAAAGAGAGAGGCTTTTGCTAAACTTTTTTTTTTTTAGCCGTCAAAACAAAAATTTGTTTTCCAAGATGAAATTTTCTTTTTCCCTTCTTGTCTACACCATAGGTGAAGACTCTGACTGTTTTTCTTTTTCTTTTTTCTCTGATATTGCAATTTGTTACTGTGATTTTTTGTCCCCAACTTTTGTTTTGTATCTAGTTCTCCTTTTTATCGGCTTTTTCTCCGATATTTTCCTCTTCATTTTTATTATCGCAAGGACTGATGTCTGATGGGAGCCGCGTTTTTTTTGGGTTGAAAAGGAAGGCTGCTTCTTTGTGAGGGAAGAAAGGAGAGAGTCGCAGCGCAGATCCGGAATCAGGGAGGCAGAAAGGCGGTGTCTCTTCGCCCCCCGCGCCTTCTCTCGCTCTCAACCACAAAGGGGAGGGGGAGGGGAGGGGGGGCAGGCGAAGGCAAGGGCTTGCGTCCTTTCTGTTCTGTTCTTCTTCAGCAACAAGAGAAGGGAAGAAGACCGAGACATTGCGCGATGGAAGTGAAGATGGCGACGACCGCCCGCTTCCGTTTCTGCCACTCCTCCTGCTCACAGACGTTCGCTTCTGCTGTCTCCTTGTTCGACCAGAGAGCGAAATCGCCTTCTTCTTCCTCCTCCCCCTGTTCCTCCTCCTACTCCTCTTCCTTCTCCTCCCCTTGGAAAAGGAGAACCGGCGGAGATGGCGCCCGCCTGATTTGCCGAAGCTTGGGCCGATCCTCTCTATTCGGAAAGCCGGCTAGGGTGTCCAAATCCAGGTCCTGCGATCAACCAAATGGCCGGAGCAGCCCCCTCCGGTGGACGTGCAATGCTGCGCCTCAGAATTTCTCAGAAGAGGAGTTCATGAGGCAACTTCAGGATTTGGCCTTCAATTTCAGGCTCTCTGATGACGATGACGCCGGAGGCACCACCGGCGACACGCGATCGGGGCCCGGCGTTGCTGACGATAGGCCAGACTCTGTTAGTCAATTATTTGACGCAGTGGTCGCGAAGCAATGGATGGGTATCCGGTGGCCAGGGGGAGGGCTAGGGGAAGAGATCGATGAGATGTCCCTGTCTTCCCAGATGATGAAGGGGAAGGGGAAGGGGAAGGGCCAGGGACACTACCAAGGTGGAGTGAGCGAGTCGGCCTACTGTTCGGTGAAGAGAGCGTTTTCGTCCATGGTGTTCATGATCAGGGAGCTACAGAGCTACACCCTGCGAATCCGGCAGCTCCTCTTCTACGAAGACCTTCATGAGATCGTCGAGAACGTCCAGAAAGAAATCCATGCTTCCTTCGTGTGGCTTTTCCAGCAGGTCTTCTCCTGCACCCCCACTCTCATGGTGTACGTCATGATCCTCCTAGCCAATTTCACCGTCCATTCCATGGGCCACAACACCGCCATCGCCGCGACCGCTCGGCCCACTCCGGCGGCCTCAGTCGCCGTCTCCGCCTCCACGCTCTCCGAGCACAAAAGCCCGAAATTCGAATCCGGTACTTTCTATAAATCAGCCGGAAAGGTACTCTCTATCGGCGGAGCCTCCGGTGGTGGCACCGGAAGAGCACCGCCGGTGGCTGGTGGGACAGACGGTGGCGAAAACAGGCTCGAGAGGGAGCTTCTGTTCGACTCGTCATCGCTCACCGGAAATCCAACGAGCTCCGGCAGCGGCATTGCGTCAGGAGAGGACGAGTGGACGCTATGGACTTCGATGGTGGAGGAGGCGTCGAAGATGCAGGCAACTTCTAGAGGGCAGGCTCTTGACCGTGAGACTGCCCGAGCTCTGGTTGCTCCTGTGGTCGCTGAGATCAAGCCCGACGACCTCACGGCCTATATACGAACGCAGCTCATGTACCAGAATGCCATAGAGCAGGAGCCCAACAATCCTCTGCTCCTCTCCAACTACGCGCAGTTTCTCTACCTCGTTGTCCATGACCATGACAGGTACGCTTTTCTGCCGTTAAAAAATTAAAGAACAGAACACACTGTTCCCCTCTCCATGGCCAACTTACTTACTCTCAATGTAAATCTTAATCGGTTCTCTTCTTCTTTGATTTTACAAGTCATTAAGCCGTTCGGATTTTCTTTGTTCTGTGCCCAACAATGCTGCAGAGCGGAAGAGTACTTCCAGAGAGCTGCACGGGCAGAGCCTGTTGATGCAGAAGCTCTCGTTCGATACGCGAACTTCTTGTGGCTGGCTCGCAAGGATTTCTCCCTGGCGGAGGAGACGTTCTTGGAAGCGATTGGCGCTGATCCTAGTAACACTTTCTACGCTGGGAACTACGCTCATTTCTTGTGGAACACGGGCGGCGAAGACACCTGCTTCCCACTGGACGAAGCTTAGAATTTTCCATCCAACTTGTCTGGAAGAAGAAAATGCCATCAGGTGGTGAGGTGATCACGCGCTCTGTTGCTCTAGGCCGCGCATTGCAATCAGTTGGTCCCCCTCTCTGTCTAAGTGAAGGAAAGCTGGTTCATTGGTAGCGTGCCGTATGTAGAGCTGCACCTACAATGTCTGTCCTCGGTAGCTTTCTTTTGCACTGCTGAGACAGCGGTTGTGTGCTTTTGTTTTTTCCTTTCTTTTTCCTGTTCCTGCAGGCTAATAATGCTTTGATGTCTGCCCAGGGATACGTACCCTCCCCCCCATTCTCACAGTAACTAATCGTAATTCCTTGTAAATTCAGATAGTGAAGAAACGTTTTTTTTCTCTTCTTGGAGGTTGAGATTGAGGTGATGTCGATGATGCAGCTGCTCCTTTTCCGATGACAAATGAAACCATTGATTCTTTTTTAGTTTAGACCTAATTTGCTGCTCTGGCACCGGTATATGCAATAACATATTCTGCTCCGTTAATGTATGTAGGTAATGTGCGTGGAAGGAAGTATCTGAGATTAATTGGGTAATTGTGTGTGTGTGGTAGTAAATCTGTTGTCGATGCGTCCATGGCATGGTTGTATTATGCTTCTCACGTGCCGATGGCTTTTGGTTAGCAGCCTTGCGTACTGCGCACATCAAGTGGGCACAACAAGTGGCTAGCAATGCATTCCTATTCTCTAGTCAAGCTAAAGTTTTTTGCAGGGTAGCGCAACGCAGAGGGTTTTGGTCTCGACCTTTGTTACTATTATTATTATTAACAAAACAGATGCATAATTTGTATTTGATTACACTATAGTCGTCATTAAGGAAGAAATTTGTTTATATTTTGTGATATTTGAAGTAAATTAAAGTAATATAAACTGTGTTTCTATATTAACCGCAATGATTATGCGACCCTTATCACTCCGTGTACATGTTTTAATTAAGGGTAAACACACTTTGTGAGTTGTGGCTCACATTTTGTGCATATTATCAACGAAACGATGCATTTACAGTTTATCACAAAAGGCCTTGCCCATAATTATTAATTTGAGCTTTTCCTTTCTGTCCATGGGGAAGTATAAAAGGAGTTACAATTGTATACGGCACAAAATCTTCAGGTATTATTGTAAGAGTTTTTGTTTTTCTATATTTGTCGTTCAGAAGACAGAGGTGGTAATATCTACCATTATTCCGATTTCTGAGCTCTCTCTCGGAAGTATTATTAAAAGGAGGAGTCGATCACATCAGAATGAATAATATCATCACATAAGCGGTGGCCCATGGGCCATAGAGGCCACAGCCCTGCTCTTTGTGAAGTCCACAGTGCTTTAATTATCTGCCAATAATTCTGAGGCATAGCATTCTTGACGCCGATGCTATTATATACGGTCAAGGACAGTGCCCTAGAAATAATGGGACCATATGCCTCCCCGCCAATCAGAAACAACTCCTTCTGAACAACGAACGCGCATGGAGGGTGTTTTTTTCAGTGGCAAGTGAACCCCACCATTAATGGTGAAACGTCCATGGAAGGTTCATTGTCTGTCATAACTTTCTTCTTTCCTTTAAACGGGAGATAAAATGAAAACAATGCGACATTAAGGTCCTTTTTGAGTGCTCATCATTCTTATCATCTTTCTTTCAAGTACAAGTGGACTTTTGCCTCTTGTATCCGCCCTTTATCCACCTTCCGATATCAACATCAGGTAAGGTTTCTGTCTCACCAAGTATTAACTAAACAATCTCTAATGCGGGGTATACAGTCAAGCCGAAGATAAATTTCCTGTCTTGCTTCCAGGATTTCAACTTTTCAGGTTATAATATAGTTAGCTGCACACCGGGAACACTTGAACCGGAATTCGCAGGGTTTCGTTTCTGGCTATGCATGCTAATTGAATCGCTCGAGTCCATGATGTCAACAATTTTGATACTGCATCCCAGCGGACAACAATGGAGTTTGGACAACCAAGGGGAAGGATCCACGAAGAACAATCCAAAAGAGGGAGCTTACCAACTTAATTTATATTATGAGAACTATGTCCTGTGAGTGAACGCTGTTTCTTCCAAAAGAAGTTGGATACCAATTTGACTTGTATTATTGGAAGTACTTCCCCGACAGTAACACATGGCTTGCTTCACGAAGACAAGGAAAAATACATATGGGAAAAGGCCTAAGCAAAGAGTAATGTTTCTCGTAAGCGCAGGACATATATGCACATGGAAAGTGTCACTACAAAAAGTGAAATCTTCCCAAGATGGTTAACATGTGTTTTTACAATAGGCCACCTGCAAGTGGTAGAGTCCAAAAGCGTACATGTATTGCAACGAGGGAAAAAAGTAAATTGAAGAGCATCATCCTTTGTCCCTAAAGACTTGTGTTGGCTTATGCCAATTTGTTAAAATAGTAAGATTCTTGGTAGATTTGCTTAATTTCCCACTATCAATAAATGCATGTCACCGTCGTTTTAAGGTCCATGAGGCAATGAGGTTGAATGGGGAAAGCTGGAAAGCGGAAGGAACAACATGAAGGAGTACAAGCCCACCAAGCAAAAGTGCAAGGAAAATAAAGACGGAAAGCACAGTAGGGGACAAGTGATCGAGACCATGTAGGTGCAGCTGCTGATGAGCTCCTTGAAAGAATATTCTCTTCCGCTTGATGCCAAAATACTCTCCAGTGAAAAGAAAGCAAGTTAAGAAAGGAAAAAAGAAAAAAGGGTATTCATTATTTATTTCACCAGGTTGCGGAACGGCTGAGCCTAGAAAGAGAATATCCATCACTGCTGTTGCTAGATTCTGAATCATGTTGGTTGGATCTTTGTTCCCAATCGACAAGATCAGTAAATGTAATGAGCCAAATCGTGGGAGGAGAAGACAGACGTTGTGAAAGAAACAACTACAAGGTGCTTTTTCTCTTGTTAAACTGGTAGATAAAACTATCTAGCGCGTCTAGAATTGAAATTAGAATATCATGAGAAGTTACGTACTGCATTAATGCCTCCATGGCAGTCTCATAAGTAGTACAGCTGTGTTGTCGCGTACCATCTTTGGCTGAGGCCAAGAAATTGAATCCAAGAATTGTCGAGCGCTCCAAGGGGGGATTCAGGTAAGGGGTTTCACTTTCGTTTCTTCTTTTGGAAAATTATGACGTCTCGATCAACTTGTGTAGATAGGTGGGGCTGAGCACAAGTTGAGAACGACATGACTTGGTGGGTCAAGCAGCTCAGTATGTGAACCTGTACTGGTGAGGTAGTCTCTGCTAGGCCCTACACGATCTCTCTTCCTAGCTAATACTGGATCCGAAACTTGAAGGTAAGAACTCATCAGAACATTCTTATCGAGACAGACAACCACAATTAGCCCGATTCTAAATGCAATTCACAAAAGATCGATCTCGTATCTTGTTGGTCCTATAACTAGACGGTAAAGACTCATGCTCTCTGATTCCAACAATGTTGGCTTAAGAGTGTAAACGAGAAAACAAAAGGAAGGATCAATCTACAAGAGAACCTCCCGAAACGTCCAAGTCTTAATGCATGTAGCAAGAAGCCAAAAGATTTTTTCTCTACGAAAACATTATGAGGTTCCAACTTCAAACTATATATGACCCATGGTACCCATCTTTTTACGACAATTGGGACATACTTTCCCTTCCTGTACTTTTCAAATCAAGGTTCTGGAAGTGAATTCGGAAATGAGATAAAAACATTACTCTATGATTCATGCAGGGCACATAAGTACTGTACGTTGGGACCGCATTCGTTCCATTGCTCCACAGAGAAAATATCAACTGCGAGCAGTTGAAGTCCTCAGAAGTTATTAAACAAGCGGCCGTCTGAATGTGACAATTTTTTGATGAAACGGGAAATCCCTTGGCGGAAGAGTAAAATGGTGGCAGGCGGTTGTCAATCAAAAATGCTTTCTGTGATTACAAAGCGGAAAATAAAGATCAAAACATTTCTAAATAATCACTAAAAAGCATGGTGACCCTCATAGTGAATTCTATGAAGAATCCGCTGACCGGCCCATAGAGGTAATCCCCCTTCGACCCAAGCCAAATAGTCCACTCTCCATGACTCTTAGTTATTCAACTCTAATTAGAAAACAGCTTCCTGAGTTGTGAACCGGCACAGTGAACCTGCAAGACCTAACTGATCTCTCCTCTAGATCTATATGGCTGGTGGAACGTTCCAAAAGTTTCCACATCGTGCACGCAGCAGCTAACTAGAGATATTCATCCCACTCCATAAATACAACACCACTCGAAGCATGAAGGAGCAAGCACCTAGATCCACATATTGCGTACGTGAAGGCAAGGTTAGGATTCTGTGCACGTGAAGGCAAGGTTCGGATTCTGTGCACGGAGGCCCAGTTATCACGCTTGTTTGGAAGCTAAATGATTTCAAAGTATTAATAAAATGAAGACTGGGACGAATATATGCTCAATACCCTCTTCTCTTGCTTTCATTTTCAGCCACTCTTTGATTTGGACCTAATTGGATCAAGGTGAAATTTTCAATTCCTACAGTAAAATCTGCTACTAGGTAAGGTATATTCCCACGGGTAGGGGTATCTCAGCTACACAATGGTGAAGATATGCCATTTCCAGGAATCACTGACAAAAACCCTAAACAAAGCCGCTTGAATCTGAATGAATCTCTCCCTCGCTTTCTCTCTGGGATGATGCTTGTCTGGTCTAATGGACTACAACCACAAGGAGGATTCATAATAGAGATCCTGACGCGAATCCCTAGGGCGACTACCACCATTAAGTCATCAGCAGAGGGGGGAAATGTATGGGGAAGGGCAAAACCAATTACAGGTTGCTGGCTGCAGCTATTCATTTCGTAGCAAAATGGGGACCATCTATTCACTGTGGTACTTGACGTTGGGGCCTGATTAGGAAGATCCCGGTGATTGGGACACGGACGGTACAGGGCAGCCATGGCTGTCGCGTCTTGATCTCCATTCATGCGCTCACAATTCAAGACCAAATACTGATGAATTCAGCAGGCAAAGTTTCCTGATCTGGCCCCCACCAGACAGTGCCACTTCTTTCGAAGTATCAGGTATTACAAACTGTAGTTAGTAGCTCGAAAGCTTGTCTCGTACAAAGCTCCTCCTCTGAGCTCGTTTTCATAAGCTAAACAAGTCGAACAGTAGATAACCCAGTAAGGCTAATAGGTTACCGAGTGGAGTACAACCATTTCTGGTGGTTCTTCTATTAAGATGATCAATCTGCAGCAATCTGCTCCACCGCTTGCCCAACACCCCTGCACCAGTATGCACAAATGTATATGGAGCCTCCAACTGAAACTCAGTGTTCCGAAATGTTTTCAGGAAGTCAAATTACCGGATGTCACCTGCACGTGAAAAATCAAGAATTGTTAAGTGCTTGAAAAGTTTAGGATGTGGGATATGTTCACAACCTGAAAAGTTTCAGTCTCTTGATTTTTTAGAACCCTTGCAGAAGGGGAGAATGATCGAATTAACTTTCTTCTCGGCCAGCTAGACTGCCTATGAAAGTCATGCATGCTTGTGACTGCATGATGATGAGTTGAATAAATAATTCGGTTAACTGAGCAGAATATGCCCATTTTCCGATCGTTCGGTTTGCACTCCTTGCTCGTCAAGCCTGTTGCAACATCGTGCAACACTACATATGTACTTGAAAGTACCTCTTGCTTTCATATTGTCACGAAGTCTGTTTCACGCCCATTATGGCACAAAAACAACTTTTCGAAATACGGAATATAATGATCGACTGCTTAAACCACCCAATCTTCTCTGAGGTTTCACAGAAGAATCAATCTATCTGAACAGAGAAACAAACGATAAAAAAGGGTTTCTTCTTTGTTGTTGCCAAGGAGAATGGCAATGTCACACAATTATTATTGAGCATGTTGAAAATTTTGTTTCCAAGTAGATGGAACGACTGCAGAGAATGAAGATGAATTTGATTTAGTTCTGCTTGTGAAACTTGAACGTACAACCAGTGGAGCTGTGGACACAAATAAGTTCATTTATTTAGATCGTTTTCTCCTACATCTGAAAGAAAGGGAAAAATCAATCCATGTCAAAAAATTCTCTCGTACATGCTCCCATGAAAACTTAGATGCCAAATGTGTAGATGGTTGGTCGCATGCTCCCATGATGTTAGAAATGCAACCGACGGTGCCAGCAGAAATTCATAATTATCTGAAGTCAACGACAATCACAGGCTATTATACTCATTAGGACTTATTGTTAGGCTATTTTCTTTAATTGGTTGGCTTCAATTTTTGGGACACGGGGAAAGCTGCCATATGCCTAATCTGCAGCCACAAAAACAACCGAACACGAAAAAATCGATATATCAATAGACTTTATTTCTGTTCATAAGATACAATCCTAGATTTGGGAGCCATCAATTTTTGAAACACCACATGGAAAATGGTCAAAATTTAAGCATCTGGAAAAGGACAGTATTATTCTTTCAAAGCATCATTTTACTTTTTGGAACTCGGAATCTCTCCAGTGACACAATTAAAAGGATAGACATGCATTTAGACCTAAACACCATGCAATGGACATCAATTTCTATTAGATGGACACTCACAATGGGCAGTCCTATGAGTCTGACTGATCATCGTTTCACAGCTTTGATGAAAATTTCTAGCAAAAGAGATGCTACTCCAGCTGCACGACAGTTCACTTGAACTTGAGTTGTCGATACATATGACTAGCCTCTGAACCGAATCATGTTGCTGGTAGGTACTGTTACACCATCCAATTTGCCGATGGGACCGGAGGTATTTGTTTGAATTCAGTGACAAGCATTTCCATAAACGGGTTACAGGAGGACCACATGATAATCTGTTCTTGTGTAGAGGTGTTGCAGTCATGACTGAAATACCACCAATATCTGTGGCACCTAATGTTGCGATCAATTAAGGAGCCTGAGAAATGACCAAAGCAATACCAAGCACAGTTTGTTGCTTTGTCATAGGTACAGTGTTCTGGTTGTATCTTGATCGCTGCTACCTACTGGCTACACTGAGTCAACTTAACAAAAGTGAGAAGAGGGTGCTGAAGTTCTGTGGAGCTTAAGGAAAGACCTAAGAAAGATTCTCATGATTGAAACGTGAACGGTGTATATGCTCCAATGGGGTATCCCCTCACTACCATACACATGACTGCAAAAAAAAGGCCAAGAGCTTGTCAGCTTCATCATATAGTACAAATCATGATTCGGCTCTTAGTATACTAAAGCTGTACAGCGAACCATCCTCAACACATAAAAGATTTCAAGGTTCGTGGTGATAGTGTCAAACAGAAAAAAACAACCAGCACAAGAATGGTTCTGAGTGATCAGATTGTCATCCAGCCTCGAATGTTAGAGTATCACCACAAGGCTGGATGCAGGTTGGACTTCAACTATGTGTGGCTTACTTTGCCTGTTGCAATTTAGATCTAACTTTTGAAATCAAACAGTCACATCCCTATATACTTCTTTGACTGAAGATCCTGTTTGAGAACTCAAGAATTTCTACTGCCTAAGCGATTGAGAAGCACCTTGCATACACAAGCATAACTCAACGAAAAAAACCTAGTAGTATTTCTTTGGCCAAATATTGAAACTATTGCAGTAAAGTGGCGTTCGCTTTTAATGTTTGCATCCTTTCGTTGGTGAAAAATACGTCAGGAGACCAATCGCAAGGTAAGAAAGGAGAGAGGTTATAATCTGGGTAAAAGCATGAAGTGGAAGGCAGATGTTCAGTTCATAATTATTTGATTAAGCCCCCCCCAAGAAAAGAGAACAAAAGTAAAAACTTTTAGCAGGCTGATTTCCATTGTGAAACATGCAACGAAGATAAAAGTCCAACTTAGTGACCCACCTGAAATGCAAAAGTGAAGAACCAGTCAATTCGAACTCAAGAAAGAGGGGACAGTATCCAATAAATAAGGTGATTGACAATGGGTGAAAATTCAAGTTCAAGGATTTGCTGTGAAGAGAGGACATATTTCCTCTGCAACTTGTCAGCCAGTCAGCAGACTACGATTTAACAGGTGTCAGAAAATATACAGAGGAGCATACAAAGAACGGTCACAGATCCAAGAAAAACCGAAACACTCAAACGACACCAATTGAGATGAACTAATTCACTGGCAAGACACGACACCATAATAATCATTTACTATTCTTTAATCAACAAGGGGGAAGTAGAAATGAGATGACAAAACTATTAAGAGTTACTTAAAAGGATCAAACCATGACACTTCCTTTTTATTCTAAATGTGAAAGATTCAGAATGGGCCCCAAATAGGCCATTCATGATATACCTAGTCATGAGAATGCCTCCTTGCCAAGGTTGTCTGCAAACATTATCTTCGCCTTCCATCTCCTAAAGTGATAACCGGTCGAAGGAGGGGGGCCTCCCTTTCTCACTAACATCACAAATCCAATTTTTTGTTGAGATAATTAAAATCCTTAAGAAACCTTATAATCTGACATCCCCAGTGCCTACTTCACTGCATGTCTATATTGTCCAAACCCTCCACATCAACCGGATTAAAGATCAAGAATTTAAGATAAGAAATTCAAAGTGCAATTTTCCAGGCTTGAGGAAAAGGAATATTACTCCATTAAAGCCAACATGGCATTAGGTCTCAGCAGACAGCAGGTCCCAGAATCACTCAAGTCACAGGGTTCGAACTATTTTACCTTTGAGAAGCGGGATCAGACGAAGAGGACGAAGAGAGAGAGACAGAGAGAATTGAGAGTACAGTAGATTAACGTTGAAGGTGCACGTAATAATGAAACAAAAAAGCGATACAGGATGGCTGTAATTAGGGTTAGGCCGTAATCGACTAGGTATATATACCATTACATAGCCAAAGATTTGCGGCGGGAATTCTTCTCTTGTGCCAGAGCAAATCCAAATGAGCGACCCTATGTTCTTACATGACCCATAAATACACACGAGACGCACCTGCCATTACATGCATACGTGCTTTTGAATACTGCTGGATTTCTTTTACAAAAATTGAACAAGATTCTCGAGAGAGAAAGAGGAGGCACGAAAGGGCATTGAGTCTTATCACCTCGCTACCAATTTTGGGAGCCTTATTACATATCCACATAGCGAAGCTGCCTGTATTAGGTGGGTGCTTCTGAGTGCGGCAGTAGCCTCTCAAAAGACTCGAGCAAATTTTCTCCCTTTAAAATTTCATCTAAGTGGTGCCATCCCCCAGCTGCTTGTTTTTTGGAGAAGAGCATACAGATCCGAATCAATCAAGAACCAATAAATTCGCTTAGCACGTCAATATCTTAAGAAAACGCTTAATGATCTCCGCGAAATTGCGAATAATGCCCAAATTGAATCACTATACCCGACCAGCTAGATCTCGCTAGATGTGAGCAACAATATTTCATGGCCAAGTTTCACCATCCATTTCGTTCTGCTGGTCTACAGAAACATCCATTGGCTTGGCACCAACATGACATGCATCATCAAGTGAACCAAGTACTGTAGAGCTCTTTTGAGATATATGGGAAGATTCTACTCTTCCCTCAGGCAACTCCTGTGCCCAATTAGAAAAACTTGAGGTCGCCCAAATTTTTATGCTGAAATTTGGCATGAAGAAAGAGTGTCCATCTCAATATAGCGAGTATGAGTTTTCCACACACAGCTGGAATAACTTCCATTATCGTCCGTTCCTGTTTCCTCATCTTGGAGATATGCAGTTCTGTTACACTCGAATCAGCAACACAACGGTTGTTGGTCTTATATCTAGATTCTCAACACCTTCAGAGTGAGCATAATTCATCCCCCGTGACAAAAACTCAGTCCACTATACCTTGTGGGTAGTCCTCACTAGAGTCGGTTGGTCGACACACAAACATTTCTTTCACAATAGATGGCTTTGCAGTTTGCACGCACCACCCTTAGTGCATGCAACATACATGCATCAAAGGAACATGAGGGTGTTTTACCCATTTCAAAAAAAAAAAAAAAAAGTTTTACTATTTTTTTGGGGGCAAAGTGGGGCCTCTTTTTTTAAGAGATTAAGGGCATGCAGTCTGGTCGTTTCACATCCTAGTGCACCAAAATTGGCTAGGAGGTAGTCCATAAAACCTGCTTGGCTTTCACGTGGCCCGATGACATTCTTTATCTTGAATGCACTAATTGTTTATGCTATCCCATCAGCTTGGATGGTTTGTGGCATCCTCTTCACCATCATCTATTTTATTGTGTCATGCACATCCAATCAAAATGCACACCATTCCTTGCTTTTAGCGAAATGCATACGATGGAATTAATTCTTGATCGGTCAATCGGCAACCGATCGAACTCCAACATCATGATCTTCAAATGCTTTCAAACCATGCACGAAAGCCGTGGCTTGAGCCATAAATGATAGTCTTTGGTCTCAACCTACAAACGGATTTCAGTTTGGATCTCTCCTTTTTTTAGTTCATATTGTTGACTTTGCAGGGGTACGCCCAGATGTCTAATATTTGCAAGAAGTGACGACACCACGATGCAGTTTTTTTGTAGGGCCGAGGGCGCCCCCTTATTTGAATAACGGATTTCCAGCGGTCTTACTTATGGGTGCCCTGTAAAAATGTAACAAAATGTAGTCGCGTTAATTAAAGTCATTGTAAAGAAGCAGAACGATGGGAATCAATAACACTACAGACCTTCTACCCTCCTCCGCTTTTCCGCCAACTCTCCTCCTTTAAAAAGATATGAACTGAGAATTTCTTCCACCATAAAATTAAGCTAAAAGGCAGACAAAATATTCTTTTCCTTTTTATACATCGTCATGCGTTGAGACTCTCCTCCTAATTACTTTCAGTCTCTAGGACACTATTAACTATAAGTAGGATGATTTCTTTCTTACTTTTCCGAACCATTGTGTTCACTGTTCATGAAATATTCTTCAAGTGTAAGAAGACGAGGAAATGTTATCACGTGTGGGCATAGCAAGGTTGGCCAAGGACTAGGTGACCACATATATATATATACACAGCACAATTTACTACATTTAAGTTGTGGTTAAAGATAAATTATATGTGGGATAAGAAAACATTCAACGAGGAAAAAAAATAAAAAGAAGAAGTAGATGTTGATAAAGATACCTTGATTTTTGTAGGTGTTCATTCTCTAAACCATAAATGATAAGATCACAACACAACTGGTGTATCATACCTCATTAGAACCTGACCTAAATTAGGACCCTAAAAGCATGAGGAATGAATGACCTTCGGGCCACAGTTGTTAACCCCCTCCTCACCCGAAAAAATACCATACTATCGTTGCACATCCTTTTACAAATAAAAGTTGTTGATAAAGCCACCGTTGCTTATCTTTTTATAAATAAATGTTGTTGATAAATCTACCTTTTGCTCGTCCTTTTTTAATTTCCAATATTTCATGACAACTTTGTTCCGGCCATGAAAATTTCAAGGGTGGCGTAAAATTAGCATAAAAGACAAATGTCAACCTTAAGATAGGACATGCGTTGAAGCTTGTAGCAGGTTTAATTAGGAGAAAGGATATTCGGATCCATCTCAGATATTCGTAGCGGCCCACCGAACCAAACGGGCTCTAAACAAATGGAGTACATTTATCATTGCGACTCCGGTTGCAATCCGCAACTGCCAAGCCATCTAGAAAAGGTTATCTTCATTGTAATACATGTTGATATTCTAAAGATTAATTATTTTATACCCAAGAACTACAAGATTGCTTCTTTAAAATATTAGTTGTACAAGATAAAAGTATGTTAAGGGGGAGTTGGAACCATTGGGCCACTCCCCTTGCTTTCTTTTCCAGACCTGTGGGTGCGCATTATCTTTCCACTCAAAATGTGCTGTAAAATACGGCCAGCCTGGCGTTCTGGGCGGAATGCTCCGATCGAGCCCACCTGCATGTGATCGTCAGCCATCATGAACCCGGTGCATGGGCCAGGCCAGCCTGGATTTAATTTTGAATGTTCATGCAGTTGTTAAGGTGTAGACCAACTAATTAATGCCGGTCGCGAGCAACTTCTTGTAAGGTGGACAGGGTTATGACAATTGGGCCACACTTGATGCCAGTTGCCGATCACAAAACTAGCTAGGGAGAAGAAGAAGAAAAAAGAACTCGATCATCCATGATTCAGTAGGTCCCGTCCAATCTTTTTCGTCGGTTTTCCAGCTAGTCTTGTCTCTTTCTTTTCCATCTCATCCTTCAATCGGAACTCAGTTTAGGTGTTCCGTTTGCATATAAATTTATGGGATCAGCTAGCTCGGAAATGAACCGTGTTTGCGTCAACAACAGGCAATGGGTTAGGTATGGACGGTGGAGGTCGGCCGTCTGGACGGCCAAGACGAGCTCCAAGCCTGCATCACCATCCCCCCAGCCGAGCTCCTCACCACTTAATACAAACCCCACCCTCTTATTTGTCCTTCAAATGCGAGCTGTCACATTGGCTTTCTTTCCGTCCCTTTAGCTACGTACCTGCCGCATAATATATACATTTTACTTAATAGAAATGTGGCCAAAGCCTGTCAAAGAGAAAGGTAAGGGCACGGACTAACTTATTAAATATGCAAAGCAATCATCACCACTTACTCCTCCTTTTCCTTTCTGAAAATTTTCGTTTTTAAGTCTTTTATTTTTCTCTTATATTTTTTACGAGGAGATCATTGTTATGTATTTTAATAACAACTTCTTTGTTTTTCATTCCTTTTTTTTTTTTTGCAAAAGCTATCAAATAACAGCTCGAATTTGGCCGCAATTATTTTTATATTAGTCTTCACAACCAAATTATATCTTTAGTACTGTTTTACTAATATTTGTTGTTTCTCATGTCAATGAAATTCTACAACCCATTGACCATTGCCGGAGACCAGCCCTTTTGCTTATGAACAGGGGGAGGGATTACTTCCAGCTAAACTTCAAAAGTTCAAACTGCCTTCCTTTATCCCAGCGTCGACAAATGTAAACCTTCTCGAGAAGACGATTTATTATTGTGTCTCTAAAATTGTGTACACGACTTTGCAAGGGTTCAAGATCTACCAGGTTGTTCTTGTTGTTATTGATCAATTGGCAACTGTAGCCGTTCGTTTCGGTTCTCCTAATGTTTTTCCCAATTAAAAGTCATCCCTCAGTTTGTTCGTCCGGTTCGTGCATGGCTTCATCTCTCAAGTGATTCTGCTCAAAATATGTAAGACTTCTTTTTCCAACAAACATTTGGTTGACGCGACATGCCTGAACAACACAGAGGCGCTCTTCGCCTTCCATCGAAGCTGCGCCAAGAAAGCTCCAAATTCAGCCAATCCCACGTTCAAGAATTACAAGAAACTCTCGACTTTGCTACTCTCGACAATTTTTTTTTGTCTTTCGAATGTCACTCTTTCTCTCGCTGAATCCTGCCCAAAACGAAACAGAGTTCTTACGTATCTGCAAGAAGGAAGGCAATTAGCATTTAAACAAGAACGCACCTAAGTGCGCTTTTTGAGGTAACTTCACGTTTCTTTAGTTAATAAGGATATCACCACTTGTTGATGGTGGCTGTAAGAAAGTAAGGTTTCACGGAATGAGAGAGCATGATGCAAGAGAGGTTTTACATATTTTCGCAACTTCTGAACGCACCAGCATGATTAATTTGGCGGCCGCTCCACTACTCTTTCGTGATGCTGTGCGTGTTGCAATCCCACATCAAATTTCATCATCGACCGAGTCACGGGCTATCATAATACTAATCCACCGGCACTTAAGAAAACCAATAATATTACTTTTAATTATCAAATAAATGATTAGGTAAAGGTTGACGAAATCAGGGTCGACGGGTCGTTATCGGACCGCCCCATTTCCATCAACTCGATCGAAGAAGTTAGGTTGAACCGGTATTGTAGTTCTACTAGCGACCAAAAGCCCACCCTGTAGGCAGTGGGCCAATGCAGGTAGCATCCCCAAGTAAATAAAAGACGTAAAGAAAAGCAAAGGGAAAGATGACCATCTTGCTTGCCTCTTCGGCTCACACCAAGCTGGCTGTCCCTTTCCCAACGGTGGTTTCCAGATACAACCGGAAAAGTAAAGGGCTGCCTCTCCACCGCCCTACCTCATCCCCTTCTCTCTCTCTCACTCATAATCTTTAATATTAATATGGAAGTGAATAAACTTTCAGGATGCTACGATCAAATCCCCTTTAAAGCACCACTCTCACACATAATTGCTTTTGCTTTTGCTTTTGCTGCCTTTCCTGTGCCGTCCTTCTGCTCATGCTTAATTCCCTTGAAAAGCTTATCCCATACAGTCGGCGTTTGTCTTGAGATCGGTTCACTTGGGCTCGTATTTCGATTGGTACAAAATTATAATAACACATGAAGTAAAGAAAATGGGTTGAAGGGCTGGTTTGGAATCAAAGCATCAGGGGCAGAAAGATATGGGCGATCCATAATGATAATGGAAGGGCGAAGAGTAATTAATCCAAAATATAGCAGCAACAACCATTCAATGAAGGAGCATACGACGGTAAATAAAACATTCCTACGCGTTCAACTCTCTTGACCTACTTTTTTCAACCAAACCTTGTGATCATGTTCACCGCCAAAACGAGCAAAGTTTAAAATTCGAACAACCACATTACAGCTAAATCTTTATGATATGACAAAAAATTAAGGCTCATAAAATACTACAAAGCAAAAAATTGCATTTTTACGCGTACATGCTCAGGTATGTGCACTAGAGCGTATATCAAATGTCCGTTTGTCTTGGACGAGGATGGAGTCGCCAAGGGTGGTAACTGGTAAAGTAAAGCTGTGGCTTTTTCCATTAATAACTGCGCAGAGAGACACTGGAGCAAGACAGTGACGGCCGCTGCCCTGCGCCCTCCCCCCTCATAGCAGAAGCAACCACAGCAGATGGATATGAAAGCAAGGCGGGGCTTGGAGACGATGTTCAGCTAGTGTTTGGATAGACACATTCAACAAAAATGATTTTTCGTCTTTTTACTAAGTAACCTGATATTTTACTGGCTCAAAGAAGCCCATGGAACCCACGAAAGGGCGCGGAGCCACCGCATTAAAATAAAGGGAAGGGGAAGAAAAAAGAAAAGACTGTGTGACACAAGGTGGCATGCCCTAAATTAAGTATAGATTATCCCGAGAGCTGGGGACCAGCACTTCTTTGAAGTGTGTCCTATAAATCCCTCGGCTTTGTTCTCAGTTCATCACTGATACTTTGGGACTAGAGAGAGAGAAAGAGGAGGAGGAGGAAGAAGAAGAAGAGGGCCAAAAACATGGAGGGGAAGGAGGAAGATGTGAGACTTGGAGCCAACAAGTTCTCTGAGAGACAGCCGATAGGGACGGCAGCACAGTGCCAGGACAAGGACTATACGGAGCCGCCGGCTGCTCCGCTGTTCGAGCCGGAGGAAATCAAGTCGTGGTCTTTCTGGAGGGCGGGGATAGCAGAGTTCATGGCCACTTTCCTCTTCCTCTACATCACCATCCTTACAGTCATGGGAGTGAATAGGTCTTCCAAAAATCTGTGCGCCACCGTTGGCATCCAGGGCATCGCTTGGGCCTTCGGTGGTATGATCTTCGCCCTCGTCTACTGCACCGCCGGTATCTCTGGTATGGCATGTCTCTTTGATCTCTCCCTCTCTCTCTCTCTCTCTCGCTCATGCTTTGAGGTGGGTCTGTGTTGGCAGGTGGACACATAAACCCTGCTGTGACCTTCGGGATGCTACTGGCGAGGAAGCTGTCCCTGACGAGGGCGCTCTTCTACATGGTGATGCAGTGCCTGGGAGCCATCTGCGGCGCTGGCGTCGTCAAGGGCTACCAGAGGACATTCTACGAGACCAACGGCGGAGGTGCCAACGTTGTCAACCCTGGGTACACCAAGGGAGACGGCCTCGGCGCGGAGATTGTCGGCACCTTCGTCCTCGTTTACACAGTCTTCTCCGCCACCGATGCTAAGAGAAGCGCCAGGGACTCGCATGTCCCCGTAAGTGCTCTTTCTGTTTCCGTCTGCCCATGCTACTATCATCATTTTCTTTGTGATCATGGCTTACTTTTCTCTTCGAGAATGATATATAAGAGAAAAGGACTGGGTATAGTTTGTTTCTAACCTTTTTGTTGTTTTATTCATGCCTTGATGCAACAACAGATCTTGGCTCCCCTGCCCATTGGGTTTGCTGTCTTCCTTGTGCACTTGGCCACCATCCCCATCACTGGAACCGGCATCAACCCGGCTAGGAGTCTAGGAGCTGCAATCATCTACAACAAGGCTCACGCTTGGCATGACCATGTATCTCTCTCCCTCCCCCAAAACGCCATAGAATGTATTCAATCTTGTTATATAAAGTAATAATTTGTGTTTTTCTGCAGTGGATTTTCTGGGTAGGTCCCTTCGTTGGAGCTGGACTTGCTGCCCTGTACCACCAGATCGTGATAAGGGCTATTCCTTTCAAATCTAGGCCATGAGCTGAGCTGCACGCATCTCTGATTTGCTCATTTCTATGCCTCTGTCATTGTAAATCGCGATGTGTACTGTTTTATTTTGGCTTTATCTGCTTTGCCTCTTGGTTCTAGAACCTCCCGAGTTCCCCCTTCCAACCAAAATGTATTGGCATTTGTATTTGTATTTGTACATCTACGGCTTTATCGTGTCTCTGTACGTGGACTGTGTGTGTTTCGCATTAAAGATGGATGGTTGGCCACCAACTACTGCAGTCATTTCTGCTCGAGGACTTGAAAAAGGGGCAAAATCGTTGAACGAAGGTTTTATCTATCTTTTCTTTTTGTTTTCTTTTAATATTTTATTTCTCTATGGATTGGGAATCGGGATACTGGGCCTTCGTGCTTTTGTGTTGCATTAGCAAACCAAAGTGTTGATGACAGGCTGTCCTCTTTTTCTCGCACCATGTGAATAAAAGCTTGTGTTATACTCCAAAAGACAGCGTTCTGGAATAGAATTATTCCACAAAGATGCCTCGATTGCCCCTCTCTCTATATCTCAAGATATAGGTATTTTTACTAACACTCGTCGTAAAGCGCTGCTCAAGAAATCGTTTGATAGCAAGGACATATTATGTGAGTCCCCACTCTCATAATTAAATTAGAATAATTAAATTAATGTTCGGACACACAGAGAAGTGAGCATCACCAGGGAAGAAAGTTGCGATGAAAAAAATACTAAATCTTCTTTATTTGTTAACTAATTTGAAAGGGTTTACAAAACAATATATACATTTGAATTTTTAACGTTTACAATACAAGATTAACTTCTGCAAAGTTAAGAATGGCAACCATATAACACGCAATGATTTCTTTCCATTTTCAAGGATTTCCTTGCATGCAATGTGTTGATGGAGGAGATCATGTCCAATTCTCATGCCAACGCACAAGTGTTCATTCCTCATGTCAATGTTCATAATATCATGAACGTTATGTGTAATGCTCAACTCTTGACACTCCCCCTCAAAGTAGAAGGTAAAGATTTTTAATGCCTAGTTTGCTTAGGAGATGTTGAAATGCCTCTCGTCTTAGAGCTTCAGTAAATAAATCTGTCAACTGATCTTTGCTCATAACATAACATGTCTGAATTGTGCCTTGTTAAAGTTTCTCACGAACAACATGACAATCCAATTCAATGTGTTTTATGTGCTCATGAAAAACTAGGTTTGCTGCAATATGTAAGACTGCTTGATTGTCACAATAAACTGTAACGGCCGAATGATGAATTACTTGAAAATCGTCCAACAAGCTCCTTCACCACGTTACTTTACATACTACATTTGCCATTGCCCTGTATTCAGCTTTTGCAGAAGACCTAGAGACTGTTTGTTGTTTCTTAGTCTTCCATGAAATTGGAACTGTACCAAGGAACACACAGTAGCAGTGACTGAACGTCCTGTTTGTTGACATGCTTTATCCCTTGGCCTGGATTGAGCTTGAGGTAGCGCACAACCCTAAGAGCTGCATGGAGACGTGGCTGTTGCATGAAACGACTCAATACATGGACTGCAAATTGTATGTTGGATCATGTAATACTGAGATAAATTAATCTTCCAACTAAACAACGATAGTATGTGGGATTTTTAATGAGCTCTCCTTGATCAACTTCCAATCCGTGTCGCTGCTTCATTGGGAATTCCATCGGTTTTGCTCCAAGTAGACCTGCTTCATGTATGATACCCAATGCACATTTTTGTTGAGATAAGTAAATACCTTGGTTGGATCGTGCAATTTCAATTCCCAAAAAATACTTCGGCTATGTCTTTCATTTAGAAATTTTGACAAAGAAATTGCTTAAAATTTGAAAGAGCATTTTCTTTATTTCCTATAATAATTAAATCATCAACATATTCTAGAACAACATGAAATGTAGTTTTTCTTTTATATGTAAACAAAGAGTGATCCGCTTTTGATTGAATGAATCTGAACTCATCAAGAGCCGTTGATAATGTGTAGAACCAGTTCTTTGGGGACTGTTTTAGTCCATATAGGGACTTATGTAACTTCCAAACCTGGTTCTCCCCCTGTTTGGCATATCCTTGAGGCACTTGCATCTATATTTTTTCATGTAGATCTTCATGTAGTAGGAATGCATTGTTCACATTCATTTGACATATAACCCAATCACGATTAGCAGCAATTGCAAATAATGTACGTACCGTTACCATTTTTGCGATTGGGGCAAATGTTTCATTGAAGTCTAGGCCCTGTTGTTGTGAATAACCCTTCGTGACCAACCTGGCCTTGTAACGTTCTATGAATCCATCAGACTTGTATTTTATTTTGTATACCAATTTGCATTTGATTGGCTTGACTCCTTTTCGTAAAACAGTTATGGTCCATGTTTTATTTTCCTGTGAAGCTCGAATTTCCGCATCCATTGCCTCTTGCCATTCTTTGTGTTTGATTGCTTCATAAAAGTTTTCTGGTTCAGACTTAGACACTAAGGATGTGAGAAATGTAGTATGTTTAGTAGAAAAATGTTGAAATGATGTGTAATTTGACAAAGGACACCTGGTTTCTTTCTTTTGCCCTGGCGTGCAGACATGATTGGTTGATGGCGATGTAATGAGAGAACAATAGAAATCTTTCAACCATGGGACAGATTTTCGAATATGAGTGGACCTCCTAACTGGCTCAGTATTGGTGATATTTGAATATGGTGTAGTGATTTGTGTCTCGTTTCTTTCAATATCATGAACATGTTGCGGGGAGGTCACTTTTGGTGGTTATCTGGATTTTGTGGCACAATTTGGTCAATATCCAAGGGTGTATTATTGATGTTTCTTAAGTTTGAAAAATGGTCATACTTATCTTATTCTAAATCACAAAGCATAGGGAGGACAATTGTACTCTCACAATTGTTTTCTTTTTGAAATGGAAATATATTTTCGTAGAATACAACATCTCTACTAGTAAAAATTTTATGAGATTCTAAATCTTACACTTTGTAGGCCTTTTGCCCATCTGGATATGTGATAAAAATACATTTATTTGCTCTTGTCTCAAATTTATCTTTGTTGGAACTTATTTTGGTAGTATAACATAAAGAGCAAAAAATACGAAGGTGTTTGATAGAAGGTTTTCTTTTAAAAAATATTCCAAAAGACATTTTTCCATTTGTGTTTGGTGTTAAAGTATGATTAATTAAATAAGTTGCACTCAAAACGCATTCCCCCCAAAATCAAAGAGGTAGATTTGATTTAAACCGCAATGCCCTAGCTACCTCAAGTAAATGTCGGTGTTTACGTTCTACAACACCATTTTGTTGTGGTGTCCCTACACAACTATGTTGGTGAACGGTTCCTTGTTGACATAGAAAGTCCTTCATTTCTTGAGAAAAAAATTCAATTCCATTATCGAAACACAAAATTTTGATTTGACAATTAAATTGAGATTTGATCATGATAAAAAAAAATTTAACGACATGCAAAGTTTCATATTTATGTCTCATAAGAAAAGTCCACGTCGCACGAGAGAAATCATCTACAATGTTTAAAAAATAATGTACACCGGATAGAGAAGCTTGGGCATACAGCCTCCATATATCACAATGAATTAAATTAAATGAGTGAGTAGACGAGGTCTCACTTAAATCAAACTTTAAACGAGTTTGCTTAGCACAATGACATGCATCACACAAAAAAGGTTCATTCAACTCAAGATTCAAATCTAGATGATCACTAACAAATTTTAAACTCGTGAGAGAGGGGTGTTCTAGCCTTTTGTGCCAAAGCTCATGGCAGAAAACAACTATACAGTGATTTTGTTCTACTGTGGTCTCTAGCCGAAGCACGTATAATCATCCCCTTACATCACCTCTACCAATCATCGACTTTGACGCCAGGTCCTGCATAACACAGTAATTAGGGAAAAAAGTGATTGAGCAATTCATGGTTTTAGTTAGCTCACTAACAGATTAAAAGATTCACTTTGAATGATGGAATATTTAACACATTATTAATATCAAAGTTAGGTAGTGATGCTTTACCGATATGGCAAACAGAAACTACCTTACCATTTGGCAGCGTCATTGGGGTATCACATGGCCTTATGTCTTTGAGAGCTGATTGATTAGCACATATGTGCTGACTTGCCCCTGAGTCAATAATCGAAGGAGAGTACTCAAGCTTTGAGGTGATAGTGTTACCTGCAAAGTTGACATGTGTTGTTTGATTGTTGACAAGTGATAGTAATTTGTGATATTCCTCCATCGTGAAAGCTGTGACTACATCTTTAGGATTTTGTCCATTGTTGTTAGGCCCATGTATGCTGTCATTGGATGTCACTTGCGGACTTGATGTGACTGGTTTTGATGTCACGTTGGCTGCCACAACAGGTTTAAAATTTGGATCATAGAACCGATGTCTCGGTGGATATCTGATGATTTTAAAGCAGTTTTCTTTGACATGTCCTATGCCACGACAATGATTGCATATAGGTTTAAAATGTCGACTTCCCCGACCTTTCTGAAATCTGAAATTGGTGTGTCGCGGTTGGCAGCCTTGTCGTGGTTTCCTTGTGAGACGGCTAATACAACAGTCCATTCATTTGGTGGGCTAAAGATCCTAGTTTCCCGTTGTATTTCTTCTTGCAGAATTAACGCATAAACTTTCATCACATTTGGCAAAGGGTCTAAAAGAAGGATTTGCCCTCTAATGGCATTGTATGAGTCCTTTAACCCCATCAAAAATTGAATGACTTTTTCCCTTTGAATCTGGTTTGCATGGGCTCTCATTGCCCCACACGAGCATTCAGGAAGAGGGGAATATGAGCCCAGTTCGTCCCATAAAGTCTTCATTTTTGTGAAATATAAAGTCACCGACATAGCCTCTTGTTGTAAACGAGAGATGAAACTTTGGATTTGGT
Organism: Nymphaea colorata; assembly: GCF_008831285.2. Classification (NCBI taxonomy): domain Eukaryota; kingdom Viridiplantae; phylum Streptophyta; class Magnoliopsida; order Nymphaeales; family Nymphaeaceae; genus Nymphaea; species Nymphaea colorata. The sequence goes on from NC_045143.1 coordinate 16,119,442, forward strand.
ATATCCTAGTGGCAAGAGTTTGGTTAAATCTTTCCTTTAGATCTTGCCAAACTTCTCTCGCTGTAGTTGCATAAATAATGCTACTTGCAATATCTTTGCTAATTGAATTGAAAATCCATGATAATACAAGATGGTTACATCTAACCCAAGGAAGATACCATGGGTCTGTTTTAATTGGTTCATTAATTGAACCATCAATGAAATCAGTCTTGTTTTTTTTACTGAAATAGCCATAGACATGGCCCTACTCCACTTGCCATAGTTATCCTTATTGAGTGGTTGCGACACCAACATATTTTCAGGAATATCTGAATGGTGAATGTAATAAGGATTAGACATCACCTGGTATGGATCTGAACCAGTGGAGTCACCATGGAGTGCATGGCTCATTTTTGCTCTTTCGTTGTTCATGCTTCAAAGCTCTGATACCACGTTAGAAGTTAAGCATCACGGGGGAACGAAAGTTCCGATGAAAAAAATACTAAATCTTTTTTATTTGTTAGCTAACTCGAAAGGGCTTACGAAACAATATATATACTTGAATTTTTAATGTTTACAAGATTAACGTCTAGAAAGTTGAGAATGGCAACCATCCATTTTCAAGGATTTTCTTGAGTTCAATGTGTTGATGGAGGAGATCACGTATGTCCACTTCTCATGCCAACGTCTTTCATGCCAACTCACATGTGTTCATTCCTCGTGTCAACGTTCATAATATCATGAACATTGTGCCATAGTTATCCTCATTGAGTGTGGTTGCGACACCAACATATTTTCAGGATTATTTAAATGGTGAATGTAATAAGGATTAGACATCACCACCATGGAGTGCATGGCCCATTTTTGCTCCTTCGTTGTTTATGCTTCCACGTTAGAAGTTGAGCATCACGAGGCAACTAAAGTTGCCATGAAAAAAATACTAAATCTTCTTTATTTGTTAACTAATTTGAAAGGGCTTACAAAACAATTTATACACTTGAATTTTTAACGTTTACAAGATTAACATCTACAAAGTTGAGAATGGCAACCATATTACGGGCAATGTTTTCTTTCCATTTTCGAGGATTTTCTTGCGTGCAATGTGTTGATGGAGGAGATCACGTGTGTCCATTTCTCATGCCAACGCACATGCGTCCATTCCTCAAGTTAACGTTCATAATATCATGAACGTTATGTGTAATGCTCAGCTCTTACACAAACAACCCTGTTTTTTTGGAAGATAAGTGCGAACCATTTACCAATACTGTGAGACCTTCACCAACATGGGAACTCTCATTCACAAACATAAAAGACTCATGTAGTGTATGGAAAATTGGGTCACAGTGACAACCAACGTTATTAGTATCGATTCCTATTACATTGGCTTCCTTTGCCCGTGCGATCCAAAGCTAACACATAATTTTATTTGGCAACACCACTGAAACAGAGGCGTCATCACTCGGGGCACTTGCACCAAGAGAAAAGGGAAACAACATGCGGGTAAATGCAGGAACAAGCGCCGCAGATTCAAAGAAACAAGAAATTGTTGCTGATGAAGAGAACAACTCAATTATTGCAAAAACACAGCCAACATGCAAATTATAGCCCTTGTAATATCTGATTCAAAGAAGAGCAAGAGCAACAAGATATATGTGCGATAACCATCTTACAACACCTCTTGGACAAATCGCTGTAAACTTTTCTAAACCCAATGCTTCTGTGCCATAACAATGATCAATTTATGAACACCATCTATAGCGCTACAATTTCTGCACCCAAAGAACCTAGAGGCCGTCATATGGATGCAACTGAATATAAGAGGATACAACAAGTTTGAAAACTTTTCAGTAGATATGGAATAGGGATAAAAAGGGAGTATGTCACAGGAAGCTTATCCAACAGATTTTAATTGAAGAAAGCTGCAGATGGAGAAAGCTCCACGTTGAAACGTCGTTTTGTTGGGGTGAAAAGAGACCTCGCCAGGCTATTCGAAACCTAAGTTTTTACGGTTGCTGGTCGCCGGAGCATGCCGAAACCACCGTAACGTAGCCTTAGTTGTTTTCGAAGGAAACTTAGCAAAACGTAAAGGACCTGGTTTCTTGGCTGCTCATTTAAGAAGCCACACAGGGCTTAGTATCAGTTCGATGCATCACCGGTCTCTAGAGAAGCACCAAACCACCGCTGCTTAATTGTTTTCTAGAAAAAAATGACCTGGTTTTGGATTGGTTTCCATAGCTGCGGCTGGTAAGACCTCATAGGAGCAGTTTAGGCCGGGCTCGACACTAGAAACACGAGCTTCGGTTGATTCAGTATCTGATTAATATTAATATTTTTAATAAAAAATAATGTATAAATATAATTAATCATTTTATTTATATATATATATATATATATAAATTTGACTCTGATCACATGCAATTCTGAATCGTTTATGCAAACCAGATCAAGATGAACCCTCTGCATTTTGTTTTTCGTTCTGATCTCTCCCAACTTCCTTGGTGGCACGATTCTCTCAGCCGGTTGAATTCCTCAGCCAACATTGTCTTCGGTTGGCATGTTCGTCTCTTTAAGAAAACAAAAGCTCACAATGGATCACCCAGAGTTTCTAATATATTACAAAGGGAAATCCCTCTGATTTTTGAATGAGGACATGCAATTTTCATCTGAAAGTGTTTTTCTTTTCTTTTGGTGTCTCCGGGAGTGGAAAAGCGGGTCACGAGGGGGATCTCACTTCCTTCCTTTCTTCTCGCTCAGACTCGTTTCGTTTACCCTGGAGCAGAGGGAGAGATCGTTTTCAGTTTTCACAGGTGAACGCTTCACGGGGTTTCGGATCCGTATCGCTCCTTATTCTAGTTTCTCGGTGGCTACTTTAGCTGCCAGCTTGATTTCCACGGCGTGTGCTTGACTTGCCGAAATCGGAATTTCCGGCTGGTTTCTCGGCGGAATGTGGTGGAGGATGTGATGCAAGTAGGAGCAGGTGTTCGTGGCTCTATTCATCCACCTTGCCTCCGGCGGCATGGTTCGGTCTCCGGCTTCCCTCGTAGTTGGAATGGATATGCCTATCATGCACGACAGCGATAGGTACGAGCTCGTCCGGGTCATCGGCTCCGGGAATTTCGGCATCGCGAGGCTAATGAGGGACATGCAGACGCAGGAATCATGGCGGTGAAGTACATCAAGCGCGGCGAGAAGGTAATTTCGTTTTGGTTTTACTTTTTTCTTCTTAGCCTGCAAGCCTTTTCTTTCATTGTGTATAGTGTCTGAAGAATCCCTGGTGAAATTTTGTGAACGCCAGGTCAGTTACAAGATGAAAATTCTCATTCATCGTTCAACAGTGCTGAGACTGGTCAGTCACTATATATATATAGTGCTGAATTTTCTAATTATTATGTACGTTACAATTCTTTATCTGTACATTCAAATAGTCCATGAAAGAGTGAATATGATATAGATGGGGTTTCGAGATAAACGGCAATAAATTCAATAGCTGTGCTCTTTTCCTGTGCAATTCAAAAAAGGGAAAAAAAAAAGAACTCGTTATTGTGCAAGCGAGACTGAAAGGTTTGTAGAAATCTCGTCAAATTGAGCAACCTTGGCTCCCAGAGTTGAAATAAACTTTGATTGCTAGATCATTAATTGGAAGGGAAAAAAAAGTTTCAATCAACAAATAATAAGCTACGGACCAAGCGAAACTTGAGCTAGAAAGTGAATTATTTTCATTCTTCAGAGATTTCTACACCCTGATCTTGTGGTCGGCAGTACCAAAATTAATCGAGGTTCGGATACAGTACACCCTGATCTTGTGAAACCAAAGATGGTGTTTAGATGATGTGGAGAAGAAATGGGCGGTCTCCAGAAGAACTAAAGAGCACCAATGATCAGAATTTGCCATCAACACAAACCAGATTTCAGTTTGTTTGAGATGCATGTCATGATTTGCATGAGTGGGAGCTTTTTCCTAGAACAGCCCAAAATCTCTTTCTCTCTCTCCGGAACCACAGAAATCAATACAATTTTTTACAAAACTCTCTCTCTCTCTCTCTCTCTCTCTCGATATATATATATATATATATATATATATATATATATATATAATGGAGAGGGCACAGATGCCATTCTTGCTGTCGCGTCGATGGTGGACGGACAGACGACGGCCAATCATCTTCCGTGATTGAAGAACACGGTGTTTGGTGCTGATATTTTGCTGCTGTTCCCGTATGGTGAAGCATCTGACAGTGGTCCTCTGCGTCAATAGCTTTCAAGTCAACTACGAATCTCAGTTACTCTTTCCCTCATTTGATCTCTACATGTACGTAATCAGTTCTAATCCATATATATCGAAAAACGTCTGGGGGGGGCAAGGGGAGACCTAATAAATATTTTAAAACAAGTCCGATTTAATGCAGCCGAAAAAGAAGGAAAATAGAGAAAAACCCAACAACTATTAGATTAAGCCATTTTGTTATGGCTTCAATACTCTTCAATCAGATCCAGTTCATGAAGCAAGTTAAGCCGTATTCCAAAGAAAACTAAGACTGCTGCCTGGAAGCTTGCGAGAATGTGTTGTTAAAATCCGAAATCGAACCAAATCCGAAGGGATGCAGACTCGGGAAATTGCTTCTAATTCAGCGAACTCAACCGACAAATGCTATTATCTCAAAAACTTAAAAAGTATTTTAAAATACTGTACATATAATCAAAGATACGTTAGCTAGACGGGATGGACATGCTCTGGAGCCCATCCAAGGCGTCAACCTTAGACTGTGGACAACTCAGTTTTAGCAAGTGAAAAAGTAATGAAATTCGGTCAACAGAAGAGAAACATTAATTAATTAAACCGGATTTGCCTAATTCATTATTTTAATTTAAAAAAAAAAACACGTTAACCACTTTAACAAGATTTTCCCCAACCTTTCCCCTTCCACGAACTCCATGAACATGGCAAAAGGTTCAGTAACGTACGGTTGCCGAAAACAATGGCGATTGTCCAGATTCCAGCCAAATTTTCTATCATAACAATGAAATCCATGTAAAAGCAAAAAAAGAACTACTTAACAAAATACGATGTCTAAAGTAAGTTACAAACCATGATGCATGCCAGTGTGCTTGCTATGTGCACCAATGATGCAAACAAGCATGCAAACAAACAGATCAGACGGTAGGATTTCAAAGAGAGAGAGAGAGAGAGGGAGAGAGAGAAACTACACTAGAGATTACAATATTTCTACGATGAACTACTCTGTTTTTAAAATCTTTCACCTTTATATTTCAGATGCCTGAGATGTACCCCTTATATAAATAAGGAAATCGCTGTGGGGATTCATCAACATTTATGGCATACATTTTGTGGGTCCAACCGACCACATTCTGAATGAACCGACATGATTGAATAAGATATCTTCCAAGATAGAGTCTGCACATAAACGGATCTGTTCTCCTCCACGCCTTCCCCAAATAATAGTTCGACAATCTCATAAACTTACCTTCTTTACTTTTTTCATTAATAATACAGTCACCCAAACAAGTATACGGGAGTTTTACCCTACAAAAAAGTCAAAGGGTCCTACTTTTTACCCTGATTTTTTTTTTCATGGTAACTTTAACGTTCCAAATTTCACCTTGACATCAAACGGGGTTTAAGATCACAAGTCAAGTGGTTGAAAGAAAGATGCAGTGGGAAAATGGGTGCTGAAAAACCTGTCTCGAAGGGTACTGGTTGAGCAAGATGATTATTTATCATACTGTATAGATGAGAGTTCGATGCTATCACCTAATCCCTTTGTCCTTATAGGCTACATGACATATTTTTGGTGTCTTGAGTGCTGTCCTTGCAACGCTTCATTTTGCTATTAGTGGGCCCTTGTTTGTCATTGCAACCCTTCATTTTGCTATATATATATATATATATATATATATATATTATAAATATCTTATGTATCAAATTTCTATATTTTATGATCTTTTATTAAAATCAAGTCAGGCCCAAGTGACCAGTGCAGGCGGCAAGCTTAACCAAAACCAACTTAATTTGGATTGGGTCAGGCCAGCTACCTGGCAACCCATAATTGTTACCTACATGAGGGTCCATAAGGTGGTGCAACTGCAAGCTGATCGGGCTAGGTGAGGCTGGAGACACATTAAACAGGCCACCAGCTGGTTCAGCGCACACCATTCCAGAACCAACTCGGTTGTTGCCTTAGAGTGAAGAAGGCCGCGTGAAAAGATAACGGATCGTTGCCCTCCTTGGCATCATACGTGCAAACCACTGTCTTTAAAAGAGAAAATTATAATCAGTGTTTTTTTTTTTGCAAAATAAAATTCTTCAATTTTATTTAATGATTCACAATTAATTTAACTGAATCCGTAAATCTAAGATCCGAGGGTTCTTCAAATCACCAATCGGATCTATGGTAAAACAAACACAACCATGAGGTTCTAATTATTTAATGGTATACAAAAAAAAATCAACTGTGATATGAGGAAAATTAAAGTTCAGGCATCCCACTTATGTCCCATTATCTGTTTTAGCGGGACGGCATAGAAATTTATTTTTAGGTTTTTTAAGATGGATAAAACAGAATGAAGCAAACTCCCATTCAGGAAAAGTGTAATCAGAAAAAATATTTAATGGCATTTCTACTAAATGTAAACAAGCTCCGGTTCTGAGAAGCATGGCATAATTGAATTGAGTAGGCGCTGCATAAAAGGCACATCGTCAACTTTTGCTTCAGTTTGGATGAAAGGAATATATTTAACATTTTCTTTGTTCCCATTAATAAAGCATGTCTGCTCAGATGCCCGATACCCGGCCCGTTAATAAACGGGCCGGTCAGATTCACCCTTTTAATGGCGTTTTCAAATAGGGCAGGATGCAATAGAGCCCCACTTGTTCTTCCTTTACTGACGTCATAAATATGAATGTCTACTGACACGTAACCTGGTCATCATAAACTTAGATGACTTGACATATACACGTGAACACGGGTAGCAACATCGGTTCTACCCACAAAATTTAACTCCAACGAAATAAACTACACAATCTTCCCTTGAAACCACGAGAAATACATCACTGAGTTCAATGTATTTCTATCCAAGAATGCATAAACCTAGAGAGGCCATATGAGCGCGGGAGAGCTACGACTTTCTGTAAGTCTTAGCGCATTTGAAGTAGACGCTTGCACCAAATAACCCATATGCGGAGAGATTTAAACCATAGGTCTTCGTCTCCGAGGCGACCTAGTCCTTGCCATCGGATGGATTTGGGGGTTTACATACTGCTATGGCTTTCTCAGATACTTCTTCTTTCATGGGAATTACTGCATCTAATGGTATGATATTTTTCTTGCTGTTATCATATTCATCACCCAGGGCTGACAAGTTATTCGCAGACGCGTCCTTCGTCAGCATTCGGGCTTCCCTTTCGACTTTCTTGATGGTACCGAGGACGATGGTGGGTTCAACATCTCCTGTCACCACCACCTTGCTTTCTTCAGGGTACAAGTCCACAGACTCAATTCCTGCAGTACAAGTTCCCCAATTCGAAAATGACAGTTGAATCAGGATCGTTCCTCAAACAATTCCTGCTTAATTATATTGGTGGTAGCTTTATACGTGCAGGGAGCACAATATCCCACTCTCACTCTCTCTCTACGACTGGTTTTGCATCTATATGTATCACTCTGCCCGTCGATTTTCGATCCAAAGTTCAGTTTTAAGTGGGTGCCAAATTTTGTTACCTTCAAAACGCTTCATACTTTTCCACTCCTTCCCCGCAGCCGTCGCAGCAGCCGATGTTGTCTTCAATCTCCCACTTCAGCGGGAAGTTGAAAGAAGAAGATGAATATATATATATATATTATATACACACACACTCACTTATATTTATATAAGGCGCTCATCAAGCTGAACCCCCTGTTCCATGATTCTGATAGTCACTAACCGTGTGGTCCTCATCCCAAAAGATGCATTGACAAGTTTGCTGACTCTGCCTGCGTTCGGCACCACAAGCATAGGAGAACTCATGGCCACCTGTGATGTTTATAAAAACTTAGTTACTATAAAAATGATTTTGTAAATTAAAAAAACGCATAGCATAAATATAGATCTTCCTGCATGGATACCGTCATACCATTCCCTCTCCCCAATCTTAACAAGGTTTCTTCAATAAAGTTTATGAAGAATCTCATTAGCACCATTCTCAATCATGTTACACGTTTTAAGTGTTCTTGAAAAGAGCCCAAGTTCAAGAAGCACTCATATCTTCCTCCGTCAACATAGCTGATGCAAGCTCCTAAAATTGTACTGCATAATTCTCCATAGTTGCAATACCACAAACATAACTGAAGTGCTCAGGTGACCATTTATAATCTAATCCGGTATATCTCACTCATTCAACCTCAGAATGCTCAATCTCCCTCTCTCTCATTCCATATACCCATGCAAGACAATTATCATTTTCCTAGCAAAATTCTAAATTTTGATGTGCAGTAGTTTCAAACAAATGAGGTCCTATCGTGTGCTAGGTACTTAAGCAATTACTGATTTTTTTGGATGGCACCATCAAGATATCTAAAGATAAGCACCTCACGTGGTATCGTAATCAGCAAATGCTTCTGCTTGAGTGGATAATGGACCTGCGATCAGAGGATAATAAATATTTATATAATTGATGGAGAAGATGAACAGTTTGTTAAGCAGCGCAGTATTCAGATAATTGCCGTACTGTTCTCGCATCCATTCCTTTAATGATCTACATATTTTGGAAATCAGCATACTGATGAAACTGGAGTCAACAGGGGGCAAATTCAATGATAAACTAGCATGATCAAGTGAAGCACAAAACAAATGGGGTTGGTTATGTATGTAGATGATTTGCATATGTTGTCATAAAATGCATGCTTCAATTTCTCTTCTTCAAACTATGGCATTCTTGAATGAATAAAAGCATGTCACATGATCATTGAAAAGAAGTATATTGCTCAACTGGAAGTCCATCAAAAAAAGAAGAAGAAGAAGAAGAAATTCACTGAATAATGAAAAGGAAAATGAATCATACTGTGACCATGGAGATGTTCAGGAAGAAGGGGTAAAAATTACCAAACACTTGGGGGAATAGGCTTCAAGAGAAATCATGCCTTCAAATGTGAACACTAGGCTACAGGTTTACAATCTTGTGTCTAATGGCCTGGTTTTTTACCAAAGGGTGGTTCCTTATGAATATGTACAGCTCAATAGCTCATCTAGATCAAAAGCCTTATGACCAGGGGTGGAGCGAGGAATTTTATCAGCTCAAACTCAAGTTCGAGCCAGCTTTTGTACTCAATGAGTCGAGAACGAGTTTCTGGTTCAGCTCGTTTATTTATTGAGTCGAGTTCTAGTTTGTTTAACGAAGCTCGATTAACACAACTCGGTTCGTTAGCTTGAGTTCCGTCGATGCGTCACTTTCCTCTCTTTTTTTTTTCTTTCTCTCTTTCTCCTTCCATCGATACTGCATCACTTTCTCATTTTTATCTCTCTCTTCATTGGCTTTCTCTTTGGTTCTCATAAACTCCCACCGCCACCAACCACCGATTCTCTGTCCTTCAAAGGCTACTGCAAAACGCTAAGGTACTCTCTCCCTCTCTTTCGTTTTGACCAAGCCTCTCCCTCTACTCTCCCCTTCTCTCTCTCCCTCTCTGATCTCACACACTCCCTCTTTTTGCCTCCCTCTATCTCACATTCTCGGTTTTGCCCAAGCGAGGGTTCACTCATTCCCTCGCTTGGGTAGGTGAGGGTTTCAGAAACCCTCACTTGAAACCCTTGTGTTGGGTGAGGGTTTCACGCTTGGTGGCCGAGGGCTTTTGAAACCTTCTCATGGGTTTTGGGTGGGGAAGAAGCATGTAACACCAACAGCTGTTGAGCAAGGCGAAGTACAAAACAGAGAGATGAGTTTGTCGAGCCTTTGAGTCGAGCTCAAGCTCAACAAATTCTGTCGAGTCGAGCTGGAACTGTAGCCGTCAAGTTATTCTCAAACTTGAGCTCGAGGTTTCATTAGCTCGAGCTGGGTGAACTCGGGCTCGACGTGTTCACCCCTAGACTAGAAAGTCTAAACAGTCTTACGACAGCTAAATAACATTTTTGACTCCGTGGGCGGAAGCACGTGTGGCTGAAACGGGCAATTAGCCACACCCTAAATTTACATTATTTATATATTGAAATTTCATTAATTTTAATTTTTTTTTTTTTACGTATGGGTGCCCTTTTAAGTTTGAAATTTAGACCCCCCCCCCCTTCTCTCTCTCTCTCTTTTCCACTGCTCCGCCCCTGCTCATGACTGTCTGAAAGTAATGAAACTTCACCTGAAAAGGTTGTAAAGGCAAACCAACCTGATCGGCTGAGAATAACGTAATTATCAGCAAGAGATCACAATGGCCGACGAAAGGATGAACTGGAGTGCCAAACGGAGCGATAACAGAGAATGCTCAGAAACAGGGCAGAAGAAAACCAGAACGGGGTAACAAGAGTGAAGTCACCAGCTAGTTGCCTCACAATTTTCATTGGGAGCTCAAAGTTATATTCAGAAGGTAATTCTGTTGGGATATATGGATCCAATTGTTGCGGAGAAGCAGATCCATATCTGAATTTGAACAGCGCCCTTCTAAAAGCTCGAAGACAAGCAGATCCATATCTGAGCTTGAACTGCGCGCGCTCTTCTAACAGCTCGAAGACCCGTCTGCACAGGGTGATAAATTATGGAAGAGAGTTGTCATGAAGACCATGGTACGTCCAATATAGCATGTCACGGAAGACCATGCTAAAATCAAGTAGAGAATCACAAGATCGGAAAGGTATAGCTACCATCAAAGGAAAAATTAAAGGATGTAGCAAGCAGTGGTATAAAATCAATTAAATTAGATGGAGGTGCTGTAGCAGCTCTTTAAGTTAAGGGGAGATTTATATTTTATCGTAAGAGGACTGCTATATAATAAATACGATGTCCATGGTGGCCTTCAAAGGACTCGGAACTCTGCTTTTATGTTTTCTCGACATGGCTCACATGGAAACATGTACATAGGGATCTCGAGGGATATGAAGTTACAACAACTTGAAGAAAAACATTTCGCTTTAGTACAGCTTTTACTGACGTTTTCCGACTCTTTATTGATGTATTTTTCGCATAACTGATGGGCAGAATTCTTGCAGACAAACCACAAGCTATTAGGTTTTTAATCACTGTGCTAGCTGAGTATTTACATTGTTAACTGTGAAAATGAGCAAAACAAGAGTGGATACCTTCCAGGAGTTGCAAGAAAATATCTCAAGAGGTGGAGACTCAAAACGGTTACATTATTATACAGCAGAAATTATTTTTTGTGATTATTTTGTAAAAGGAGCGTTATAGAAGGGCGTACTGAATTCAGAAGACTACTCATTCAGTGTGCGTCTTTATCTTCCCTTTTTTGTTTAACTCTGCTTGTCTCTGCCCTTCCTTCCTCTGTTAAGACTGTTGTCATTTATATTTTACCAAGCTGAATCCGTCATTCAAAAACTGGCTCGCACCCTAACCAACGTCCAGCCAGATCAACTACTTATGGCCGGTTCTCTCTTCCTAACGGTGCCTAATATAATTCCTTGGAAGTTCATCCCAATAAAGAAAAATTAACATGTTAGACGAAGTTTGGCGTTGTCTCCAACTACTCTGCGTATATATAGACTAGAGAGAGGGGAGCTCGACTTGCATCTTCACCTCCCGACTCCCCAGATGACCGAAATGAAACCTCGCCAGTTCGAGCCCATCTCGAGGTGCAGCTGCAACAACAGGTCCAACCAAACCGTTGCATCTGACCTGGATGGAACCCTCCTCAGATCAAGCAACGCCTTCCCTTACTACATGCTGGTTGCGATAGAGGCTGGCAGCCTTCTGAGAGGCCTCCTCCTCCTGCTCGCCAGTCCCTTTGCCTACTTCACCTACATCTTCGTGTCCGAGTCCCTCTGCATCCAGATCCTCACCTTCATTGCGTTCGCGGGACTTAGGCTGCGGGACGTAGAGATGGTGTCGAGGGCGGTGCTGCCCAAGTTCTACTCAGGGGACGTCCACCCCGAGACCTGGAGGGCTTTCAGCTCGTTTGGCCGGCGTTACATAATCACGGCTAATCCCAGGGTCATGGTCGAGCCCTTCGTCGTCAACTATCTGGGCGCGGACAAGGTGCTCGGCACCGAGCTGGTCGTCACGAAATCCGGCTGGGTAACAGGGTTCGTCCGGCGTCCCGGCGTGCTTGTTGGCGAGCGAAAGCGGGATGCCCTCGTGCGGCAATTCGGTGAGAATTTGCCGGACTTGGGGCTCGGCGATCGCGAAACGGATCACGACTTCATGTCACTTTGCAAGGTTGGTCTCGCTTAAATTTGCCGAGATCCTGATTTTCTTAGATTCTAGAAGTTCGTTCAATTAAAAGCTCACTGCTACCTTCCTCGAACACCAAGAAAACAAAAGCTCGAAAAGCAAGAATTCCAAATTCATATTGACTTCAGACAATTAACAAACCCATTAATGCCTTAAGCATGCTAAACAAATTTAGTCCTGACGCTTTACTTTTATTGCATTTAATTATATTTGGCACCTTATCGTACTGTACGCCCTTCTTTTATGTCCCTCCGCCGTTTCTCTTTGCAAAGATAGAAACCTGTATCCATTTGAAGAAAATTAAACCTCTCCCTCCAGACAAAGCTCAACTTCCGATAAAAGAATTGGTAAGTGGGAGTGAACACGCCCATTCTCTAAATGGAAGACGAAAACTTCGAGGCCGTTTGAGAAACACCAGCGTTTCCAGTTTCTTCCCGTCCATGAAACAGAGGGACAGACGCAAACCGGAACACTGTTCTTCGGCATTCTGCGGTCGCCCTTGGAAATTGGAATGGCCAAACCAAAGGGTCTTCCTCAAGCTGCGGGACGTTTACCGTTCGCAGAACGCTGGAGTTCCCCTTCCGCCGTTCCGTGGTGATTCAACGGCCACTGTAAGTTTTCTTGTGTTGGTGGTCCGGTTCTTTGCTTAAATTTGAAGACGTTGCCACTTCTTAGAGTTTTCCTAATCTATACTCTTTGAATGTTTTTTTTGCTATATATTTCCATTTTATCGACACTATAATAGCAAATTAAATGTCTGTAGCGAAAAAAAAGGGTCATCGATCCAAGCTGATTTCGAACGAATATGGATGAAAGTGGTCGAATCATTATTTGACTTTTTCAAAATGACGTCAATATCTCATAACCAATCCATCATTTTCTTGACGATTTTTAACATGTTGTTGGGAGCAAGCTACTTTAACAGCAAACTGGGTCGCTTTGATGGAGAAAAAAAACAAAAAGAGAGTGCCTTAACATTTTCGTATTGAGTATCAAACAAGCTTCAAAGGCATATCCCCGTAAGATGTCATATGTGGTTGAGCTGCACAAGATTATTTGTTCAGTGGTTTCTCGTTTTATGTGTGAAAGTGGGTAAGATTGAGCAACTACCATAAAGGTTCCGGACGTTCATCTAACACAGAGATGCATGGGGAGTAGCGACTGGGTGGTTGAGAGTTGATAGGGTTCACTCTTCAACTTAGCTAGAGATGATAGGTTTTGGTCGTTGGGAGTAGTTGAAAGAGCTCAGTCCTCTAACATATGTGTCGGTAGTTGAGAGTTGATGGAGCTCACCCTCCGGCTAATCCATCCTTCTCTTCTCTGTAGCAGTAACTAGGAGGTCATGTTGTTTGAGCGGGTTTGGTAATTATATGATGCCTGCTAATCCTGTACAACTGCTGAATAGCTTTAATGAAGTTCCTCTGGTCCAGATTTGTGCAATTTCATTCAGCCGTTGGGTAAACTTCCCATGTACCATTTGCCTTTAATAATCTCGCTCACTCTGCAGGAAGCGTACATGGTGCCTGCTACAAAATGTGAGCCTGTACCGAGCACCAAGCTACTCAGCCCGGTGGTGCTACACGACGGCCGCCTGGTGCAGCGCCCCACCCCCCTGGTGGCTCTTTTAACTTTCATCTGGCTGCCCATCGGATTCTTCCTTTCTCTGCTGAGGGTCTACCTGAACCTGCCTCTGCCTCGAAGTGCCGTGCGCCATATGTACAGGATTCTTGGCATCAAGCTCATAGTTAAAGGAATCCCTCCCCCGCCACCAAGGAATGGCGAGAGCGGCATCCTTTTTGTGTGCAATCACAGGACGATGCTTGATCCAGTAATCACAGCAGTTGCTCTGGGCAGGAAGGTCAGCTGTGTAACTTACAGCATCAGCAAATTATCGGAGCTCCTCTCGCCGATTAAGGCCATTGCCCTGTCGAGGGACCGGGCGAGGGATGCCGAGAACATAAAGAGGCTGCTTCAAGAGGGTGACCTTGTCATCTGTCCGGAGGGAACCACTTGCAGGGAGCCATTCCTTCTGAGGTTCAGCGCGCTGTTCGCAGAACTGACGGACAGGATTGTCCCCGTTGCCATCAACACGAAGCAGAGCATCTTCCACGGGACAACAGTTCGTGGGTGGAAGATGTTTGATCCCTACTTCTTCTTCATGAATCCAACGCCCACGTACGAGATCACGTTCTTGAACCAGCTCCCGGAAGAGCTTACTTGTAAAGGTGGTAAGTCGGCCATTGAAGTTGCCAACTACATACAGAGGGCCATTGCAGGGACTCTCGGGTTCGAAGCCACAAATTTGACCAGGAAAGACAAGTATGCAATGTTGGCAGGAACAGACGGCAGCGCTGGCCCCAAGAAGGACAAGGCCCAGAGCAGCAGGGAGTGAAACTACAAGGAAACTTAGATTGCTGGTGCGCTAGGAATTTGTTTTTCGTATTTTGCCGATTTGATGCGTGTATTGTATAGCACCTTTGCTCAGTCAAGGGTCGCCTGATTATATTACATCCGTGTGTTGATTGAACCGTTCGATCAGTATTTGCTGGGGCTGTTAAATGTCATGCGTATTCAGCAAGAGACCCAAATTCAAACTCAAGCCTTCGAATCTGCGGGCTAGCTTTCGTATATGGACACTGCTACTTAGATGGTATAGCTTTCATTACCAAGCTTGAGAACTCCTAGCAGGGGGCCTCCCCCGCCAATATGTCAATTAGCCCAATGGCTTAGTGCATTAATCCTTGGTGGAGCAGCAGGTTTACATGGATTTTAGCATTAATTTAGATCGGGGGATTCCACAAATTCATTAGATTAGCTCTCGTTTGCATTTTCCATCTTCGCCAATGGAAGTGAATAAATAAATTGCAGTTAATGTTGTTCGATAAGTGCCCAACACCACGGATCAAACAGTGGATGGACACTTGAATGGTGCTTCAGGCAATAATGTCAGAGCTGGCGTAAGTCTCTAGACATTGAAGCGTGCTTCCAGAATAAATACAAAAAATGTAGCAGAGAAACGATACAATAAAAAAGTCGGATATTGCGCTAACAAAGTGCATTGGTTGGTGTCGAAAGTGGACTTGCTCTTTGAATCCAAACATGAAATAGTTTACGCTTCAGACTCGGGCACACACTAAGATTAGAAAAATGAAAAATAAAAACGACGGCTTTTCTGTAATATCTTAACATGCAAGCTACTGATATGCATTTCTTTTCTCCCCATCTAATGATGACAACTCAAAAGTAATACTTTTTGTGAATTTGATAAGCAGAACCTGTACTTATAGTATCATTCTTAAAGAAGTCACTGTCCGGAGCTTTGCCTTTCCGATGAGGATCAAGAGAACCGGCGAATTAGACCACGTAACGTTCTTCAAATTCCGGCCACATGAGGTACATACAGTAGCAGAGGAAGCCGGTTGTTTGTTGCCGTTGGAGGGATAGAGATACGAGCCTGGTTCCCGGCGAGTGATGGGATCCAGTTGAGAGACGAAAGCAAAACCATAGCCCACCCCCATACTCTTGTTCCCTTTTATCTTTCTCTCCCCTTTTCTG
Organism: Nymphaea colorata; assembly: GCF_008831285.2. Taxonomy (NCBI): domain Eukaryota; kingdom Viridiplantae; phylum Streptophyta; class Magnoliopsida; order Nymphaeales; family Nymphaeaceae; genus Nymphaea; species Nymphaea colorata. The sequence goes on from NC_045143.1 coordinate 16,135,355, forward strand.
TGTTTCTTTTTAAATGCTTAAATCTCACTCATTTAAAGTGCATTAAGGAAGCGCACGCTTCCTTTTGCTACTTATTATTAATTGGTCTTTAATTTTTTTTAATAGGATGAGATTTGCCTGTGATTATTAAGAAAAATATATAGTTTCAATTATAACTGAATCTGAATTTGCGTCTAATATCTCCTCCCGTGAACTATTTGTAAGTATCAAACCTTACGCTAGGTAGATTAGAATGTGATTTTAGAAAATAATGACAGACTTGAGACAGAATTCAAATCAGCTGGCCAATTATATAAAACGTTCGAAACCAATTAAGTTGAATTCCATAAAGTTGAATATGAACTGCGTGCTTCTAGATCCGACTTGTTGAAATAAACGCGTCTTTATTCCACTGAGCGTTCGATCCATACGAGCAGTAAGTGCTTTTTCTTGGCTTGAGAGGCGTGCGTTTCGCGCTTCAAAGCACTCACGGCGTCTCTCAAACTCCTTCACATATATCATTGTTTTCTGGGCGGCAGTCCATCTTATGGTAGTCATTATTGTCAAGCACGGTTAAAAAATGGTTAATCGAATCTCATTTCTTCTTGCTTTTCTTTTTTCTCTAAGTAACTAATTAATCTTGGAGTACTTGAGGTTTTTACTGCTAGGATCTTACGAAAGAATCCACGAACGATTGTTTTTGTTTTTCTTTTCCGGGCCATTTCCTTGGTAAGAAAACTAAACTCAAGGGTCAATACTACTACTCATAATGCGTCCAAAGCTAATACGAAAAACTATAGCAGTTAGACCATGGATGATCATATAAACATAAATTTGAAATACAGCCGATGGTAAACAGAAACTTAATTCACATGATGGGAAGGTTGTGGGACGTCGGTACCTCCATGGCGAACAAAAGTACCTCCCCTTGCTGTCACTGGTAAAGTTAGATCAACCGCTGTGGGTTTTCTGATAATCCCCTTTCTACGTTTCCAACTTTTCCAAGGCTCCATCAACTTAACTCTGGCATCACACGCAGGTAGCAAGCAACGCAACACACAACAATGATGCCAGGCTTTCAAACACACTGCTGCGTGTTACCATACCGTCTAAAGAAAGCATGGCACCATAAACCTCTTCGGTTGCTGGAAAAATAGAACCGAAGCATCGATTCTCTCTCTCCCCCTCACTCTCTCTTGGAAAAACGGCTTGCCTTCTAGTTTACAGAGATTTGAAGGCATACTAACGCTTAATTTCATGGACGAGAAAGTGAAATTACAAGTTTCACAAACTACAAAACCACAAACATCAGCCGAAGGAAAAAAACAAACGGAAGAAAATAAAACAGTGCTTACATGTTATATATAATGACAAAACATGGAAGAACAGCTCTTGGACTAAACACATGCAACTCCTCCAAGGCTGAATCGTTTCCGCAGTGCCCTGCCACAGAGTCATAGCTCTCCTTCAAATCAAGTCGCTGGTCCTGTGCAATACGTCCGGCAATCACCCTGCAAATGAGGATCGCTCTCTTAGCATTCATGAAGGAAAAGTCCTCCTCTATATCCTCAGGAAGGGACTCATGTGCCCTGTCACTGCTGGAATATGTGCAGATCCCATCCAATTTCGAGGAGAACCCTGATCTTATAATCCCACAAACACTACAGAATCGATGGTTGCAGAGGCTTGAATCCTGTTTGTACCCAAGATGGCAAGTAAAAGTCGAGCAATAAAACCTCAAGAACTCATTGCCATCTACCATGCACCTTTCCTGCCATCTATCTCCAGTTCTGGATGCTCTTGCCTTCACTGCCTCTCGGTATTCTTCGAACCTGTCGAGAATTTTAGAACTATTGTGTATCTTGAGGATTCTTCGGACTTGAGGGCGTCTTTCCCTGTTCATCCAATTCGTCTGAAATATGATCTCAACTATGTTTCTTCCTGAATCTCCCTCTCCGAGATCTGAAAGTGCATGTTTCACGTTCTTGTGTTGATCTAAGAGATGGACCTTGAAGAAAACATCGCCGCATAAGGTGCATGGGTAGATATTTGATCCCAGTGGAGACAATGCCTCCCTTTTTCCCGTGTCCGATGTTGTAACGCCGAATTCATACAACAGTTCTGAGTTCCGCCTTATCTTTGGTGTGGAAATGGTTACCTTGTCTGCTTGAGCTAGATATCCCATTTCAGGTTGTTCCTCTTCTCTGGTGCCGGCTCTCTGTCGCATCGTGTATGGAAGAGCCCACTTGAAAAGGGTCCATGGATTGAACAAACCCGCCCTATTGCTCACTCGTTTCTTTCTTTTTGCTACCGTTCTTTCTGCTCTTGGAAAGAAACATGATGTGAAACAGAGACCACACTGTAAGAGGAAGAGAACCGGATAAAGCAAGGATCGAAATGAAGTATTTGAGCAAACAGCCATGGCTGGCTAGAACTTCATAATGTCAATGATAGCCATCATAGTCTCTATCTTTCTCTCTCTCTCGTCCTGAGATTGGCTTTTGGCAGTGAGACGGCAGATCTATCGTCAAGGCGTGAGGGTACACCAGATTAAATGAGAAGAGATGCAAGTGCGTCGGTAGGAGAGAGGGAAAGAGAGGGAGAGGGGTGTTGATGTTGGTGGTTCATGTGGGGCAGCAAACTGCTCTTTGCTGACCAACTGGAATAGTTTGGAGGGTGACAGAGAATTATTGTCGAAGAGAATACGAAGCTGCAAAGTAAAAAGATGATGGGGAAATGGGTACTAAGGCCCCAGCGAGGAACTCTCAAAATGACATGGGAAATCCTACAGTATTTTCTATTGGTGTCCTGAAAGTGGAAAAGGCACACATTCCACACACCACCTGCTACAAGTGCTTTTGACGTTTGAAGGTTAGTTTTCCAGCGGCTGAATCAGTCAGGAATCTGCGGATTGATTAACTAGGGATTGCTATTGTTTGACGATGTAGATCAGAGCATCGGTTGATCCCTAGGGCCGGTACATGATCATCAGAACAGAATAAGATGTGGAACAGGGAGAAAACGAACCGAGCTGCTAGTAGCTAGCTGATCAGCTTGGTTCTGCAGCTCCATTTGCCCTGTGAGCTCGGCAACTGCAACTATAGGCAGCTGATCTGCATTGGCTTACTTGTCTTGCAATCGGCATCTTCAGATCTATATGTACAACATTTATATCATACATCTCAGAAAAAATCATGGCCGTTCAATTGGTCGGGTACGCATATGTAAACTTGGAATTTCCGTTCGTTTGGCTCTTTGTTTTTTTCTGTTCCTTTTTTTTTTTTTTCGGCATTTGCCTCGGATACTCATTTATTGGGACCAAAAGATACTTAATAGTTCATCAGACTGCGACTGCAAAAGTTTGAAAATTCGGTACTTTGGACCTTGTATAGCCGCTGTGGGCCTGTACTCTGCGCATCACAGTTAAAATCCGTAAGTTTATTTTTACAATAAGTGATTCATGTATCATGATTGGCAGCCAGCAATTATTAAAAGACCGTGGCGGTACACTATGTTGGATGCATTGATGAACTCCGCAAACCAATTTCCAAAGATTTTGCCCTATGTCAACTGAGTGTAGCGTACGGGTGTTGGTGCTGGTGTAGGAGCGGCACATCCTAAAAAAATTTGGGTGTGACAATATGGCGATGGTATTCTATTATTAACATTAATTTATTATATATATAACGGAATAAACATGTATATATTATTATTACAATTTAGTTATTAATGTATATGACATACTTGAATAATTGTATTGCATAAGAAAATATCAAAACAACATTTTAACTGAGTGTGAACTTGGACACAGAAGGTCTGCTTTTGGCCACGCCTCGAAAAATTCTCATGAAATTTTTACTGCTAAGTTATTCATGTGGATTTAAAATACTATTCCTTACCAGTTTCGAACAAAAGTTGTTAGTGTGACCATTATACTGAATTTTTTTTATAGTGAGTTAAGGAGGGGTGTCCAAGGCAGGTCCATATTTGACCGACGCTACCAGAAATGAGCTCGAGTCCGAAATATCGAGGGTCTTGTACAAACGGTGGCCCTGAAAATAAAAAAGTTTCCACTATTGGGGTACCTTTAAACTGTTTCTAATTATATTGGTTGTCGAAGTATGTAATTAAAAAGAAGACGAAAACAATACCTAACGTTCAATCAAACAAGGAAACTTTTTCTACACCAAAAAATGTTGGGTCGGGCGCACCGACCCTCTTATACTGAGCCAAGCAATGGAGTTACTTGTTAATTTGTCACGAGCGATATATAAAGCAAATCCTTAACTTTTTTTTTTTTTTTAAAACTAAAAGCGAGCTCCCTCTAGAATATGGCCAATGATCAATCACCTAAACTAAAGGGGGGCATTGTTCCCGGAAAGTTTGGCTTAGCACGCCGGGATTCATTATCAGTTGCGTGTGCTTTGGGACTTGTAAAACCATAAATTATCCCAAGGGCGGTGGGACTTGAGTCGGCCCTGCTGTTGCCACGCCTATCAACCGTCTGTGTAAGTTGCCCATATAGCAGCTGTACCCTTTTTAAAGGTTTTGGAACAACTCCAAATTCCAGTTCCAGTTGTATGTCTCCACATTGATCAGAATCACCTCGCAAGTGCATCGATCGACGGTATTATGATAAAATAAAAGTTCATGCATTCCATTGAGTTTTAATGTTATAACTTCTGTTTCTAAGATGTCAAAAAATCACGAGTAAGATTGCGGGAAACCAAGCGGTGGATCTTATAATCAGCGGGGTATTCTATTCTCAGAAAGGATGAGAACCACACCTTGTTTTGTTGGAATTTTTTTTTTTTTCTCAAAAGATTTTTTTCACTTTTTTTTATTAATAATGACCCAAGTATGTGTCGCATGGTAAACGTCACAGAGTCACTCCCTTGTCTTTGCTTAAAACGAGAAATACAGTACCCATTATCGATGCCTAATATAACCAAAGTATATTGGATTGAGGAATGAAAGAGGCCATTCGTGGAGTTTCGGATCAGGTTCATTTAGTGCCTTGGGATCCAACTACACCGTCAGCTGATGTCCACTTGAAAAGGTAGATTCTGCCACGTGTCTACGTGAGCACCAAAGCCAAAGGATGAGGCCCATCTTCTCATTGGCCACACTTTTTCCTTTGAAAAATATAACCGACGACCGACTCGTCGCCGTAAACTGCCTTACGAATCCGGTCCGCCCATACACGCGACTCGGTTGAGTAACTTTTGAACTCGAAAAGGAGAAGAAGAGCCAATGTTTTCTACCGAATGTCAGGGAAGGCCACCATCACACTGAATTTTTTAATACTGCCGCAATCCCTGTTTGAACGGTTGCAACTTACGTAAGGACCAAGGAAGATTCACTCAGCAGGGCGTTTCGATTAACTTGCGGAGGACTTTTCTGGGAATTAAGGCCAATCGACGACCCAGACGAAAAAGTCTGGGAGGATAAGGCATAAGGAAGCTCATGGCGTGCTCGTGGTGGAAACACGACCCACACAGAGACAAGAATTTTAGACCGTCGGATGATGCAGGCTTGTTCCTGAGAGATATTGATCCCGCGGTCCTGCTCTTTCTGGAGAAAAGAGAAAAAAACGAGAGGCGCATACAAAAAGAGATTTGTTGGGCTCACCGATTTCCATTGCTCCTTGCCTCTGCTTCCGCTTCTCCTTCTTCACAAATCGGGAGATGGCTTCCTTCGGCTTCGGAGCAGCCGCCACCGTGGCCAGCCGTGCCGTTGTGGCCTCCGCCACCTCTAAGACCGCAGGGGGTGCTGCGGAGGAGAAGGGACTGCTGGACTGGATACTTGGAGGGCTGCAGAAGCAGGACCAGTTCTATGAGACGGATCCCATCCTAAAGAAGGTGGAGGAGAAGAATGGCACCGTGGGAAAGAAGAGCACCGTTTCGGTGCCGGCCAGCAAGAAGAAGAACGGCGGGTTCGGCGGCCTCTTCGCCAAGAACTGATAGGAAGGACCGTGGGGCTTTCATCTTCCTCTTCTGGTTCATTTTGCTACTGTTATGGGTGGCTCTCTGTTATATCCTCCTTGAACCTCTGTCCATTTCCTTCTTGTATTCTTGATGGAATTCTGTTACTCGATTCGCATGACCAGCAGCTTTTAGCTTCATATCCATGTTGCACATAATTGCTGTGGGTGTATCCACAAAGCAGGCCGGTGCCTGGACATGATTCAAACATTTAATTTCCACCTGCTATGAACTTGTTCGCGTAACGTGGTTAACGCGAAGACATGAAGCACAGTTTCTCAATTTCCCGAGGCGGAGAAGTAAGCGGGTTAATCACATGGGGAAAACACAAACGGGTTCACGCGCGCGCGGCACGTAACTATTCTCCCTTCGAACTTAAGTATTGTAGCAATTTTATGAGAGAATTCAAGTTAATTTGTATATAAAGATGGTATAGAGTAAAATATGAATGCACTGCTTTTCCTCGCGCTTGTGTAGGGTCCGCCTCTGTTTCATGAACAACCACCTCAAGCTTGGTTAAACTTTATCAAACCCACAAGGACTGCTACTTTAGCTGAGGCTCAGAACGAGGTCACACCATATATAGGCTAAATTTAGCTCTGCTTCATTCGGAATTCAGCACGATTTCCGTCACAAAATGGTAGGAATGAATGAAATTTGATCCAAGGTTTTGAAATCGACATCCCTTCAGGTTTCAGCACTTTTGGCACGTACTCACAACCTGCGTTGGTTCATCGTTCACTTTCATGATAAAATTTACCATCAGTCTTTTATGAAGCTACGCCCCGTTCAAAAGATGTTGGCCTTTAATAATCACCATCTCCGGCAATTGGGTCGTGGCCACAAGCCGTCCGGCGACCCTTTCCGCGTAGGAGAAAGTTGTCAAGGTCCACACAATCGCCAGAACAGGGAAGGCTGATGGGGCAGGCTGAGTGGCGTCCTAGCAGTTCCTTCTGGCTTCATAAAAAAAAAAAAAAATTAAGCAGACAACGAGAGAAGAACAAGCGGAAGTAATTGATGCTTCGTATTAATTATGCCCTTTCTTATAATACAATACAACTACAAATAATTAATGAATCTCCGATTTAATAGTTAACTGATATGAAAGGTTCTAAAGTGATGGTAACTCGACCTGAATGTAGGCCTTCTCAGCCCCTTGTCATGTCCAACTGTAACAGAGTTTGTAGGCTATATTATTTTCATTTTTATTGTTATTCCGAATTGGAGTGACCAGCTTGAATTGTTTTTCTTTTTTTTTTCTGTGTCACCATCGACATCTTGTCATTTTTTTCATTGTCAATGAAACTTTCTGACTTTACAAGAAAAGCAATTAAGCAGACTCATCCAGGCAGCGGCATAGCCAAATCCGAGGCGACAGGGAAACAGATCCCCTTGGACTTTTTGGAAAATGGAAAAGCCATTTTGAAATTCTTAAAGAAAAGGCTCTGATATTTGTCGCCCTGCTGAAATTAAATATGAACTCAGCCTGCTCTCCCCTAAAAAACCGCCCACAATTATTTTGTTACACCATGGATCTTTTTCGAATACGGCAATCAGGATTTTGAAGCTGGAAATGCGAATAAAAACACCTTCGAAATGGTGTGAAAAGCAAATTGTGCAAGCAATCAACGTCGAGGATCCCCAACTCTGAAAGGGAGGGATCCTGTCTTTGATGAACTCACCAAGGGCAAATTCTTGCCAAAGAGAATGGTCAACGATGCAGTGACTAGAGACCGAAGGCTCTAAATTAAGTTGGGACCCGTTGGAGTGGATAGATGCCAGAAGAACCAGGAAGAAGAGAAGAGGCAGGCTAAGTATAGCTGATTGATGTGGAAGAAGAAATGTGGCATGAATCGAGGATGGTGAGTTTGTGATCAAGGGGAAGATGGACATGAAAGGGAGAAGGGACTGCAAAGGGTAGGGCCATTTTGTGGGACGAGGACACGAGAGACGAGGACTGAAAAATCTGATGGAAAAGCTGTGGCTATAAGCTTTTATCAGTTCCTCTACAAACACCCGCTCATCCTCCCTTGCTAAATCGGCCGGCTTTTATGCATGTAAAACTGGTTCCTTACCCAGTTAAGCGTTACATGAATCTAGATCAGCTCACCTGTAGTTGTTGCCCATATAACCTCTGGTCCATCTTCTTCAAAGGTTCATCTTGCTGAGCTAAATCTTTAGGTAAGGAGTTCAGTTTGCAGTTCGAGACGTCTTTGATTTGGCAATTGTCTCTTCAATCTCGTCCATATGCTTGAATTCCTATGCATTTACCTTCTACTTGGGTGTATCTGTATCCCTCCCGATTAAAGGCTAGCACCCGTATTCTATACTTGCCTTTTAAGTACTCCATTGCGTTCAACAAAGGAAAAAAACACACAGCTTCCATTACGAACTCGACATGCCGGTAGAGGTTCGCGTAGCTCATCTTCAAAGTTGTTGCCCCGGAGTTCGTATTATAGCATAAAATTAAACTCGTGGGCGCGCGATTTGATACCCTTAAATAACTCTTGCTATCAGACACATTTTCACTTTTCGAGAAGCCTTTTGTACCATCATTTTCAGCTGAGCCCTTTGCTGGTCCATACTGAAAATTCTGAAAAAAGAATAAGAAAAAGGCAATCGCTCATTGAATTTTTCCAGAGCATCGAAAGTCCCCCTTGTAGGCAGATGGATGACTACTTGTAAAATCATGAGATTCTGTATCATTTGCTGCAGGTCGATTTTATTCCCTCTCGCTATAATTGTCCATGCAATATTCGTTATTAATTGGTAGATGGAATTAAAGAGCTAGGCCTCTTCGTGGCCGCAGCCTGCGAAATTATTCTGCCTTTTTTTTCTTTGGGTTTTATTTTACATTTTCTAAATGCGCATCGACCATCAGTCGTGTATACTCTGTATATCTGGTATCTTCTTTTTAAATTAGCCATTTTTCTTTTTTCTTATTTGTGTCCTGAATTCTTTTAAGACAACGAGAGGCGCCAGTACTGTAGTTGGGAGTTTGAGAGCTCAAGAGTTGTGAATGGGGCAGAATTAGAAATTTTTTTTATTGAGAGCGTTAAACTATATTTCAAATTTTATCAGGGCCGATATAAATTTTTTTAAATCTGTTATGCATGTTCAATTAAATTCTTAAAAAATTACAAGCCGCATTTTTTTTTTTTGGGTGGTTTGTTTGATTCCATGAGGCAGCTGGATGAGCACACCTCTCAGCTCATGCTGTTCACCCTCACGACACGACCTTCGTTTCAACCAAGCTACCATGTGATGCCTTCGTACTCGAAACTAGCGTCGGCAACGGACCCACCACTGCACCTGATCTTCCTCTCCCAGTTCGCCTCCGCGTTCTCCATAGATTGCTTAAGCTGCGCGTGCAGCAGCAGGAAGACTGAGAGTCGCAGATTAATGCCGTCGGACCGTGCACCTGGGCTGGCAGAGATGTAGACAGATAGGCAACTCCTTGGGAGTCGGATCGGTGGCATCGATCGAGAGTTGTAAACCGCAAGAATATTGGTCATTTAACGGGAAGGGGATTCAGTAGGCGTCGTCGTTTTTAATTGATTCTGCACTAGATCTCATGGCCCCGAAGTGAAATCAGCAGTTTCTCGGCGATTGAATGTGGCTGCAGTGCAGGGGCGTCTTATTGCTCTGAAATCCCAACAAGTAGGTGCATTTGTAGGGGGTTTTTTCAGGCAAGGGACTCGAGGAAACTGAGAAGCAAATGAATGAAAGTGGTGGAGATAACGATGTCAGATCATACAAGCGTGCGCTCGCAGGAACACACGCATTTGGGCGAAGAATATTCGACCTGCTGTCAGGTATGGCCTGCTCTTAGTCAAGACAGAGCTACGACGGAATCTGCTTTTTAATATGACAGACCAAACAGGAAATGATATACCCTTTTTCTATCTTGTCACCATCCAACACTCCAAAGGCAATCGAGGGAAGTGCAGCCTGGCATTCCATGGTCTCCACATTTCGAGCCTGCTCAGGACTTAAAATTAAGACACTCTGACCGTCAATCCATCAGATGACCTTCCTACCGACGATCGGGTGCATCCTTCGGTCAATTTCATGAATCAATAAATCAGATCATACCTACCATATAACTTAAAAGATCTAAATGTTTTTTTATTAATATTGTGTATGGTGTAAGATTATTTTGAGGGAGAAAAAGAAAGATCCGTCTTAAATTTCAGAATCTTAGACGTTAGGTGGCGTTAGTTTTGAAGTAACTGAATGCCTATTTACGATTAATGGCAAACACAGGGCCTGTTTGTTTGATTGGAGGAAAAAGAAGGGATTGAGCAATCTTTTTTGTGTTTTGGTTGGCTAATTAAAAAGGAGAGAAAGGCAAAGAAGTTTGAATAAAAAAAAAAAAAAATTGTATAGTGTAAATTTAATTTCTCTCAAATAGAACGGAACGGATTGGAAGGGAAAAGAAAGAGAATAGCTGGCCTTTCTTAGCTAGAAAGGGGTAGAAAGGGGAGAAAGGATTTCAGGAGTTCATACGTCCATCTTGTCCGTATAGCTTGAAAACTGCCTAGGAAGTTACGGAGCTGCTGTGCCGAGCTTAATGAAGCGAGCGAACAGACAAGCGAGCGAACAGACAAGGAAGAAGGGAAGGAGAAAAAATCAACATAGTCACTGCGTCCTTTTTCAACAATATCTTTTTACTTTTCCCCCTAGAGAAGCAGCACCAAGGAAGAGTTTACATAACAGGAAAAAGAAAGAAGAGGGAGATGGGAAAAAATGATTTGTACTTTCAGAGGAAGTAATGAAACTATCGTCTGCTCGACATAGGCTGAGCGTTGATTGGTAAAGACCACATCAGTTTTTGTTCTTGCATCTCAAAAAAACTTGAAAGCGTAATCTTTACTATTTTTCAACAACCATTTTATTTAAAGCTCGACACCAAACATGTTCCTGTGTTCCGACTTGGACATGGTCTCAACAAATATTTAAGCCAGTATTCAAGGATAATAGATCTGATGAAATTCAAAAACTAGTTTCCTTATATATATTGAATGTTAAGGCTTTACTCAGTCAACAATCAGTACTGAATCAGAAGAGAATTTCGAACACATCCTCTCTCTCTCATGTATATACATGGGAAGAGCACGCACAAAACACATTGATTAACACAATGCGCATATCTAGCAAGCAGATGAAACAAGAGATTGATCATCAATATGTAAATTCGTGGGAGTAATTGATCACATACTGACATATATCTTACTTTGAACATGGTGGTAGGTACTTTTGACGCTCTCTTGCCTCTGCTATTCTCTCAAATCATGCTCCCGTTCGCTGGTAGGCAGTGGGGCATTTGGCTCCGCCACTGGCTTGTCCGAGACGGAATTCGATCTCGACAAAGATGAGTTGATAAACTCTATACAATCCTCTATGGCTTCCTTATGATGAAAATCACCGTGTGAACTTGAAACCCTGGGAGTAACGACGCGCGGTCCCGCTGCCGGCTTCTTGAACAAGGAACAAATGGCTCTAGAGGCGCCGCCCCCGACTCGCCGTAGAAATTTCAGCGGCGCCAACATGGGATTCTTGGGGTGATCAGAAGAGCTCAAATTCTTGGTCTTCTTCTCTCCTGTCCTTAATTTCTGGCTTATTCCGACGTGATACCACTTCATGGTGGCCGGCTTTGGCTTCTCAGTAATGTCCGGACTAAACGTAACCCGCTTGCTTGTTTTCCGCAACATTAGCACGAGAGGCGATCGAGACAGAACAGATTTTTGGTGTGCAGAAGCAGGAAGACAATCTGTTCTTAATCTTCTTCCTTCTCTGTCAGTTGAAGACGACTGGGCAGCCCTTCCCTTGTGCCTATTCGCTTTATTGGCATATGTACTCCACAAGGGAGAGAGAGAGAGAGAGGTCTTAATTGCAGAATGAGGTAGATGGGGGAGCCTCTTTTACAGACCTGCAAGCATCAAGGAGCTTCTGCTGCTGTGGCGACAGGTGATAGTGACGGGGCCGAGACTCCTGAAGATCCTTTTGTCTTCTTAATCATTCAGAAAGCGTGAACGTCCAAAGGCGTCCGTGCAGCTTGCTGATAAAGAGAGCAGATTGTAACCATGACCGTGATCGGCCATTTTTTGCCTATGGGGTGGCCCCCGCCTTCTCCACTCCCAGTAAACGATCTGACGTGGTTGGTCGGTCCGCCAATAATATAACCCTGTTACGGCAGAAAAGTTCAGCAGTAAAAGCCATACATGCTTGAAGATTTGAACGAAGCGCTCACAACCCTTCTGTCTCTCTTCTCTTGCTCAAAAAGCTCAGCTGCAAAGGGAAATTCATCATCGTTATATCAACAATTTTTTTCAACAGAGAAGGCGGCTTCGATTTTGATATACGCAAATATATTTGATTTCCGAGAACTAAACATTCATCTACAAGACTACAACCAAAGAGATCTGCGGTGAAACAGTTCGAGGTCTGTGGTGATAGAAACAGCACGCAACTAGATTTTGGGGAATGATGACCGAAATTCATTTTATCCTGATTCTTCTACTGCAAGGTCTACCTTCTTATGAGCTTCTGGTGTTTGGTGCCAAACTTTTACTGAGCCTTAATTATTCTGACGGAACAATTTTCCAAAAAAGACCAGACAGCAGTCCTGATTAAGTGATTTTTGGTTCTGTAGAACGCACATTTTACCGGTCTGCTACCATGCTTCCTATTTTTTTTTTTTTTTTAACAATGAGCTAATATTTCAGGAAGCAATAATCAGACCATCCAGCATCAATTATTTTTCAAGAATTTCAGCTTAAATTATAACTTACGGGTGAAACCTCACACCTTCCGGGCACCATGCAATTTTTTTTTTCCTACCCACAAAGCATACTTTTAGTGAACGTAGACTTGATCAACACCAACGCGAATCTTCAAAGGAACAAGATCCAATCTTCAAATGAACTAAATTAAGTCCAGCCCTTAGCCTGTTAAGAGTAACCTTTTCTTGACAATTCTTATACTTTTGACCCAAACAAATATATGTTCCTTCATTGTAGCAGAAAATTTGGTATTCTCTGTCTTAGGCAAACCCAAAAGATACATATGAGAAATATTGAGTACAAGGCCCATCTTCCATTTTCGGATGGTTTGACCAGCTATTTTGTTCTTGAGTACTTTTTGACAAATTGAATAACTACATGAATGTGATCTTCGTAAATTATAACTTTATCCCCACTCACTCACCCCACGCCCACCAACCAAGGAAGAAAGGGGGAAAAAAAAACTTATCGACTGTTTGGTTTAGAAAATGGTTCTTATCCGTTAATTCCTTCTACTTTTCGAGTAATGCACCTGAAAAAATGATGTTTTTGTTGGCACGACGTTGGTGCAATCAGTTTGTAGCATGAACAGCCGCGAGGGGGCGTTAATCGGGCGTTGGCAGCAACCAGTTGTTGTGCCTTCGCCATGGATGCCAAAACTGTTCAAACTCTAAACCTGTTTTTCATGTATCAGGACGCAACTTGTCTTGTTGAAAGACATGGAAGAATTATGAACCAAAAGCTTGCCTTCCTTGTAGAGAATTAAAACTCGTCGCTTGTTGGCAACCTGGTGACATAGAATAGAAGGATGCATCTGAACTGAAGGCGAAGGCCGTCCGCTTAATTCACACGGAAATTAACCAGGCGCTTTTAAATTTTTAATTGAGAGGGTTGTCGCCGGGAGTACAAACAGGGAGGTTGCCATTTGTCTTATGTTGTGTTCTCCTCGCACTCAGCTGTAACTACAACAAGAGATTGGCTTATAACTACACGACCTTAACATACTGCCTTCCCTTCAATATGCTTCTTCCAGACAAAATCTTCTTCCCCCTCTGTCTCCGGGTTCCATGCACACAGAGAACCGAATGTGTATGTGCGTAGGCAGTAATAAGTCGAATTCCATCATTTTCATGTTAATTCAGTAATCGAATGTGTATGTTTGACCTGCGCCACGATACATGTAGTCGCATATGGGCGCTGATACGCAAGCAAACGTGGCTATGCAGTGAGATCAAACCTTTTACAGAGTCCGGAAAAGTGTTTGAAAACGCGACTTTTGTAGGTTTATATGATATCTTCACCAATTAGAACCTCAGGCACTCTTGTGGTATTTATATATACCACGAGACGACAAAAATAATCCAACGCCAATGAAATTTACGATGCAGAAATTGCCAACTGAAAGATCATATCCGATAGAGACAAATTTGAGGGAGAAGAAGAGCCCCGTAATCACGTTCGTTGGGCCGTCACGCGATGCACATTAGAATCTTGCGGACCCCAACACGATCTTACCAAATACCGACCTAGATCGCAACCGGGCCTATGATGGACTTCCAAATCCAATGCTACTTTGGATATTCTTGATCCCTTAAGTTTTCGATATTCATGCCCGTCTCTGGTGTTAGTTTGGAAGTATTTTAGCGGACAAGCTTACGATATTCAGATCTACGAGTTGGGATCCACTAAAATTGGGTCTGAATCCGGATCGGGAAGTTAGGTGCGCGGATCTTAGTGATAGTTTTTCATGTTTGGTAGATGCATCGCACCTCATCTATAGTTCTTCTCTTTTGTGATTATTAACTTAACAGGAATTAATTAGGCGCATGTCTTTTACACACGTCGGCTAGAAATATTTGGAGAGGAGAATCTAACAAAGGTGGGTCCCGGCTTCAAATCCTGCCTCCGCCAGATGGACAAAAAGTGGTTTGGTGAAAAGATGCTGAAATTAGAATCGTTTTTCTGCAGTCATGTCATGTGATGAACCACCAACCGAGCGTGTGGGGCCTTTGGGGATATTATTACAATTGTCATTCGACTCATTAAATCTTAAGTTACAACTGTTCAAATCTATATATATAACTTCGGAAAGAAGAAATAAATCCTTCAAAACTTGCTAGGCCAAACAAATAATGAAACAAAAAGAAGGATGACATCAGATTGGAGGCGAGAAGCAAGCAAATAACTGCTAGTGGTTTTTCTCTTTTCTCGTAGAAAAAGAAGAAGAACTTGAAGCCATTGCATGTCCCAAAAGGACAGCCTCAAGTAGTGAAATTACATGGTAATCGGCCAAGAATAGGGACGGAACGAGTCCTGCCTCTCGTGTCCTTACCAACTTGTTACAATGTGGGAGCCATTCGCTTTCCAAAAGTAAAAGCGCATTTCTTTTTTCTAAGCATTTCAGAAGAAGGACTAGAAGTCGAAAATAGTTCTCTTCTCGATGTGAACAAACGGATTCATATGGGCCGATGCACATTGTGTTGCCATTGAACTCACACGGTCCGATATGTCCGGTACAGGGCGCCATTAGATTTTAAGGATTTCAATAGGATCCGAAGTCTGACAGTTATAATGTTCCTAAAACAACCAGGGTCCCTTCTCCCACCTATGCGTAGGATTCCACTCATTAACTTGCAGTTGCTCACACATTGACAATTTTTCTGACCACCTACCTGATTCAAAGGTTTCTGGGCGATTGAAAGAAAAATCCTCTTTCGCCTCTAAAATCAGCTTCTTTGGGAAAACCTAGTTTTGTAAAACCAAGTGAAAAAACCTTCACAAACTACCAGGTTTAGTTTCTTGTAGTAAATAAGTTTAAAAACGTTCTACTTCCTTCAATGCAACATGTCATTAACGTGGAATAGAATACCACTGTTCCCTCGAAAGAGGTCAACTTTTAAATTAAAAGAATCCCCCCTAGAGTTTGATAAACTCTGGGAAGCGTATACCTGCGCTTTTAGTTAGTCGATTCCAATATTGGCATGCCAATCATTGTTAAATATGTATTAGTAGTGTATATGGAACGAGTTTCAGGAGAATATCAGCCTATCAGGGTGATTTGTGTCGCCGACTCCAACATGATTTAGCGGTAGCCAAAAGTTATTTTGATGGCATATGGTTAAGGTGCCCCAAAAAAACAAAAAAAAAAATTGCAATTGTGTTTGGATGAGACTCTAAACAAAGTTAAGCTAGTACTTTTCGTGAAAGCCACGTTTTATGAGAACATTAATTTTTAACTATTTTGAGAAAGACGTTTTGCCAAAACTACAAGTCTTTCAGAAACCCGGTTTTCAATGGGTCTGTTGTGGAAGCAATTAAAACAGCGTAAATTTTATTCTTGGCCAAAAAAGTCTGAAACATGAACGTGAATATTTTAAGTGAGCAAGGAACAAGTTTTTTGCTAATGTGCTTGTGGAAAAGATTCAAGCTAGTTCGATGGGCATAGTTTGTATTGTGCTGACTAATTTTAAGGCGTCCGTTGAGCGGAACAACGTGTTTTTGAAGTTGTGGTTTCGCCCTAGAGCATATATTTGAAAAGATATTATCTTCTTCTTCCATGAGACATCAAGCAACACACACGTAGTCGCACTATGTTTTTTTCCATAACAAGAAAAAAAAATATTCCAAAAAAAAAAACACAATATTTAGCAAATATGAAGTTGGGTTTGATGGTGTCGAAGGAAACGTGTTGGTGAGAACTCTTTAACGCTTACTAACTTTGACTACTCATGGAGTTGATATGATACGGAGCAGCAGCTGTGAAGTGGTTTGTAAATTATAAAAACCTTAAGAGGGCATCGCAATACTGACAAAATGTAAAGCCTAAGGGCGTCTTTCGTAAGTAGGTATAAATAACTAGGACGGGTCCTAACGCCAGCAAATTCCATCTCCCACGACAACTTATTATTTCGTGTAATAACATGCAAGCTCCCCGATTCCCGTTGCTCAAGACAACTCAGAGGTGGGACATCCTCTCTATTCCTAATTATTCTATTTGCGTAGCAAAATGAGTTCCTTTTCCAAAACCCTATACATACACGCACTAATTAAATATTAACGAAGGGCAGTGTTGGACAAGAAGTTCGACATGGTATTGAAAGTTGAAACGTTTTCAAAATGATTCAAGCTTCTTTGAGTTCAACGTCATTTTATAAATGTTGTTAGGAATTAAAAAAAAAGAAGAGAGTTTTCAATAAGTTACCGAACATAAAGGCATATATGAATATGAAGACCAAATAAAAAAGTTAAATTTGTATATATATGTCAAACTTATAAAAAAATATGGGTGATTTCGCAATCTGTACTGTGGAAAATACAGTTTACCATGCTATTGATATTTGTATATGTGTACTCCAAAAAGTATTTTAGAATTATTTAGCGTTATGAGCTTCCCAAATTTTTAAAACTATTCAATATTATTCAACAGTAAGGTCTGATATATTACCATAGGATTTTGGGTAACTATTGCAATATATATATATATATATATATATTAATGCACATGCTGCCTTCGTATGGGTGTACATAAATAAAACTTTGTACACATCTGAAGCGCAGAGTTAGCTAGCTCTGTGCTGGATGCAGCAGCTCACTTGCTGACCAAGATCATTGGTTAGGTTACCATGCTGAGAACGCCAAGCTTGTCCCCCAACAGGTGCAGGTGGGTGTGGAGCCCCTAATGCAGGTCAGCTACTGCACTTAACCAGCGGCCGGCGAAGGCCTAAAACCTTTTGGTGTTTGAGGCAGGGCATCAATGGATCTCAACATTTCTGTTGCTCCGTCTCATCCTCCGGTGCCTCTGGGGATAAATGAGGGTGCGATCGGGGAGAAGGGAGGTGTCGTTGGTGCCATGAAAGTTAGGAAGGAATGATGCTGTAGAATGATTCGCATAATGTGTTGAATTATATGAGTAGGGCCTCCAACAGATGTCTTCCTCTCAACCCTTCCTTGTTAATACTAACACAATAATATGACTACCAGCCAGCCAATCCATCTTCGGCTTAACGCGCCCCCATTGCTTTCTTTTTTGCATGTTCCATGTTAAACTTCTTGGATTCCTGGAAACGTTTCCAAGGGTACCCGTACTTTCGCTCGTCTGCATCACGAAATCGCCTCAAAATTGAAAACATGCGCGCTTAATGAAAGAAATCCGTGGGCTTTATTGATTAAATAATAGCGAAAATCTTATTAAATGCTAACTCCATCCCATGCGATAATAATATTGTAAAATTGGGTGCGGATCTAAAAATCTACTGTAGTTAGTGACCATGAAGCAATCGATTTTGAGCAAACCGGGTGTGCCTAAATTTAAAATTTTTGCAAACCATCTTTCCGGCATATCCCCCACATTATTCCCTCCTCCATCGAGAATATACTTTTTAGACTCCTCCCCCCGCATCAGATTCTCCATATTTCTTGTACGCCTTCTCGCCTCTCCCTCTCTGAATCGCTTGCGTTTATAAATTTAAGACAGCCGTAGCTGCTTCCATTCTATAAACGGTGGGTAGTCATCTCCAACCGTCTCTCCGGCGGATCCCGTGCAGAAGCCTTTCGGAAGGCATCGTCCTTGGGGACTGTGAGGCGACCATCTTGCTCTGTGTCGTTTTCCTGATTCGTTAAGAGGAAAGAGGCCTGGAGTAGGAAGACGAAGGAGCTGGAAGTTCTAAAAAATGTTGGTTGAATTGGAAGAAACCGTTCCACCAGTTGAGGAGTCCCTTGTCGACGCCAGCTCTAGACCGAGACGGATTGCTCTCTTCGTGGAGCCTTCGCCTTTCGCGTTAGTATTCTGTGTTATCTTTTGCCCCCGTTTCTCCTGCTTTCTGGTTTGCCTTTTCCTTTTACCTTCTTCTTGAACTATGCTTGAAGCTGGTTCCAAGTTGTCTTTCTTCTTCCCTGCTTTTTCTTCCAGCAATTTGTTGATCATGTTTTGATCCTTATTCCCTTTCTCTGTCCGGCTGGTTTTAATTTGATGTATCTTGTTTTTGTATATTATTTGCTCCATTTGCTTAGTTTCCAAGTCTGTGAGTTCGATATTTTCAAGTCTTTGTTTTTGTGGAACCGGCTTGCCCTGCTTTTGAGTGGAATTAGCTGGAAAAAGTGAACATGTGGGTCTGAACTCAGAAGGAGTGACGTCTGTCTGTTTAAGATTTATAGTAACTGCTATCTAATCTAAGTTATTTAAAAGAAGTATAGAAAAGTTTTTGCCACTTTTCTAAAGTATCAAGTTTGGATACATCCTCGGGTACATACCACAGTTAAGTTTTCTTAGGCGCTAATTGTGTTTAGCAGTCCTTGGCGGCGTCTAAATTTGATTCGTTAGTCTCTCAGGCATGTAATTAACTACTCCAATTTTATAAGAAATTTACCGATACTGAGTTCTCATACCTATGACGATCGACGTCAGTTTCTGCAACCGGCACGTTGCTGCAATCGGCGGGAGGTAGGGTCTGAAAGGCGAGAACTTTTCTGCTTCAATTCTATCGCTTGAAAACAGACCATCATTTGTTTCCAGATGTCTCAGCATTTAGCTCCGACGAGATGCAAGTTTACTTGAATAGCTGAATTGACAAAAAAAGATCGATCTTGAAGTTTTTGCTTTTCTGCAAACTCCATTTATGGAGAGACAAAAGAATAAGAGAGACCCATTCCCTATTTTTTATAGTTGATGCATGTTGGTTATTTGGTGTTGCAGTTATGTCTCTGGGTACAAGAACCGATTTCAGAATTTCATCAAGTATCTGCGTGAAATGGGGGATGAGGTAATGGTTATACTCAGGTCTCTTTATCTATCCTTATGTGCCCCGTTATCAGTTCACTCATCTACCTTTGGGCTTTTGCAATTCTTGCTTTTACGAGTTTTGAGTGATAAAGACTATGTTTTGGGGGAGTTAGCATTTTGGATCTGTTGTTAGACTCAGCAAATGAGAAGATACCTTTGGCATGAGTCAGTTTTTAACAGCTTTTTTTGGGTACATAGTTTTTAACATTTTTTAGTATTTCATTTATAGGTTATCGTGATCACTACTGATAAAGGCGTTCCAGATGAATTTTATGGTGCAAGGGTGATTGGATCTTGGAGGTAAGTGATTGTGATATGTGTTCACCTCTTCTTGTAAATTTGCCAGGATATTGCTGCTAAGTACAAGGGTCATTTGGCAGCAGAAATACAAAGATTGAGGCAGATTTATAAAACATTAAAACTAGTATTTCATACTTGGGTAGGTTCATGGATCACTCACAGAGTGTCCCTGAACACAAATGATTTGCTTCTTTAAGTTTCCGTTTGGCGATTAGAATTGTCACACCTGAGCTTGACAGCCTGCTGAATACTTCAGGGATGAAGACATTTCCACAGAGAATTTTAATTTACTCACAAACTAGACGAAGTCTAAAATTCCCGCCTGCACTTGCGTAAATTTTCATTCCATGAAAGGCTTATTTCAAACCGTTTTATATCCGTCCAATGTCCACTAGTTATTCCCTTTTAAAATCTTGGTTTCATGCTAAGACTGTTTGTAAATTCATATGCATGTAATTAATAAGGTTACTTTTACAACCATGCGATGTTCCCAAATACATTGTCTCAAGCAACCAACAGAGAATCTCTAAGCACTTACATGTTATTTGCAGCTTCCCCTGCCCATGGTACCAAACTGTGCCACTCTCCCTGGCCTTGAGCCCCAGAATCATTTCTGAAGTTGCCAAGTTCAAGCCTGACATAGTCCACGCATCATCACCTGGAGTCATGGTACGCAATAATCTAAAATGAACTTGCTATCCTGTTCGATCACTGTCCACTACTAACTGTTCTTGAACTTTTCAGGTATTTGGTGCACTAGCCATTGCCAAAATGCTAAGCGTTCCCTTGGTGATGTCATATCACACGCATGTTCCAATGTGAGTGGCCCTTCTGTTCTAATATATCATTTAATAAAAGATCAAACATAATTCAGTTAGGCCGCTTTTGAATACCTAATATCCTTCAGAGGAGACTTTTGGTACTAGGAATCTGGGATTGGTATCAGATTTAAAATTGTGGTGCAATCTCTGGGGTTGATCCGGTTTGCTTTCAAGGTCTTGATTGGATTCTTGTTGATCTGTATTGGGTTTCAAATGTGTGAACGTGTGATTGTAAGTTTTTAGCATAGATATTCCACATGCTAAGATCACTTTCCTCGGTCTCATTATTCAACTGCTTCTTGTGTCTGTGACACAGATACATACCAAGATACACATTCAGTTGTCTGGTCAAGCCTATGTGGCAGATAATAAGTATGCCAACTTGTCACATTCATTTCCTTTCTGGTAAAAACTTTATTTGAACAGTTTTAGTTGCTAAACCTACATTTACTTTATGAAGAATTTCTTCACCAGGCTGCGGACCTTACTCTTGTTCCTTCTGTTGCCATTGCTCGAGATCTGCTAGCTGCTGAGGCAACAGAACGTAAGCTTATATCACCAATACTCCACAAATTTCATGCCTAGCTGCCTCTCGCTCACTACTTTGTTATTGTTTCAGCTCACAAAATCCGTCTTTGGAACAAAGGGATTGACTCAAAAAGCTTCCATCCACATTACAGAAGTGAACAGATGCGGATCCGGCTTACGTGAGCAAGATTCCCTTGCTTCTCTTTTATTTTAGTATGTTTTTCTGCCTACAGGCTGCAGAAACTCATTTCTTCTCTGTGATTCAGGAATGGTGAGCCAGAAAAGCCACTGATAATTCATGTGGGACGCTTAGGATTTGAAAAGAGCTTGGATTTTCTTAAACGGTACAATCACATTGCTGGCACTGCTTAAGCTAGAACTTGTTTGATATTTTTTATTTTCCGAAAAAGTTAGCTTGTGATTGTTTTCACTTTTCTGAAGTCGTGACAAATTTTGTAGCTTGATGGACCGACTTCCAGGTGTGAGAATTGCTTTTGTCGGAGATGGACCATACCGGTAAGCGCTAGGTTTTGTCAAATAGCATCTACAAACCATGCACGTAAATTAGAAACTAATACCTTCTACTTTTCTCTGCAGGCCTGAGCTAGAGAAGATGTTCTCTGGCATGCCTGTTGTGTTCACAGGGATGCTGCATGGTGAGGAACTTTCGCAAGCATATGCCAGCGGCGATGTGTTTGTGATGCCCTCAGAGTCCGAAACACTCGGGCAGGTGGTGATGGAGGCTATGTCATCAGGTGTGCCGGTGGTGGCCGCCCGGGCAGGAGGAATACCGGATACTATTCCTGAAGATCAAGACGGAAAGATAAGCTACCTGTTTACTCCTGGTGACGTAGATGACTGCCTCTGCAAAGTGCAGTCACTGCTTACGAATGAAGAGCTGAGAACAACTATGGGGAAAGCTGCCAGAGAAGAGATGGAGAAGTATGATTGGAAAGCAGCAACGTACAAGATAAGAAACGAACAATATAATGCTGCCATTTGGTTCTGGAAGGAGAAAAGGGCTCAAGTACTCAGGCCTCTACAGTGGTTGCTTCAGTTAATAGTTAGATCCCCAGAGGATAAATGTAATTAAATACCTTAATAGATCCACAGATGGATGATTGTCATTGTGCGCTTGATGGTTGATCGTGGTTTTTTTTCTTATTCAATCGCAGTCTGTTTGCTTCATTGTAATTGTAAAACTATGAATAGGAGCAATTGCGACGATATCTTGTATCAACGCAAGTTGTATTCTTTTTCCAAGTTTTTAGCATTGCAGGTTTGCCTATTGAATTGTGCAAGAACTGCAGCCTAAGGCATTGAGCATAAATCTCTTCTTGTTTTCGTTTCTATTAAACAATAAATATCATGCTCACTCCCATTCTATATCCCAGGACGCTAGCGAGGGGCAGTGAGGAGCCGACCCCTGATGGCCTGATCTCTTACTTGGAAGCCCTACTACTCGGAATTGCACCATATAATGACCTTAGGAAACCAATAGAAATATGGTAAATCATCCTCCTTCAGAGTATGCTAATGCTTTGATATAAGACACAATAAATTCACCAAGAACGAAATGAAATTCCTTCTAAGGGATATACTTAATCTAAGATGCACAAACTAATCACCTTCATCAACAGGTTTGACTGCCTGCTCAAACTCCGCATCCATGATTACCCCATTTATTAAGTGTACAATGACCTTTCCTCTTCTGAGATCGACCAGCTTGGAGCGCACATTGTTAACCAACAACATTCCAGTAGAAACCTTGGTGACATCCAATCTAAATCCAGAAATCGAGTACAAGGGAAGCTCTTGACCGGATGACATTTCAACTGACAACAAATGCTGAGGAACTGCACTGAAACCTAATACGCGAGAAAGAACAGCTTCCCTTTCACTTGCAGTCTGCTTATTATCACTGCCGTTAGCCTGCATCTTCAAGATCTCCTCAAAAGCTTGTTCTGATGGTATGAAAACTGTAAAAGGAAGATCGGTCCCAAGCATCTTAATCATTTCTTCACCGAGCAGACCAAGACTGTCGACCTCGAGCCTTTTCCTGAATCTCATTTGCTTGAGGGATAGAGAACCATTTATCTTGAAATTTGCATCAGGAAGCACAATAATTAAAAAGAATAGAACCATAACACAAGAAGAAAACAGGAACAATGCAAGCACCAGAGATGAACATCTACAAAGATGACTTCTTTTGACAGAACGCCTTGATCTTTTCAAGTATGCCATAGCAAGTGTATGGAAACCAGATCACTCTTCGTCCTCCAAGATTATCAAAATCTCACCTCCCTCAGTGAGACTTGCATTCAAAAACTCCTTCATTTCATTATCATCTTTGAAAGTTACAGGCTCACGAAGATCACTGTCCAAGTTATACCAAAGACCATGAATTCTCCGTACTGCAATCCAGTGCCTACTATTCCAAAGCCCGGCAAACCGTTTCACCGGAACGTTGAGCATCAAACCAGTTAAAGTGTCTGGTGATTGGTCAAGGTTGATGGCAGACGCATCATTCCGGCGATCATGCCATACAACCTTCTTACCTTTTCCCTCAAGTGCTGCAATAAGCACATTTACATCATAATTACCAGTTAAACTATTGTGGTGGGGCTTCCAGATTACAGAGGCAATACTCCACGAATCTTCGTTTGTATCATCAACTGCTAGTTTGTCAGCTATGGCATCCAACTCTGCTTTTGTGAATGATTCCTTCACCTAAGCTAATAAGAAATAAAGATACTAAACAGATTTGTTCAAGTAGAAAACAAACTCTCGTTTCATATTCAAAAAATATCTTGAACGACGGAGCAGAACATAAAATTCTATCCGACCACGTTTTCATGTTACGGCAATCACCTAGCTTTTTGTATGCTAATTGGGTAAAAATTTACTCTCGAACAATAGAATATTTTGTTGCTCGCACAGCCTCGTGTAATTGAACAACAAGAGGCCATTACGACCAACGGAAGTATTAGAAAGAAAAGCAAAGAAAAGGAAGAATCCAGGAAAGGAACCATTTTTAGGCAGCAGAATCGGAAACGTACTTCAAAATTCAATTTATTTGGATGGCTAACACAATACGTGCTAAATTAGGAGGACAGATTCCAGGTCAGGTTGAAATGTCGGTTAACTCCTAAATCCCTGTTCTTGTTAATCTGAAAACGTCACTTCATCTCGAACCACTCACCACCACCTTCACTAATTGCTTTAAGGACAAAATAAAACTGCTTTTTCGTTCTTAAAAGAAAACTAAATTTGGTTCGAGCATTTCAACAAGCAACTTGTGGGCGTGAAACTCACGATTAAAACATCGTTGGTGAATACACGATTATTTCTTATGTTACGGGATGAGCAAAGACTGTCAATCTGTCATCGCTCACCAATCTAAACAAGATAACCAAAAAAATTTCGCGTTGTTTGGGCGTAAAATACCCGGAAACAAATTCATCGGAGGTCCAGATCTGACATGGCTATTGGCTATCAGAGAGAGAGAGAGAGAGAGAGAGAGAGAGATTGTTACCTGCAGCAGATTGTTGAGCGCATGTAAGAGGCAGAATTGCAGGCGCTGCTTCTCGTGGTATATTTCTATTTTCTTCTCCATCGGAAAAAGCCGGTCGATCTTTCCCAGTCCCCCTCACCAATGACCCCAAGAGTTCTGCCTCTTTCACTAACTTTCTAATCCCTCGTTCTGGCTTCCATTTAAAACATGTTCCACCAAAGGGAAAGAAGGCCCCCCGCAAAAGAAAAAGTCTGCAATAGGCTCTCGTTTTCAGGGATTTTGCAAAAAAGAGCTCTAAATTGTTCTTTTTAACTTTTCAGCGAACCACATCGAACCCTTCTGCCGGAGCTCTTCATTGACCAAAATGCAGGTAGCAGACGAGTTATGTGAAAATCCCTCCGGTCACCAGACGGACTAGTACACAAGTCGAATAGATCGAACTTGACGTGAGTGAAGAGTTAGTTCATTTTCTTCACAACTATCTGATTAATAAATGCGAACCAAGTTAAGCAAACTGAGTTCAGGAAAGGCTCACTTTCACATGAAATGCATTTGTATAAGTTTTCAAGCTCGAGACCGAAACATGTAATTATAAAGTTAATATATCTAGGAAACAGCTCCTTCTAACAAGTTGTTTTGACGACGGTTCTAAGTTCTATGGCTGCATCGTTGGTTCAAAAGGTTATACAAGATGAGATTGACCGAGGAGAATATCTTTGCTTGAGTTGAAGTTTCACCGTTCACAATTTCACCCCTTTTCTGTTATTTTTGTATGAAAAAGAAGCAAGCAAGAGTTGAACTTGTAAGGGTCCAAACATTGGAAGTCATTGGACCTTCAATTATTCCTTTTTGTGCACCAAACACGATTTGTGTTGGTAAAAAATTGCACGCCATCTGTAAGGTCAAATTTCGTTGTGTCCGAACGTCAATCCCAAACGATCGTTTGTGCTTATTTTAATGGTCTCTCTCCGCAACGACTTGGCTCCACCATTCTATTCTAGCTGTTTGTTCCTTCACGATTCTTCCGGATTCCCAGTCAACAAATAGAACTAAATGCTAGAATATTGTCATTGCTACTGCTTCGTCTTGACACGTATTTATCTTTGTTGCATTAAGAAACATCACCTCATTCCCGAGCTCTTGATTAATATATATACATTTGGCCAGTAAAATCCGATGAGTTTTTTTTTTTTTTTTTTTGGAATATCTGTTTACAGTTTTAATACGTAGGAAACACACAAAAATCGCCGCAGAAAACGGAGTTCTTGATAAAGCTTCGGTTCTCATATCTCGGCTGAACCGCGGGGCGGTAGTGTGTCTATGGCGCGGCGGTGACGTACCGCATGAACTCTGGGTCGCGCTCGAGCAGCGCCATGGTGTCGGGGGCGAGGCACATCTCGACGTCGACGCTCCCGGAGCCATCCCGGCCGGGAAACGCCGACATCTTCCCGTCGAACTTGTTCGCTCGTCCGCTCCTCACAGCCACCGGCGGGCCCCACCCAAAGTCGTTGTTGTACATGGGGAATCTGGCGGAGCTGCCCATGGTTATAGACGCCCCGTCGGCGTTCCCGAGCGGGAACGCCCGCGGCGCCTTCTCCCATTCGTCTACCATCCCCCTGATAGTCGCGTCTCCGTGCTCCACCACCCCGCGGTGGAGCATCCCTGCCGCCCACCCAATCTCCCGCTTGAGGAGATCACCCACCTCGGCGGCCGTCGCGATGCTCTGGATGGCGTTCCCGAAATACTCAGGGTGAAGCGGGGGGTTCAGCCGGTGCCGACAGTTCGCTGCCATCCGGAATGTCGTCCTTTTCGTCGAGGGAAGCCTCCTCGCGCGCGTCACCGACCTCCAGATCTGCGCGCATAACGATTGAAACGACGATACTTCCGCCGTCGGCGACACTCTTCTCGGCCAGCTCGCTGCGCTTGTTGCCCTTTGGCCATTGCAGGACTTGGCCTTTTTCCAAACATCGTTGCTTTCCTTACCCATCACCTCGACCTCCATCATCTCCCTGTTGAAGAGCTTCCCCTTGTTAGCGAGCTCCTTCAGGTCGAGAACCGCCTGCCGGCTGAAGCGGAATATCCGCTCCCTGACCGGAGCCGTCGGAGGAGTCAGGATCTTACCCGGCGCATTACGGCTGCCCTCGAACCGGACTCGGAGAACCGCCGCTGAATCTTTGACGAAGAACCTATGAGTCTCAGGCGGGCGCGAGACCTCGTTCGACCCCCGCGCGATCTCAGCCCAAGTGTTGAAGAAGTTCCAGAAGGATGTGCCGTCGGCGACTGCGTGGTTGACGGTTGCCGCGATGAAGACTCCGTCAGCCAGCACAGACACCTGGACGGCGGCCAGGGGCATGAAATGGCCGTCGTAGCTGACAGCATCGTTGAGGGCAAAAAACTGGCGCACGAATACCGGCACGTCGTTCGGCGCTAAAACGTGGCCGAGCATGACGCTGGGGGCAGCAGCGTGGACGAACGGGACTCCCGAATCGTCGCAATCAACGTAGACGAAGCCGCTGGAGTCGGTCCGGAGGCGGCCGGCGAGCATGGGGAAGTAGACGAGGGTGCGGGAGAGGGCGGCCTTGATGAGTTGGAGAAGGGCGTCCCCGGAGACAGCGGGGCATGTGGGGAAGAGTACGCCCTTCTGAATATAGTTGACGGAGAGCATGGGGAGGTCGGAGGCGGTGAGCTTGGAGAGGCTCGGACGAGTGGGACGCTCGGGGAAGACGGTGCTCTCCGAGAGGAGCGTTACGATTGAACTAGAGTCGGGAAATGCAGTTATGGCCATAGTTTCTTTCTTCTTCTTACTGATCCCTTTTTTTGCCTCCTTGTGGTTGTGCTCGAGGGATGGAGATGCGGTATTTATAGAGACGCTCGATACATCATAGCAAAGGGGAGAGATGCATGAACTTCTAGTTAAGTAGTTGGCAGCAAACTAATATTAATAAGAACACTAGGCAATCTTAACTAGTTTACGTCCTTCGAAGTCCATTTAAGTTGTAAATTACGGGTACATTTTTTTTATTATTATTATTATTATTATGACTTAACTAGGGGAATTGTCACTTGGTCACCATTACCGAGTCTTTAAATAAGTTGAAAATCTAAAGAGGCATACTATATCATCTGAAAATCATCCAGATTTGAGAACTTGGGATTTAGAATCAGATTCTTCCTTTTTCGATTTTAAATCTGCTTTTTCTTTTTCCATACAATAATGCAAAATAAAGATTTCAAGTGTGGATTTTAGGTCTGATTACCGTGAACCTTTTACCATAATCAGCAAAACATGTCACATCATATCTATATGAATTTCAAATTTGAAGTAATCAAACACCTCCTTGCGTCATCATGCCAAGAGGAAGCATGTGGCAACCTCATGATCTCGTTGAACGTGTGGGGGCTTGAAAACATACTAGCCAAAAGATGTGTAGTTTTTCGACAGCCGCCTTTCAAAAGGGTGAGTTGAGCAATTCTTTCCACCATTGGGCGGTCTAATAAGGGGAAAGAAAAAGATGACCATCTCACGCAGCTGATAAAGGAACAGGATTAGGCCTTTCACCACAATTATTCAAAAAAGAAAGGAAAACGTGGCGATGCATTGAAGAAGGGATGTATATATATCCGTCAACGACACGATATCGCTTACGTTTTAGTGCATGATCGGGGGGCATTGCATCATTAGCGACTTTTACTACAAAAAATGTATATACTTGACTTAGACTGAGGAAGAAATTTCAAAAATAATGATATGCTTACATGTTGAGTTGTCCTTGATAGAGCAACACTGGATCATCAAGTTATTGAAGTACAATCTTAAATCCAAGGCAAGTATGTCACCTAGCAGAAATCTGGCAAAATAGTATTCAACGATGGGTTAGGCAGAACCAAGCCCAACTAATGATGAAAATCTACTCAACTGTTCTTAATCAGAAGATTTGCAAACAAATTTTCCTTCTTCCCTTCAGAAACGTTCACCTGGCATCGGTGTTGGAAGGGATATGCTTAAGGCAGGACTCTAATGTTTGCTTATATATTCCATATCCTGTTTTACTCTGTCCCATAATTTTTATTAGGAATAGTATTATAGTAGTAGCATTTAATAGACAAATATAAAAAATTCCATGTTTAAATATTTAGCATCAAGCTTATAACTTTATATATATAACGCCATGTCTGCCGGTTTGAAGTCTTCAAATAAAAAAAAGCCAACGTGAAAAATCACTTGTTATAAATGGACAGTCGAGATCTACTCGCCAAGGATATTTATATCCAATGGATCTGACAGTTATCTTTCAATCGTTTATAAAGAAGAAAAGAAATTGGGAACTCCAACCTCGAGAAGGATAGAGATCTCCAAAATGACGTTAGACAAAATCAACTAGAAGAAAGGCATCGTTATTTGTGGTCGTTGGACATTGCCTAGCTGTAACCAGCAGTCTATCTCGAGATAGATATCTCATTTAACCACGACCGCTTGAGAAGAATCAGTATCTCATATCGATATCTACACAGCCGATAACAGCTTGCGGTGCGGACGCATATAAATTAGTAAATAATCCCAATCCATTTGATCATTTTTTTCTATCCTCTGGTGCCATGGACGGGGCCACGTCCTTGGCAAAATTAAAGTTCAACCGTACTAGCATTCGTGTACCTCCTCCATCCACTCCCCGTCTCTCCTCTTTGATGTCCTCTGTCTTTGATTTCTGAGCCTACAGATACCTCCAACTTGGCCAAGCAAATTAGTTAATGATAGTTCGTAATATATATATATATATATATATATAGAGAGAGAGAGAGAGAGAGGGTAGTATCCTGGTAGAAATCAGGACAGATTCTCTTCCAAATATTTTAAAAAAAATGGATCAGAAGCTATTATCTGTTGAAAGCTAGCTAGTTTCGCCCGTATCTTACTTCATTGACTCCTGCAGTAAAGAAATCCAAGGCTCTTTTCTCGACAGTATTAATTCCTGTTACTTGAGAGTCCTGGCTGTCTTGATGCTATGCTTGCTGTGTTCTCTATTGTAGCAATAAATCAATAGAGGGCAAACTGTTAACAAAATTCCAGTGCCAAAAGAGCACGTGAGACCAAGCAAGCTGGGTCCAGGTTACAGTCTCATCAGGATCCAGCTGGATTTATGTCCTTCACTGGGCATGTATGCCGCCGCCTGGTGGTTACCCACTCAGTTTTTTTGGCACACTAGCTCTAGCAATGCCAGTACGGGGTCTGCAACACAACATTACTTGATACCAACTTGCAGTCGGTCGATGGAGGAGCTAAAAAGTTTGGGCTGAATAGCATTAATTCAAAAACTCATACCATTAAAGGCGTCCATAGATATAAATGAGCAAATGGTTGAAGGCACTAATATGAAAATAAAGAAATGTTGTGATGCTGGTGTGGGCTTTACTGCAAACACCACACCTCGTATCTTCGCCACGGCAGCCAGGATGGGAATGAGTCGGATCCAGAAAGCATAAATTATCTCGAGCATCAACTAACCAGCTATAGGCCAATATATGAGTACATATTTTATGTGTCCCACCAGACCATACCATTTTGCTTGTCAATAGGTCCTTTAAGAGAAGTTTTTGTGTAGTTTGCAAGGGCCAATTGCCTTGTAGATAGATATACATGCTTCCTCCTTTAGTCAATAAGATGCAAAGGGGATCATCAGCCCTGCAAGGTGCTGCACGGGTTAAAGCGGTCAGCCTGTGACACCGTCTCACTTATTTAAAACATCCAACACATTTTATTCCTTGGGTTGATTGTGGAGTGCCTTTTAAATATTCCAATTACTTGAAGACAGGGAAGCAAGATATTTGTTCGTTTAAAACATAAGGAATGACCACATTGAGCGCCAAGCCAGATCGTCATTCAAGCGGGCCAAACATGAACACGGTCAATATATAGCTGGTCATTGGCATATATAAAAAGCGATTCTATAAAAACCCAGACAGTTGACAACATCCGATCCCTGGCCAAGCCAAAGTCAAGATATGTCATATACTAAGGGGGTGTTTCGTAATAGCAACACTCACCTAGCGTTCCCACTAGCAAAAGCCTCCTAATTGTAGTTGTAATAAGCATGACAAAGTGCTCTTGTCATTAGAAAATGGGCTTTTGGCCGATTTATCACCGCTATAGGTCTAGGGCACTCTTGCCGCCATTCTAATCATGATTGATGCGATGTATAGCGGTGGTTCCTGTATGGGTAAATGAACACCGGTGTATGTTACCACCGTTATAGCATTTCTTAAATGCCTATAAGGTGGGTGGAATTTGTGTAATTCTGAAAGCAATTGAGTGACATTTATTTAGGAGAAACACTAAACATATCTTTGTATATGTTCTACCGAGACAGAATTTATAACTTGTTATCCTTTTTGAGTACTCACCCTTTGTCAAAGGAAAGACTGATTCATTCAGATCGACATGAGGGTTTAACTACATTGCACTGCCAGAATCCATGTTGTATATTTGAAACAGGTTGATCTCCTTGCTCTCCCATGTTACAATCCTCTTTGTAGGATTGTGTTCATCTCAGAAGAAAATGTTCAGACTCTTACTCTGATCTATGTAGCATGCATGGTCAACAATAAGGTCTTTGTTTGATCTCCCAAACAGTTTTGAAAAAGCAAAACATCAAATGTTAACTTCCTAACTAGTGGCTGAATAGGAGGAAAGAGGAGCATATAAATGAGAGTATGGATATGCACTAATTTCAAAATTTGAAAAAGCAAAACATCCAATGTTAATTTCCATACTTGTTATGAATCGACTCGCAAATGGCGGTTGTCTGATAATATAGGTTGTATATTTCATGCTTGTTTCGTTGTGCAAGTGGTTAACTTGTTTAACACATTCCTTGATGAGGCTGTCCTGATCCTTCTTGCAAAAAAGAGTCAAGTTTGAACACGTCAAGCTCATTTTTCTCCAATTAGGGTTAACCCTCTCCGGAGATCAACACATTTCACTAACATTCGGTAATCCGCCAAATCGTCCCCCCGACCTTATTTATAACTCACGACTGGCTCAGTGCAGTGGACCGGACACGCGACCCATATACAAAGTAACTTTCATACCTCAACGGAGCCAGCGGACCAACCATCTGCCCAAGAGATGGGGCAGTGGTGGAGCTACGCATAAGTTGCATTAGTAAAAAAAAAATTACTGCATTTATATATTGGTACCTCACTAAATTGTTACTTGTATATATTGGTAGTTCATTAATTCTTCACTTATTTACGTATATGTGCCCCTTGAAGTCCAAACTTTAAACTTTCAATGCTCCACAACTGGCAATGCTGAGCATGTACATAGGCGAGCATCTCCACAATCTTTATCCGCTCAGAGGTGATGAAAGCGAAGCCACCCAATTCTGCCAATCACAGGAACAAGCTGCAGGTTTTTCGAAAGGTGCCACATCTCGGAAGTTCTTTAATTAGAAGCCATTAAACTATGTGATAGACATGTGAACCGAGACTTTCATGGGATGGCCATGGGTATAGATAACGGCACCTCCCACCTCATCAACAAGATCAGCGATGGCTCCTGACGATAGATTTCCCGAAGCATCCTGGAAATAGAATTATGTGGCAAACAAATACAAACACACGCAGCAGAACAATTCATCTCCCAAGATAAAAGAAAAAGGAAAGGAAGATAAGCTCGCTCAAGCAACAATTTTTACCGTGAAAAGAAGAAGAAGAAAAGAAAATTTTCAAATGTTAAAGTTTCAATCTCGAAAAGGCATAAGGGCTAATTACCAAAATTTCATCTCCTAAAACACCAATAGCTTGTCAACCATGAAAAGAAAGGAAAAGATAAGAAACATGTTTGCCCACTAAACCATATCCAATTCCGATGATGAAAAGAGAAAATATCATCCCCGGCCCGTAATGCCTCAATCATATACATATATATATATATATATATATATATATATATATATATATATATATATATATATATATATATAGAGAGAGAGAGAGAGAGAGAGAGAGAGAAGGCCTCGAAGGAGCAGGAAATGAACCCGGGTCGGATCTCCTCCACTCTGATGCCCTTCAAGATGAAGGCCTCGAAGAAACTCGGTTCTTCTCCGGCTCGGTGTTCAAAAACCGGAGTTTCCAATTCATGGCTGCTCGACCCTAGAAACTCCCGCACTCTGTCCATGCTCTCCGGAAAGAGCGAGGGAGGGAGAGAGAGAGGGAGGGAGAGAGAGAGAGAGCGAGGGAACTCAGGCACCAGGTAACTTACGCGGGCTTCATCACTGATAATTTTCTAACCCAGGGAACCGATGCGACGGCGGACGGGCCATCGTGAGCGCGAGCGGTGACCAACGTGCTGGGAAGCTTTGGCTTGGTTTTGCCCATGGTTTAAACCTCAATCCTGCTCAGGCCTTTTTTTTTTTAACGATATCCACACACCTATTGGACTGATGCATTTGCTACACGCATGACCTAATAGGGGTTTAATTGCAATCTACGTACTCTTGACCCAGGCAGTCTATAATTGAGATAAGTTTGGGCCGTACGGTACTCAGGCAATCTTTATTAACAACAAAAAAAAAAAAAACCTTTGATAAAAAATAGTTTTTAAGCAAATCATGGCCGTAAAATATGTCTTGAACTTGTGAGTGCAATGTTCATGCCATCTCATTTGCCAGCAATTTATTATAACAACCCGACCTACTCTTGGGCTCGGGCCCTTGGTTCGACGGATCTCAATCCGCTTCTTAGCAGTTTCGGTTTCAATCCTAAAAAAGTTAGGAACCACGACAATCATCTCATTAAATCCTCATCTTATAAGTTCTTGAAGATCCCTCACAATGTTCGATACGAAACTAAACTTCTGGGATGTTACACTTATATTCACATTTGGACGAGTAATCCGCACAAAAAATAAAATTACACATTTTTGCCTTCTCCGTTTTCTGTTTTTCATACCTATGATGAATAGGAGGGCGTGTTTGAAAGGTTGGGATCTCAAAGTACTTTTGAGTAGGCCTGGGGAAGAATACCTGCAGCGGTGCTTATGCTAGAAGATGCTTTACAAAAGGGCATATCTCCAACTGCTATCACGTGGCACATATTAACTAGAGCAGTATTTAACGATGAGCAGAGAGTGAGCATGGTGCATGACGATGACTCTTATTAGATGCCTTGGTTGTCGATCGTGCGTCTTTGAATTTATCAGTAAAACATCTCCTGGAAGGTGAGCAAGTTATGATGCTGAAGCTTCTTCTGCTTCGTAGTGTGGATTTGTGCACCTCTTTGCGAGCAATCTTGAAGTACACAAACTTTTGCCCTCACAATGCTCACATTTAAGAATGTATTTGCAATTGCGGTAGAGCAGCCCAGGGAACTAACCAGTGTTTGTTTTCCTCTCGTTAGATGGTTAATTTGGAGCTGAGAACGACACGGGTCGGCCTGAGTATGAGCCTGATGCTGCACTCCAAACTGAGCGTCGTTGAACGATTACTTCACGTCAATATGAGGACTAGCCTGATGCTGCTGCAGTTCACAATAACCTTCCCGCTTGAAGAAGCAACTTTACTAGAAGATTACTTCAGAAAGCACTAAAGCAAAGGCTGCTTTTGAGATTACGTTCTTGGTTCAGAATATTCCCAGCTTGTAGCTCATGACATACAATGACATAATAGGTACGTAGCATTGTTTTTCAATTGTTCGTGGATGCCATTCATTTTATGATTTGATAATGACAGCAGGTCATTTTCCTGTACAGGTTCTTATCTTCAAACCTTTTTCGTTCGGACATTGAGTTGATTTTGATCCCAAGGAAGATTGTGTGTAGCTAAGTGGTGCGAGCATTTGTTTGGACTCGGCATCGTCTTGGCTTATGCTCTGTTGTATATGAAGGGTTTAATAGTCTCAGATATTAGCTGAAGTGAGTTTCACCAGCCCTGAAATCCTCAGATTTAATGTCAGAGCTTTATAGGGTCTTAATTGAGATCTTGTCATTTGAAACTGAAAGTTGTGGATTTTAAATTCGATCACCATAAGATTTCAGACCCTCGTTTGATAAAGCTTGGAATTTGATTTGCAGCTAATGCCATATAATAATAACCAAAGATTTAGAACACCCTGATCACTTGGGATTGGTACTTACGTATTAAATGTACTTCCAAATTTATACGTATTGAATATACTTCCATATTGATCTTCTCTAAGTCATCGATCATGTTAATTTTGATTAGTAGGTATTGTCTTTGAATATTTTATTCAGTTTTTGCCTTTTAACAGATGCTTATGCCGAATTCCGATCAAAGGCCTTTATCATTGCAGGACGGATAAATGAGACTTTATGTATGTCATGTCTGAGCAAAGGATACAGAATCAGTTTATCTCATCCATCTTGATAGTCCGTATATGTGCACATCTACTCACACAGTTGTTTTAGCTCATTCATTTTGATATTCCACATTTGAATGCTAGTGCCATTTCAATAGGCTGTCATGACACTTTATCAGCACGACAACACTTTTGCGAACCACTATGCATCGGAAATTGGTCATTTGAGTTACATTTCTTGGCAAGGGCAGAAATATTGTCAAGATGAAGTCAGATGCAAAAGGAAACTATGCTTGTCGTATCAAACCTCAGGTGCAAGAACTCTCTGGGGTGTATTATGTCATGCTACATTGTTGTCAATCTGATCGTTTCACAGGAACGTTGATACATCTCTGCTCTCTGCTCTCCTCTCTCTCGCGCGCTCTCTCTCTTTCTTGTTTGCAGTTCTTTTACTCATATTTTGGTTCTTCTGCCCTTGCAGTATACAGCTGTACAGGCTACAGTATCAATGAAGGCGATCAGCAGCAAGCAAAAGATGCCTTCTTATCCCTCTCATCGCTCCCCCAGCTTTCCACCAGTAAAAACGGAAAAGATATTATGTTAACCCAAATTTTTAAGCGTAAGAACCTAATGTCCGTAATAGCTTTTGAGATCCACTCTATTAACAGCTGTATCTTTTCTGCTGCCCTTTTCTGACCATGATAGAGAATGCATTATGCCGGAAGTATGCATTGTTTACCATCAACATGCTTAAACAGTTGAACTTTGGACTTACTCACAGATGCAAGAGGCAACCCTAACTTTCGACGGCCCATCTGTGTCATGGGCATCTTTTTCGACCAACTGCAATCCAAGTTCATATCCTCTTGCACCAGTGTTCAATGGGTTGCAGCAAACCAGGACTTTCTGTTGGAGTATGGATCGAGGTGATTTTTTACAGCGTCTGTGATGCGTACGCATGTTGACTAGCTGTCGGAAGACCAATTTGAGCCAGTTGCAAGGGCCATAGTGTCACGACCCAATTTTTGACACCAAAAATTTTCTTTCATTTCTATGATAGCGGAAGCAATATTGAGTCATGACCAGAACATAAGACACTGTTTTATTTCAATAATAAAATACTTGGACCCAAACAAAAATAACCACAAATCCCCAAAACCGACGCAGTGTCCAGAATGCCAATGCCCGTCCATCACAAGACTGAGGTCGTCGCTCCAAAGCAAAAGCTATCAAGGACTACCTGTAGATAGAAAGAAGGGTCAGAATTCCTCTGAGTATGAGAAAATCCAGCCATGAATGGAACATGGCCCAAAATAATATTTAGTTTCGTAAACAATTCCAAAAAAGGCCTTATGAACTACAACCATAAGTTTTCCAAAACTTAGCACATATCAGAGTTACATCACATCATCAATGACAGAACGAGGTGTGCACAACCTCCAAAATTTCGTAGGCTTCCAACCGTGGTTCTCTGACAATGTCATGGTCATCGTGCCGAGCAACAGAAATCCCCGTGGGCACTCACGGGCAGAACAGAACATATCTTCACCAGGCGATCCAACGGATCGAGGGTACCTGAAGTGAAGCCTCCTGAGATATCCCAGATCGCCGCTGCAGCAGCATGGCCCCTCTAGGAACCCGGTTTGAGGGACCAGGAGATGTCTCTCCCAACACAGCAGCAGTACCCCGGGCCCTTGTGCCGCCCAATACCCTGTGGGCCCTCCAGTACAGCCAGAGGAGTGTGACCACTACCTTCCGGGACGAAACCAAACACTGGGCAAAACAGAAAGCTCGCACTCGCATAAACCATCGCACAAAGTCCACGTTTCGCCTTCGAATTTCAAAAGTGAGGGTTTGCCAATGCTAGACATCGTCTAGTACCTCTCACAGAAACCGCCCTTAGGCTCGGTTTCCCAGACAAAAACAATAAACCATTTTTTTGATAATGGCCTCCAAACATAGAAACAACATACAGAGTATCACGCCAAAATTTCTCAAATAAAATAACCATTCAAAAGTAAGAGAATTTATACTTTAAATTCTTACAACGTGACTTTCCTCTTCAACTTTTCGAAATTGATTTCAGGACCATCTTTCTGAAATTTTAATTTTAAACACCATTACGAGCATCAACGAGCAATAACACATAACTTTTCATGTGTAATTTATAAAACTACCCTTTGGCAATTTATAAAAACTTAAAGGGTATCGAAACGAAATTTCATATTAAACATCCGTTTCCTATTGAAAAACACTTTCGCAAGCCTCTTTTTGAAGAGGTTTTCAGCAAAAATGTTGCAGCATAGAAGTTATAAAATATATAACAGCTTATCTGAATATTTTGCTAATTAGTGGACCCGTTTTGAAATTTTTCCAACTTGATATAAAAATGAACCACGCTCGTTTTTCTTTCATTTCACCGCTTCGTTTTCTCTCTCCTCACGAGCCTCCTTCCTTTCGTTCAACCGACGGTGGCTTCCACCGTTCTTCCTCACTCAAAACCAGCGAAAAGCGGGACCATGGGGAGAGATCTGTCCTCCTCCCGCAAGCTCCAACGCTCTGGTTTCCCACCGCCGTCCGATGCTCTCAACCACCACCTCCTCCTCTGCTGCTCTCGTTTTTCAGCCCTGCCACCGTGAGGGAGACGACCTCCCCAAACCAGGCATGTCTCTCTCTGCTCCTCCTTCCTTGCGACGAGAATGAACCGGCAGCAAGGAGGACCCTGCTCTTCCAGGCGACAGGGAGAAACCGACTACAATGGGGGACGACATGAGGAAACCTGCCACGTCAAGGTCGTGTTCTCCAATTTCCCCCAAATCACCTCTGCAACATTCCTTGTTTTCCTTATGTCGATCAGAGCAGGCGTTGCTCTCTGTCGACGACACTGAGCAGAGTCTGCTTCTCCTTTTCTGTTGTTGGTTCGGATTCTTTAACGCATCCTTATTACAACTATACATACTTTGTTTAATGTTGGCTTAGTCTCGTTTTCTCACAAGTGAAATAAGCGAAATATAAGAAGAAGGGGAAAACAGCATGATACGAGTCATCGGAGAAGGTTCAATAACCCAACGAAGACTAACATACCTCACCCTTCATACCTCGCATGCTTCGATTTCTTTGAAAAGAACCATAACTTATAATACTATATTTCCATCCCAACATACACTAACTCATGCATAGATTCATATTTATGCATACAAATACAAAGGTCCAAGAAAATCGGAGACGAATCGAAGAACATTGTGTAACATTAACATCATACAACGCCTCATGCATATGTTCATGTCTAGGCGTATACATTCATAAATCCACATTGCATATGTATGTATAAGAACTCAAAATATACAGGCTTCATGCTGCATTCATAACTGAAATTTCCCATACCTATCAAAGTCTGTCACAACCTTCTTGTTCCTCTTTCGCAGTCCCTTTTCTTGATCTTCTGATTCTTTTCCAGCGACCACCCACTTCAACCTCAACGAGAAAGAAAACAAGAATGAGGATGTCTCTCTCTCTCTTTCTCTCAAATCCTCTTGTTGCTGGACTCTCTAGTCGATGGCTGTAGCAATAAGGGATGATTATTTTTCAACCTCTCCCAAGGGAATGAATAACCCGTCAGTTTTTCTTTTCCCTTTCTTTCTCTCAAATTCTCAATTGTTGAGTTTTCTCTTCTATGAAGGCAGTAAAGAAAGGGTTAATTATTGTAAATCAGATCTAAAGAGCCCCCTTCACAACCCTTGTAACTGTCATACGAATTTCTTTTCGTTTCTTTTTTTCATTTCTTTCCATAGTTTCTCTCTTTTTCATTTAATTGGCAGTTTCCATTTCATTTTTGCAGTCATTTAAACCTACCGTTTATGATTTCCTGCTCATAATAACGTTCCCATAATTAAGGAAACTTAATAAAAATCGTGGGTCTTACATCCTTTCCCCCTAAAAAGAAATTTCGTCCTCGAAATTTAAACATACCATATTAAAAGAACTGGGGATAACTCTTTCTCATGTCTTGTTTTGCATGTGTCTTTGTTTTTCATGGGCGTAGCGACTAACATTTGATCAAACATATTCTTTCTTTCTAACTTTAAAATTTCAACAAAGCTCTTAGAAACGAAAGAATGCGATGCACCAGAGTCAAACAGAATATGAGACCAATGAGGTTGTACAAGAAGGGTACCTTCATTCACATCAGTGGATCTCAAATCTTCAACCGTGGTCGCGTAAACTCTCCCAGGTACCTTCTTCTCTACTGGTTGGTTTGCTGCACCTCGCCCCTGTTCTGCCTCTTTCTTCTTCGGGCACTCACGAATAAAATGTCCTCGCCTTCCACAATAGAGACATGCCCCGACCTCTCTGTAACATGGTTTGCCGGGGTGTTGGCGATGACATGTGGGACATTCATCGTCCTGCCTGGATGTTGATGGCCTCTGTCTCTTGAATCTATCCCCTTGGTTCACCTTGTCACTGCGTATGTCTGGCATCGACTTGGATCGCAGAGATTCACTTTTTCTATCTGTCCCATGCATCCTGTTCCAGCCTTCCTCAAGACGTGTGGCCATGTCGATAGCGTCGTCTAGATCTCTTGGACGACTACTAATTACTTGGTTCTGCAACCCGTCTTTAAGTCCTCTGACGAACTTGTTTGCTCGGTCCGCATCAGCAGTATACACATGGGGGCAATACTTTTCCAGATGTCTGAATTTGACGACGTATTCGTGCAGACTCAAACTCCCTTGCTGAAGCTCCAAGAATTCTTGCATGCGTTTCTCCCGTGTGAAGGTTGGGATGTAGGCATGTGTGAAGGCTTCCTTGAATTCTCCCCAGGTCGCTTCGTGATTTGCGAACTTCACCTCACGTTGCGTTCGCCACCATTCCTTAGCATCTCCTTTTAGCATAAAAGTTCCATATCGAACCTTCTTGTTGTCAGGCACTTCGAGGGTGGTAAAGATCTCCTCAGTTTCTATTATCCACTGTTCAGCATCGTCCGCACTGCCTTTCCCATGAAACTTCGGAGGGTGCAAGCTCATAAACTGTTGGTGAGTTACTCCCCTTGCCTCACCATTCGTCGTTCTGTTTGTATCCGTACTTGTTCCTCCTGAAGAAGTATTTTGCGTCATGCCATACATCAATCCTGTCATCATCTGCAAAGTGTTCATGATGAATGTCTGTTGTTGTTGGATGTTTCTACCAGGCGTCCTAGGTCTAGTAGGATGAGCCTCTGTGTTTCGGTTCCCGTTGTTGCGAGGAGTTCTCCTTCCTCCACTAACACTCCCTCCTCTAGTGCGTGCCATTGAACTACACCGCACAGAGGAAACAAATATGAATACGTAAAGCAATTCATTAGAACTACCACAAAAATATGAAACTCAATATTCACGTCGAAATCTAAACACCCTTCTTTAACAGGTTTGGATAACACTTCCTCTGCTTGTGATCTACATTGGCATTGGACATGGACTCTAGACACTGTGCTCTGATACCAAAGTTGTCACGACCCAATTTTTGACACCAAAAATTTTCTTTCATTTCTATGATAGCGGAAGCAATATTGAGTCATGACCAGAACATAAGACACTGTTTTATTTCAATAATAAAATACTTGGACCCAAACAAAAATAACCACAAATCCCCAAAACCGACGCAGTGTCCAGAATGCCAATGTCCGTCCATCACAAGACTGAGGTCGTCGCTCCAAAGCAAAAGCTATCAAGGACTACCTGTAGATAGAAAGAAGGGTCAGAATTCCTCTGAGTATGAGAAAATCCAGCCATGAATGGAACATGGCCCAAAATAATATTTAGTTTCGTAAACAATTCCAAAAAAGGCCTTATGAACTACAACCATAAGTTTTCCAAAACTTAGCACATATCAGAGTTACATCACATCATCAATGACAGAACGAGGTGTGCACAACCTCCAAAATTTCGTAGGCTTCCAACCGTGGTTCTCTGACAATGTCATGGTCATCGTGCCGAGCAACAGAAATCCCCGTGGGCACTCACGGGCAGAACAGAACATATCTTCACCAGGCGATCCAACGGATCGAGGGTACCTGAAGTGAAGCCTCCTGAGATATCCCAGATCGCCGCTGCAGCAGCATGGCCCCTCTAGGAACCCGGTTTGAGGGACCAGGAGATGTCTCTCCCAACACAGCAGCAGTACCCCGGGCCCTTGTGCCGCCCAATACCCTGTGGGCCCTCCAGTACAGCCAGAGGAGTGTGACCACTACCTCCCGGGACGAAACCAAACACTGGGCAAAACAGAAAGCTCGCACTCGCATAAACCATCGCACAAAGTCCACGTTTCGCCTTCGAATTTCAAAAGTGAGGGTTTGCAAATGCTAGACATCGTCTAGTACCTCTCACAGAAACCGCCCTTAGGCTCGGTTTCCCAGACAGAAACAATAAACCATTTTTTTGATAATGGCCTCCAAACATAGAAACAACATACAGACTATCACGCCAAAATTTCTCAAATAAAATAACCATTCAAAAGTAAGAGAATTTATACTTTAAATTCTTACAACGTGACTTTCCTCTTCAACTTTTCGAAATTGATTTCAGGACCATCTTTCTGAAATTTTAAACACCATTACGAGCATCAACGAGCAATAACACATAACTTTTCATGTGTAATTTATAAAACTACCCTTTGGCAATTTATAAAAACTTAAAGGGTATCGAAACGAAATTTCATATTAAACATCCGTTTCCTATTGAAAAACACTTTCGCAAGCCTCTTTTTGAAGAGGTTTTTAGCAAAAATGTTGCAGCATAGAAGTTATAAAATATATAACAGCTTATCTGAATATTTTGCTAATTAGTGGACCCGTTTTGAAATTTTTCCAACTTGATATAAAAATGAACCACGCTCGTTTTTCTTTCATTTCACCGCTTCGTTTTCTCTCTCCTCACGAGCCTCCTTCCTTTCGTTCAACCGACGGTGGCTTCCACCGTTCTTCCTCACTCAAAACCAGCGAAAAGCGGGACCATGGGGAGAGATCTGTCCTCCTCCCGCAAGCTCCAACGCTCTGGTTTCCCACCGCCGTCCGATGCTCTCAACCACCACCTCCTCCTCTGCTGCTCTCGTTTTTCAGCCCTGCCACCGTGAGGGAGACGACCTCCCCAAACCAGGCATGTCTCTCTCTGCTCCTCCTTCCTTGCGACGAGAATGAACCGGCAGCAAGGAGGACCCTGCTCTTCCAGGCGACAGGGAGAAACCGACTACAATGGGGGACGACATGAGGAAACCTGCCACGTCAAGGTCGTGTTCTCCAATTTCCCCCAAATCACCTCTGCAACATTCCTTGTTTTCCTTATGTCGATCAGAGCAGGCGTTGCTCTCTGTCGACGACACTGAGCAGAGTCTGCTTCTCCTTTTCTGTTGTTGGTTCGGATTCTTTAACGCATCCTTATTACAACTATACATACTTTGTTTAATGTTGGCTTAGTCTCGTTTTCTCACAAGTTAAATAAGCGAAATATAAGAAGGGGAAAACAGCATGATACGAGTCATCGGAGAAGGTTCAATAACCCAACGAAGACTAACATACCTCACCCTTCATACCTCGCATGCTTCGATTTCTTTGAAAAGAACCATAACTTATAATACTATATTTCCATCCCAACATACACTAACTCATGCATAGATTCATATTTATGCATACAAATACAAAGGTCCAAGAAAATCGGAGACGAATCGAAGAACATTGTGTAACATTAACATCATACAACGCCTCATGCATATGTTCATGTCTAGGCGTATACATTCATAAATCCACATTGCATATGTATGTATAAGAACTCAAAATATACAGGCTTCATGCTGCATTCATAACTGAAATTTCCCATACCTATCAAAGTCTGTCACAACCTTCTTGTTCCTCTTTCGCAGTCCCTTTTCTTGATCTTCTGATTCTTTTCTAGCGACCACCCACTTCAACCTCAACGAGAAAGAAAACAAGAATGAGGATGTCTCTCTCTCTCTCTCTCTCAAATCCTCTTGTTGCTGGACTCTCTAGTCGATGGCTGTAGCAATAAGGGATGATTATTTTTCAACCTCTCCCAAGGGAATGAATAACCCGTCAGTTTTTCTTTTCCCTTTCTTTCTCTCAAATTCTCAATTGTTGAGTTTTCTCTTCTATGAAGGCAGTAAAGAAAGGGTTAATTATTGTAAATCAGATCTAAAGAGCCCCCTTCACAACCCTTGTAACTGTCATACGAATTTCTTTTCGTTTCTTTTTTTCATTTCTTTCCATAGTTTCTCTCTTTTTCATTTAATTGGCAGTTTCCATTTCATTTTTGCAGTCATTTAAACCTACCGTTTATGTTTTCCTGCTCATAATAACGTTCCCATAATTAAGGAAACTTAATAAAAATCGTGGGTCTTACATCCTTTCCCCCTAAAAAGAAATTTCGTCCTCGAAATTTAAACATACCATATTAAAAGAACTGGGGATAACTCTTTCTCATGTCTTGTTTTGCATGTGTCTTTGTTTTTCATGGGCGTAGCGACTAACATTTGATCAAACATATTCTTTCTTTCTAACTTTAAAATTTCAACAAAGCTCTTAGAAACGAAAGAATGCGATGCACCAGAGTCAAACAGAATATGAGACCAATGAGGTTGTACAAGAAGGGTACCTTCATTCACATCAGTGGATCTCAAATCTTCAACCGTGGTCGCGTAAACTCTCCCAGGTACCTTCTTCTCTACTGGTTGGTTTGCTGCACCTCGCCCCTGTTCTGCCTCTTTCTTCTTCGGGCACTCACGAATAAAATGTCCTCGCCTTCCACAATAGAGACATGCCCCGACCTCTCTGTAACATGGTTTGCCGGGGTGTTGGCGATGACATGTGGGACATTCATCGTCCT
Source organism: Nymphaea colorata (assembly GCF_008831285.2). Taxonomy (NCBI): domain Eukaryota; kingdom Viridiplantae; phylum Streptophyta; class Magnoliopsida; order Nymphaeales; family Nymphaeaceae; genus Nymphaea; species Nymphaea colorata. The sequence goes on from NC_045143.1 coordinate 16,179,228, forward strand.
GCCTGGATGTTGATGGCCTCTGTCTCTTGAATCTATCCCCTTGGTTCACCTTGTCACTGCGTATGTCTGGCATCGACTTGGATCGCAGAGATTCACTTTTTCTATCTGTCCCATGCATCCTGTTCCAGCCTTCCTCAAGACGTGTGGCCATGTCGATAGCGTCGTCTAGATCTCTTGGACGACTACTAATTACTTGGTTCTGCAACCCGTCTTTAAGTCCTCTGACGAACTTGTTTGCTCGGTCCGCATCAGCAGTATACACATGGGGGCAATACTTTTCCAGATGTCTGAATTTGACGACGTATTCGTGCAGACTCAAACTCCCTTGCTGAAGCTCCAAGAATTCTTGCATGTGTTTCTCCCGTGTGAAGGTTGGGATGTAGGCATGTGTGAAGGCTTCCTTGAATTCTCCCCAGGTCGCTTCGTGATTTGCGAACTTCACCTCACGTTGCGTTCGCCACCATTCCTTAGCATCTCCTTTTAGCATAAAAGTTCCATATCGAACCTTCTTGTTGTCAGGCACTTCGAGGGTGGTAAAGATCTCCTCAGTTTCTATTATCCACTGTTCAGCATCGTCCGCACTGCCTTTCCCATGAAACTTCGGAGGGTGCAAGCTCATAAACTGTTGGTGAGTTACTCCCCTTGCCTCACCATTCGTCGTTCTGTTTGTATCCGTACTTGTTCCTCCTGAAGAAGTATTTTGCGTCATGCCATACATCAATCCTGTCATCATCTGCAAAGTGTTCATGATGAATGTCTGTTGTTGTTGGATGTTTCTACCATGCGTCCTAGGTCTAGTAGGATGAGCCTCTGTGTTTCGGTTCCCGTTGTTGCGAGGAGTTCTCCTTCCTCCACTAACACTCCCTCCTCTAGTGCGTGCCATTGAACTACACCGCACAGAGGAAACAAATATGAATACGTAAAGCAATTCATTAGAACTACCACAAAAATATGAAACTCAATATTCACGTCGAAATCTAAACACCCTTCTTTAACAGGTTTGGATAACACTTCCTCTGCTTGTGATCTACATTGGCATTGGACATGGACTCTAGACACTGTGCTCTGATACCAAAGTTGTCACGACCCAATTTTTGACACCAAAAATTTTCTTTCATTTCTATGATAGCGGAAGCAATATTGAGTCATGACCAGAACATAAGACACTGTTTTATTTCAATAATAAAATACTTGGACCCAAACAAAAATAACCACAAATCCCCAAAACCGACGCAGTGTCCAGAATGCCAATGCCCGTCCATCACAAGACTGAGGTCGTCGCTCCAAAGCAAAAGCTATCAAGGACTACCTGTAGATAGAAAGAAGGGTCAGAATTCCTCTGAGTATGAGAAAATCCAACCATGAATGGAACATGGCCCAAAATAATATTTAGTTTCGTAAACAATTCCAAAAAAGGCCTTATGAACTACAACCATAAGTTTTCCAAAACTTAGCACATATCAGAGTTACATCACATCATCAATGACAGAACGAGGTGTGCACAACCTCCAAAATTTCGTAGGCTTCCAACCGTGGTTCTCTGACAATGTCATGGTCATCGTGCCGAGCAACAGAAATCCCCGTGGGCACTCACGGGCAGAACAGAACATATCTTCACCAGGCGATCCAACGGATCGAGGGTACCTGAAGTGAAGCCTCCTGAGATATCCCAGATCGCCGCTGCAGCAGCATGGCCCCTCTAGGAACCCGGTTTGAGGGACCAGGAGATGTCTCTCCCAACACAGCAGCAGTACCCCGGGCCCTTGTGCCGCCCAATACCCTGTGGGCCCTCCAGTACAGCCAGAGGAGTGTGACCACTACCTCCCGGGACGAAACCAAACACTGGGCAAAACAGAAAGCTCGCACTCGCATAAATCATCGCACAAAGTCCACGTTTCGCCTTCGAATTTCAAAAGTGAGGGTTTGCCAATGCTAGACATCGTCTAGTACCTCTCACAGAAACCGCCCTTAGGCTCGGTTTCCCAGACAGAAACAATAAACCATTTTTTTGATAATGGCCTCCAAACATAGAAACAACATACAGACTATCACGCCAAAATTTCTCAAATAAAATAACCATTCAAAAATAAGAGAATTTATACTTTAAATTCTTACAACGTGACTTTCCTCTTCAACTTTTCGAAATTGATTTCAGGACCATCTTTCTGAAATTTTAAACACCATTACGAGCATCAACGAGCAATAACACATAACTTTTCATGTGTAATTTATAAAACTACCCTTTGGCAATTTATAAAAACTTAAAGGGTATCGAAACGAAATTTCATATTAAACATCTGTTTCCTATTGAAAAACACTTTCGCAAGCCTCTTTTTGAAGAGGTTTTTAGCAAAAATGTTGCAGCATAGAAGTTATAAAATATATAACAGCTTATCTGAATATTTTGCTAATTAGTGGACCCGTTTTGAAATTTTTCCAACTTGATATAAAAATGAACCACGCTCGTTTTTCTTTCATTTCACCGCTTCGTTTTCTCTCTCCTCACGAGCCTCCTTCCTTTCGTTCAACCGACGGTGGCTTCCACCGTTCTTCCTCACTCAAAACCAGCGAAAAGCGGGACCATGGGGAGAGATCTGTCCTCCTCCCGCAAGCTCCAACGCTCTGGTTTCCCACCGCCGTCCGATGCTCTCAACCACCACCTCCTCCTCTGCTGCTCTCGTTTTTCAGCCCTGCCACCGTGAGGGAGACGACCTCCCCAAACCAGGCATGTCTCTCTCTGCTCCTCCTTCCTTGCGACGAGAATGAACCGGCAGCAAGGAGGACCCTGCTCTTCCAGGCGACAGGGAGAAACCGACTACAATGGGGGACGACATGAGGAAACCTGCCACGTCAAGGTCGTGTTCTCCAATTTCCCCCAAATCACCTCTGCAACATTCCTTGTTTTCCTTATGTCGATCAGAGCAGGCGTTGCTCTCTGTCGACGACACTGAGCAGAGTCTGCTTCTCCTTTTCTGTTGTTGGTTCGGATTCTTTAACGCATCCTTATTACAACTATACATACTTTGTTTAATGTTGGCTTAGTCTCGTTTTCTCACAAGTGAAATAAGCGAAATATAAGAAGAAGGGGAAAACAGCATGATACGAGTCATCGGAGAAGGTTCAATAACCCAACGAAGACTAACATACCTCACCCTTCATACCTCGCATGCTTCGATTTCTTTGAAAAGAACCATAACTTATAATACTATATTTCCATCCCAACATACACTAACTCATGCATAGATTCATATTTATGCATACAAATACAAAGGTCCAAGAAAATCGGAGACGAATCGAAGAACATTGTGTAACATTAACATCATACAACGCCTCATGCATATGTTCATGTCTAGGCGTATACATTCATAAATCCACATTGCATATGTATGTATAAGAACTCAAAATATACAGGCTTCATGCTGCATTCATAACTGAAATTTCCCATACCTATCAAAGTCTGTCACAACCTTCTTGTTCCTCTTTCGCAGTCCCTTTTCTTGATCTTCTGATTCTTTTCCAGCGACCACCCACTTCAACCTCAACGAGAAAGAAAACAAGAATGAGGATGTCTCTCTCTCTCTTTCTCTCAAATCCTCTTGTTGCTGGACTCTCTAAGTCGATGGCTGTAGCAATAAGGGATGATTATTTTTCAACCTCTCCCAAGGGAATGAATAACCCGTCAGTTTTTCTTTTCCCTTTCTTTCTCTCAAATTCTCAATTGTTGAGTTTTCTCTTCTATGAAGGCAGTAAAGAAAGGGTTAATTATTGTAAATCAGATCTAAAGAGCCCCCTTCACAACCCTTGTAACTGTCATACGAATTTCTTTTCGTTTCTTTTTTTCATTTCTTTCCATAGTTTCTCTCTTTTTCATTTAATTGGCAGTTTCCATTTCATTTTTGCAGTCATTTAAACCTACCGTTTATGATTTCCTGCTCATAATAACGTTCCCATAATTAAGGAAACTTAATAAAAATCGTGGGTCTTACACATAGTCTGTGCAGACCTGCTTCACTATTGCACCAAAGGCCCTTCTGAGCTGTTGGTCATGTACGTTTTATGCTTGTTCATTCAAAAAGTTGGTTTCCTGCGCATCTAGGAATTTAAAAGTCAGTATCATTTAAGTTGGTTTCCTGCGCACCTTCATTCCGTCTAGGAAGTTATTTGTCTGCCGGGATTTATGAATTCATGAGAGTTCCTTACTTCATCTATATACCAAACTAGACAAGCAGCATCTCTGCAGATGAAGCTAGTCGTGAGCAAGACGACAGACAGCGGTCTTTGAATTCGTATTTTCTTTCCATCCAACTGAAGGAGCAAGAGTTCGAATTAAGAATATGAAGTCAATTACATTCATATACATTGGTTGCACGCAAGGACATCGACGTAATTGAAGTTTCAATGGCATAATTGAGCTGCAACAGGCTACATTGTCCACTCGGTAATCTGATATGTGCTTAAAAGTGTCTTGTCGTTTTGAAATTGATGGAAATGCTCAGTTAAAGCTTCCTATCGGTCTCTTGTACTTGTACCAGCTTGAAATGCACAAGTACACCAAGAAATTCAGTACACTCAAGACCACAAGTAACAAAAAGAAGTAATCAAGATGGCCATGGTTGAGATTATTAGGTATCCAACCCAATTTCCCGTGGCGCGTGGTCACCTTAGTCACTATAGTTACCAGGAGTGTGCTCAAGTAGTTTCCCAATGCAATTGTAGTGAGTGACAATGCGCTGCACATGCTTCTCATGGCATCTGGTGCCTGATCATAGAAAAACTCCAACTGCCCAATGAATGTGAAGACCTCTGCAGCACCGATAAGAAAGTATTGAGGAACTTGCCAGAAAATTGACATCGGCATTTGCTTCAGATCGTAGTAGTTATGCTTCTTTACCAAATCGAGTCTGACAATCTCAACAATGGCTGCCACGACCATGGAGAAGATAGAGATCACGAGTCCAATTCCCATGCGCTGAAGCTGTGTGAATCCTCTCTCATGGCCAGTGTACTTTCTAGCGAATGGTACAATTAGACGATCATAGATTGGAACCCAGGTGATCACACTGATCGTATCGAATACTGAGAGAGATGCGGCTGGGATGTCGAAGTTTGGTCCCATGCTGGGATCCATCTTGTCACCTTGTTCTACAAAGAGTGTGGACATCTGACTGTATACCGTGGCAAAGACGATCCCGCTCGCCCAGACAGGAAGAATCCTGATGATAGATTTCAGCTCCTCTACCTGTGTCACCGTGCAAAGTTTCCATGGGTTATGGGTGCCTTTCACCTGATCATGTTCTGTCTGAACAGCTGCCTTGTCAAAAAACCTGCATAGATTTTTGTAATTTTGTAAACTTTGAATAACAACAAATCCATGCTCAGCACGCTTCCGGCTATGATTGGCGATAATGAATCAAACCAGCAGTATCATGCTAACAACTATGTATATGTGAACATGCAGTATATGCTCGTGAAAATTTGCCTTCTGATATTTAGCCTCTTCTGTGTTCATCTTCCCTGTCCCTTTTTTCCTACCTTCGTCCAATACTCAAGGGGGAAAAGGAAAAAATTAACAGACGGACGGTCGACACTTTAGTAATCAAGCATAACATAGTTTGAACACGAAGAACTCCCTAGTATATAAAATAAACAAATATGCAAACTGAAGGAGTACCTTTTTGTTAATGTAGACTACTACCAAGGTCATATGTTCACGAAGAGGATTTTAAATTCTAAAAGTTGCAGACAGGGAGGACTAAAGCAAATAGTAAAGCAAGATGTATAAATAAGCTACACAGATTTGGCGATCTAAGCTGCAAAATCTGATCTAAACCCCACTGGACATGAAAATTAGTGGACGTACCCAAATTGTTTTGTATGATCAAGCTTTCTGCTCCCTTGAATTCCAGATTCGGCATCTTCAGTGTCATATAACAGAGACTTATCAGAAGGTACCTTCAAATTGTACTTCCTCAATGATGCAACCAGGACCTGAGCAATACGTGTCAAGGGGCTACCTCCGGGTTTTTGATTCCGATACAATCTTGAGCCAGAAAAGAAAGAAACAATAGCAACTGCCATTAAAACTGCCGGAATTCCAAAACCCCAGCCCCATCCCACATGCTCCTGGATGTAGACCAACACAGATGAGGCGATGAGAGCGCCAATATTGATTGAAAAGTAGAACCAATTGAAGAAGGAGCTTTTCCATTTCTTTTCTTTTTCATCAGTTTCATCAAACTGGTCTGCACCAAATGACGAGACGCAGGGCTTGATTCCACCAGTCCCTAGAGCAATTAGATAAAGAGCCACAAAGAACACTGCCACGTTTTCTTCTTTTGCATGGCATGTGCCTCTGTGACATTCAGGTTTTAAACCATTTACTGATGCAGATAAAGTCAACAATGTCATTCCCTGCAGCCAAACTAGTTTTTCTTTCAGTTTCTTCAAACAAGTGAATATGAATGTAATGCATTGATTCATGTCTTCAATAGAACACAGTAACGCCATAGCATGTAAATGAACCTTACCGAAACATAGATGGAAGAGAAAATAGCAATAACCCAAAATCGCCCCAAATATGCATCAGCTAAAAAGGCTCCAATCAGTGTAGTTATGTAGCATGTTCCCGACCAGTTCGTGATATTATTGGCTGCCTGAGCACTTCCCTGGTTAAGACGATTGATCAAATAGTTCACCAGATTGGTGCTCATCCCATAGTATGCCAATCTTTCACAGCACTCATTTCCTGTAAAATGGCCACGCAAATCACAATACTATACATGAAACCGCAACACTTTTTTGCACAAAATAAGCTTTCAAAAATTGTACCTAATATGAAGGGGCAAGTCTTCCAAGTTCCTGTTTTGCTTTTCACGGCACGGTTGCCTTTCATATCTACAGTTCCATCTCCTGTGTATATATCGTTTTCTGCCATATGCGCTTAACCGGATGGTCCGGAAGTTCCGTACAGTTACTTCCTTCTGCGATTGAGAGTCGGCGATGAAACATTAGAGCATATGACTAGGGAGACAATTTCTGGGCCGTGCAGTTCAGAATTGTATGTAACAAGAGCAGAATTTTACATATTATGGAACCAGAACCCTGAGCAATGGAATTGTGAGTCCTATGGTACGGGGAATCGTGATTCCCATATGTATGCAAGGGATAGTGATTTTCAGTATCTTGTTTGTGCTTGCTAGGAAACGCGATTTTTACCAGTTCTAATCATTTTGATTGACTGTTTCAGGGCTACAAAAACCGTTCTGCCACAAAACAGCCTGATCACCCAACGTGTACCAGCAAAAACTTAAAGTCAGATGGGGGGAAAAAAGAAAAGGAAAGAAAACTCCCGGGCAGACAGGACCGTGGGCTTTGGCCTTGAAGACCAGCTAGCTCGTGTCCCTCTACAATCCTGTCATCATTTCCATGCCATCGTGAACGGCGTGCTGAATGAATCCTGAATGGATCCTATTCAACGTAAAATACGATATATATATGTACTATCAGGTACTAAAGTTGATTTAAGACGGGATTGACAATAAGATGATGCAAAAGTATCTGAAGGAATAGCAGCAAAAATTCCCTTTCAGTTACCTGAAGATTTTAATCAACCTCCTTCTGTAAATGCCCCAACCTCTACTCAGAGAGTCACTGCAAACCCAAACCGAACTATAAATTCTTCAACGACCATATAATAAGCAAGCAAACGAAGTTATAACAGAGATGGATCCCAAACCTCTACGGCAAAGCAATGAAGACAGAGGTTGGTAGCATTTATAGGCATGAAACTGATCCCTAAATTCTATCCGCCTAAATGTGAGTCATAATAAACTTCCGTCAAGCAATTGGCAACACTGATTGAAAAAAAATGACTGAATCTAAGGAAAAGAAAATGCACATACTGCATATTCTGCCGACATCATTAGGCGCGCGGTCAAATTCAAGATGAAACGATGCAAAGCAAGACGACCATTTAAGCGAGACAATGGAAATAGAAGAGTTTTGCTTCTATAGATTGGCCAGAGACTTGGAGTCTTCACAGAACGACAAACATGGTGACAGAACAACGTCACTTGTTGATGAGACAAAAAATGATGTGGACACTATTGAAGCAGATACTTGTTACACATGCCCACGGTTTAAGTTTTTTATCATTTTTCATCCATCCCCACTACGAAAACAAGAACAATTTTCATGTTTATGGGAAACGGAAAGAGCGACACCAATGACCAACCTCTTGTTGAGATTCTTGGAACGACGCGTGAAACTTTGACAGATCTGCACACCAAAAACTGAAACGATTGGGTCCCTAACTTAGTGTTCCACCAGATGAGTAGAGGTTGCAGTCTGAACGGTGGACTTCTACCACTCTTTCGCTTGGCTTCGTTGTGATTCATGGACCAGCAAGGAGTAAACGACCTCCACTTTAGTCCACCATATTTGTCTGTTGGCGTGCCGTAGTCAAGGGAAAAGACGGGAGCTTCCAATAATTTTCAGATGACTGCAGAATTTAACATTGGGTTCCTGTGCGCCCGAATGTAGATTATATGAGGAAGGAAAAAGGGGAAAAGGCTCCCAAACCGAACCTTTTTCTGTCAATGAAACAAACCTTAGCCTTATCATCTAGTTTACGTAAAAAGGAGAAAAGTTTGGAACACAGTATCTTAACATTTTTTCTTCCGAAACTTGTTCACAAAGACAAAGCTTCAGTGGTAAGAAATCCGGCCGCTAAAACTTTTGGAGCATTGGTGTCATTCATGCACATCTCCGTCAGTCGAGATTTGTGATTTCAAACTCAAGGTAAGCTGATCATTTTCCCTTTTTAATTGTGGTCAAGACTCGGCCCCTAAACTTTAGGATGTGAGATGATGCCTTGGGAGCCAAATTTCTACCGTTTTCAGGCTTGCTTGGTTTGCTGTCTAGGAGTAACTCTTACAGAAATGGAACCAAAGATTGGACTTTCACCCCGACTAACTATTTTATGCTCCTTCAAACTTGATACTGTTGAAGACTCTTCAAAAGTTGGGAGTTGACATGAAAAGCATCCGCCATTTTTTTTTTCTTTTTTTGACAGTAGCGAAATCTTAGCGTGTTTTCTACTACTGCCAAAAACTTTAATCCGCGTTTTAGAGAATTTTTCTTTTCGCTGTTCTCCAAAGCTGGGACCGAGCCTTTTTCCTTTTTTACGGAATAAACACGGACACCTAAACGGCCTAAGTTACAGTAGCTCTTATCGTGTCGAATTGGATTCGGACCCCACTTTTAAATGTTTAGCCTCCTCCTTTTCGGAAAGATTTACGTCCCTATTTGGCAAGCATGTTTGCTTGAAAACCGTACAAATTCGAAAATACATTTGCTTACGTGATGTTAGCGGAATCCTGCTTGAAACTCGAATCCATTTTCCAGTCATTCGGTGGCCAGCTAAAGTGGTTTTCATGTCGGAAAAATATAAATTAGGCATCAAAGACATGCTTCATGATGAGCAAATCGGATGGTAAGCCAAAATTATGGGAGGTTCCATTTCTAACCTCTTACTGGATCTAATGTTTTTGGCATAACTTTTGTGTGCGGATCTAACGACAGTCCATGCCCAATCCTTTTGTAATTGAAAGGAAACTTCATCAACGCAACCACATAATGTATTTGCTTTATCGAGATACGTGAAGAAAGTTAAGACAAATCACATTAATTAACTGGTCGTATTCAACGAAAAGTTCAAGGGGCTTTTGCAAGATTCTTTTTGTATATTGGGCTGCACGCGGTTGCTTTGTTCGGCTTTCACTTTGCTAACGAAGATTGTCACGGCCTCTCGTCCTTTATGTTCGCTTCGGGGACACTGTTGGTTTGCAACTTTGCTTGTTAATGCTTTTCCTTTAATGTTTACATGTTCAGCATCTTGGTTCTATGTACACTCAAATCCTTCAACCCACCTCGAGAGAGAAAAAGACGACAATCAAGCAAAATGATTGACATGGCGTGAGAGAGAGAGTGGATGTCACCAAGTCAGCGTTTCTAATGTAAACCCAAGCTCAGACGTGTTTCCGCCCGACCCCAACTTGGTTGTACTTGTCCAAAAAAAAGAAAAGCTGCCGCGTTGAGTTGATTTTGGGTCCCATCCATGGATTTCGCAATCCTAGACTCGTCGTCAGCTGAGTCCAAACCTGGGAACAAGTTAACACCGGTTTCAAACCCAAGTGGAATGAACGGATCTGTGCATCATCGAGCAAGAGCAAGGGCAATATTATATTCAATTTCAACTACTGACGTTTGGCTGAAGGCATGCGTCAGTAAATGTAGGTTCTCCTTTTTTAGGCCTCTGGAAACGCCAAAAATGTCGAAGTTTCCTCTTACACATGTTCGCGTCATTGGAATCCTTCGTGAAAATGATGGATCAGTTAATTCATTATGGTACTTTGACTAACGGAGAGAGGACCTGATTGTCGAGAGGCGTCAGTAAAAGTAGAATACTAATGCAACATTTGGATTTGTTGTGTCAGTGAAAGCAAAGGCATCGAAGCTTCGTCTTCAACCAGTGACGCTGCAGGCACAGCGGTATCGTCGAAGCCCAAATTTTGTGGTGGTGGCAAGGCCAAGAGCGACGATGGCTTGGGCAAGGGCGAAACAACGTCCATTCCGACTGCTCTGAAAGAAAGAAACAGAGCCTCCTCCAACCAAATGCGAGAAAGGAACAGACCTTTTTTCTATGAGAAGCGGAAGCCCTCGATTATGAGGGAAGCAAACCATGTTTAAGACGGGTTGACACCCAACGGCCCGAATCGTCTCTGGACTGCCCTCTTGGACTACCAACGGCCTCCAGTCCGTCGAAGATGCTGCTGCATTTCGTTGCAGCGAAGTCGCCTTTATGATTAATCTACTTTCACTGACGCTCTTGGGCCAGAGTCTTAGAGAAGGTCAAGTATCTCTGGGTACAACTCTCTCCGAAATTTATGCAGATCATCCAGTAAGCTTCTTCTGTTCCTTTCATTTCGATCTTCTATATTTGACGCAAGGAAAGTATGTCAAAGAAAAATTTTGGTGGTCTTACAATCGCGCACCAAGTACCCTTCTCTTTGTTCGGACATGATAACATTTTAAATTCCTCATAATGCCCGTTCCCGTTCCAACAAAAGCATGCCAAGGAATTAAGCTTCGCTTGTTTGCCCCTGTGTAGTCTTTCCGATCCTCGATCATGTATATCAACAATGAAAATCATAGGTAATGGCAATCTTGTTCGTGAGAGAGAGGGATCTAATTTGTGGACAAAAGTGAAGAGTATCAGAAGGAAAAATGGAGTTTCAGTTGGCTACTCCTTGAGTTTCCACCCTCTCCCCATATTCACAATGAGGTCTCTCCTGCATTTTCTTGTGGGAAATATTAAAGCAAACCTTTAGGCTTTAGGTGGTGATTACTTGTAATGGGCCTACGATCCATGGTGATCTGAGGTCTGCGTAGGCTTAAAACTCATTATATCAAAGTGAAATAACTAGCCACTACAGGTGGTAAACGAATGGAATTATGTTATGGACTGTGAAGTGTGTCAAGCTGAGGTCCTTCCATCACCCAAGTTTTTCCTTCCGTTCAAATTGAATGAATAAAATAAACAGCAAGAGGGAGTGCTGCCTTTTCTTATTGAGTAAGCGTTACGAAGACTTAATTGTGTAGCATGCCAGAGAACTTTTCATCTGCAGCAAGTGATGACACCATATTGGATCGGATCACCTCCATGTAGAGGACCCGGTCCACTTAGAAGGTCAATCTATTCCAGAGTGGGGCATACAAATTCAACCAATCAGCATAAAATGTATTCAAAAGAATACTAAGTTTAACAATTGCCCGTTCAAATCTAAAGGTAACCACGTAAGGAAGGAGCATCCGTGATGATCTACATGAGCTACCCACTTTTTCGAGTCTTTCAAAAATGTGTTTCAAAAATGTGTTCTAAGCTTTAGAGTAAACGACCCTATGGGTCTATCTACTGAGCCCATTCTAGAACTTTGTTTTCAATTATTGGATTTGGATATATTTGGGTCTAATTATATAGATCAGTGGCACCAGAACCATGTCATTTCCCTAATGTCAATTGAAAATTTGTGGTTCATAGACAAAAAATTCTGAAACCATGTAACATGGATGAATCTCGTAGAACAGTAGTGTCAAACGGCTCCTTAGAATCTAAGGTGGGCACGATCAAGTGTGGCTCTGCCCCGGATCAGAGGGTTGCTTGAGAGCCTTAACAAAAAGAGTTTCGATCGTGAATTAACAAGGACGTTGTGGTCAGTATCAACGGAATATTGGAACAAGCAATTTGAGAGTGTGCAGGCACGTATCTTTTCAATTATTTGTCGTCCAAAAAGGATCCATAGATGCAAAGCAGGAGCGATGAGCAACTCCAAGTTGGCATTCAAAATTGGCTTTCAACTTGAAATTCCACCGTGGAGCAGAAAGAAATGCATCCATCGCTCTCCAAGAGTGAAGATTAAAGTAACATAGCTTAATTTTCCGCTATTAACCGCAATCTCACAAGTATCATTCTGATCGGCTCAGTTCACTTTGGCGGTGGGTGTTTTCGAAATGTCACCAAGTTGAAGCGACATGAAAGTCGATCGATCGCGAGTGGTACTGATCCAGAGAGGCAAACCAGGCAACCTTTTTGATGATCGATACTGATCATGGTGTGAGACAAAACTGAACTTGGTTTTCACATGTAACATTGAGAAAGAAATTAAGTGGTGGATGATAGAATTGATGATACAAAGCGATAGGCTAGCAAACTGGGGTGCGAAATGGAAAACGACTTAAACTCCCCACATGGTTCTTGCTTTCAAATCGTGGTTTCGACGTTCTATCTGCGCTAAAGAAAGAGGCGACTAGATCTCAAGATAGATGCAAATGCATGTTTACCACGTATCGATCTAGCTTCAAGCTATTGAACCTTTGATCAGTGTCTCTCTTTTGTCCACTAAAAAGTTCCCTTTGAACAATATTATTGCTTCCCAACAGCATGATTGAAGTACAATATTATGCGCGTTCGCATGAGTTGAGTATCACTATCTCTAAAGAAACTTATGAGCTCCCAATTCTTGTGGTTGCCCATGATTATGCACTCGACAGCCGTAAAACAAATTCTCCTCATATTAAACCAGTAGCCAAGACAATTATATAAGGCAGTGAAGTTGCAAAGGATCTTAGCAGGTTCAAAAGAAAATCAAGTTGAGTTTATAGCAAGATAGCAACACAAAACGCAAACGAACACACTTATAATTTGTATTAATTTGCTTTTCACTTAACGTAATATCCAAATGCAATTAGTCTATTCATTAAGTAGTCATTAACGTCTGAAATTAAATTGCTGAGTTTAAGTCGTCTGAAGTCCCTGAATCATGTGTCAGACCTCTCTAATTGCAGAGGTTGTTGCTCAACACAGACGTGGACTTCTTTCTGCCTCTGTCTCCTTAGTGGCCCCAAATCATCACTTATTGATACAGAAAAGTTCTTAATACATGTGCTAAAGTAATGAATATTTACAAAAAGTTCTTAATATATGCGCTAAAGTAATGATTATTTCTGCAAATTAAGAACATAGGGCAAGTACTGATAAAAAGCAAGAGCATATGGGCTCCCAACATTCAACTTTTTTTAATTTACGCATTCCATAAGCTCTTGAATCTCTTGGTCAAGAATAGATTCCCGCGATTCAAAATTAATGATGGAGTGAGGGTTGCACAAGCGACATCACAGATTTCTGGGCAAAGTATGGCCTGACCCCTCTATATGTTTGGAAACTGGATTTGATACACGTATCCCACGATAAACGGTGGAGAATGTTTTTGCAGAAGATATAGCTTGGTCCCCTTACAGCTACATCATTTCCCTTGATTAAAGTACCAATTTATCTATTAGTACGGGGAAAAAAGAATCTCGGATTCTAATTAATAGCCTTTGAAACTGACTAGGAATTCAAAATGTACCACCGAATTCGAGTCGGTTTGGTGACCCCAACTTGGAACAACATTCCGTTTATCAGTCAGTTTAGGATGTGAATACAGAAATATGTGAAGCTAGTAGATTGTGGATTTGATTAGAAAAACAGGATCCAAGCCCAAAATCGAATGTGAATCCGAGGAGGTGGTAAGGTTCTGTAAAGCCTGGAATCCATCCCCGTCGATTTCAACAGTCGTGAAATGTGGACCAAGAACCGTGGCCCTGCCCTGCATTAATTGTGAACGTCATGAGGAATCGATCTATGCTCAGATATGATATTTTCTGCAAGATCTCGTCCTTTCTGCAAGATCGCCTCAAGACGAAAACAAAGAAACGAAAGCCTTTTGGCTTGGCTCTTCCGAAAAGGGAACATCGTATGATATCCTATCATATATAATTGAAAAAACAACCGACAGTTCATTTATGTGATACTAGTAGAAGCTGCCTTCAATTTTCAAAGACACCATCGTTTTTTTTTTCATGATTTAATTTTATGTTTTGCAGCTAAGAAACAACTTTTTTTTTGAAAATTGCTGATAAAAAAAAAAGGTAGGATGTTAATTTTGGAAAGCATGAGAATACTGGTGGTGAATATGATTATGATTGGGGGACCCCTCTGGGCCAAAGTGTAGAGATCCTGCTTTCCGTTGTGCCAAGATCTTCTGTGGTCCGGGCTGATGAGGTGTATGGTACAGCTAGCTAGCTATTCGGTACGTACTTTACTTGGAGTAAGAATCGAGGGGGAAGAGTCGAAAAGAGATTATTTATGTTCTTGGGCCACATGTGCAGAACAGGTTGGAGCAATTTCTTAGATCCTATGGACCACCACCATCTGTCACGCCGATGTATGAAAAGTTTTTCAGGAACAGGAAAATTATTCATCTTCCTCGCGTTACATCAAGCAAAACGCATTGTTTTGGGCTGCTGTGATGAACTATTTATTTCCTTTCATAACAAAAACTAGAAAACTGCTTTTGGCGTATCAATTACGTATATCTATACCGTATGAACTAGGGTCATGCATTTTATATGTATTAGGGAGACAGACAGATGTTTTTCCTGGTTTTTGCAAAAGGTAGAATCTTTGGCAAGTGGTGGTGGACCATCTCCATCTGGTTAGGGATCCTTGGGAATTTCAATTTTTTTCTAACTCCGCCTGGGAATCTTTTACACATCCAAGTTGTCGGCCAATAACTGGAGGGAGAGAAAGAGAAAAAAGTCAAGGGTCATATTTGTCTATTTATCCTTTACGTGGAAGAGTGTGCCGAAAATCCAAGGCCCGCTCTAGCAAAGCGACTGAGATGGCATGGGATAGGCGGGTCCCCTGGTCTATACATTGTTTTTGAAAGCCCCCCAAAAATATAAAAATAAATAAATAAATAAAAATTCAAAGTGCTGTGCTTTCACGTTTTTGGAAGAAGGAAGAAAAGTTCCTCTATTTTTCACAGGAAGGAGGAAAAAGAAAAGAATAAACAATAAAGATGGTGTGGGGATTGCAGCTGCATGCGCCCGCGCATGCACAATACACGCATCTATGTTCGTGCACTCACGTACCTGCCGGGTTTCGTACCGGCGCCGTCGCAAATATTCGACTCGTCTCAAATCGTAATTCCCCAGTTGAGATTCTGGCTGAGCTTAATGAAGAAAAAAAAAAAAAAAAGAAATAAGCTGGCGAGTGCATGTCGGCTTTCGGCCGAATCCAGCATAGACATCATTGGGATACGTCGTCGTCTTTATTTGGAAACGGTTTGCCTCTGAGGCTTTGTTGGCCTATTCTGATGAGACTCCACTCCAGTCTCCATAAATTTATTTAGCTTGCCAGCAACATGTTCATCCCTTTGCTCGCTATTCTATGCTGGTGACATGGGTTTCTAACCAAGATCTCGATTTACCAATATCAGTTCATATAGTATCTATTCCTCATTTAGTTTAACCAACATAATTATAACGATTTACTATATGTTCTTAAATACAAAGACTATTTTGGAAATACCGATTCACACTGATGTGTAGGCTCATTGCAAAACAAAGGCCTAGAGCCTCAACTGACGTTCCAGCTTGCCATTGCTTTGACATTGGTCCTTTCTCGTTTGCTTGACAAAACAAATAATATGTTACTGTTTTAATGGAACACCTTAAAAGTTATTCTATGAATTTACTTCAATTTTTGAAAAAGGACTCAAAAGGGGAAAAAAAAAAAAAACCTTGCTATGGGCTACCATTTTACGTTATCCGGGCTGGTGATCTGCATCCTCTTGTTAAACGGTGGAGCTCCAGCTCCGACGTCGACGGCTCCGGATTGCAAAGATATTACAAGCTCCATGCTTCCCCTCTTTCTCACCCTTCCTGCTATTGTGGGGATGGATGTGATAAATGACATGTTTCTTTAACAATAACGCAACTTGGACAATTGATTATTTATTGAACTGATGATCCTTCAAAACAAGTTTCACACTCTTCCTGTTCCCATGATGCTCTTCTGTTGCTATACTATACTGTGTTTAATTTTGATTGAAATTCTTTCACATTTTTAACAAGGGTAACTCTGAAAAGCCATTTCACAAGATTTTCAGAGAATCAACTTTGTGATTATGGTAGGGATAGCTTTACACAAAAATTTATTGCCCTCTTGAAAGACCTGCGAACCCCATTCCTAGTGATTGCACTATTTTGGACAGCAAATAAAAGAAAGATGCTAGAGAGAGAGAGAGGGAGAGAGAGTTATATAAGTGGATGATGAATCTTGCATTTTGAAGCAATCCTCTTTACGTATCCAATAGGAACCCACCACTCCTTTTCTTCTAAAATTCTCTCACTAGCTCTCTCTGTGCTAGACTTCTGATTGGCAACAAAAGCATAAAACGCCACCTTGATTTCAGCTCCCCTTTTGCCTGCACTAAAGAAAGCAGGCAATAAATCACCACTCTTTCTTTGGAGCCATTTCTTCTTCCCCGGTGGACTTCTTCCTCTGGCTTTCCGAAGTTCTCCGCTCTTGGGTTTTCCTCTCGCACTCGTTTGATCTGGAAAGCCAGAGGACCATCTGCTGTTGTTTTTCCTCACTTTGCTCATTCGTCTGTGCACATCTTCAGATCTCAAAGCTAATTCTGGGTGTAACTGGTGGGAAGTTCTGCACTCATATTTTAAGTTTACCACCACTAGGAAAGTTGGTTGCTTGTTTGTTTTGGAAAAGGAAGAAAAGGATTCTTCAATTGATCGATTTGTAAAAGGAGTTTTTATTCTTATTCTGAATTACAGGTCTACTTCTGGGTTCTTACGCTTCCTTCCTTTCGCTTTGAAAAGTTTCTCATAATTCTGTTGAGCTCGGTTCAGTGGATGGCTGAAGTTTTATCCTCAAACAAAGGATACATTATGGACGGAAACTTGGAGTTTTATGAGCAGAGGAGGGGATTCGCGACAGGTATTGGTTCTACTTCCACCTACGGTCACAATTCATTCTGGACTCTTACTGAGAATAAGATCTTTGAGAAGGCTCTGGCCTTGTATGATAGCAAAACACCAGATAGATGGCAGAAAATAGTGGCTATGCTCCCCGGGAAGACAGCTTTTGATGCATATAAACATTACCAAGTTCTTGAAGAAGATGTTAATTGTATTGATGCCGGACTAGTTGAAATTCCAAGCTACAATACGACTTTCACAGTAGAATTAGGGTCGGTCGAAGATCGAACGTTCAACAGGTTCAAACAGCTTGGTAATTGTTCGAAGAGGGGGAGCGGAAAGGCTGGTGACCTGGAGAGGAAGAAAGGCGTTCCTTGGACTGAAGAAGAACATAGGTGCTTCTTTTAAAGTTTTCCTTATTTTGTTGTCGTTTCTGTTTTAGTAGCAGAGTAATTGTCTAAAGTACATATTTCCGTTGAATTAGGCGTATATATCACCAGAATGAATACGATCATTACGTAAACGCTGTACTTCAATGCAAATCCTTAAGTATGACCGTACATGAACTGTTTGCTTCAAAATTCAGGAGATTTCTGGTCTTACTGTAGTTTAACTCCCAAAAACCATGGTAGGTCTATCTTTTACATCTGGCTCCAGGCTTTTTCATTACTGATCACAGTACTTCTTGTAGCAACTGCTTTTTATAAGCTAATTGAAATCTGGCCTGGTTTTATCAAGCAACTACGGTATTTCAGTTCACAATGTTCGTTTCTCTCAAAACATCAGTTCTATGAATAACCATATTCATTTTTCAAGTTGACATGTAACTGAAAATTTCCTCTCCTATTGTTGTCACAGACTGTTCCTGTTGGGGCTTGAGAAATATGGAAAAGGGGACTGGCGAAATATCTCTAGAAATTTAGTGGTCACAAAAACGCCAACTCAGGTGGCCAGCCATGCCCAGAAATATTTCATACGGCTAAGCTCTGGGAGCAAAGATAAAAGAAGATCCAGCATACATGATATTACTACTGCCAGCGTGACGGACAGGAGACTTACTTCACTTGGTTGTTCTCCTGGTCTTCCTGCTCAATCCGACTTTGGCAACACGCCCAGCAATGCTGAAGGATTCTCGGTAGTGTTCAATCAGTGTCCGAGTGATGAAGGATCTAACTCGCTGAACACAGGAGTGTCACAGATGGAATTCTCAATTCCTTATGCAGTTAGCACACGTGCAAGCAATTTCAACAGGCAACAACATGGGCATAAGCTTCATGAATCTCTTGCGGAAGTTTGGAATTCTGGACTTCTAATGCAACCTTCAGTTTATGATTGTCAGTGGTAATGCCAATTAAATTCCTAAGGAATTTATACTATTTATTGATCTAGTGAAAAAGAATGAGGTTGCCTAGGACTCTGTTTCTTCTGAATGTTCAGCACTTTGTTTCGACACTCTGTTAATTAAAATGTTGGTGGGAACTGTTCTAATGCTGTAACGATTCTTGTACAAGTTCTCGTGTGGTTGGTAATGACGGCAGGAAAATGAAGAAGTTCAGATCAACTTTGCTCTTGGTTTGACATGGTTGTGTGCAAAAAAATGGCAAAACAGTGAGAAGTTGGGCAGATTACCAGCTTCTCTTTTACAGCCCTATTCTATAGATTTGGCTGTAAGATGTATCTCAACTTCAAATTTTAAACGGACAATCTTAGCAACGTACGGAAATTAGAAATTGTATATACAAGCTTTTCCCTGTATTCTGTGTCCCCTACAGAATTTTCCTCTGTGATGATTCCAAAACTGATGTTAAGGTTCTGTTTGTTTCCTAATATTTTCTGCTGTGGTCTAAGGTCGCTGTGGAAATGGAGACTCCTCTAGGCTCTTCCTGACATCAAACAAGAGGTGAAACAACTTTAACCCGCACAACGAAGGATACCCATGAGAACAGAACCATGATTATCCGTCTGATTGCGATGGTCCACCCTTCCACACTGATGTTAAGGTTCTGTTTGTTTCCTAGAAATTTTCTGCTGTGATTCTAAGGTGGCTGTGGAAATGGAGACTCCTCTAGGTTTTTCCTGACATCAAACAAGAGGTGAAACAACTTTAGCCTGCACAAAGAGGGACACCCATGAGAACAGAACAACGATTATCCATCTGATTGCGATGGTCCACCCTTCTACACCAAACTTTTGGGCGTCGTTTAGATATCAGTTGATCAATTTCAACTACACATTCATACAAACATTGAACAAGCAACCGCCTCAATCCAACAAGAAACTGATTTCTTCCTATTCCACATAAAGGTCAAGTGAAAATGCCCCACTTTGCACTTATCTTCTCTTTCGTAAGCACGGCATACTAAAGCATCAAGTACGCAAATTAAGCAAGAAGAGGACCAGAGAAATATATTCGACCCCTTAATCAACGTAATGCATGCCGCAGAAGAGGGGGAGCCGCCCTCTGGTACAGATGATATTTCAGAAGAAATCACTTGTGCAAGGCTTATGTGATATGGAGACTTTCACAGAATAAATATGTATTATGTACTTTAGATGGAAATTGTTGCCCGTTCAGAATTAAAGAATTTGTCCTGCCATACTAATGTATACGATAAAGAAATCGTAAGAATAGTATCCTGCAAGCCGTGAAGGTAATTTCAGCGTAGGGAAAATTCTCTGCCTCTTTTGCCTTTTTGAAAACAAGCGGCCCAATCAATTCCCAACTTGCGCAGAGAAAGCACCTGAGAAGCCGCCGCCCAAAACCTCATTCGCGTTCAAATTTGGGTTTTTTTTTTTTTTTTCTAGATCGAACTTTACAAATTGGAAAACGGTGACCACTGAACACTGATTATTAAGTAAATTATTATGAAATCCAAATTATATATCGAAAGATATGCCTTGTTCTTCCCAGCTTTTGACACGTAGAATTCGTCTATATGGTCGAATTTGTGCAAAGCAGAACGTAAAGTGCTGATGTGCTGGACAGCATACTAGACGATTGATAAAGTGGATGACGGTCTCTCTCCCGCTATATATTTATAGATTCAAGTGAATCTCCAATTCCAAATCAAGTGAATCTTTTCCGGGTTTGCCACAACAGACAACGAGAATGCTACAAAAAAGAATCAAGAGAACAAAAGCTGGAAGAAGGAGAAAGATGCAGTTGCCATGTAGATATCTTTGTAGAATCACTTTTTTGGCGGTCATATTCTACGTCAACACACTACCAGTGGCTCTACTAGCCCAACAGCCTCGCCACTGGCAAGTGGCAAAGTTGCACAAAGGGTGATTCTCCCTTTTTGATTCCCTTGGTGGGTTAATCTTGCAAAGCAGTCCTTTGCTTTATATGTTCTTGCAAACTCGTGCTTGCCACTTACATAACTCTGGCAAACCAGGCTCCTACTGTGTTTACAGAATCAACCTACACTGCCAAATTCAGTCAAGAGCAGATAATTAGGACAATCGTGTGAATGTTTTGTCAAGAAAACTAGGAGCTTTGTACATAATCATCCTTTTTTGGATCTTATAAGATGAAATTTCATTTTAAAATTCTTACAAAATCTGAACTGCTTACCAAGGAAGCATGTTGTCAATTTAGACCCAAACCTTTCAATGTGGAGACGCACCCATACAGATTACCTTTTCTAAGTATCCCAAAATTTTGGCTTTCGTTTAAGCATGTCTGTTTGAAATAAAACTACCACTACGCCCAGATTCACAAATTTCACATAAAAACCACTTTTTTCTCTTTTGTAATGGAGGCGTAGCCTTGGAAAATCTGTAATAATGCGGACAGGGTTGAGTTAGATGATTTGCATTTGACAGATCAGACGACAGTAGTCTTTTTGGGTTGTCATCTGACCACGATAAAACATTGAACATGCTCAGTTTAATATCGTTCTGACAGAAGCAATAACAAAATTTGTAAAACATATAGACAGGGGTACCTTGTGACCTAATCTGTAAAGTGGGAACTAGATTACAGAGAGACCTTTCCTTCCTCCTTTTGGTTGGATAACACATGCAAAAGCCACTTCACTAAGTGCTGATCTTATTGGTGTAAAGACCTAAGCGGCCTTCTTCCTTAGATACCAAGGAGCAAAGACCAACGTTTAGCATTATGCCAATGGATATGAACACATGTTGAGAATTGGGACAAAAGTGATATTAACAATTAGCCCTCTTGCCGCGTTAGTAGAACTCTGCTGAGCATGCAAGTGTTGTTGGAAAGCGAGATCTTGCAAAGAGAACTCGTGAAAACAGCAGCTAGGCTAACCAGCGGGTTATTCCTAGGGCTTGTAAATAATGTTTAGGACATGTCTTCTTCTTGCTTCTTAAAATGCATATTCATGTTCTTGTTTTAGGAAACATCGTGTGGTTATGAATGTTATTCCTAAATTCAACAAACAGATGGTAGACATAATCGCTATGTTCTCTTATATAAGCATGCAGTAGTTATGGAGTGTACATTCTAAAAATGCGTTTCCAAAGCACAATGTTTCTTCTCATCAAACGCCCTCATAAAACTCCTTCCTTGTCTCCCAGCTATGAAAATAGACAAGCACAACCACCAGACACAAGCTATGTCAAGTAGGTCTTTTCCCTGTTGGTTAATTTTCAAGACGCACCCGTTCTTCGGAAGGACGCCAGCCCTCAAAATTTTGAACATTCACCTTTAAATGAAAATCTCTCTCTCCATCGTTGTCTCTAATTTGTGATTCGGTCAGGCCATGTAGTCGCTTTCGTTCCCCCTCTTCCTGGTTAACATCTAGGAGCTAAATAGCAGCGCAGAATGGTAGTTTTCCGGGCAACAATAGCAGCACTTGCCAAAGAAATCCCTGGCAAGAAATGCAGGCACGAATATTCATATGCCTTAGTGTTGAAGGATGACAATCTAATTGGTTTTTACATATTCAGAGGAAAAGCGATTGTTTGGAACTGACAGAAAAAGCACCCGCTCAAAACAGTCTTATAAATTTACGCTAACTTAATACACCTAACGTCCAAAGTCGGCGTCAACAAGAAGACACCCTCGTTCAACAAGAGCATAATTCTTATGTCGACAGGAACCGGATGCGTCTACGTTTTCAGTACACAGGCTTATGCATCCATGCAAACAATGGTTTTTACATAAGGAGAAATTTAGGGTTCCAATGTGAAAGATCTCACAGTGCACTACAAGTTCTTGGATGAAAGCAACTGTCCACCAAGCAGAGATGGAAAGTTATGAAGTAATAACCGTACCAGCAAAGTCTGTTCTTCTCCCATCAAGCGCATAGTATGCTAAAACCTGAGCAGGTTGCTCAGCACCCTCTTCTGCAGTCCTCGCGAACTCAGGAACAGGTTGCCTTGTGGGTATAATTTCAACATTCCAGAAGGGGCGAGCCATAAGAAGGAGATCATTGCCTTGCCCTGACGGCATGCAACCCTGAACCCAGATGTACCTCAACGACACCAAGTTCGTCACCGCAAGAGCTAGTGCACGCATGCTGAAGAAACAGCCTCTCATCTCAAGCTTCAGCAGGCTTGGGCAACCCCTAGAGAGTTCCAAGAGTCCGGCATCTGTTTGGCCTACATAGCCTAGCAGTAGCCACTTGATATTAGTACCATGTCTTCCAATATATCCAAGACCAACGTCTGTTAACCCCCCATGTCGCAGATAAAGCGCAAATCTTCTGATCTTCTGGCAACCTTGAAGTAATGCTGCAACACCATTGTCAAGTGGAAGATCTGTAATTTTCTCTTGCTTGTCAAGCAAAACAAGGCGAAAATCGTGCAGGTTTTTGCTGTATGTCCCAAAGCATTCTAATGCTTCGTTGCTTATGTCAGACACATATACAGCCAAATATTCTAGGTCCGGACAGCCTCGAGCTATTGCAGACAGACCTCTCTGAGAAACCATTACATGTTCATGCAGCGGAACCTGATCATCATCCCACTCAACTCTAAGCCTGCGTAATTTTCTACAGTGTTGAGCAACAACTTCTAATCCTCTATCCCCAATAATATTTGTCACCTATAAGAGGCAAAAAGCAGAAAAAGCATCACGCCAAGATAATAAAAGAATAAGAGAACCTGTATGGCCTGTAATCTACGGTTCATAGTAAGGTGGAGCTATGCCATGTTACCTAGGATTGACACCTCCAAATAACCAATAGCTTGCCTCGCAACTGTTCTTTGCATGCTAGGGCACTTACTGAGAGTTAGAGCTGGTAAAAGGCAGTGAACAGATTAGGTATTCAAGCTCGGCACACTGTTTGCAGTTACTGAATTGAGTTCGAACATACAAGCCCAAGGTGGGTGAATGCAGCTCAGCCCATTTCAACCAAAGAAAACAGGAAAAAGATAATAATGTTTAAAAGCGGAATTTGGGCCCTACAACTAAAGTTCCAAGATGCCCTGCAAAGTTTGTCGCAATTCTCGCGAAACAGTAGGGGTCAAGCCTGAACTCTGAACTTATGACTTGCAAGCCACACAACTAGAATCTATAATTTATCATAGTGCAGAAATTCTCTACTAAGGGGATTATATTGAACAACTACAGTAACTTGGCCGGTTTCTAATCGCAGAGGGTGGGCGTGGGCGAGAAAGAGAGGAGTCCAAAACCATACCTCAAGAACTTCTAAGCTGGGAAACCGTTGGATCAACTGGCAATGGTCCTCCATGTCGAGACACGTGTACTGCAGATCCAACTGCTTGAGCGATGCAGCGCAAGGAAAAATAGCTGACATATTGTGCCTGCTCAAGAAAATGAGGCCCAAAGCAGACAAACTGGGAGGAAAATGCACATTCTCATATATATTACCTTCTCCAACTTGATTAAAAGAACCACCACCAAACTCTTTTATCATCTCAGCAGCCCGAAAGAAGTTATCAAGATACAGAATTTCACATTCGCTAACCTTCAAAGAGACCAAGGACCTGCAGTTCCTAGCTAGCAATTCCAGATCCTGTATGTTGACATTCAGATCTGTCATGTAAAAGTTCAAAACCTCCAAAACCGAGTTGTTTAGCGCAAGCTCACGGATCCAACCATTCCGTGTGTCAGAAATTTTACTTTCTTCCAAGAATAAATTTCTCAAAAATCTGAAATGCAGAAGGTGGACAACGTAAGTGGCGGATGAACTATTTACCCACTCCCATGTATACAAGTGTAATTTGTAAACGAAAGTAACATTCAAAGCCTATGGCAAGACATTGTTTGCATTGAGCAGAAAGGGCGAACCAACACTCCACAAAAAAATGTTGAGGATTTGTTCCTTGTCATTCCGCCAAAATAGAGGAATGCCGAATCCGCTGGATTCGAGATGCATTTCATGTGTTTGCTCACCCACTGTTTGCCAATGGTCAGCAAGCCTACAAAGGTGCGTCCCGCAATTATCAAGAAAGCTCTTAAAGGACGTTTGATTCAAGGAAACTGCGTCACAGAACACAGTGTTGTATTAGTCGTTTGACTAGAGAAACGTGCTCCAGCACAAAGGGGACGCCATATCGGCATGCGTTATTTGCACCAGATCTCCAGGCCCTTACAAGGACGTACTTAGGTAGGTGTTATGTTCACTGGAGAACGTCAATCAAGCATTCTCCGCTCTCAATTCTAAGAGCAAAAAGAAAAAAATTGCAATGATGGTTTACTCGAGAGATTTAGAAGGTTTTACATGGAGAAGTCAGAGGTCACCAGGAAAGCAATCAGCAAACCTGACATTCGGAGATTTTAATTACCTGCAAGAACGAGCAACCTCCAAGAGTCCATTGGTGGAAAACCCCGAGCACTTATCTAGCTTAAGCACCTGCAGCATATGGTTGCGTCCCCGAGTCAACATGCCGAGATCGTCGTCCGTGACGATCATTCGCCTAAGGTGGAGAAACTTTAGGCAGTGGAAAGAGTCCGATATCTCCCTGATCCATGGCTCGGCGCGCCCACCCCAATCTTCCGGCACCAAATCGAACATCGCCGCTCGGGGCTTTCCCTTGATCTTCAACGACTCCAAATTCGGGAAGCGGCTCCGGAGACGCACTGGGGATGTTGAGTAGCACGTGGCCACCGTGACATGCTTCCTCGTCAGAGCGTCGATCTGGTGCCACTTCTTGCAAACGAGAGAAACCGAGCTCCGGTCACCTGGATCGTCCAAATATGGCATCACCCATTCCAGAGCTGTGTCTGACAGGCTCGAATTGAGTCTCCTCATCTTTAGGAGTTCCCCTTCCCACGCTGGCGGTGGATCTAGTTATAAAGCACTATAAATTAGGCCAAGAACATGAACTTCTCAAACTCTCAAGCACTGCAAGTACTGACTGAAGATTCAAGTCTACCCACTTGGGTGGAGCTTTCAGTGACAGAAACCCCTCTTTCCCTGCAATTGAACAAGAAAGAATACAAAATGTGTCCAAAAAAGTCGTGCGTTTTTCCACCCATTTAATCCATTACTGGTATCGGCAAATGCAGTTACATATCTTGTTACAGAGAAAATCTCAATAAGAGAAAACCTCCTAAATTTTGAGTAAATTTCAACTAGATAAAATGGACAAAGATGTAGGCAAACCACACAATCATCAAGACACCATAAGTCAGACAAACATCGTGTCCTCCACACACCCCCTTCTAACATCATGAACAGCTTGTTTGGATGGAGGGAGAGGGAGACAGAAGGAAAGGAATGAAAAGAAAGGCATTTTCTGTGTTTAGATGACTAATTAATAAGCATGGAAGGGAAATGAGAAATAATAATGTTTAAGTGCAAAGAAAACGAAAGAAATGAGAGACAAAGGAAATGATTTTTTAATATAATTCTAATCCCCCCAAAAATATAGAGATTTGAAGGGAAAGGAATCAGAGTTCCTTCCCTTCTTTTTCCTTTCTTCTCATTTTCTTTCCCATTCCCTTTTCATTATTTTCCTTTCTTTTTCTTTCCTTTCTCTTGCATACATTCTTTTCTCTCTCTTTCCATCCATCCAAGCAGTGCAGGCTAAAAAGAAACATGTTCTCTGAAGATGTGATTCCCCTAAAAGAAGTGGATTCAAATTTATCACGCTCATCAACAATTTAGCAACAAAATTTCTGATATTTCTCAGAAAATAAGACAAAATTTATATTACGTGCAAGGCCATAACGAAGAATCAAAAACAACGATAACTATATATCAGAGATTTATTAAGGAGCAACAAAAGCCAAACGAAATGGACTACGTTATGTGTATGTGCGTGGGAAAAAGTAGATTTTTTATTTTTCGGATAAATAACACCCAATTTGTGTTTATGGACACACAAGTAACATCAGAATTTGAATGGACTAGGTTTTCCACTTAAAGAAAACGACAACCCAACATCCCTTTGCGGTGATAGAGCCACCATTAATATAAAGTGAAAGAGAGAAAGAAAACTCCCGGAATTCAGCATGTATAACCCTTTCAGGTGTGGGTTTGTCTGCCTGTAGTAAAAATCGGGGGCCCATGAACTTTACCTCATCATTCCGGCATAAAAGTCACTAAGAATTGATGCTAGAATGAATCTAACTAGTTGAACCAAAAAGGAAAAACTGCTTCACGAAAATAATTGCTCTTCTATCCGCAATTTAACCGGATGAAAATAGTTTTTCTGTTCTCACCTAAATAGAAACATGAAGGTTAGGAGAATTTTTCTTTTTTTGGCGCATGGTTCCTCTGCCCTCAGCAAGGAAGAAAACCCGCTAGGCTTAGAGTACAGGAACACAGCGTTCTGTTTCACGAATGTGTTCTTCAAATTGAGGCATGTTTCTGCGTTCATGAAACACGCAGTGCTCTTATACCAAACGTCCCCTGAATATTGCCGTCCCTCACCGAATAACAGCCGGAAATTTGTCCCACAAAAAATTTTCAAATCTACTTGGGGTTTAAGAATGTGTAACTGGTAGCTGAGTAATTGAATACGGCGACTAACGTATCACCAGTAACCATGACTATTGAACTCCAGACCTCGTTTAACTGGACGTTGCAAATTAGCTAATCCACCAAGAAATGAATTTAAATTCAGAGACTTTCAAAGAAAGGGAGGAAGAACAAGGTAAGCTTACCGATTCCGTTACGAATCCGGTGACGTTCTGCTCTTCGTAGCCAGCAACGAACCCCCAACTGTCTGGCCTTCTCCAACGATCTCGGACGAGGCAGAGCTCCAGTGAGGCAGTCCGGGTACTGGGGATCGACCTTGCCCAAGAAGCCAGGAAGCTCTCTGTAGCAAAATCAGCCGTAAGACACTCTCCTTCTCGGTCTCGGCTGCCGAAAATTTTCCTTGCTAACGACGGCAGATCGCTCAAAGCGCTGGGAAGCACCCGCTCCTTTTTCCCCTCTCCCGCCACAGAAAACCAGCGAAGCACGGCTTTGTGACCTGCCAAAGCCCGCCTCCTCGTGATTCCTGGATCGTGCGTTCCCTCCACCGTTTCGCCGCAGCAGAGACTAGAATCAACCGCGTCCAAATTCTCCTCGTTAAAGAAAAAATCAACTCGTAAAGAGAAGTAGGAAGAATCGGAGAAACGGAAAGAAGGCCTCTCCCACTCAACGGGTCGAAATTCCCATCACGACCGACCGTATGAACGATGGATCGCTTCACTACAATCCCGTACTTTTTCCTCCCCCACAAAAAAAAAAACAAAAGGGAATAAAAAACACTGCAACCACCAATGAGAACTGTAGCTGTGAGAACAGTACCTGTGCGGTAGAGAGGTGGGTATTGGACCGGGTACTATCCGATATTTGATTCAATTGGGCATAGTTTCGAATTTGAAAAAACCGGCCTGGCTTAGCTGGACAGAGTCCAAATCGTTTTAATATTATTTTTATTTTATTAATAATATGTATGTTATATTTTATATTCAAAAAATTAATTTTATTTAAAAATATATTTTTTTTTATTATAACAGAACTGAATCAAAACTCGGATTTTGAGCATCAAGCCGAACCTAAACTCGAGTTTCGAGCATTAGGCCCAACCTTTATAGTTGAGATATATTATGGTTTCTTGTGCATCTCAAAAATCAAAAAGCTCGAATTCTCCCAATTTGTGACCCGCCATATGCTTCCTTGCATAAATATAAATAGGTAAATGTTTATAAGCAGCAATCAATTGTATGACAAACCATTCAAATATAATAATGGATTCTCCGGACCAAGTTATTGTCATACTTCTTTTCTCTGTCTTGTTCAACTTCTCAATTTTACTTAATAAGCGATTAGCCATGAAAGAAAGAATTTTTTTTAAATAAACAAGCCACAAGTGATTACTCCCCCTTCTTTTCATTTTTTTCATTGAAATAACCAATTTAATTGAATCTCACGTCATTCATTGCCGTCTCCACCTCTCCGGTCACCTTTCTGCAAACCGCCACGGCAGTGGGAACTGATTGTGCACAAAGCGATATCATATCACACACTCTCTTCCTGATTGCTTCCGTTTTGGCATTTTCCGTCCGAGATTCTAAACCGATTACAGGAACTTCGGACGTGCATTACTCCGACGTTGCCGTGACTCGTAAAATTTTGAGAGGAAAAGAAATTGCTACTCGTAGATAGGAGGGCATTACTTTTGTATTTTTCGAGTAAAAACATCAGTAAGGTGGTGATTGATACCCCCTATCTTACTGATTTCAGATCCTCGCACTCAAGATCCATGGATCTTAAAAACCGTGGTTAGCTTGATGGGTTTTAACGCTCTTTTCTCTTTCTATTTGTCTTTCTCCCTGCCATGACTGCCGTAGTTGTCGAGCCTTCTTTTTGGTGAACAGCGACGACGATCTCGAAGACGTCAACGATGATGGCGGGGAACAGTGACGTCGACGACAATGGCGGCAATGACGACGAACAGGACATCTGAAACCGTCGTAGTTCTTCCTTTCTTTATCCGTTTGGTATGGCCGGAGGACGACCGGAGAAACCCTCGTCAGCCATCGAGGGTTGCTCCGGCTCTCTCTCGACGGCCGGAGAAACCCTCCAGTCCTCTCTCTACTTGTCTAGTCCAGCCGGAGAAACCCTCATCGGCCATCGAGGGCTTCTCCGGCCCTCTTTCGAGGGCTTCTCTCGACAGCCGGAAAAACCCTTCG
This sequence comes from Nymphaea colorata, assembly GCF_008831285.2. Classification (NCBI taxonomy): domain Eukaryota; kingdom Viridiplantae; phylum Streptophyta; class Magnoliopsida; order Nymphaeales; family Nymphaeaceae; genus Nymphaea; species Nymphaea colorata. The sequence continues at coordinate 16,208,674 of NC_045143.1, forward strand.
GCCCTCTCTCTCTCTCTCTACTCCAGCCACTGAAACCCCCGTCGTCGGCCGTGAGGGTTTCTCCGGCCCTCTCTCTATCTGTCTAGGGTTTTCTCCCTTCCTCTGGCCCTCTCCTGAAGGCCGCTTGAGGTTCTGGAAATCCTCGTTGGCCGTTGGTGTCGCTCTCCCTTTCTCTGTGCGTAGGAGTGGGCTGGCCGTTGGTCTCTCTCTGTTTCTTTGTGCGCAGGGGCAGGAGGGCGGAGGCGCAGTGCGTCCCTCCCGCGAAATTTTCCCGTGTGGATCACAGATCCACGCGAGAGATCGGAGGGGGTCCGATCTCAAAACCTCATATTTCTCCTCTTGTCGAGGATTTGGAATCCTTGATTTTGAGATCCGATGTTTCCTAAAACCGTGTCTGTTGTCATGAAATCGAGCCGATCCGAGACTATCAAACACGGGGTAAGGGGATTATAAGATGTGTGAAATAATTAGGCAACTTAACTTATCATATTATATTAAATGTGTGCAGGATGTATGTCTATTTTATTAGGTAAGTACACGTAATATATGTATTATTAGGTAACATGTACATGTAATGTATGTATTGACAAGTATACAGTAGCTAGGGTGGCAACCTTCGTTCAGATTTGACATGATTTGAAGTGAATGAGCTCATGAGTAGGAAACCTTGAAACCCAACAAGCCACATACACAGAAAGTTTGGCAACTTGAGCGACAGGCCTCGTGATCAAAGCAAAGAAGAGAATGTGAATGGGTGTTAGGGTAACTTTGTCATAGGAGAATGGGAAAGGTGTTCAAGTTGAAATCCCTCGGATATCTTATGCCATCACTTGAATGGATTATGAATCAAAATCCAATCCACCCAACTGAGCCGTAGAACCTTTTAAGCCCAACGTGATAGTAAGTGCAGTGTGCAGAGCTACCGAGATAAGATCTTCATGTGACCCTTCACATCTATCTTCCACCTACCGCATTATTTTCGGTGGTGGTCAGAGGAAGACGACGCAAGGAAACAACGTGTTTCTGATGCTTTAATATTAATATTATTCAAAAGCCCACCTTGCAAACCAAAGCCAAGAACCAAGTCAAAAAGGTTCGGCGGTCATTAACAAAACAAAAAATATGAAAAGACACGGCGAGGTTAGCTGCCTTTGATTTCCCAACGCACAGTGAGAGAGAGATCGTCACTATCCAGTACTTGGGCTGGATTTGGATCTTCATCAGACCCAGACCGGGAGTACCTTTACATGATCCCGGTAAAATTCTAGCTCAATGTAGTAAATTGAAAAACCCCACATTTAAGTTTCAAATAAAATCGACGACCATATGAACAGAAATGCACGGATCCGACCTATAACATACTTGTGCAATGTTGTACTTGTGCAAGATCTGAGTGTGCGCTCCGAATCCCACCTATAGTAAATTAAAACACAAACTAATCTAACTCTGGGGGAAGGGTTATCATTAAGGTGATGCATCTGTGAGGTAGGATTCAGGCTATTATAGATTGTATTGTATACTGGAAGAGGGAGACCTTTGGGGCCTATTCAGCAATAGGGATAGTTTCTAACTGTTCTATAAATTTGCGGGCAAATTCATATAATACTTTTTATGGTGTTTCATAAATCTGCCCTAACATTTTAGTTGTCGTATTCATAAAATACTTAGGTGCCATTCCATTGACCAAACGGACACTCGGTATTGAATTTTTTAAATCAGTACCTATTCAAAATTGCTACTCGAGATAATTTTTTCTTTCTCATCTGAACGGAATTCAGTTTGCAACTACCTCTCAGTGCCTAGACAAATTAGTCCTTGTCCTTCGGAATGTTAGTGCGTATTAATTCGTCTTTATAGAACATGTCAATACACATTCATCGTTAGATAACTGCAAAAAAGATTCCTCATATATATCCACAAGGAAACGAAAGCCTAACTTTACTAACTCTAAGGAGGCGTGTCACGTGTGGTAACATGAAGGTAGTATTTTTTGGAACGCAGTGTTTCATGAATGTATACCCAACGCCCCTAAAGGAACAAATGTATCTTCATTGGATTTTGCAAAAGTGTGCTTGTCCTCTCTTTCTTGATGATTAAACCATCGTTCCTTAAAAAACCAGTGATACTGACTATCATCTCATACCAAAAAGAATTCCCACCAAATGTTATTTGTATTCAAACACAAAATGTCTTCTCACTCGCTACCTTAGCCAAACCGGAGAGAGAAAAGGGAGTGAGGAGAAGAAGAAGAAGTTTTTGCTCCTCCCCTGTATCGTCTCTCTCAGACGGTTCTTGGAGAGGTCGATTGCCACCAACTCCCTCGCGCTTCCCAACTCTTCCGGGATCCTTCCGACGAGCCCGTTAATGGAGAGTTCCAGAACTCGCAACCGGCTCATGTTGCCTACGGATGGTCATGGTGGGATCTTCCCTTTCTAGGGATTTCCAGAGAGCACAAGCTTATCGATCATGTCCGTCGTCCCGAGATTCAGGTATCGGCCTCGATCTTTCCGGAGAGCCGATTATGCGAGATGCCTTGCCGATCGAGTTGAACCGACCTAGCCGATCCGCGAATGACTTTCGAAAGATGGGATCCAGCCTTCCGTTCGCGGTCCTGCTCCTTCTCTCTTTTGTTTTCTCCATCTTTATTAAGGAACTTTTTTATGTATAAACATGAGAATGGATGTTCACTGCCTTTATGGAGGTCTCTACAACACAAGTTAAAACTGTAGGAGCAAAAACTTCAAATTTCAGAAAAGGAATAAGATTTTGTTTATTAGAAACAAAATAAATTGACAAAAAGAAAGTTACATGTTTTGTTTATGGTCAAATGAGATATTCTATAGGAAATTGCAGAGAGAGGAAGATGGATGGTCTTCAACACAACGATGTAGGAGAAAAGTTAGTTGCTACGATTCCGTAAAGTTTAATGTGGCTTGTACCTAGAGACAAGGAGCACGTGACTAAATGACAAATCTATTTAAATTTTATATGATAGTGGAGAAAGGAAATCACGTTATTATGGAGAATTTGGAGTTGAGCAGAGGCGGAGAAACATGCTAGCTCGGCACATGGTGTGGGGTATAGTGTAGAGGTCAACTTCACCTCTGGAAAGGTCCTAACATTAGAAAATCTGTACTATGCTCTAAGCGTTCAAAAAGATTACATATCTCCAGACGTTGTTATGAGTATTAATAATTTCCTGTTTTTTCCAACTTTGAAAATTCTCAAACTTTCATTGATTTTATTGCATGGTTGTCTATTGTACTAGTGGTGCTCACTTTTTTTTTTTTGGTAATTAATAATGCACTTGATGTATTTTCGATTGAACATTATGTTTTTCTGCTTCGCTGCTCATTGAGGAGGTGATTACTAGGTCATGACCATGCATTAATTTTTTATATGTAGATTTTTTTTATGTATATTTTTTTGTGTAGTTAGCAATGCCATCTAATTTTTTTTAAAGAACCGGCCATGGAGAGAAGTGGAAGAAAAACACTATTTTCAATTGATTTTGTTTTTGGAACAAAATTCCAGAACCAAATTGCCACCTTAACTAGAATTGGAATAAAAATTTCAATTCCAATTTTTCTTTAAGTTTGATAGTATAGAACTTTGATTCTAAAACTAAAGATAACCTGTTTGATGAAAAGGAAAATAAAATTGTAAAATTCACGGATTAAAGTTTAAATATTTTAGGCCCATGAAAAAAATCCAAAAATTCTAGGTCACAATTGCATCTCCACAGTTTGTTCATTTTTCTGAAATTTTGATCCTAAAATGAACCTACAATTCCATAATCAAAAATTTATGTTTGATAAAAAAACTTCTCATTTTTAAAGAAGCATAACAATTATTCAAAACGATGGGAAAAAAACAGAAGAGTCATCGACTAACTGCCATCGTCTAACCAGGAAAGAGAGGAGCAACTAGAAAGGATCAATGGAAAAAAGATTTACACCGCTTTCTCGCACTTAATTGATTGTATGCTATTTTAAGAAAGATCTTAAATCTAGGAACCTGATGCAGCATGGACGGCCTGAGGTTGACAAAAATCCACACCAAAATCATCGACAAAACGAAGAAATTAAGTCTGGCTACAGCCCACACTCCCCACCGCTAATTTGCCTTGGGGAGAATCTGCCCTATTGTATCGTCAGAGGGCAGTTCTGATGTCAAATCCACCGTTCGAAAATATGAGCCGTTCGGGATCAAGTCAGATCTAAGTTAATCAAGAACAACACAACCACCATCTAGGCCTAGGAAATCCCTAGAAAATACACTATATACCAGCTTACACAAATATACAATGCTTTTCTTACAAAGAATAGCAGCAAGCAAAAATCTGCTGATCTCCAATGATTCACACGGAAACCATGACCACCATAGCAGGGATGCACAATGCCGTGCTCTGTCTTAGAGTCAAAGGCTGCATATATCTACATTTCTCGCAGCAATGACTAAATAGAGCAGACAATTACTATATGATACAAAAACAATTGAAGACTACTACCAAATGCTTCATCACAATCTTTCTTCACCCCGGGCCTCGGAGACCATAGGCTCCCCGCCATCATTACAATGCTCCACTTCATCTTGAAGCTTTCTTGATTCCTTATTCGCACACCCATCATTACCAGTTGCTTCTGGAAGCAAGCCATTACATCTATCAGAAGTACCACATACCGACACGTCCACGTTAGAGAAACCACTGTAGATTCCCCGGCTTCCACCAACCATTGCTCCCTGTTTCTTGTCCTGTTAACCTTAAAAGTTAAAAATGAAAACACGGAGGTGAACGACGGGAAAACTAACCAACGTATAACTACTCACATGAATGAGCAAAAGATTCTCATCAACGCCTGCCAAGAAGTCTGGTACAGTCTGCGATGAACTGATGAGCATCCTCAAAGTTTCTCTAGCGCCCTTCTCCACTTCAGATTCAGCATCTGGAATGAGTTTATTAACAAGGTTGGGAAGCAGTGGAGAAATGGTTGTTGGTATTGATGGCCCTGCACTTACAAGGTAGACTTGACCAGAAGAGCAGACGTCAATAACTGGAATGTGCACGATCGGATCAGAAATGAATGATGTAAATGAAGGTATTTGCTGCGAACATGGCAAAGGAATGAATGAGGAAACAGGAAGTGGCATCCGAACGAGTGGGTCTGAAAAGAAGTCTGGAAATTCTGACTTCTTCCCTATGTCTAGGGCGCCATTGGATGGCATAAGTGCACTTGAGTTCCCAGAAGACAAAATGGATGACAAGGGTGACTCGGAAGAATCAGTGGCCATGGATGGTAGAGGAGGTGGTACGGCAGTGAATTGAAGGGTAGATGGGAGTGGGGGACACCAGCAGTAGCAAGGAGAGAATGAATTCAAGGGGCGGATATCAGGCAAAGAAAGGAGATCCGGCAATGGGTCCAATGACATCACAGATGAGCGCAATGAATCTGACATCTGCAACTTCCCTGGGAGATTGAGCATCGGCAAACAGTGATTATTGCAGGTTGTCGCATTCCCAATGCTGTCTTTGTTGTTACCATTTTCATTTTCAACATCAGAAGCACGAGTCCGCACACAATCCAACGGGAGACCAGATGACACCAGGTGAGCATCATTACCCAAGAGGTTATGCTGGCCTTCTGGTCTTCGCCTTAACTTATCCTTAAAAGTACAACCCAATCTGGACAAGGATATGGTCCTGGACAGTCCTTCCTTGAATGCACTAGTTCTTGGGCTTAAACTCCCTTGATGGAGTGAATGCATCTTTGAAGACTGAGAAACGACAAGTCTAGAGCGAGCCGATTGCCTCACAGATGGTAGAATATTCTCGCCTTGGCACAAAGAGGCTGATGTGTTTGCGGTTGAGGAATTTGTAACAGGAATTGCATGCACAGTGGTTGCAGACTGAAGGAGATATGAACGCACATAATCGCCAAGGGACTCCAGTCTTAACTCACTGATCCCAGTAAGCTGAGATAGAGAAGGTTTTTGTTCCACCAGATCCTTCATCTGTCATCCAAAATAGGACACAGAAGACACACTGGTGTTAGAAAATGATCAGATAAATCTGCCTTCATAAGTTCGAAAACTGGAAATCAAATTGATTAAAAACCTTCTCAAGTAGCTCAGTTCCAACAGTCATTGATTTCTCTGATAGCCAGTAATACAACACAGCTTTGTTTAGAACCTGGACCAAGAATGACCTGCCGGATGCATCAGCAGAAATTAAATCGATTGTTATCTTGAAGCTCTCATCATACGAGCTGAATAATGCTAGCCTCTCCTCACAGCCATCATCTCCAACAAATGAAAGGCGAAAATCAGAAGAAGGCAAGAGGGTCAGCTTCAAATGCCCCCTGCAGAAAAGAAGCATCAAAACCAGACATCTATAAACCAAAACAAAAAAGTACAAATATCTCGAATCAAAATGAAAACTGATTTTTTCTTAAGAGTCATGCATGTTGCAGAAGAGAAAAACAAACAACATAAACAAGTTGCCTGGATCAAATTGAAAACTGGTTTTTGAGGAAGAAAAGAAACAACACGTGCGAATCGAGCAGAAAAATGGATTTAAGCAACAGGAGTACTATCAATAATTTGTGGAAAAGTAAATGAACAATCTAAAATCACCGTAGCTAATATGGAGCACGCAATCTGTCAAGCCAACAAATCAATATGAGTTTCAAGAATATAAAATGAAAGCATTATATTATGCAATTATTTTGTTATTTTTACAACTTTCCCTGTTTCAAAAACCATAGATTTTTTGTATATTTTCCAAAGAAAACCTATAACTTGAAAAAAGAAAAAAAACAAGAAAAACCTCACTGAGGAACTGCTACCAAACAACAAACATAAAAATTAGGATTATCGCCACATCCTCACTTGATCATGTGTTTCCCATGTCAATGTTTATGATCCCACCATGCAAACAGAATATGCATCATCAATTGCTAGATAATAGAAATCTAGGAGTGGTCTACAGCAGCAATGCCATATGCTCATCTTTAGCATTTAAAAGAGAGGCATCTATCTTCATGGATACCACTTAAGTTCCATAAGTGTTTCTAAGTCAAACTAGCAACTCATCAGTCCAACCACTCTCCTAGTCAAGCCAGGTGTTAGCAGGCTAGTCCCAGCCCCCTGTTTGCTGGGACAATTTGAATGGACTAGCCAGCTGACTGGTCAAGAATTAGTTGGTCTCATGGACGGTACTTGCACAAGTAGATATCAGAAAAAGAACAATGAAGCAAAAAAATGCACCCTTTAAGAGCAATTAAATCCAAATATTGAAGATGGAGCAAAAGCTTAAATAGTACCGAAATAAAGGTATAAGACAGGCATGCCCAAGCATGTAATGTAAAACAAGTGGGAGAGACAGAAGCCATCATTTAGATACAGGAATGCAGATAAATTTTGACAAGCTGAACATCCTGTCCCTCACAAATATGATCTTCTAGCAGCAGTTCATGAACCGCAAGAGGATAACACCACAAAATGTTGAGAAGCGGTAAATACAACCTAAAAAGTCATAATACTCTATACTTATTCTTATGCTTTCTTTAGTTTTCTGTTGGAAACTATAATGGAAAATTTTGTTTCTCATGCAGCGAAACATTAATCAGTTGCACTCTCCTTTGAATAGGTCGATTTCTGTCCTAATGAATTTATTCCTTTCAATAATCAAAATATAGGCTTACAGCTTAAACAGGAAAAATCCATCAGAATCATTTTCCTCCGAGTTTATGTTAACTCAGAGACTAAAATGGTTCACACTAGTACACATATACACTTATTATGTGGTAAGCACACAAGCTCAAAAGTGGTTGCTGTTTGCTACTAAAGATGCCTCCACCTCCAAAGGACAACAGGTTATTTTTACAGAGATAATTAATTGAATGGTTTTACAAAGATAATCAAGTTAAGCTGGGAAATGAGGAGAATAGCATCAAATCATTCTGACGTTCTCTCATTCTGAACCACCTATTTCCCATGTAGTTTACAATAAACTTCCTTTAATATAGTGCATCTTCACCTGAGTTTGATTCACAATTTGTAGTTGAACAATTTTATGTACCAGTATAGTTAAAGCAGAAAAAACTCTACCACATTGCGATATTTTGCACTCAGAGCTTTCTGACCGTCCCGTTGTCCTTCAGGTACTGAAGGTGGTGTTGCGTGCATTAACTTGTAAAACTGATAGACATGCAATATTTCCTCCTCTCTATGATTTTGGACCAGTAGGTGGAGTAAATGATGCATGGGCATCACCAGGACATCCAGCGGAATGCACTTGGCACAAACATAAAGATGAAGACTGAATTCAAAACCTTACAAAGGTGGTGAAGAGAAAAGTGACCAATTAAAAATTGTCTATTCTAGACTATGTAATGACAAACGACAAACCCAACCAGGTGTTACGAGCTCTTCATAATTCTAAGCCACTTGAAAACCTAGTGCATCATCTCAATAATCCCAAACTAGAAACAAAAGAAAAATTACAAGCTCTATTATCTGCAAAGACAATAAAATCAAAATTCAGAAAAAAAAATCATTGTAGATATTGCATCAGAAAGGCCAAACATCATAAATTTCAAGACAACCATGCCATAGCAACAGATACATCTAATAGCACTTGAACATAATGAGTAGTTTAGCATATTATCATTTCTCATCCATTTAAAAACATAATATGAACAGTATCAATCAATTATTAAAGATAAAAAGCACAATCAAATAACTGGACCAACTACATTAAATATATCCTCTTATAAAAAAACTTTCCATACTGTGACATACACAAGGTACTTTTCAAGATTAAGGTATAATTCTTCGAACTCTGCTAATGCCATGAAACCACACAAAACCTGTTATAGATTTTTTGGAGATGATGTGGTAACACGCAGAGTAAAGGATTAGCAAACGAGGTGTACTGAAGAATAACATAGTAAACGGTATCAGAAATATGGGATGGACAAGAACAATAAAACCATGAACTACAGGGACATGAAAGAAACTACCTTTGCTTTCCCTTAACTCAGAGTTCATAATACACATCACAGACGCCCATTTTACCTACAAATGAGAAATAGTTTTATTTGGAGATCTAAACAGTGCCACCACCAATAAGCCGACAATATAATCCTGCAACTCCTAGTAAAAATGTGTAGATACAGGACATACCATCCAGCCAAGGAATTTAACATTAAACTCAAATGGTGCACGGTTTCAATCTAGAAAGAGCAAATTACAAACGCAAATAGCAGTGAATACTTAATGCAAAAACCCTTCATACCATATGATACACAAATTGGCAATAAAGGTATCGAGCTGAATTATTAATAACTAAGAAAAGTCAATGAAAAATCACTTTACAAAAAGAGACTATTTTCAAGTTCCAGAATTAATTCTGCTACTGCATATGCTACAGATATAATTCTTACACCTCTCTCAAACAATTAGCCAGAATATGCAAGATTTCAACCATCAAAATATAGGAAAGAACTCATAGTCATCCAATTTCAGGAAGCCTATCAAAAAAATATTTCTGAATCATAGTATCATAGTACCATGAAGGATGCAAATACAGCAAGTAAAACTTAAAAAGCAAATTTGTCAAGCAAATCGATCATATATGACATGGGTCATCAATTACACATTTATTTTGACAGGATAACCTTGGGTCGATCTGCATTAAAGCATTAAAGTAACATTTCTTGCTCTTTATAATTGCACCTTGATCAATAATTTGAGCAACATATTTTTCAGTTTTATTAATCTAATAAACAGGTAAGATACGCTTAGATTGTCTAAAGTATGTGAGAATACATATTAGACGACCAAAGTAAATGTTTTAGACAAACAAACTGTTGTGATCTGTTAGTTCATCTCTTGATTAAAGGTCACCCTTAGACATGAAAGTGGGAGATTCATCAGCAATTTCGGAAGTTTTGGTCCAACTCAGGTCACTTACCCAAACAAAGCATGTTTGAACTTTCAACTACAAATTCTATGGCAGCAACCATTTCTTTTTAAGAATAAAAAAGGATGGCACACAGTGTGTGCACACACAGAAGAAAAAGAAGCCATTTTCTGAATTCGTAATAGCAAATAACTAAGTTTAAAGTATAATAAAAGAAATCAACAATACATCGGTGGCCTTTGTGTCAACTAAATTGTCTATTTTTCTCTATGTCAAAAAAAAATATAAAAGCATTTGTTTGTATTTTGAGAATAAAAATAAAAGGACCTTTACTTGGTCAGCAAATGGACAAGTCATGAACTGCAGACACCAAAGTAGTTTGTCTGCCCTAGTCTGATACCATTCTCAGAAAGTGCTTCTTTGTATAGTCACAATTCATGATTCAATCTTGGAGCACGGAATACCAATTCCTTCAAGCAAGACAGATAGAGAGTCATTATGCCATCCAATTTAAAGGTACTCACAGGAAAGGAGGTAGAGAAATATCACACATGGCAAAGAAAAGTAGTTAAAAAAACCATCCCTATAAGCCCAACCACTACATATCATTATGACTACAAAACATAAACATTTTAAATTTAGTGAACTACCAGCCTAACATAGTGTTGCATCGTGATGCATGTGCACATACATATGCAAGATACAATGGAATTGCCAAGTAATGCCTAAAAAAATGCCTTTATTATATATTTATCTTTCATGAAGCTTTATTTGCAATAGTAAAAATAACTAATTTGTTACCGAATTGAATGGATGATGAGAAGTGAGAAGCCTGATTAATCATTCCCAGATCCAAATTTTTTAGACATTGCCTGCAGTCAGCATTTAAGTATGCAAAACTTCATTTACAAGCTTTTCATCAAGGTAACCGTCACCATCAAACCCTCATCAGAGTAACGTTGATATTGATAACAAAATCAGTTTGCAAATGACTTTCAACATACTGGCTGATACTCTATTCAGAATATCAGAATCAGAATAGGTAATAAAGCACATTACACACGCGCACGCGTGTGGGGTGCAGATGTGTGAGCCTGTCCACATATATGCACGGAAGGAGAGACGGAGAGAAAGAGAGCAAGCAAGCAGTCTCAACATCAAGTATGGAGTAAATGGGAAAGATAAAAGTGACAAACTGCACAACAATATGAATCACTCACTCCATAATTGCCAATTTAAAAAAAAAAAAAAAGGCAGGTTGTCTAGTAGTAGTATAATAGCCAGAAACGGAACATCACATAACAGAAAGAAGAACAACTGTTTAGAAAAACAAAAGCAAAATGGATTTAGCGTGTAATATTAAGAAGCAATAACAGCAGATGAAATAATTTTCAATGCTGTAAATGAAAATAGAGAACATTCAACAACCTGTCTAAGAAGATATTCCATGACAAGAAGGATCTAAATTACAATGGTGTTGTCATGGAAAAGCTCCGTTAACGCCCAAAAAAAAAAAAACAATAATCATCTGTATGAAGTACCTTGTAGCCGTTGGGCATAATAAAGGCCCTTGCTTAATAACTTTTCCAACACGAACGGATGCCAAAGGAACACACAAACACCGAGCCAGCTTATTAACCTCTGAAACCTCAAAATGCTGCCAAGGGATTCCAGAAAATAATGTCAAATATTACAATTTGGCAAACTAAAAAAGAAGGAATCATATGAGAACCGATATAGAACATGTTGAACAACAAAGATCTTAGGAACTCAAACCTGAAAAGATTTCACCACTCATTGGATATGAATTTTAGGCACATAATTGATCACATATGACATTGACATTTGGAATTAGAAATAAGTATTCTTTGGGTTTGATGCATATGGTGAAAGTAAATTAGCACAGACAGTAGCCAAACAAGTACATACGGATAAATAGTGACACCGGCCATTCTACAAAAGGAGAGGCATTGATGCATTTGGTATTCATCCATGTGTTGACTTCTTTTTTAAGGATCGTTGTAACAGTGCATTCAAAAATTAATCTAAAATTGAGCACGAAATATAAAGACAACGGAAGCTTAGATCCACGTTCAGAATCTTCCAGAAAATATAGGCATCAACGATAGGATTTAATGCCGACAGCTGTACGTACCAAATTTTAGTTTCTAATTGTCCAGACATTTTTTTTCTTTTTCTTTTTTTTTCCTTCTTTTTTTTTTGTCCTGTTCGTCTTGACAGTTTGTCTCCCAACAATCAGCTATTATCAACTATGGGAGATGATGATAGCTAAGACATTTAGCGCAACGTAACAAGTCCAACTGTGGACAGAAATAAGAATATAACTGACCTGTCTCAGATGAGCAAGGAGGCGATCCTCCACCACCCCACCAGAAACATTCAGCTTAAACAATGGCTTCAGCCTCTCATCTGCTCGACAACCACCTATTGTCTGCTGATCCAAAGCTTGGAGCCACTGCAGTATCTTGCGTCCAGCGCTGTCCAGCCGAAACAACAAATCTCCTTCACCAGAATTGCCAAGAATATTTGCCAGCCTCTCCGCAAGGCTAAGGTCTCTATAAGCCCCTGAACTGGAAGCACTTCCCACGGCAGAAGATGCTGAGGAAGAAGCTGAAAACCCTATCCTGGGACTCACGCCAGAAGAAGAAGACGATGACGATGATGATAGATTTTCTGAAACTGCGTGAGAACAAGGAGCCAAGTACGATCCACAAGCATCTTCTCCAGGAGATCCACCCGTATCATTCAAGTCGGCACTCGACTCGCCAGAAGATGTCCCAGTAAAACGATCTCCTTCTTCCGTCGTCTTGTTCTCGAGATGAGAACCGTCGGCCCTCGATCGATCTTCTTCCCCATTCGACGCCATCCCCGATACACCAAAGACACGCGATCGATCGGCCTCAAAAGCCCTGACAGTTGTATCCGATCAGAGGCTCACGAATACCAAAAGTGCAGAAAGCAACCAAGAGATCTGAGCGGGAGACGAAACACTGCAGGACAACCTGTACCGGCCGGAGATCCCTTCGATCTCGCGGGGAACGATGAAACCCTAAACACGCAGGGGAAGACGCATAGATCGGGAGGAAATGGCCACGCGACGCCCCGGCCGGGGGAGGCCCGCTTATATAATATAAGCGACGGACCGGATCCGTCTCCGCTTTATGAGCTGCATCTTAAAATTGTTTGGCGTCCGTCCACGTCACTGTTCCACCCCCACCGTCCAATGTACGGTGGGTGCCGATTGCATGGATGATGGTGCGGTGATAGGTGGGCTCCGCAACGGCAACCACCCTTCTCCAACGCGTGGCAGCAGACAGGAATCGGGCTGCGATGGAGAAAAAGAGCCGCCACGTAGTGTGACGGATAATGTTTATTGCTTCCTTCCTCGATTAAAAACTATATAAATCTATTTAAGTTTCTTTTCTTTAAAACAAATATATATATATATATATATCCTTTTAAATATATGCGAAGTTCTACAATCGCCTGATGTTCGGTAGCAAATGACTCGTACTCGACATGTCAACGCTGCTGCGTATGCGATCTTAATCCAGCTTTTTTCGGGTATTTAGTTGTGTGATATGCAGCCAGCCATCTTTAACATCAAAAAATCGGAGAGCGCTCGTTCACACATGTCGTCATCTATCTACTACTATATGACGAATATCCTCCAACTCCAACCATTAAACTTGGGCTGCTCTTGTTTTATGTGCCCCTCACTCACTAAGTGAGTACCACCGGTCCATATATTAATCAGTTTCGCGCTCAGTATACAGTTTCAGATTATGGCACCGCCAGGTTTCAGATTCAATCTCAAATCTCATAGTAGTCCGATCGAGTTCATGTTCTAGACAAATAAGTGATAATAAGAGATGGATCCATCCCAACTTCCAAGTCTACATGGCCAATGATATGTTGTCATGGGCAACCATGGCCACCTGGTAGTTGTTATTGATGACGTGATCAAATATTTCATTTATCAAAATTTTGACTATTATTTTATTAGGGCATCTGAATATCTAATTATGTTTTTAATGTTCATGTTTAGTCATAACCAGTTTCAGTTTCCGCATATTTGCTCGTATACGATGAGAATACGAGCCCTGAGGTTAAACAAAGCCATGTGTTTGAATTTTATAAATCAACATTGCAGACAAAAGCAAGGGTTGGCAACTTTGCAATGAACATCTATGTCATGCTCTAACCCGTAGGTATCGAGTTTAAAAAAGAAGGCGACGTTTCAAACTGTTGAGTGAGTTTAAGATACAAAATTTGCAATTCATGCCTCAAAGCCATTAATCGCATGCGCGCGCATTTTAAAAAGATGCACCAAGGTTGGGTCTAAAGCAATATGTTGCGCTGTTTATTGGGTGATCTCATGTTTGGTTGTGAGTCATCCAGTTCTCGTGATATCTATCAAGTTTGGATCATATTAATAAACCATTTGGGTAGACGAACAGTTGTAGTGGAGATAAATTTAACCGGTCGTTTGGCAATGGAAATAATAATATATTGTTTCATGTACCTACCATAGATTGGGGCATAGTCATACACGTAAAGATGTATGTTGCTATTGTGATATTGTTTATATTGTCAAACATGTGCTTGATCAGTATCACAAAATCGTGTTCTAGATACAAAAGACATTCACAACACCATTTTAGGTGTATTTTGATGATGACATTGAAAACCAGGTTTACTAAGAAACACAAGTCAACAAAATAACATTTTAAAAAGAGTGTGAATGACTTAACCTAACATCCTACATGTTGTGTCGTCAGCCCAAAAACATAAAACAAGTTTGCCTAAAATACAAGTTTTAACAAATTTTTGATTAAAAAAACTATATATTTTTTTGTGTCATCCAACCGCTAGCCCAGAAGCTGAATGCACATATTATTTCGTAGATTTTTTTTTTTTATTACAACCTGAGAGAATAAGCAATGTAAAAAGGAAAAAGATTGCCTGATATTCCTTCTTAAGCTGTGCTGGAGACAGCAGACAACTTGACGCAGAAAAGAAAAGAAAAACAAAATACGTGCTACTTCATTTTTTTTTTTGTTCTCTTCTCAACGAAGGGTGGAAGTATGTATATTTATCCCGTTTCCCACCAAACCCAAAGGCCTCAACGAACGTTCAAAAAGAAAAGAGGCTATATTCGTCAATTTTCACGAAGGGATAAAGCCTGCTTCTGGTTTCCGACCATCATCTCCGAACCAGTCACACTGACGAACCCGGGTCGTCTCGCCTTCTTTCTCCTTCCTCCTCTTGATCTTCTTCTTCTTATCCATGTAATCCGCAGACGGAAAATTTTGGATTTTTTTTAAAGTTCATTCACTCTTCCTTGTATAATCGCCAATCTATTTATAGCTTGTTGTATTCATTCGCTTTCCGAAGAGTGGAGTTGTGTCCCATTTATTAATGTCGACCATCGGATCCGTGCAATCCGCGAATCCGAGCAGTTGGGCGAAGCAATTCAGGAAATCAGGGCTCTCGTTGGAACTCAGCCGGTCGAGGGTCCTGCCATCCGCGCGGAGGGTTCCGGCTCCGGCAAGGTGTCGTGGAAATCTCCGGTGCTTGTCCCCGGTTTTACTTTCGAAGCAGATTAGGATCTCGAGGGTCGGAGATGGCGTGGATGTTTGGGGCAGGTTTCTCATCGGGCCGCGATGGAGAGGCGGAACGAGCGCCCAGGCAAACGGAGGAAAGGACGGTGACTCGACAGCCGCGGCTGGCGAGAAGAAAGACGGGAAGCTCGGGCTGAAGAAGGCACCGGCAGGAGGCAACGACAGCAAGGGCGAGGACAAGCCAGTGAGTTCGTCGCGGCGGGAAAAACAGGGGAGGAGCGCTTGGTGGCGGGGGCGGAGGTGGGAATGGCGGCCGTTGATTCAGGCCCAGGAGATCGGTATCTTGCTCTTACAGTTGGGAATTGTGATGTTCATCATGAGACTGCTTCGTCCCGGAATTCCTCTCCCGGGGTCGGAGCCGAGGGTTCCGACCTCGCATGTGAGCGTCCCGTTCAGTGAATTCCTTAGTAGGATCAACAACAACCTGGTGCAGAAGGTGGAGGTGGATGGAGTGCACATCATGTTCCGGTTGAAGTCCGACGCAGCAGCTCCTGAAGGAGAAGTCGATAGCAGGGTGAGAGATACTGAGGCCTTAGTCAGGATGGTATCCCCGACGAAGCGGATAGTGTACACCACCACTCGCCCAAGTGATATCAAGACGCCTTACGACAAGATGTTGGAAAATGATGTCGAATTCGGGTCGCCGGATAAGCGGTCGGGTGGATTCTTTAATTCTGCAATGGTAAGGGCTTTCTTATAGCCCTTTTGTCTTTCTTATTAATAAAATTGTGCCCCTCGGTGTTTCAAATTGGAATATGTACATGCCACTACCAATTGTTTTCAGTCTTGCTAGATGTTGATTTCCCTTTTTTATTGTCTGAAGTCATCTTCTTTTGATTCCTACACGGTGTTGTGATTAACATTGTTTCGTGAATGATAATCAAATGCATGCCAATCGAGAACACAAAATGAACTTTTTGTTTGTTTTGGAACGTGCTCTAGTGCTCAAATGTTAAAAAGCTGCCGATGACTGTGAAATTGTAAGTCACCATCTGGTGCACAGTTAAACCATCTATTCCTTGAAGAAAATTAATGGCCAATAGCAAGTATTTCTCTTCTTTGAATGCCTATGCGTGTGTCCTCTTTTAATATTAGTTCTTTCGAAATGTTACTGAACTGCAACAATTTCGGTCTAAGTTATGAAGTACCGAATGCTATTGAAAGTATATGCACTTAGAAAGCAGCTTAATCATTCTCAAGGGTCATGGTGTCCCGGTATAAATGGTAAGTATTTAAGGAGGAAGAACTAAGTGACGCTTACATTTTTTTTTTCTCAGGATCACAGATGATCTAGTGTGCCACCCTTTTCAATTGGACGGCTTCAGTTCTTTGAATCGTTTGTAGTTATAGGGTGTTGAGTGCTGACTGTTTACCAACTTTTCTTTACGTACCTCACAAGCTAGCTTGAATACTGGTCTCCCTTTGACCAACAATAGACAAAATCTATTAAAGTACTTGTTGTTGTTTAAAATGGGTCATGGTTGAACATTTTTAGTGTCGTGCAGGAAGTTCTTTAGTTTCTATTATTAGCACTTAGAAGTGGTTGTGCAGTCCAGGTTTGGTAGTCAATGTAAGTATCATCAGGCTTTCCATTTCTTCACATTCGTACAATGACAAAGTTCTTGTTCTCAGTGTACCTGTGCTTCTTGACAGGAATGGTCATGTTGTGTGTGTGTGTATGTATATATATATATATATATATATATATATATATATATATATATATATATATTGGTCACACACATTAGCAGTTCTCATAGTTGAAAACATTATGCAGAAGACTATTTCATAAGTGTGGCTTGCTGATCATGAGTGCCTTTTGAACTTTAAGAATGATCTTGGCTCCTCATGGATGTTGAAATGATCTGAAGAATTTGTTCTTTATCTGCATTTTAAATTTCTGCCTTTGTTTTGCAGATTGCCGTCTTCTATGTTGCATTACTTGCAGGCCTGCTCCACCGTTTCCCAATGAACTTCTCCCAGGTGCTTATGAAAATCTTCCCTGTAACTTAAGGTGTATTTGGAAATTTATAGTTTTCTGATGCAAGAATTTATGCTATTGTAGCAGACAGCAGGCCAGATACGAAATCGTAAAACTGGGGGTCCTGGTGGGGCAAAAGTGTCAGACCAAGGGGATACAGTCACATTTGCTGATGTTGCTGGAGTTGACGAGGCAAAGGAAGAACTTGAGGAGATTGTGGTATGCATGATATTGTTTTCAGCCTTGTCTGATATAGTAAAGATATAGCAAAATGGTTCATGTGTTTGATCAAGGGACTTCAAAAGGAAACTAGCTGTAGAGGCTTGTGCTTAGTCGAAAGCTTCAGCACTTAGTACTTCTTTATATCTTAGAAGTTCTTTTCTTCAGTGTGTATATAATGAATAACATTGTTTCAGTGAATTAATGAAAGATGATTGGTGACTAAGATCAGTTTCTCATGCCGACGTTTCTAGGAATTCTTGAGGAACCCGGACAGGTACATAAGGCTAGGTGCCAGACCTCCTCGTGGAGTTCTGTTGGTGAGTGTTCTTTCATTTAGTGGAGGGAAAAGAAACCCTAGCTTAATTCATCTCAGTGCATCTAGGCAAGTTTAGAAAGTTAACTCTACTGTATGATTAATTATGGATACAGGTAGGCCTGCCTGGGACAGGCAAGACTTTGCTGGCAAAAGCTGTAGCTGGTGAAGCTGAAGTTCCGTTCTTCAGCTGTTCTGCAAGTGAGTTTGTGGAACTATATGTTGGCATGGGTGCATCTCGTGTGAGAGACCTTTTTGCAAGGGCAAAGAAAGAGGCACCGTCAATTATTTTCATAGATGAGGTAGCAGACTGACTACAATAAATAAGTTATTCTCTTAGGAAGTTTATTGCTGAAAGCCTGAGAGATTTTTTAATTTTATTTCGATATTCAGATTGATGCAGTGGCTAAGAGTCGTGATGGACGATTCCGTATCGTTAGTAATGATGAGCGTGAGCAGACACTGAACCAGTTGTTGACTGTGAGAATTCTTTGGGAAACTCATATTTTTTATCACAGTTGACTATAATTTAATTCTTCAAAATTAATGCATTTGAATTGATGCTTCCAGGAAATGGATGGTTTTGATAGCAACTCAGCTGTGATTGTTCTTGGAGCGACAAATCGATCTGATGTCCTGGACCCTGCTCTTCGACGGCCTGGAAGATTTGATCGCGTAGTTTTGGTATCTTTCTGTACATTTCTCCTGAATACTACCTATGCATGTAGTTCACTACATTGGGACAATATGCATGCAGTTCACTACATTGGGACAATCTTGTAAAAGCCATAGCGATGAGAATTTAAAGATGATGAAAAATGAGACTGAATTTGAAAAAAGTAATAAGAAAGGTCTGACTTTAACTGTTCTTTCATGACAAAAAAAGTACAATTTTCAGGAAATGTTAGAAGATGAAAACGGATCTATCTTGGCATTGAACAATTAGTAGGGTGAGTGCTTGCCAGGCCCAAAGTGCTTCAATCCACATGTTGTGAAACTTTATTTCTGACCATGTATCAAAGAATGTTTTAATTTGACATTAAACAATTTGCAGCAAAATTGCTTGCAGGGTCCTAAGTGTTTCAATATATTTTTTGGCTACAGGAAGAGAGCAGCATATTATGTTGTTGTAGTTTGAGTATGTGTGAATGTGTATTTAATCATAAATATCCGCATACTGGAAAACAGAGAAAAGGAAATTTTTTGCAAGAAGGTAGTTATACCTTCCAATTGCTTTTCTCATAATAAAGATCCTCACTGTCGAGCCTGTGAACAATTTTTTGGCCCTTAATGGCATAAAGCATACTTGCTTGACATGAACTCCAAAATCCCTATATATTATCATCAAAATTTCCGTTGCAATGAAGTTTTCAAAGTAAAGTTTTAGTTCCTTTTATTCAGATTCCTTTGTGCGGTACCTCCTTTAGGGGCCAGGCTATAAGCTTTGGTGCAGAATATTTTTTTCTTAATGTTTTTCTTCAAATTTTGTTTCTTTCTGTTTTCACCTCTGTAATGAAAAATTCAGTAACTAAAAAAAATCATTTTTTTTTTTTAATTTTGGATATCTTCATTGTAATGTTTGTATGATTAAATGGATCACCTTATTAATGACATATAAAAATTAATTGATCAATGTGCTTTTTGTAGACTGCAGTGAACTGTTACTTATAACTGCCATTCTTCTTTAGGTGGAAACTCCAGATAAAATTGGCAGAGAGGCCATTTTGAATGTTCATGTTACTAAAAATGAACTTCCTTTGAGCGATGACGTGGATTTGAGTGAAATTGCTACTGCAACCACTGGCTTCACTGGGTCTGGTTTAATTTAT
This sequence comes from Nymphaea colorata, assembly GCF_008831285.2. Classification (NCBI taxonomy): domain Eukaryota; kingdom Viridiplantae; phylum Streptophyta; class Magnoliopsida; order Nymphaeales; family Nymphaeaceae; genus Nymphaea; species Nymphaea colorata. The sequence goes on from NC_045143.1 coordinate 16,228,589, forward strand.
GGTTTTCAGTTGATTATCTTCCTGTTGAAGCAAAAACACTTTGGTGGATTTTAATATTACAATTTGGCCTTCTTTCAGGGCTGATCTTGCAAACTTGGTAAATGAGGCTGCTTTATTAGCTGGGCGACTAAATAAAGTTGTTGTGGAAAAAATTGATTTCATCAAAGCTGTAGAACGGTTAATAGCTGTAAGTTCTTATTATTATTTTTATCCACTGTCTGAATTAAATTTATATGCGGTTCTAATCCAACTTGAATGGAAAGATTAAAGAGAGGTGTCAAATTCTCCATGTTGTTAGTATTTCCCTAAGTACTCAACAGAGTTTGCATGTGTAGTAGCAGTTTTGTAATATCTGGGCAATACACTGCTTTTATGTTAGTTTTATATTGCAGTGGCAATAGTATCTGGTCACACATACTGCTTTTCATATTAATCAATGTTTTAGCTTATGTCCTCTTTTGCTGACATAATGTGAAAAATCAGCGTAAGTTGATTCTGATGATGTTGGCCATTCATCTAGTTCATGATTGAAGGCAGACAGGGAGGACTTTAAACTTCCAACTCAGTTGAAGATTAGAAGCATTCTAATTTATTTGTAGTGTTGTCAGCTTTAAGTGTTATCCACTTGTCGGTTTGGTAAAAGAATTTGAATTCTTTATTGAATAAGTTAAATGCAGTTCAATATGGAGAACCTACTGATTTTGTCTACAAAATCTGTAGGCTTCTAATGAACTTTCGTTGCGCCTTTCAGGTTTAATCCTGAGACGTGGCCTCACTGGAACAGCTTCCAGATGGAGTGCATAAAGCCACATCCCACCTTTCTTTTCTCAATGCATGGGAATGTTTTTCTGACAACCCTAGTTATATCCCAATTGTCTATTTGTGCAAACTTCTATTTGCAGCCTGCATATTCCTTTCATGGTCAGACCCATATTTGAACCCAAACTGGGATTCATAACCAATTACAGTGTATTTGTCTAGTTGGTTGGATTTGGTACTACCCACATCTGAATAGAATCTGACCATATATTTCAGGGGTGGCTAAGAAAATTAGGCATGTAAAATTAGACATGTATCGACGAGGAAGGTACTTTTACATGAAAAGGAAAAACTTTTAGATTCCTGCGTCAGCATTATGTTATTACGAATTCTGCTTGAATATAACAGTTTCTTATAAATAGTCTCATTGTGACTTGATCTTCTAAAGGGAATAGAGAAGAAACATGCAAAGTTGCAAGGAAATGAGAAGGGCGTTGTTGCAAGGCATGAAGCTGGCCATGCTGTTGTCGGTACTGCTGTCGCAAATTTGCTCCTAGGACAGCCTCGTGTTGAGGTAGTTTGTAAAGGCTACTAGTGCTTTTCTATGAGAGTTCTCTGACTCAGATCTGTCCAATGCATGGAGATTTCTATTTAAATCCTTCGCATGTGTTTTCTTCAAAAACTGAAACATTAGTTTGCTCTCAATGCTTGTTTCTCATCAGAAACTGAGCATATTGCCCAGATCAGGGGGGGCATTGGGTTTTACTTACACTCCTCCAAATGAAGACCGCTACTTGCTCTTCATTGATGAGCTACGGGGCCGCTTAGTTACTCTTCTTGGAGGACGTGCTGCAGAAGAAGTTGCTTTCTCAGGTCGTGTCTCTACGGGTGCACTAGATGATATAAGACGTGCAACAGACATGGCGTATAAAGCAGTCGCAGAATATGGTCTAAACCAAACAATAGGTCCAGTTTCGCTGGCAACATTGTCTGGTGGTGGCCTCGATGATGCTGGAGGAGCTGTTCCTTGGGCAAGGGATCAGGTTTAATTACTGCATCTTATGTATGTGTTTCCTCTATGTTCTGTAAACCATCTGACAACAGGCTAATCTAGAGACTAAAATTGCAGGGCCACTTGGTAGACCTTGTTCAAAAGGAGGTGAAAGTACTTCTGCAGTCTGCGTTGGAGGTTGCACTTTCTGTTGTGCGTGCTAATCCTAGTGTGGTAGAGGGACTTGGGGCCCAACTTGAAGGTAACAAAGAATGTGAATAAATTTTGGGTACTTTTCAAGTGAATCATTGGCTTTACTTTTGATGTGAATTGTTGATGCACCCAGGGTAGAAACAAAATGTTGAAATAAATTTTGTTTATGTTGTTAGACTAGCTTGTGTTACGGAATTTCAGTTGGATGATATCTTTCTTCTTCAAATGATAATATTTCTCGAAAATTGGAAAGAAGAAAGTGCAAAGTGCATAAGTTTTGTAGAAAAGTTGAAATATGAAACTTTTGACAATGTTGTGAATTTCAGATGACTGATGGTGGAAGCTTATGAAAAGTTATAATCATATTCTGATATGTTTTGCTTTTGCATAATTTTTGTTAAAAAGCACATGGTAATGTGAAGCACCAAGGAATATTTGGATCCAAAGTTGTTCTTAGGAGCTTTTCTTTTTAATCACAAAAAGGAAACAAACGTTATGCTTATGCACCCTGTCCATCTTCCCAAGTGTCCTTTTAAACTTATATTTGTGTTTTGTTATGTCCCTTACTAATTACTTCCCTTTGATATTTTAAAACTACCAAAATATATCCTGATTTCATAGAACACTAAATCTTGAAAAGTATCAATGCCATAGAAACTCTACCATATTCCGACCATACTTTAAAAGGCACATAAATTAATGAAAACTTTTCTTGGAAATCCTTGGTTTTCTAAATCTAAAGAAAAGACATTCCTTTTTGGTGCTTCAACAAAAAAAAGTTGGTTAGTGTTCTCCATTTTTGTTGTCTCTCAAAACTGTCACCATTTTCCCAATTTTTCTTTTCCCATGGAAAAAGTGTCTCTATTTGGTCTCTTCATAGTCCTTTACTAGTAAACTTGTTCTTGTCTATGTGAATAGTTGATGGCAACAACTGTCCATGCATCAAAAGCTGAACCTTATGCAAGACTTTCTCTGTTTGATTTTATGGTCTAGCAGGATAAATGACTTTCCCAAGTCGTCTGAACTGGATTTAGCAAACTTGACAGTTCCTAAGTTCCTTTCTACTGGATCTAGCTAACTCAACAATACTGTCCTTGCTTGTATATGCATTTGAATATCCTTTAAAGTGTATAAAATTCCCAGTTCTCAAAGAATGTCTATTTATTTAGCATATTTAAAAAGATTTTAGATGGTAATACAATTTCTATTAGAAAATTACCCCAGTACCTTTTTTGGTAGGAAAGGGTTTAATCAACTATAGCTTTCTACTCGTTTACAATATTTCATGCCAAAGCAGCTTAACCTGGTAAAACCCTTCTAGTGGCAGACTTGCAGTTTTGCCCAATGTACGGGGGGCTTCTTTCTGGAGATGCTACAAGCCTGCAAGTCTGCAACCACTGTGTGCCTGTAAATTTTGATTCTCCTGCTTCCATCTTTTAATCCTCTATTAAGCTGTTTTACTCTTTTATATTTTAGTTTTTTTAATTAAATAAAATGGCACTAAAATATTCGTCTTTTTTATTGGAATCTCCATAATCTTCTAGCTGAATTTTTGCCCTTTAGGCTGCTGTATTTCTCCTTTCTTAGTATTTCCATTACCATTCTGCCTCATGTTTCTGTTTTTGGAGCATTTCTCCAGTATTTGCTATTTGTTCTTTTACTTAAATGTTATTTACTGATTGTTTGTTATGATATTTTTTTATGCTGTATTAGCCTTTTGAAACATCGTGTTTGTCTCTTGGGAACTGAGATTGCATCTGTGCATAAGTGAACATGGAAAGCACCTTGTATATTTGACTAATAGCCTTCACTAACTCATCCTTGGATGGTTGTTACTTTTTGTTTGTCAGTTGATATTCCTGCTCCATGCTATTGTTGTTAGGTTTAGTTAGGAACTTAGGGTGGTTAATGCTTTCTCTCATTCATATAATCGATAAAACTTGTGATGGTTTTTCTTCAGTGTCTGGAACTCTAAAGTTGTTTATTTTGAGGTTGAGTTATTGAGGCAATGTGATTGATGATTATATCATTCCAATTGTATTTCTGATGCAACCAGAAAATGAAAAGGTGGAAGGAGAAGAACTAGAACAGTGGTTAAAGCTGGTTGTTCCCCCTGCAGAGCTGGCATTGTTCATAAAAGGCAGCAACCAAAGCCTTCTTCCTCTGCCTGCAGAATCTGGATAATTAGTAGCTTGAGTTTAGATCTATGCGTAGCATTGAAGATCCAGCCTCTGAAACTTTATTTCTAAAGGCAGTGCCTCCGGTTAGCAAATCTTCAGATGCCTGCTTTGGAGATGGGTTTTGTCGTAACACACCAAGTAATATAATTGTCTGCCTGTTTCATTGGTTCCTTCTAAAGTTCCTGCTTCGGATACACAGAACTGCCTGCGCTCGGCAAAATTGATGTCCAAAAATGGCTTAGATCATGATGAACTGAAGGCTAGTGGAGATGCTAGATATTAGAGCTTCAAAGATAGGGCTGTGGCTAGGTGATTGACCAGGATAATGGATCTCTTGATACAGTTATGTACATTAAACAAAATAATTGTGTAAGTTCCCATGGATTGTAAATTTGGTTACTGTACAAATCCCTTGAGATACCCAGTGGAAAGTCTGGTGTCCAATACAACTTGACGCTTTTTAAGTTCTTATATAGTACGAAGAATGTCCAGTGTACATACTCTGACTGTTCAGTTGATTTTTAAGATCAAGTCCAATCATTCAATATATTGAAGCTGGCACTACTATAATTTTTTTTTTATGAAAGTTCATATGAAGTTCGAGTAGTAGAAACTGCAGGCAAAATGATCAACTTTTGGTTCTTTAACTTCACAAATTTGGAGGACGACATTGGTGAAATTGTTAAGCAGCTGGCCAAGGCTCTATTGTAGGGGGACTTGTTTTAAGCAAAAGTTCCAATTTGTACGACACTTTTCAGTATATGTGATTTCACTGGCAAGGTTGAAAGTGACATGCCAAATTCCCTCGGTCACGAGGGTGCAAACCAGTGTTGTTAATATCGGATGGGATGGAATCGGCCTGGTTCGAATTGAATCAGCTCGTTACCGATTCAAACAGGTGCCAATTAGAAAGTCATCAGAAGGAAGCCTATTTTGCCTTCGAAGAAAACGAAAACAAAATCGATGCCTGCAAGTGTTTCTCATTGACTCCTCAGAAGTTTCATTTCAGTTTTCACAGTCACCGGATTTGGCAGTTAACAAGTGACAAGTTTCATTTCAGTTTTCATAGTCACCGCATTTGGCAATCCGTATTGCTGCCAGGGTTCACTGGCCCTCGACATCAACCGTCAACAGCCACGTTGCCTCCTTTTTACCGTAATGACCCAACTTACTTTCACATTTGGTTGGGATTCTTGGTTTGATGGATTTCTAACCCAACCTCTTTAGCAGTTTCAGTTTCTCAGACAAAAGAGTTATGAACTAGGACAATCTATCAGTTAGTTGTCCTCTTCATAAATCTCCATGATTCCTCATCATCTTATACAGGAGACCAACGTTGCATACTAGTCATGAACTGGACAATCTATCACTTAGTTGTCCTCTTCATAAATCTCCATGATTCCTCATCATCTTATATAGGAGACCAACGTTGCATACTTCATCCTCTCCAAGGTACATACATTCACGCATGTGGAACCTATACATTCACGTGTGTGGAACCTAGGTCGAAGTGTTGAACCTATTATAGTGTCAATTGTAATGACCCGACCGACTCTCACACCTAGCTTAGACTCCCAGCTTGACGGACCAAATCTGCCCCTTAGCGACTTCGATTCCTCTACAAAAACAGCTAGAAACTAGAACGATATTATCACTTAGTCAAACTCTTTATAAATCCTCTAAGGTTCTTTACAATGTTAGGTACAGAACTAAACTTTCATACTTCACCTTCCCTCATGGAATGAGCTTTCACCTGGTGTTTGCATCCACCGTCAAATTCCACTACTCCCTCTTCATTTCCACGCGATGCTCGTCACACTCTCACGTCGCCGCCCTCATCTTTGTTCTTTCATACCCTTCCCCTACGAAGAGGTGGACAACAAGGACAGCTCCTAGGTTGCTCTAAAGAGTTATGAGCCAAACTCGTCTCTAATCGCATCTTATGGTTGATAATTTAAGGGTTCGCATTGTGAATCTAATAAAAAAGATTAATCGCATCTCCGAATGAATTTTTCCATAATCTCCGTTCAGGTTGAATAGCGTTCATCCATAATTTACCCAGTCCAAATGTCTTTCTGTGGCTCTGTGATTTGGTGTAATGACAAACATACATCTTGGCAATTATTAGTATAACTTAGGCTGAACTTATCAGCACCATTATGTTTAATAGGCTTCAGGCCTAGTAAAATTTTCATACCTCGCAGGTCAATCTTCTATTAATTTTAATTTTTTTGGACATATTTCGTTTTCTCTAGTATTTTTTTATTTTTTTCTGATTTTGATTTTTTTTATTTTATTTTATTTCTAAATCGAGAACACATTTTCTAGTCCTCCTGATTCCCAAATGATTCTGCTTCCCATTCGACTCACTAAATCATTAACCTTACCAATTGAATTCAGAAATCGATTTTGATAAAATAGGTGTTAACCATCATCAGCTTCGTGCAAATCACTCGACGTTGCAGTAGGTAGATTGGATGTAACCAACCTACATATCATACTTGAACACTAAGACTTGCCTCCGTGTACATCTCCACATAGAGTAATGCAGTTTTGGAAAATATACACTACAGGGCCCCATATGCCTTATAGAATCAGGTTACTAACGCCTTTATTCGGATGGCTAAACAAACAAACATGCAAAGGTTAGCAGCAAAGGAATGTAACACTGTTGTCTAGTAAGAAGGCCAGTAAGGAAAATATAGTTTTGTCAGCTACTACCTCACAATCTACATCCAAAAAATAATAGTTGGTCAGCTTTAAAGCCCACACTATCTCACAATCTACATCCAAAAAAAAAGTATGGATCCCCAGGACTTGGTTCTCTTCTCTTCCCAGCAACATGTGATTCCATATTTAAAAGGTTCCATGCAGCTGTCATTGTTTTCAAACTCATGCAAATGAAACGACCAATGTGATACAGAGAGGTCTCCTCGGTGAGCTTCAAATTACTTGGTCTTTCGACCATTCTTTGCATAGTCATTAATCAGATCCACCACATCTTTCCAGAAGTAGCCCTCAACTAAAACCCCATCTCTAGTGAACCTGTCACGTTGCACACAAAACTCAAGATACATAAAAACGAACTAGAAGCAAAGATGCACACAAGGTGATGAATGCACAAACCATTCGGCGACACTCTTGGCGAGCTGAACAGATGCATGAGCAGAGACAGACTTTGGATCTGAACTGGCTACTGTCAGAGTGTATGTATCAGAAAATCTTGGCAGCTTGGAGGAGACCACTAAACCGGTGCTGTTGAAAGATCCCTGACCATAAAATCAAAAGCAACAAAACATATCAATATTATGACTTGCACAAGGTTTTGTATAGGAAGCATAATACTATTGGAACTTCCAGCAAACAAAAAACATAAAACATGAGGAGATGCAAGCACAATCAGCAACATCACAGGGTCATTTGTTAGTTATGCAATAATGACGACATCTGTCAATCTCTTATTAAACTTGGCATATCCATATTCACTTCCTATCCAACTACAGAATCCATTAGAATATACGGTGAGTTCATTTCACATGTATCAACAAGATTGAGCCAAAAAAACCAACAGCATCTGCTACAGCTTGAGTTCCATCTTGCCCCAACATATTCACGGAAACACCAGAAAACTACGGAGAAAGATCAGGTGACCCAAATTCAAAAGTGACCTGAATACCCGTTTGTACTTTGTTGCATTCCATACAACTGGTTTGAAGGTCATCATCTTAGGTGAACAAATAATGACCTGATTACCTGTTTGTTGCACCCTACAACGGTTTCTGTATAACTGGTTTGGAAATCAAGATCTCATGCTTCCCATTGATTTCTTCGTCGCTTTCTGTGAAAAAGAAGCTACTTCCTAGTATTATCAGTGTGATGCTCAATGAAACCATGACATCAATCTCTGAGAAAAAAGCAGTTCTCCCAAAAATTTCTAACCTGCGTCCATACAAATGTACTTTTGCCCAAAAAACTCTGACAAATTTGTCCTTGAACAACCTATTTTTTGTAACAGATGAGTCATCTTTCCTGAAAATAATAATTATCAGCAACCAAAGGAAACACATTTCTTTTATTTCCAGCCACACAAAAGAAACAGTCAACTAATTAGTCTACTGTCTAATCCAATACAACTCCCTCCCCCAAACATAGACATCCTCGAGCTTTTGCTGTAAATGTGAACAGTGTAATACTGTTTTCCATTGGAAACAAAAGTTAAAGGCCTTAAATCTGTTCTCAAGAAAAGTATTGATATCTGCTTCTAGTCAAAGTAATTGACAAGACCAGCATTATCAACTGCTAATCAGAAATCACTGGGATGAACAACCTAGACATACAAGTGGACTAAAAATGCTTTCTGAGAAGCCATTTTCACAAGTTTTACAATAGCAGCCTTCACTAGCTAATGATTATTAGGGTTGTCAAAGATTCGAGCTATTTGAGATCAACTCATCTATGCTTGACTCATTTATTCAACAGTTTGAGTTCCACTCAAAATCTCAAGAAGTTTATTTTAACGAGTAAGGTGAGCTTGACTCGCCGAACTCGTTATATTGAATCTTTCCCAACCTTACCACAAATGGTACTGTTGGCGTACCGGAAGACTTATTTAACTCATTAGGTAGGTCTCTACTTCAAACCCACCTATTGATCCTTGAAAAAGAAACATTTTCAATGCTCAGCTCAAGGTGGCTTGAGCTTAACCAAGCCAAGCTTGAGATCTTCCAGGATGAGTTTAGCCGAGCTCGAGTTGGTGAATTTGAGGCCACGTCGTCGTTGAGTTAAGCTAGATCTGGCTCAACTCGGCCCCTGAATGCCTCTAAAGAGGCTCAACAACACTTCAGAGTTGTACTTTTCATTCACCAGCAGCAATTTCAGGATTCATTCACAACCTATACTCAGTATAGCTCAGGAATTCTCTTCCAAATACATAAAGAAAGTTAGGAAGCAACAAAAAGACTCAGTAGACCCAATTTAATTACAATGCATCTCGACTTGACTGCAAGTGACCCACGCATGCACAATCAGAATTTTGTATAGCCCTATTTCTAGAGGTGATTTTATCCACCTGAGCCAGAATAATATGAATCAACCTAATCCAACTATCCCATCTGAGCTACCTACAGGCTACCTATTATCTCAGATGAGGCTGATCATAATCACAACTCACAACTATCATTTTTGAAATCTTGGGTTATTCTAAGAGGAAGTGTTCTCATTGGAACAAATTGAGAATATACGGAAATCACACGAGGGAATACGAGATGCTGCACATAACGTGCTTTCTTTGAACCCACTGCCTCCCAGTTTCCGAAACTCCCTTTTTGAAGTCCTCATTCAGGCCTTGTTTCCTGTTTTGACTATCATGTACACTTGATATGATTGATAATCCTAACCAGATCCATATGTTGTGTTTTGAATCCTTTGATTCTCAAATTTCAATTATTTGAGATCTTGATTACACAGGGATAATTACTTTCTAATTAGAAAAAGGAAATTTCCTCCCTGATTAATCTGATATGTGTGCATTTGCATTTCCAAAAAAAGCTTTTCGAGATCAAGAGTCAAAGTATTTTCTGGTGAGTGACCTTTGCAATGCATATGCTTCCAAACCACTAATGTTATCCTTCAGGTGTTACACACCTACCGACAACCAGTACAAACATTTTTTTAACACTCATATCCCCAACAGGTGTCAAAGAAAAAAAAAGGAGATAGCATGATGATGGCATCAAAGAACTTGTTTTGACATTCTTGCTTGAGGATGATGGTGGTCGTTGTGACAGTTAGGACATGAATTTTGATACCAATGATTTTGTATTTGGTATAACAAGACCGAGAATGGAGGCGACAGTGGTAGCCAACCTACGTGACTATTTTTTTGAAGAGATCTCATGTTTGGGTGACTGAACAGCCGCAATTCTCTCACGTAAGATTGCAGCCATGTGGTTGACGGAGAAAATCCAACTCATCCCCATACATGAACTGAGCAAAACGATACACTTGAACAGCATGTTTTGAGTTAGTAATTTTCAAATAAGAAACAATACATGAAGTTACACCTGATAGCTTAAGAAATGACATGGTAAACATGCTTAAACTACGTCATTGCCAGTACATTGATTTACAGGAATGTTCTTAATAAAGGGCAACATGATAATTATGTAGGCCACGAGCTCTAACCTGCAGGTTGAAGATTTTCCTGATAAAAATATCTGCCCCATTTGCAGAGTAACCCCCTCCCCCACCCCCAAAAAAAAAAAAAAGTATCTCTTCTGAGACAAGTCTTTGGTTGCACTGGACCGAGAGACTCTACCTATATCTGGCTTAGTCAGAAGTTTGTCCTCTATGACCGGAAACCCAGCATAAAACAAATCCATTCCAACTTACTTGACAAAGGTATATCAGCAAGACTAAAAACCCAACATAAAGCAACTTATATTCCACCATATGTGACAAACGTATACTATCTGGGACCAAAATGCCCAACATAGAACAAATCCTATTCCACCTTATGTGACAAAGGCGTCATCATCTGGAAACAAAAACCCCAACATAGAACAAATCCTATTCCACCTTCTGTGACAAAGGCATCTTGACTGAAGATAACAACTGTCTAAACTGTACAGTGAGATCCAAGATACTGTAATATGCAATAATAGCATACAACCATTGATTGATTTTTCATATCAAGTTGAGAAAAGGAAAAGCAAAAGACATCATATATATAAATACAAAACTTAAGTCCATCAGAATCATTATTCAAAAGATAGAAAGCATCGCACATTTTCAAAACATATGAGTCGTCTTCCGATCAAAATCAATTCAAAAGACTTACGGTCGGGGGATATGTAAAAAGTATCGCATTCTTCTCCTTGGTGTAAATGATCAACTGCAACAGACCGTTGAAGATCACATACTTGCCAGAGTCAAGCTCCACAAAAGCTAGTTCAGACCAAACACGAACACAAGTACATAATACTTTCACAAAACACGAATATAGTGAATTGACGGAATGGGCCGCAAAAAGGATATAATATGATGCAAACAATGAGAAAATCCCGATTGGCCGGGAATTTCTTAGGATAGAACTGTGCAGCCAGCGCAATGGCTATGATGATTACGCCGATTAACAGCTTGATGTTACTCAACCGCACATCCTCCGCATACCCTTGGCTCGTCACGATCTACAAATATGCAAATCGAAATTTCTTTTTGTCATTCCAATCTCACCAAAAGAACGCCTAGATAGTCTAATACAAGAGAATCACCACAAACCCTACAGATCTTGCAGACAAGAACCCCGATCGGGAAGATGACGATCTAAGGAAACACAAAACCCTAGATAGAACGAAACCTGAAAATGAAATAGATTTCAGGTTACCTCCGTGACGGTCTCGTCGAGGACGTGCTTGATGGCGTGAGGATCGTTGAGATTTGCTTTCTTAGGGGTCTTGGAGGGAGAGGGCTTGCTCGCCATCGTCAATCGCCCGGGGAATTATGACAGAGCTCTATCGGGCGTTCGACTTCCCGAAGACTGCGCTATATATATGCCCCGAGGTCCCGGGATGTAATAAGGTGGGACTGGGGCTCGGAAAATTCATCCAATAGTCGGGTTTTTTCGATTTTGGACCCGAACCTAACACTCCACCTGGCGTTAAAATAAGGCGATGAGCCGAACCCACGTAACTGGACCCGAAAAAGAGTTCCCTTTCCCCAGATGGAACGTATTGTATAAGATTGAGAAGATTTCATCATAAATTTTACATAATACTAAAGATTTAGAACATTTCACCATTATCTTTTATATAGTATTAAATGTATTATCGAGGACACTGGTAGTGGTAGCTACCAGACGTTCACACGACACCTGAGGCATGATAAGAATTTTTCAAGCCATTAATTTTAAGAAGATCGTATAATGGATATTAAATTCAAACTAATAGAAACACTGTACTGCTTTCAAGATACTAGAATACCCTTTAATGGAGAAAATAACTGAGTTTCTTTTAAACAAGAATCTTTATCTTTTTTTTAAGGGCATTTCAATATCTTAAAAATACAGTTAGGTTTTTATTTTTATCAAGTTAATTTTTAAAATATTATCTATTTAAAATCAAGTGCATTGAGAGTTCTCATCAAGTCTAACATACGAAGGTACTTTCCACATTATCAATTATGGCATAATACATAAAGGTCAACGACAGGAAATTCATATTTTTATCAAGACTATATATGTACTCCACTTTATTTGTTGATCAAAAAGCATTTTATTTTAAACGGATCCTAGGCATAGTGCTCCAACATTTGGATGCGTTGGTCATTGAGATAGTTAGGATGAGTGACAGACTTACAATCCATTTCCCATAAAAATGGGCCAAAGGTTCCCACTTTCTCACGGCCTTGCCTTTGAGGTATGAGCTCTGTTACGGTTAGCAATGGCATCAGCGTGTTATTCCAACTTAAGATACAGTGACATAGCATCCTCAATAGTCAAATTAAAAATGTATCTCTTCATATATTGTTGGGCGGACGGAAGAGAAGAGGTCAGCTGTCTAAATTGTGAAAGCGCAATGTACACAAAAGCTTTACGACCCTTTTGGGTTGGATCAAATGTTACGAATCCAACATGAATGAAAAGGACCATTTACGACGTTCGTAGAGCGCGGCGGCTTCGATTGCCCATGCGTCGATGCGGCGCCTCGCAGCCCTCTGGGTACGTCCAACAAACCTGGAACATAAGAAGGGGAGAAGATGATGAGATAAGCCGCGGGGATTTTTGCAGGGCAGGCGTTTCCATTTTCTTGTTTGCTTGGGCGCTTTAGGGTTTGTTTCATCCCCTGTTTTATACCCGTGGGTGGCGGCCTCGGTGCGTAGGGTTTAGTCGCTGCTGGTTTTCTTCCGCTTCGGCTTTCAGATCGTTCATCTTGTCCTGTCCCATTTTTTCAATCCGTTGCTACGATTGCGGTTCCTCGTATAGCCTCTTTAGATGGCGGAGGTTATGGATATGCCTGCAGAAGCCCTAGATCGTGGACAGGAGAGGCAGACAGACCGGAAGGATAAGACATCCGAGGAACTACCGAGGAAGAGGGACAGGGACTCGAGGGAGAGGAGGGACGAGCGGGACTCTAACCGGCGAGGCGAACATTACGAGCGGAACCGGTCTCCGTCAAGGGACCGAGACAGGGAGTACAGGCGGCGGAGCAGTCTTAGCCCTCCACCTTACGTCTCACGGGAGCGCTGGCATTCTCCTTCTCGTCATTCCCCTCCACCGTTCAAGCGTGGCCGGAGGGGTGATGGACACGATCATCGTCGGAGTAGCCCTAGGGGTGGTTTTGGTTCCGACGACGGGAGGTAGGATTTTCTTCGATTAATGCCACCTGATTGAACGTTGATCGGTGGTGCAATGGCTCAAATTGTGATTATGATGTCCCTCTGTTTCCATTTCGATTATAAGTCCTGTTTTTTTAAGTTACTGCATATTATTTTGGTTTCACTAGGTATGGCATGCTCCTTCTTCATAGAGTGTTAAATTGTTGAGGAAACTGGAAAAAAGGACACCTCAAGGACATATTATGAGTTAGAATTGTACATGCTACTACTGGTTCAAATTGTAAGCGATAAAATGATATATGTGATAGAAGACTAAAAGTTTTAGGAAATGCAAAAAACAAGGATCAATAATTTTAAGAATTTTGTAGTTAAGTACGTAAATCATGAGAAACAACTACAAATAAGGCGAATGAAACACACTAGTAATCGACAATGGCCTATTTTCATCATTTTAACATAGTATAGTCAAGAAAATATTAGGAATAAACAAGTAATTAGATATCTAATATCTTGTAGTCCAAAGGATTTGGCGGTTGTAAAATGATGGATATGTATAAGGATAACAAATGAGTGTTTAGCTACTGAACGTTTGGCGTTTGCTTTCTCAAGATCATTTTTGTCTTGTTTGAATTTCTATTAGAAAAATTATGAAAAGCATTTTTAATTTTTTGAAATAATTCAAATGTTTATTATACCTTTTTTATTAATATATTATTTATTCTTTATGTTTTTGCTTTTTCACTTCAAGATTTTGTTTGAAAAAGCCATGTATTTCTATACCGTGTTGTATGTATCTTATGATACAACTTTTTACCTATTTTAGAATAGGTAGAAGCTGTATCTTACGTTACAGATTTATGATATAAAAAGCTGAAAGTTTTTTTTAATAATTTGAACTTCATATTAAGTCTGCCATGAAAGCGATTTTTTTCATTTTCTTTAACACTTAAAGTAAAGAAATAAAATTTAGGGCTGACTTGTGCAATTGCACTGGACTGGAGCCTTCTTGTTTTGCCACATAAGAGCCTATGACTGTCCTCCAAAACAATAACTTTCAAGTTTGTGACTATTAAGTTACTTTGGTGGAAAAAATAACCACTCACCCGGAAAAAAAAGGAAAAAGTCGTGTTCACTAAAAACTTACTTATTGTGACACCCATTCAAGTGCCAATAGTAATTTACTTATTGTGATACCCATTCAAGTGCCAAGAGTAATTTAAGTGGTCAATTTTGATTATTGTTAGTGAAAGTCCCTATCATCCTTTGTGCAATTTTTATTGCAGATTTGGTTATGATTATATTGGAAGAGGCTATGATAGAGGAGGCGGGAGACCTGGGTACCATGACGAAAGGGCCCATGGGCGGCATGGTTATCAAGGTAAGTGCTGTTTGGTTTAGAAGTCAAATGATAATTGGTTAAACCGTTAAAATGTAGGGAATTTGTCTTCATAAGGTGACCCTGTATGTATACATCACTGAAGCAAGAAAATACTTGTGTCCAACTTTCATAATTCGGCGTAAAAAAATGTTGTGATGCTGTTTGTTTCCTACAATGCTGAGAACAAGTGTTTGCTATGCTATGGAGGATTCACAGAGTCCTCCCTGTAATTAATTATGCCTAATATTTAACAGATAAGATTTGTTATCTCTTCATAAATAGTAACTTTATTGATCACACCTTTTCCCAATTCATTCAGCAGGCTTCATTTTGAATATGTAAACAATAAGCGAGCTAACTTAAAATCTTGGTTGTCAAGGCGCCCAGGTGCCAGGCAGCACCAAGCGTCTAGGCAGGACTAGGCTTGCCTAGGCAAAGAAGGCGACTTTTTTTTTTTGGTTTTTTTAGCTATGTTAGCCATTACATAATAAAATTATGTAGTTGCTGACTGTATTGTAAGCTTCTATTCCAAGTAAAACTTGAAAAACTGTTATGTTCTGTTCTAATTGAATGATTATACTTTGTAAGTAAAGCCAAAAATTAAAACATAAAAAACTGTTCTGTTCTTGTTTACATGACAGATTGACAGAGCTTGTTTACATACTGGAAAACTGTGCTGTTCTGTTCTAGCTGATGCCTTAGTTTGATAGACAAAAGAAAACACGTCATTCTTGTTTACATGCTGGACAATGCTTGCATTTCTTATAGACTAGTTATAGACCTTATATACTATTTCATTTGAATCATTCAAACAAAAATCATATCAAATCTGTACATATAAATACATTACAAGTTTACAACAGATTGTACATGTAACATATAATATACATATAACACACAAAACACCCTCACAAATGAGAAAATAAATCTGTATTCAGGTTGCAAAAGTGAGGTCTGCATATATTTGTCTGATTACTAGACATGCACTAAACAAGATAAACTGGTGGTCTTTTTTACCATAAACTTAGGTTTTAACATGGGGTAAGAAGGCTGGCATAGGTTCTATAAAATATGTTTTAGAGCACACAAGATATATACAGAAATTCATTGGTTTTATAGAACATGTACTTAACGTATGGTTGGAGCTTCTGCTTGATGAGTTGATATAGAATATGTAATTAACGTACAACAAACTGTACTTAAAGAACAGAAGTTATATAATATAACTGCATATAGTATAAGTATATATGGTATAACAGTGTACAAGAAAATTACAGGACTTAATTTGAAGGGAAGGTGATTTTTCACTTTCCCATGGTCTAGGCGCACCTAGGTGCGAGTCTAACACATGTCACCTAAGTGATGGACTTAGGCAATGGGTGTGGACTCACGCCTGGGCGACGCCTAGGCGTTCACTAGTGCATGCCTTAACAACTAAGCTTAAAATAGATGAAGGAATCCTGAAAAAGACAATATGTATAATATAACATTTCTTTGTCATATTTGCATGTGCTATTCTATTTGCATCATTTATATTTTCTGCTGATGATCAAGATGATGAGTGGTCATTTGATTAGTCAACATGTGGGAGAATAAGTGGGATTTTGGTTCGAAAAAGTCATGGCACTGCAGTATTGTTGCTGGAGAGTTTTGACATGTTCAATCTTCTGCTGAGTGCTACTGTTGGGCAGTTGCCTTCAATAACTCCCAGTTATGTTTCCAAAGCTTACTAATTTCTGAATTATCATTCTCAAAAATTAATGTCCAACATGCTCTTCTTGTTATCCTAATCAGAAGAGGTAATTCATGAACTTTTGACAATCTTTTGCTGCTCCATTGAGAATAAAAAAAGAGATAGAAAACTGGTGAAATCAGTAAAATAAGAAAACAATCAAGCTCAAGTCCTATTGTAACTTTCTGTTCAATACAAACACACGTTGGTCATTATGAGCACATGATATAATAAATTAATAACGCTTTGCTTGTGTTCTGGGACACAAATGTACTCTGTCTTCTCCCTGACATACCTAATCTTTCACATCCTAAACTATCTGTTGTCTGCTAGTTATGAAAACTTATCCCATTTTTACTTACTCAGGCAAGACAAACTAGAGAAATAGGTGGAAAAACATGTAACAGTGGTGGAACTGCTGCTGACCTAGTTGGATGGACAAAAAATGGTAAAATAAGAAAACAATCAAGCTCAAGTCCTATTGTAACTTTCTGTTCAATACAAATACACGTTGGTCATTATGAGCACATGATATAATAAATTAATAACGCTTTGCTTGTGTTCTGGGACACAAATGTACTCTGTCTTCTCCCTGACACACCTAATCTTTCACATCCTTAACGATCTGTTGTCTGCTAGTTATGAAAACTTATCCCATTTTTACTTCTTACTCAGGCAAGACAAACTAGAGAAATAGGTGGAAAAAGATGTTAAAACAGACAATGGTGGAACTGCTTCTGACCTAGTTGGATGTTAAAAAAAAAAGTTGTTGCATCACCTGCTAAAACCTCCAGGTGTAGGTACCTGCTATTCTATGTCAGTTGCTAAAGCAAAATCCTTTACCTGGTTCTCACCTTCTTTTTGTGGCTAGTGGTGATGGTTTCTATGGTTTAGGACCTTAGGTTACATAAGTTTCATCCATTCGCCATGTACAGTTTTACTGTTTGTGTACACATCCGATTCATCTTGCATTAATAGTGCATCAAGTCACAGAAAACAATTACTACATGAAGAGCTGGTTTTATTTGCTATATATGGTTAATTTTGTTGAGCTTTATGTATACATTATATTTCATCCGTATAAATTTTCTCTTCCTCTGTTCATTTTTTTCTTTCATTTCATTTTGCATCTACCAAAGTATTCGACCAGTTGGTCTTTTATATTGCCAAAAAAGTTGCTCTTAGCGGTTAATAATCTTTTGAAAGGTTGCATATATATGATCACTAGTAGGTACCTACATATGGTTGTTACTTGTTATTGATCATGCACATAACTATTCAACCTCAATTTCGTATAAAAATTTTACTGCTTTTTGAATTGATGGTGTTTAGGTAGGGATGTGAATGGCTAAGCTTTTGACTTTTTTTTTTCTGTTTTTTTCTTGACAATATTGAATTCGGCCAGATTAGATTGCTGATGTACTTAGATGTAGCGATCTACATGATCCAAGTTCGACTGATTGAGATCAAGCACAGCTTGGTCAATCTCAACAAATCTTCATTTAAGCCCAAGCCAAGTATGAAATGTTCGATATCTTAAAATTGCACATCCAGAATTCTTACAATAAGCTTTGAAATCCAAACCTTCAACTTGGAAACCTTTAAGAATGACTCTTAGGCAGAACTTATTTTATGTGTTAGTTATGTAACACATATTATATAGAATTGTATGTTCTTAACAAGCGTGTGTTCTTAACAATCGTGTATAAGTCGGGCATAGATGAGTTTGGCTTGACATGTTAGTTTCTTGAGTTTAGTCATTGACTCAAACTTCACTCGTTAATAAACGAACTGTCTGAAGGCGAGCTTGTATGAGTCAAGCTTGAGTTGCTTGGCTCATTTTGTAGCCGTACTTAGTTTATCTAATCTGAGCAGTTGGCATGCCTATGTTTGAGTGCATTTTTCACTTTTGGAATGTAACTGAGTATGAATAATTATTTATTTATTTATTTGTGGTGTTACTTTTTGCAGACTGGTCTGATTCTCACTTTGTTGATCGCTCAAACACAATGGGTGGCCCACAGAGGTTTGGTTCCCCTTTTCTCCTTTGGAATAGATAGCTTGTGGTGGTTCTTTTATTTTGCCATTTGCATCTGAATATTTGTTTATTCATTAATTTCATAGATTGTATGTTCACCAATGGTCTTTATTTTGGCCAATTTTCTGTTCCTCTCGTCTGTATATTTCTGATGACTAGTAGAGATGTGAGATATCTTAGCATACAAAGAAACACCACATTCTTGGTTCATGCGATTCAGACAACTTGTAACATATGGAAACTTACCTTATTCAAAAATCTTTTAGAGAAACGATTGAGCAGCTCGTACAAAGTCTTCCATTATACAGTTAAAGCAGGCATAGAGCAGCCTAGACAGGATACAAGGTAACTGGTTGGGTGCCCTCAAACAAAAGTAGTCGCTTTTAATTTGTAACTCTTAATATATCCTTTTCTTGTTCTAATTTGTAATGTCTCTCTTGAGGTTTTTCCTTTTTTCTCTATGTGTGTTTGGTGGGCTAAAAGGGAGGGGCATGGTTTTGATGCTACCTTTTTCCGCACCTTTGTACCGAGAGGACCACTATTGCTGCCTTGGCCCTTTAGGGTTTTTATTTTCTAAGTCTCTCTCTTTCTTTTGGCTGTGTTTTTCTTGTTTGTTCAAGCATTTAGAGTCTTGATTCATGATTTTAGGATGTTATGGGGATTTGTAGTGTGTGGTTCACTAAGGTGACTGTTAATCTGCTTAAATTAAATGTCTATTTGGTTCTTGATCATTTGGCTGTTGGCTAGTGAAAACTCTGTATAATTTCTGTGATCTCATGCTGCTGTTTTGCTTCTTCCGTGTTAGGAGCACAATGAACTTAATAGTGTTCCTGCATGCTTAAATGCTGGTAGCAAGTTTCCCATATATACTGCTGGAGACTTGCTTCATTATTATAGTGTGGTAAAGTGAGACCTGTTTAAAACAAGTTTTCTCATGAGAAATGGTGCTTTGTATCATTAAATCAGTTTTTCTCTTTTCCGTTGCATATCTGAAGCTTTTTCTCATGCTCTTTAGAGTTATTTTGTTGGTTATACTTTCTGAAATAAACTTTGTATTAGGAGAACTAGTTCTTATCTCTAAATGACTTTTTTTGTTTTGAGTTTTATTTTACTGGTTGCACTTTGTGAAATAAACTTTTTTTTTTGGTTGCTTCCTATCCATGTTTCATTATACTTCCCCCTATAATTTTGTATCTGGGAAGGGCAAGATTCTAACAGTGGGGGCTGGTACATTATGGATTAGAATTTTGTCCCTGTAGCGTGGCAATTGATTAGACTGCATTTCCAGGGAAGGTTTGATGTCTTATAAGCAGTTCATTTTGGAGCTTGAAGATGATATTCTGCCTGCGGAAGCTGAGAGGAGGTATTAGGCGATTAATGCATTTTGTATACAAGGAATACAACATCGCCCCTTTTCTTCTGATTCCTTTTGTATTTATCATTATTTTATTTTGACTTCATAGAAGTTTTTGTTTTAAGTATCTATTGCAATTGTCCAGGTATGAAGAATACAGGTCAGAGTATATCTCAACTCAAAAGTGTACCTTTTTCGACACTCACAAGGATGAAGAATGGTAACTTTTCATATGCTGCAGCAGCATTTTGGCGATTGTATGCGTTCCAGACTCTTATGGTTTATTTTCTTGTTAAAATACAGGCTAAAAGACAAATATCATCCAACAAATTTGCTGACAGTCATTGAAAGGTTAGCTTCTGTTGTTGAGCATTTGCACTACTTTGTTTTTTCTTTTAGCCAGTGGTAGCCTTGTCTCTTCTGCTATCAAGTGAAGAAGTTGTATATTCTTGCACGTGACAATCTTCAGCCAATTTTGTGCTCATCAATAACCATCTCTGGGGCCCCTATGGATTGAGAAACTTGAATGCAATTACTGTTGCATCTTACTGTGTTCTGCTGATGGTTCAGGGAAACAGTTTGAGTTGAATGCTCAACATACTGTTTCATAGCCTTACCTTTCAAGTGATACATATATCAAGTTTTTCCTGACCATTATGATATAATTCTGAAAGTGTTTCTTTCGTTGACAGGAGAAATGAAAATGCAAAGGCTCTTGCAAAGGAGTTCTTGTTGGATTTGCAGAGTGGAACAGTGGACCTGTAAGATATCTATTTTTCTGGTTTCTTCACGAGGACTGTATTTCTGCCTTTTCTGACTATTGTTATTATGTGTTATGTAACCAGCGGTCCAAGTGTCATTGCTTTATCAGCTAAATCTGGGCCAGGAAGTGAGCCTAATTCAGAAGATGAGGCAGATGCCACTGGCAAAAGAAGGCGCCATGGTAGAGGCTCTGGCAAAGAAAATGAGCTTCTTTCAGCCGCTCCAAAGGCTCATCCAGTTAGTGGTGAACCAAGGAGGATTCAAACTGATGTTCTACAGGCACAGGCTCTTGTATGGAAGCTTGATGCTGAAAAAGGCATTGAAGACAATGTCCTTAGTAGTGTGGATCAGGACAAGTTGGACGCTGAAAAATCTCATGGTGGATCCATGGGTCCCATTGTGATTATACGTGGCTTGTCAACGGTCAAGGGATTAGAAGGTGTTGAGCTATTGGATACTATTTTGACATATCTGTGGAGGGTTCATGGCCTGGATTATTATGGTATGACTGAAACCAATGAGCCTAAAGGTCTGAGGCATGTAAGGGGAGAGAGTAAGAGCTACGGTGGGGCAAATGTATCTTCTGCAACAGAGTGGGAAAAGAAGCTTGACACTTTATGGCAAGGAAGATTGCAAAGGCAGGATCCTCTGGTAGAAATGACAGCAAAAGATAAAATCGATGCTGCTACAATTGAAGCGTTGGATCCTTTTGTTAGGAAAATAAGAGATGAGAAGTATGGATGGAAATATGGATGTGGAGCAAAAGGCTGCACAAAACTATTTCATGCAGTAGAGTTTGTGCACAAGCATCTAAAATTGAAGCATTCTGACCTTGTAATGGAACTGACTTCTAAAATTCAGGAGGATCTCTATTTTCAGAACTACACAAAGTAATTGCTAGCTTGTTACCTCGTGGAATTGTATATGGAAGTATCCATTTTGAACTTTTCAGAGATTGATAATTGATTGTCTTTGGCATTGCAGTGATCCCAATGCACCCGGTGGCATGCCTGTACTTCAACAGCCGGGAGTGGTATGGAACTATGTAATTAATGATCTTATCAATTATCATGCATAGCTGAGCATGCTTTTTTGCACATTTTATGTGAATAGATTGTGGTTGCTGGCAATTTTTTGCCACATGCATGTTCGATTCATTATCCATTTACCTGTGGATACGTTGGCCCCATCTGGTAGAATGTTCCAAGTTGCAAGACAGTAGCTCATCATTGGGATACATGTGCTTCTCTGATATGATAGATTTTGGAGATTTTTCATGACCTTGACTTTTGAACAATATGTTTATGCCTTGTGTATGTGGGTTTTTTATAGGTTTCCCTATGGGCATCTCTCTATTCAAGTTGTTGTTATATGAGATTCAATCTCCTTGTTTTTTTCATCCAAAATTTATGTTATGTGTGGGATATTGTTTTTCAAATTCTTCAGGATTCATCTTTGTACTTGCCTTTTGTGGTTGGTCTCATTTATTCGGGCATGACGATTGAGGTGAATGGTCAACCATCGTTACTGAAAACTTATGGTTTTGTTTTTGCATTTTGTCTTCCTCCTTGTGCAGAAAAACAGACCACACAGGCGAAGGCTTGGTTCAGATGGGATGGGTCGTCCAAGAGAGGAGCGCAGTAGTAGGAGGGAGCATGACAGGGCTGATAGGGTTAGTGGAAGAGAAAGATATGATCGAGGTGAAAACTCACCGTCTCATGATTATCAATCTGGTGAACATCCTGATTCTCCGCTTCGTGATGCTTATGGTGGCCCTGGAATTCGTGGTGCACCCTTCAGCTCTGATGCGCCTCCTCCCCCGCCTGTCTTAATGCCAGTGCCTGGTGCTGGGTATGTTTTATATTTCTTCTTTTTGCATTTTCTCATCACTCCTTGTGCTTTTGTATGTGAATTTCACGAACTGGATACTTTCGTAGTCCTCTCGGTCCATTTGTTCCTGCGCCACCTGAGGTTGCAATGCGAATGTTACGAGATCAAGGTGGTCCAGGTCCCTTGGAAGGAAATGGTGGTGCACGAGGTAGGATAGGGCGTCCAGGGCCTTCTGCTATCGGTGCAGGTCCCATTATTGCTGCTGTTCCTCCAGCTTTCGGTCAGGACCCAAGACGAATCAGGAGGTGGGTTGCAAAAACATATGATTCTTCTAACGTCTAGGTTTTGCAGTTGAACTCTTTGGTGCTTCAGTTGCTGGTTTTCTTGTTTCCTGGAATTTTTAATCTTACGAGTATGTTCATGCTTTTCCAATGCCCATCTCTTGTTGTTGATGCAGTTATCAAGATCTTGATGCCCCCGAAGACGAAGTTACTGTCATTGACTATCGGAGTTTATAGTTTATTTTGGATGTAGATCATCATGAAATTAGATCGATTCGCAGTTGGGGGGCATGGTGCATGCTGTTCACTGTATCGGGAATGATTGTGGCCTTGATTTTTTATTTCTTTGTCTCTGTATCATAGATGCTATGGTGCAGCTGGAAAATATTTGAATGCAATCATCCATTTTTGCCCCCTTGTCTGTTAATGTGCGTGAACATTGAGAACAATTCAACTGCCTGGAGCCTTGGCCCTCGAGCAAGTGCCTTGTACTTTCCTGCTATCTTTAGCTAATTATGTGTTGACATCAGGGGTCCTGGTCTTCACGGTAGCATCGCTAGACGAAGACAACGAACTGCCAAACTTCATCTGCCCTAGTTAAGGATAACGAGGTTTAATTTTTTTTAGAAATTTAACTGTTCCCTTCACTTGTGATCAAAAGCGTGCTTTTGTGCAGTAGCTTATTAGGATGGCCAGTGAAATGAAAAAGGTTGAAGGACGAGCAAGTTTTTGTTATGTCCTTATCTTCCCAGTGTCTTTGCAATTTTTCTAAAAAAAATGCTCCCAATAAAAGGATAGCCTCCGCCGGGAAAAGAATGACAAATAATATCATTTTTCATATTTCATCCGACAATCGGAGAACGTGCATTATGGATTTAATTAAGGGTACCACTTTAGGGATCCAGCAATCGCTACCACGCTACTTCGGGTCGCAGCAAATGATAAACTGAGAATCACTTGATTTGGTTAAGAAGCAAAGCTACTGTGCAGCAGTCATTGCAAAAAAGCTCATCTGGCCATGAAATGATGAAACCGACTAATATATGGAACCAGATTTCTCTTTTGATCTTGCAGATGCATTTGGCTGCAAGATGGCAATTCAATTGTACGGAGATATAAGAGGCTCCTTATCAGCACAATCATTCTCTATTGGACAAAATACACGATCTTGTTATCAATGTTCAAATGCGTGTCACCTTAGATTGATGTCAATGGTTGGGGCTTTCATAATTTAGTGGTGATACCACTAGGTTGCGTTAAACACTGCGACTTAAGGTCACCAATAATCACTACAGGAGCACTTTCCATCCACGAAATGATGAAAGCGACTCACATCTCGAACAATGATTTCTCTTTTGACAATCTTAGAAATGCATTTGATAGCTAGATGGCAATCATCACAGACACGAAGATTTTTCATAACCCTGACTGGTGAATCAGCTGGAACATTCAGAAGCCCAAACACAATCGCAAGTTTCTCACTGTGATGTGCCAAACAGTATTCCTTCTCTTCTATGTCCATATCATGCAAAACTGAACTTGTATCAGGCACGTACCCATATGCCTTCATCTTAACTGTCAGTTTCTCCAAATACTCATTAATCGCACTCCATTGAGGACTCGATCTGTCACCGGCACAAAACTGATAAATTTGGTTCTTCATCTCCAGCCAACTTATGCCAGGCTCCTTCTTCACTTTGGATTCCCACATGGTTTTCCTAACCATGGTAACATCTTCCCATCTCTTGGCATCTGCATGAATGTTGGAAAGTAAAACATATGGAGCAGAGTCTTGAGGATCCAGCTGAAGAACAGCCTCAGCAACCCCCTTTCCGACCTGTGCGTTCCTATGAATCTTACAAGCGGACAACAAAGTTTTCCAAATGACTGTATCAGCTTGTAGAGGCATCGACCGGATCATGGTCACAGCTTCATCCAAATCACCAGAACGGCCAAGAAGATCAACCACACAAGTGTAGTGTTCTAGCCTCGGCGCCAACCCGTATTTTTCTTTCATCAATTTGAAGTACTGCTGCCCTTCCGCCTTCAGTCCACTGTGGCTACAAGCGTAAAGGACATTCAGGAAGGTTATGTCGTTTGGTTCCATTCCTCCCTTTTCCATCTCGTTAAACAGCTTAATTGCATCTCTTCCACGCCCATGGAACCCATATGCAGCAATCATTGAACTCCAAAGGACTACATCGGCATCAGTGGTTCCAGAAAATGATTTGATCGAACCATCTAAACAACCGCACTTTGAATACATGCTGACTAATGAACTTTTTACTGATACAGATGAATCTGTACCAACCTTAATCGCATGGGCATGGACCTGCTGTCCTTGACCAAGCGTTGCAAGCTCGGAGCAAGAACTAATTACGCTCACGAAGGTGACACGATCAGGTTTGAACCCGTTGCTCCTCATCCATTGATAGTGTTCCAACGCCTTCTCCGGGTACCCACTCTGTGCGCGCCCTGCTATAATCGTGTTGCAGGAAACGACATTCTGCACTGGCATGTCTCCAACCACCAACTCTCCCTCACGAACACACTGGCATTTGATGTACATGTGAGCTAGCGAGCTCCCAACGCAGACATCCGACTGAAGACCAGCTTTAACTGCCATCACATGAAGCTGCTCCCCCTGCCTCAGTGCTTGCAGTTCAGCACACCCTTTAAGAACACTTCCAAGAGTGAACTGATCAGGCATGATGCCCATCTTCTGCATTGTAACAAGAAGCCACAGCCCCTCTTCATGATGTTCATACTGCACCAGCCCAGTGACCATCGCATTCCAGGATGCTAAGTTTCTCTCAGGCATTCCTTCGAACACGTCCAACGCGAGCTCCAGGCAGCCGTTCTGCACGTACGCGCCTAGCATGATATTGAAGGACATGGTGTTCCGATGAGGCATAACGTCAAACAATTGGCGCGCGTATTGCAGGCCGCCACATTTTGAGTACATATTCAGAAGATGGTTGCAGAGAAACCGGTCCGAGGACAGTCCCCTCGTGAGTATGAGCGAGTGTACCTGCATTCCCTTCGCAAGGGATCCATTTGGAACGCACCCTTGAAGGAGAAGGGAAGCCAACCTCGGGTTCGCCCATAGCTCCGGTGGCGCTGCCTCTACTGCTTCCCTTAACCTCCCTTGCTGACAAAGATCAATGAATTCCTCTCCGTCCTTGGAGGAGTGTGGGGTGCTTCGAGTGACGAGAGTGCGAACAAGAAGGATATGGAAATTCCGGCGCCTGGACAGAAGGCTCAGAAACATGAAGAAGGCCGTTGGCGGCGGCTGCCATGTAAGGGGAAATTCAGCAAAGGGAAGGCCTTCCAAACGCCCATGCGACGAGGGGCCACCTGAGTCATACGACCGAAGGCTGAAGGGGGCCAGATATCGGGTTGGATTCCTATTAGATATCCGAACGCGTCCGGAGCAGGGATAGTGGTCGTTTGGTAACCTGAGACGGTTTCGTTTTACATCTCCGGTTGGGCTTTGACCTGTGACCTCCAAGAAACAAAACTCTCTTTCTCTCTCTCGTCGCCGGAAGCGATGGAGTCGTCCCCTTCGCTGCCCAACCTCCTGTTGGACGTTGACCTGACGATCGTCTCCGCCAAGCACCTCAAGAACGTCAACTGGCGGCGCGGCGCCCTCGCACCCTACGCCGTCGCCTCCTGCTTCGACGATCCCAACTGCCGCCTACCCACCACCGTCGACTCCTCCGGCGGCACCAAGCCCGTCTGGAACCAGCGGTTCGCTCTCTCTATCTCTGTGTGCCGTCCGTTTCCCATCAGCTTCCTCACCTTTGACATCTTTCACTCCGACGATGACATCCACCCGTCGTCCTCCTCCATCTCTGTTGCATTCCCGCTCGTTGTCGGCTCTGCCCGCCTCCCCCTCGACGACGCCCTCTCGGACTCTCCCCGCCTCCTGACACTCGAGTTACGCCGCCCCTCTGGCCGCCCGCAGGGAAGGCTCAAGATCAAGATCGCCGTCAGGAAGCGGCCGCTTTCAGCGGCAGGCGGATATCCGCCTCCTGTCCCTGCCCCTGCCCCTGCCCCTGCCCCTGCCCCTGCCCCTGCCCCCCTGCAGCCGAGAGGCTATCTCCCCTTGCCGGAGCAATTGAGGATGCCCGTTGGCTACTCGGCTCCTCACCCCATGGATTTTGCACCGCCGAGCCCTAATTTCTTCTCCGATTGCCATTCCCGTGCTAAACCCTTGGCTCCTTCATTGCCGCTGTCGCCTCCGCCTCCGCCGAATCATTATTGTGACCGTGCAGGGTACGATTCCGGCCCTTCTGCCCCCCTGTATTCATCGCCGTCGGCTTCTTCGTCCGTCAATGGCGGGAATGGGGTTAAGAGGGGAAAGAGAGGGAAACTATTGCTGGGGACCGGGCCGCCCCTTGGGATGGTTGCAGGCGCTTGTGGTGGTATAGTTCTGGAGGAAGGGATGAAGAATGAGAAGAAGAAGGCCGGCGAGCGAGATGCAAAAAATCCTGCTGGAATGGGCAGGTGGCCAGAGCACTATGGTGGTTATTGATCAGGGTTTCAGAGGGGGAAATGCTCCGTTTCATAGATCATGGTGGTTTCCTCAATGTACATAGTTACTGTGATACTGCATTGGTATTATGCCTGTATTTCTATTTTGTTTCCTTGCCAGAGAAAGCGGCTTGTTTCCTCTCGAGTGATGTTGGTGAGTTTCTGAAATGATCAGAATTGTGAAGTCCACGTTTGAGTTTGGTTGGGTTACTACAAAAGTATGACTATGAGTACTCGGGCAAGTATTCTTGTATTTGTGCATTTCTGGATGAAAGCTCATCTGTGCTACCGGTTTTCAGTCTGTGACTTTCTTGTTGCTGGTTGCTGAATATCCCGAATGACGAAAAACTTCGCTTTACCGTAGGTTTCGACTTTGTTGGCAATTAGAAAAGCGGACAGGTGATTCTTAGGTTCTGGACGATGCGATGTTGGTTACGTGCAAGTGGGTTGGGAATGACTGTTTTCCAATCCCAAGTTTGAGTGACGAATGTTTCGTTTTTGTAGAGTCAATGAGGACTTGTGAGGATTAGCTCCTGAACATCTCGCAAACTTGGATAGACGATCCAAGGTTAAGAGAAAGGGCACCATCTTATTGAGTGATGCCTTGCCACTTGAAAGTTTGAAACATTCTAATGAATGCAGTGCTCCTTTATTGGTCGCAAGTTGGTAAACTGGAGTTTTTATTACCTTATGAGAGCAAGACCTGCTGTGATCCGAGCTAAGAAGTAAATTACTGATCAATACTTTTATAGAAAATATTGACATTTTAGTTTGGAGCTATATTTGAAGGCGTTGGTAAGAACATGGCAAGTTGGATGATTATTAGTTAAATCTACTAAAGCTTTGTGGACCTGATGTTGCTTTCTGTTAACTGCTATCTGGCATTTGATATATGTTAGCCTTTAATGTCTGGCATCTGTTACTTGGCCTACTCAGAAAAATTGTTTTTCAGTGTTGTATTATGTAGTGAATTGAGTGAAATGAACCAAAAGTCTATCTGGATTCCTTTCCTTCCCTTTTCCGCTAGTATTGATGATTAGGGTCAGAATGAGAAGAAAACTGCGACCCTTGCTTTGGAGTTGGGTTGATTGACTCGAATCAGTAGATCTAATGTCTTTCTCCACCTCTTCTTCGCCATTGTTCTTCCCCTGAGCGCCCTCCAGACCAAGTAGATGCGTTTATAAAGGGAGACTATTTTCCTAGATTTGCATGATTATTCGTGAGCTTTTGTCTCATAATAGTGAGTTGTTTACTACATATAGTTGCTTGCTTGTTCTTCGACAAGGATAGCAAGGGTATTTCGGGTTGCCTTTATGCTTGTGTTGCCCTCCATTGTCAGTGATATATTAACCTCTGGAGGCTTTTTATAGTGGTTCAGCAGAAGGACAAGCAATGCCTTTTAGTCCCTTGCCATGCATGTATATTGCTGTAGAAAAATGGTACAGATGGTGTCTAATGCTCTCTATATGCTTAAGTCGCTCTTAGCTTTCCAGAGCCCTGTCGTTGAATCGATGAAGCCCATTGCATTGGCTACCCTAATGTAAGGACGACAGTCTTGAAGCCAAATTGGCGACGGCTCAGATATTTTAGATCTACATCGGTGCCAAAGTGATAGCTTATAATACAGTTGCAATAATTCAGTCGGCGAATTATACCGTGGACAACCCCGTCATCGAGTTTTCTAAATACGGCACGATCAGGGAAGGAATTGGAAGCATAGAAAAGGTCCATCTCCACATGAGGTGCAATTTCATGATGATTTTTAGTAGCTTCTGCAGGCTGTCGTGGATTCGCCCCTGCGTGTTGCAACTTGAAATTGGGGGTGGCAATTAAAGCCGTGGGCTAAGCATGTAAAACCTTCTTCCTCAACTATCTTTCTCGGTAGCTAATGGTTCATTGGTTCGGTTTTGGTACCAGAATATATTCTCAACTTAGGTAATTGTAAGTGGGGATAAGGCCATCAATGAGTTTTCTGGAGAAACAAATATGATCTGGCTCAGCAGGTTGGGCCGGACAGCACATAAAACTTGGCACATCTCCTTCCCTCTCTCTCTCTCTGAAATAAAAATATAAATATAAATAGAAACATATATACATAAATGCAAAATAAAATCCAGCTACTAAGAGTTACGAGAACCCCATCGGAAAAAAACTTAAAAGACTGTAGAAGGGCAATGATGAGACTTGATGCAGTGTTCTTCACTTGACAAGTTCCACTGACAGCTCTTTTTACCATACGTTCACAATCCTTATCTGTAATTGCTTTGAACTAACATTCGGCTACCGTTTTGTCATGTTTTGCACATCGCCGGCTGTAGGATTTTGACTGTAGTGATTGAGAACTCTAGTTGTAAAAAATCTCATTTTGAAGAAAAATCTTGTTGGGGAAAAAAAATCTTTCATAATGTATAAAATCATTTTTTTCTTCAATGTATCAGAAAAACAGTATTGGACTAGATAAGAATGTAATGACTGTAGAATATACCTGGGCGATCTACATTACATAAATATTATAGAAATATTAGCTTCATCTAAGGACATATTCTCCTTAGCTGGAAAGTAATTACAAAAGCGGAATACATGACTTTCTTCTAGAAATAGTCTTCCTCATTTGAAGTTGAGCGTGGCCACCGGATTTTTTGAGAGCACGAGGAAAAACTCAAGCAGCAGAACGATATATTTCTTTTGGTTCCTGATCTAGAGTTTTCAACCGGTGATCCTTCTATTTCCCGCTTAATTACCTCAATTTAGTTGTACAGATGATTATTGTGACCAGCAGTTGAAAGAGAGTCAATTATTTATCTTACAGGCAATATTCACTATATCCCACTGTTATGTAAAGCAGATTGCTTCCTCTGTTTGTGGTAGACGATAAGGATTCATCTCAAACAAGGTTCTCATAGCTTACTATAAATACTGCTTAATTATTACAACACCGATTCGAACCTACCTGTTTCTAAATCAAACCTTTATAAGAAAGAGTTCTTCCAACACCTACAACTACAAAGATTGCTGCATGTTAGTTACTAGAAAGTAACACCTGATTCCATGGGAGGGAGGTCCACGTGCATTTTCCCTTTATCAATGGAGAAGGATCACAAGAGTGGTGGTTACTTGAATCGCCTTCTCGCTTCCTTGCTTGAGCTGAGATCGAAGTTGGTTCACATGTCCATCGATGTGGACTAGACTTTTGGTAATGACCTTGATGGCACCTTTCCTTGTTCAGTAAAAGCAGTGGATGGCCTAACCCTCCACTTGTGAACCGTGTACCTTCGCCTGCAAAGAGCACCATAGTGGCTGTCATGGCTGAAGCGAATCACGAATTCCAGTTGGGTATTGTAATCATATTAGAAACATGAGGCTTTGATTCTACTTTTTTCTGGACAGAAAAATCACATCTGCTCCTTTAGCCTTGCGAAAAAGGTTTGCTGTTGTGGAGATGTGCAAACTAGATAGGGCTCGTTGCACGGCCGTGTACAATAATGCTTCTCCAAGTTTAGTCTCCCAATCATGCTTTATGAAATTCTTTAAGCCTTATATATATTGATCAAAGTAATTTAGTTGGCAAGTGGAGCTTTCTTTTTCTTTGGCTCTCTTCTTCAACTCTTAAACTTCAATGCTTAATTAGTTGGGAGGTAACTGGCCTCAAAAAATTGGATATGAAGCATTCCTGTGGCGAGTTTAAGCTTAAACTCATGCCAAAACCTTCCAAGCTAATCAAATAATGCAGGGTCAAGCTTGTTATCCTAAACCCAATTTTGTAACAACGCCGTATCGATTTGCTCATTGATATAGACGTCACCCTCTTTTTTTATTTTTTTGAATTTGAAAACTAATTAAAAATATTTAAGGTTAGTTTTTTAAAAATAAAAAAATACATGCATAGTGCATGTTCGCAGCCGTCTTCAAGTCTAAGGGAGATAAATGCCACGAGCACATCATCTCGTTCCCCTGATCGATCCCCACAGTTTGGTAATTCCCAAAACATAGGGGCCTGGAACAGACAATTTAAGAAAGTCAAAACACTCTATTGACATTACTGGCAAACTGAGATGGTCTCACTGAAAGTTTTCAAGCCCAGAAGGATCGAGCGGGGAAAGGGAGAGAGAGAGAGAGTATAAATAAAAGTGACGTGCCCAATTGATCGGCCCTTTCAGTCCACGTCTGGACAAACGGAAATAGCAGATCGAGTGGGGAAGGGAGCTTCTTCTTCCCCGAGGACAAATCTCCTCGCTATCTCGCGTTCCTTCCACGTTTCTCGCAAGAGCCAAACCCCCGTCAGCAATTTTGGCCACTTTTCCCCTCGCCCTCGCTTCTCCTCCGTTCTTTTCTCTCAGACTCCCTCTCACTCCCATTCTTGCTCTGTATTTATTGGCGCCTTTTAGCTGTTGAAACTTGAAACTTCATCGGCTTTCCTGCTTTCGAACGATAACTGTTTCTTGTCTTCCGCTTTTTCCTCGATCATCAAGGGGAAAACCGGAGACGCGAATCAAATTAACCAAATGCTTGTCTAAAGATGAGCCTGTTGTGATTAACGGCTGGTGCTCGAGCAGAGAATCGGTCGTTCTGTGACTCTCGTCGGTGTTCTTTACTTTGCGGATCGCTCTCGTGGTAAAAAGCTAGTACTTTGGGCCCTTTTTGGGCAATTTTCCGTAACAAAATTGCGGCTCTACAGAAAGCCGCTTGCTTGGAGAGTCTTTGGGTCCTCGCTTTTCCTCACGTCGTCCATCCCGGTCACTCTTGCTTGTTTTTTGGTTTCTCTACAGCTCTTCCGACTAGGATTTGCTAATCGCTATCTAGTACACGTTTTCTTTACTTGCCCAGACTTCTCCCAGTCGCGATAAATTCGGTGAATGGCTCTGGTAGCTCCGGCAATTAAGTGAAGTCTTCCTCATTGTTACGGCCGGCAGTAGTTCACTGACCAGCTTCACTCTGCGGATTCTAACAGCAGTAGTTTATTTTTTTAGCTCTTGAAGTCATCGGCAGTAGCACTTAATTATAATGGCCAGGTTTTAGTAGGTAAAATTTTCCGCGTTTTATTTTGTGCTTTATACAGATGACCTGCTGAATCTATTCTCCTTTCCCTCGCTCCACGTTTCGGGTGGCTTCCCCTATACAGAGGAAATTACCAAATGGAGAAGAAGTTTACGTGCTTTCTCATCAGAATCTATTCTACATGCTCCAAGTATTTTATTACCAAAATAAGATTGCCAGTTGCCTACTGCCCGTGCTCTATAGTTTAACACATTTCTGCAAACTCGCACTATCGCTACAATAGATTTTTGTTGCGAAGGGGAAGGTTGAAGGCCTAGTCTGGTTAACTATGCACCCTTATCTGTGTTACGTGCAATGGTGCTTGGTTTCATGCTGAGGCCGTGCGTCTTTTTAGAACGTTCTGTTTCTGGAATTTTTTAAATTTGAGTTTTTTCTTTATTTCGTTAGTCTGAACTTTGAGTGGTGCTTTTTTCGGAAGTTATTTATCTGTCGAGATTGATTGTATTAACGTAAAGATGGTTTATTTAGGTCGATGAATTCTGATTTAAAAGTATTGGTGTAGTCTCCCGTTACATTCAAAATGTTTAAATTTGGTTCCAAAGCTGAAGATGGTGCCACACCGTGTATCTACTTTTTATCGTATCTATTTCATTCCATTTAGTTGGCTGTTTTTTTTTTTTTTTTTCCTGACGAGCTTGAACAATTGAGTTGGCATGGGCAGAATTAATGACTGACTGCTGTACTTTTTGTAATTAAATGAGATTGATTGTCTTACTATTTTAATAACGCTTATAGGAGAAGGTGAATTTGAAATGGTTATTTGGATGTGGTTCTGATACGATTTATACTAACACTGACAGTTTTACCTTCCTAATTCTTTCTAAGGCTCCGGTGAACCTGAAGGTAGTAAATTAGAATGGCTGCACCTAGTGAGGTTAATGGGGATCCAATTCATTGTCCTGCAAAAGTTCCGGCTATGGCTTATCCCTTGTCAGAGGAGTCAGCTGAGGTGGCTGCGAACATCAAATATCATTCCCAATACAGCCCTCATTTTTCTCCTTTTAAGTTTGAGCCAGAGCAAGCTTACTATGCAACTGCAGAAAGTGTTCGTGATTCATTAATTAAAGTAATTATTTCAAAATCTCTGTTCTCTTAATTGGACAAGCATTTTAGATCATTATTGATTTCAAACATCTAATATCTATTTCCCATTTTGTATCTGAACTTTGGTTGGTTATTTTCTGATAAGCAGTTTCCTGTTCAAATAAATGATGTCGCTCTCAACTTTTACAGCGATGGAATGACACTTATTTATGTTTCCACAAAGTCGATCCAAAACAAACTTACTACTTATCCATGGAGTACCTCCAAGGCCGAATGCTTACTAATGCAATTGGCAACTTAAATATTCTTGATGTTTATGCTGATGCCTTGCATAAGTTGGGGAGTGATCTCGAAAACATTGCTGAGCAGGTATGATCATCTGGAAAAATTAATGTTAATCTGATCCATTTTGTATCCCCACCAAGTAAAACTCTAGCAGGTACTTGGTAAAATCTGATAATTGAGTTGACAGGTACTTGTTGGAAAAAATATGATACTTGGCAAGTTATTGTTGGAAAAAAAATGATAACTAAATTGAGCAAAACTAGCGGTTGAGCATGCAGAACATGAACCAGAGGCCAACTTTTGCTTTTGGAAACAAGTCTATTGAATCACTGTGACTAAGTTATGTTAATTTAGTACCAGATTAGGCACCAAACGACAGTTACATACATATATAATTTTTCATTGTCTTTTAGAGGTTCTCAGATCATAGGCTTCTCACGTGCATGATTTTTATCTGACATAACGTAATGCTCATTGCATGTAGTATGTCATCTAGATTCTGACTTTGGAAGCTATTGTGAATTCATGCCACAGGAAAAAGATGCAGCTTTAGGTAATGGAGGGTTAGGCAGACTTGCTTCTTGCTTCCTAGATTCAATGGCAACTTTGAATTTGCCTGCTTGGGGTTATGGCCTGAGATATAGGTATGGACTTTTCAGGCAGCGCATTACCAGGGAAGGCCAAGAAGAAGTGGCTGAAGATTGGCTTGAGGTACAATCCAGAAGCACTTATGTTGCTAGGACTGGTATGTAGAAGCTGTTTATAATCGTTACTGATTTTGTCATAATTCATGTCTTCTGCATCTTTGTAGAAATTCAGCCCATGGGAAATTGTTAGACATGATGTCGTCTTTCCTATCAGATTCTTTGGTCATGTTGAAATTTGCAAAGATGGATCGTAAGTACCTGTTAAACCATCATAATAGACCATTTACTGCAAGGGTTATAGTTATCCTGTTTGGCCCTTCAATGCTCTGATCCTTATTCATTTTGTAACTTGTCTGTGCTCTGCTGCATCTCAATTTGGAGGAGCAAAGAGGAGTGGACATTCTTATGCTATTGTTCCTCCATTTTCTGTTGCTCCTAGCAATTTGAACTTATGTTTTATGGTTATATACAAAAAAGAAATGAAAAAATCATAAAAAAAAAAAAACGAGTGACCTGCTATATCAGAACATAGGTTTGTCAAATAAATAGCTGTAAGAACTGCTGATAGCTAACCATCTTTTCTTTTCTGTATATTTGTACATGCATCTTATTTATGTCTGTAGACCCATGCCAAGCATTCGTGCCGTCCCTTTTCAAATTTGGCTTAATGAAAGAGACTAGAAATGGGCATGAACACAATTAACAATGCAAGAGAGTATTAGCATATCTTGTTCATCGATTCCTTGAAAAGAAAATTTCTCTGAAGACATCCAGATGGTATGACGATGTCGGAGCTTAGAAAAATATAACAGTAAAGAAAGTCACTATGTGTTTAAACTTTGAAGTACTCTTCATTTTTCTTTTTTTCTTTTCTTTTTTTTCCTTTTTAATTTGAATGAGTAATATCAATTTATTTTCTTTATGTCAAATTTTGATCCCTTTGAGTATCCCTGGAATTTATTTACACTGGTAAAAGCAAAATATTCCAAAAACACATGTAATGCTGCCTTGTCAATTGGCCACTTTTATGGAATGATTTGTCTATAACATGCTGCACTAATTCTGTACTCTTTTACAGTACCTAATTTTAGGATTCACTGGTTGCCGTTTGCTAATTTTTATGTTTAGCTATTATCATCATTGCCACGCCATTGCTGTTATTGTTGTTCTTGTTATTATGATTGTTATTCTTTTACTATGGTTGTTATTTATTGTTATTATTTTTAACCTTCTTATTAATAACTGTGTTCGTTTCTCTCTTTACAACTTTTATCCCTTCGTTTGTGCAGTCGAAAATGGGTTGGAGGAGAGGTGCTTCGAGCATTAGCTTATGATGTACCTATTCCTGGATATAAAACAAAAAATACTATCAGTCTTCGTCTTTGGGAAGCTAAAGCTGGGTCAGAAGATTTTAACTTATTCCAGTTCAATGAAGGACGGCACGAGTCTTCACTACATCTTCATTCTAAAGCTCAGCAGGTAACTCAGTCCTGTTGAAATTAAAGCCACAAAACCCAGTTCCCAAGTTGTGTTTCTTATGCCACAGACATAAGTATGTTATTTCTACATGGTCCATTTCACATGTCCAATGCAGTTCCTCTAATGTAAAAATGTGCCGAGTGTTTTTTTAATTTTAACGTGTCAACAAAGAAAGTGTCATTTATGTAGTATGCACTTGCATATTCTGGCAGATATGTGCAGTCTTATATCCTGGGGATAGTATCGAGAGTGGAAAGCTTTTACGGCTGAAACAACAATTCTTCCTCTCCAGTGCCTCCTTGCAGGTGAGTGTCGAAGGTATATTGGCATGCATTTTTGGTGAAAGTGTCATGCTGAAGTTTGGGTGCTATTTTTATCTTCTCATTATTTCGACTGCTTATTATTCATGCCTTACATTACGGCAATATTCAAAGTGTGTATTTTCTACAATATTCTTTAATTTAGTTGGTCATATGACACATTCATGTCCTGGTGTATATGATTTTTATTTTCCCTTCCATTTTCTCTGTCTGATTGTGATTGTACCATTTCTAGGACATTATTTACAGGTTTAAAGAAAGAAGAGCAGGGAATGAATCAATCTGTTGGAATGAATTTCCCATGAAAGTTGCTGTGCAGCTTAATGATACTCATCCAACTCTTGCAATTCCTGAGTTGATGCGTATTTTGATGGATGACGAAGGACTAGGTTGGGATGAAGCATGGGATATTACCACAAAGTATCTTTCTTTGCTATTAGTGATTTTTTTATGTGCTAGGATCTATCAAGTTGCCTGAAGTTCCTTTCTACTTTTTGGTGAGTGTTTTAGTTACCAACAAAAATTTTGGATCATATATGATAAGGAGTGTCTTCCATGTTGATTCAGGACAATTGCTTACACCAATCATACTG
Source organism: Nymphaea colorata (assembly GCF_008831285.2). NCBI lineage: Eukaryota > Viridiplantae > Streptophyta > Magnoliopsida > Nymphaeales > Nymphaeaceae > Nymphaea > Nymphaea colorata. Next base: position 16,265,399 of record NC_045143.1, read on the forward strand.
TACTTCCCGAAGCTCTGGAGAAGTGGCCACAGGATGTGATGAGAAAGCTTCTGCCTCGCCATATGGAGATTATTGAAGAGATTGACAAACGGGCACACAGTCCCCTCTGATCTCTTTCCCTTTCCTGATGTCATTGGACAAGTGCAAGCTAAGGATTTAACCTTTCTTGATATGTTAATGCAGTTTATGGCTTTCATTCATTCAAGTTGGCCTGACTTAGGGAGCGGGCTTGAGAGAATGCGCATCTTGGATAGTTCTAATCCTCACAAGCCAGTTCTTCGCATGGCAAATTTATGTGTGGTGTCCTCTCATACGGTTAGGCAACCTTAAAATCTAAACATTTTGATCAATCTGAGCAGTGAATATGTAACATGCAATAGACGTTTTTCTATATTATGATGTTCTGTTGGCACATAAAACTGAGATGATCTTTGAACTGGTTACCAAGGCCTTCTAGTAGCTATTGCTATAAGCTCTTCCTTAATCACAAAGGGAATGAGGATGAGATTCCAAAATAAATTGTGGAAGTAAAGCTTTTAAGTTCCCTTCATAACATCAACTCAAGAGAGAAGGTGTGCCAGAATATGATCCTTAGATAGTTGGAGCACGAGCACCTATCATGTTATTTTGTATATCATTAACACTTCCTTTATAATCCTTGATATAGTGAAGCTACTGTAGTATGATTGGGTGTAATACATTAAAAGATCTTCTAATGATTACGTTTTTCATCTTCAGGTGAATGGTGTCGCAGAGCTACATAGTGAGATCCTGAAGTCAGAGTTATTTGCAGATTATGTCTCCATATGGCCCAACAAATTTCAAAACAAAACAAATGGCGTTACTCCTCGGAGATGGATTCGCTTTTGCAATCCTAGGTTGAGTGACATAGTTACCAAGTGGTTGAAAACAGATGAATGGATTACTAATCTTGACCTCCTTTCAGGTCTCCGTCAAGTAAGTGTTTACCATTTTTTGTAATTAATTTTATGGACAAGCAGCAAGTTTTTCTGAGAAACTTAATGATCTATTAGGAAGGGAATCCCGATGTCAGCTGTTAATTTCATTTTGAGAATCCAGTGCTCTCTATCTTAGCACTCACTGTTCTGTTAAGGAAGAGAACTGGGTTGTTCCTTTTTCCTGTATTGTCTTCTTCTTTCTTCTCTGTTCAGGAACATATTTTTTTATTGCTTGGCGATTGCTACTAACTTGATGTGTTTATGCATAATTTTCTCTAATAGTTTGCGGATAATAAAGACCTGCAAGCCGAATGGGCATCAGCCAAGATGGCCAACAAAAATCGCTTAGCACACTTTGTTCTACAAGTGACAGGCGTAAGTATTGACCCCAGCAGTTTATTTGATATACAAGTCAAGAGGATACATGAGTACAAGCGACAGTTGCTGAATATTCTTGGTGCAGTATTCAGGTATAAGAAGTTGAAGGTATGAAAGGTCTATCCGCTGACTTTTGTATTAACTGAATAGCTATTTAAGAAGTGGCCATCTTTAATTACAAGTTCTCCATATCAATGTTGTTAAATGTAACCAGGCAAAGCAAAGAAAGTGAAGCGATGCGTAAGCATCACGACCAAAACTAAATTTGTGATAATATCCATAGAAATAATGTGAAAATGAAAAACCAACACCCATGCCTTCAACTAAGTCGGTTGTTAATTTTCCATAAATATTAAAATTTACTTTTAAAATTAGTTACGGATCGCGGCTGAAATTTAATTTGTGAAGTACATAATATCCATAAAATTAATGTAAAAATGAAAAACCAACATCCATGTCTTCAACTAAGTCGGTTGTTAATTGGCCATAAATATTCAAAATTTACTTTTAAAAGTAAAGCATGCATATATATATATAAAGGTAGTTAGATCCATCTTTTAATTATTTTATGTTTTTGGTGCATTTTTGGAAATTACTCAAGTTTATTAAAGTTATAGGTAGAACTAGTAGTAAAGTTTAAGCACCAAACTAACAATTACCAGCAAAAGGAAAGCTTGTATCAAGGAAATAATAAATGTGAAGTAGTTGTGTTTATGGCGAATAGGTGAGAGTGCCCAAGCAGAAGAGAATTTCCTCTTTAGCAAAATTCTTGTGCCCTAAGTAGACAATGTTAGTCATTCACGTAAAATCTGATTCGATTTGAATACATATTTTAAGCGATTAAATTCAAACTTCATTAAACTAGTTAGGAAGGTTTGGATCACTCTCGATCCAAGACTTCAAGTAGGTTCTATAATCAGATTGGATTTGGATAGCGCTTCTCAGATTTGATCTAGTTATCTGTGAAACAGTACAAAAAAGGAAAACAAACAAGATCTGGCATCCTGATCATGATTTTACAAGTATAACTGAGTAAAGCTACCCATGGTCCAAAGTGCTGAAACGGGGAGTTCAGGAACTCATGATTTTACAAGTATAACTGAGTAAAGCTACCCATGGTCCAAAGTGCTGAAACGGGGAGTTTAGGAACTTGGGAGTAGGGATGTCAACGGATCGGATTCAGATCAGATACATCTTTAATCATATCTGTTTTTTCGTATATTCATATATTCGGATTTGAATACGAATAAAGTAAAGTCATATCCGAATTCGAAATTTGATTTTACAATCCGATTTTTATATTTATATCTGAATCCGAATTTTGAACTGGATTTTGCCATTTTTCAAGTATTAGAATGAGGATCTGTATCTGAATCTGATCCGATATTCATGTATATCCGAATCCGATCAGATATCATTTATTGAATCCGAATTCGATCCGATTTCTTAATCGGATATTAAATTTTTATTCATATCTGATTTTTTTTTTGGATCGGATCGGTTGGATATCCTATTCAAATTCGATATATGAAGGAGGCACACGGGACCTTCCTCTGGCTAGGAGAAGATAGGACCGGTCCTTATGCTGCATGACATCTTGACATCCAGTCTTGGGTCCGCCTAGACGCGGCTGTGGATGTCGATCTGGAAGTGGTGCGTCCACCAGAGGAGGGTGACCAACCCCGTTTTACAGATTTCGGTGGAAATATCCATCTCGCGATGGGCGAGATTGGAGGCAAGCACGGGTTGGTGGATCATCTCGAGGCCGCTCAGCGTCGCTGGGAGGTGGAGGATCCGACACCAGTTGCGCCGCCGCTTGCCGGCGCAGACGTAAGCCTCACCGAGGGAGGACCCGCGGTAGAAGATGGCCATGGTGGGAGGGAGAGTAACGGATTCCCTCAATGTTGGGGTTGGTGGCGTACTGGCGTGAACGGCCCATGATGTCCCCTTGCTTTTTGAAGTACTTTGAAAAGCAGAAAAAATGAAGTGCACGCTTCAGGCACCAAAATGGTGCGTGCGTGCGTCTCATCCTGTTGAGGTGCATTTCAGGTTTCTTTGCGCCTAACCACTATTTTCTGGTACTTGAAGGGGCTTGATGCATTACAGTGCGTGCGCACCACGCCTTGGTGCACACGCACTTAACAAGTATTTTCTGCTTGTGTTTAACTTTGGTTACATCTGTAGGAATGCAGTTTCTTTTGGCTTTCTTCATTATTTGACCTGTAAGGAATTCTCAGTTTCAGCATGCTATAGCATAAATGTCATCCCTTTCTATGGATGTCAGCTGACTCCATAGGATGTGCTATTCAAATTTGAATAGTTATTAGAATTGGATCCTGCATAGGATTTTCTTACTGAATCCTAGATACCTGAATCTTTTTAGTGCAAGTAGAAACTTTGGTCTTCCACATCTTTGAATCCAAAGCCTGAGTTTTATAAGGCAATTGTTTTATCAGATGCTGTAATAGCAAGTCCTCGATTCATTTTCATCGCTCTCTCTTCCTCTTCCATCAGATTAAGCTACTGGGTTAAATGGATCTAACTGCCAATCAATAGGATACCTTTAGTTAAACTTTCTTTTAATCGGTTTATGAATTTCTCTTGCTAGCCGGTGTAACTGGATCTATTACTTACCTTGATGCTTTATTAAATTCATTCTCGTCAAACAATAATCTCGCAAGTTGCTGACTATGATAAGGCTCTGAAGAACCCTTAGACAACACCCAAATATATCCCCAAGAGCTACATCCAGATTTTGTTAAGTATATATGTCTACATATATATATCCAAATGTCCAGATCGATTAAGGCAGACCCAGGATCTTGTGAGCAAGAGGGCTTGCACGTGATATATTTTACCATGATACATTCCATATACAATTAGTGGAAGAAGCTCTGACAGACTTGGATACATATGTTCCTGCACTATTGTCTGAATTTAATTCTAATGTCCGAAGTTAATTATTGCAGGAGATGAGCTCTGAAGAGCGTCAAACTGCAACACCAAGAACCATCATGATTGGAGGAAAGGCTTTTGCTACATATACAAATGCCAAAAGAATAGTCAGGCTGGTGAATGATGTCGGTGCTATTGTGAACAATGACCCTGAGGTCAACAAGTATCTGAAGGTACATGAATCTGAGATTTTAAGATGACAAGAAGGCTGGATTTACTGGACTAGATTTATCAGTCAGCCGTATTACCAGTGTAATATGGTGTTCGTTTTGTGTTTGTTATGTGTGTGTGTGTGTGTGTGTGTGCGTATGTGGTATAAGATTTTCATGTTCTTTAGGTATCAGATCACAAAAGCTATGCTGCATTCTAAGTATTGAGGGGACATAATTGAGCCGGACCTCAGAACTGAGGACTAAAAGAAAAAATGCTTAGTTATTCTAATTTAGGAAATATGCTGACAGTAGACAGACATAGATGTGTCTAAGTCGAACTTAGAGACCATGCTCTTTATGAAAGTTCAATCATTTCAAGCTTTTAAGCTAAACCCTTTCTGTTGGGATTGCCTTTCAGGTGGTCTTTATCCCAAATTATAATGTATCTGTGGCGGAAATTTTAATTCCAGGCAGTGAGCTTTCTCAGCACATAAGTACAGCTGGGATGGAAGCAAGTGGCACTAGCAACATGAAATTTGCTCTTAATGGGTGCCTCATAATTGGGACTTTGGATGGTGCAAACGTGGAGATCAGAGAAGAAATTGGGGTGGAGAATTTCTTTCTGTTTGGTGCTAAAGCTGAGGATGTTGCCAAATTGCGCAGAGAGAGGGAAGATGGCCTGGTAACACCATAATTTAAGCCCTCGTGTCCTGTTCTTTATGTTGTCTTTGGATCAAAATAGTAAATTACCCATATTTCTTTTCATAAATGGCCAAGTTATTTCCTCTTTTGTTTGATGAAAGATGTTCGTTCACAATGGTGGTGGTTCACAACGGTGAATCCAAATTAGGGTTGTCTATGTACTGATGAAGTCAGGAAGGTAGCTTAATTTAAAGACAAGCGTTTTGGTTATATTTGCAAGCTTAATTACAAAGGTCCTAGTTTAATTTTGAAAGAAGCACAAGTCAAGATTGATTTAATGCAGTTAAGAAGTTAATAGTAGCTTACTCTGAAAATTACTGGGGAATGGCTTCCCTCCATTATGCAGATAAGAAGTTGATACTAGTTTATCTGAATGCTTGGTAGTAGCTTATGCTTAGTCAGATCTTAATTGATATGATGTTTACTAATAAAATAGCTTCCTTCGTGAATATTCCTATGGAAACAAATTGCTGAGACAAAAAATATAAATTATCTGTTAAATTTGATTATTATTTTTCTCAAAGCTATGGACAGGGTCATTGATACTTGTCGGGTATTGGAATATTTAGACCAGTCTGACAGCTGCATTAGCCTAAAAGTTGTTTGGAGTCGTGTACTTCGTAGTGTGCAGCTTTTGCGTTCTCACCAAATTCTTGTGTTGTTCCAGTTCAAGCCAGATCCACGATTTGAAGAGGCAAAACAGTTTATAAGGAGCGGTGCATTTGGGACCTATGACTATGGCCCGCTTGTTGATTCCTTAGAGGGGAATTCTGGCTATGGTCGTGGTGATTATTTCCTTGTTGGTCATGACTTCCCAAGCTATGTTGATGCTCAAGCGAGGGTGGATGAAGCATACAAGTATAACATTATTCTCTTATTTTTTTCATTTTTTATTTTTTATTTCCATTTTCTGGGAGGCCCTAACTCCCTCCCACTAACTACTAACCATGTTTACATAATTTATTCACGGTGACGATTTTTTCAAAATCAAAACAGGGACCGCAGAAGGTGGTTGAAGATGTCCATCCTGAGCACTGCAGGTTGCGGCAAATTTAGCAGCGACCGAACAATATCCCAGTATGCAAAGGAAATATGGAACATTGATCACTGCACCGTGCCATAATCGGGAAGCTTATGGTTGCAAAATGATGGTCTAGCTACGGCCACTTGAAAGACATCTTAAGATATAAAATGAAAGTGGATCGTTGCCATGCTAGTCGCAGCACGCGTCCTTCTCTTTCAATTGTCATATCAACATGGGAATACGTTAATACAGTTATACAACAATAAGTGGCAGGGGTTCCTGTTACAGTAGAAGAGCTACTGAGTGCTATTATTTGGTTTAAAGGGTTTTCTTTCATTTTGGTGTGTTCTTAGTGTTGCACTTGATAGCCTGAAACCTGCATAAAAGGTATGTTTTGAGAGATCTTCAATTTAAACAAACTAAGGATCTTAATAGTATGAATTTTAAATCCATGCTATATATATGTTAAAAACCATGGATCTAAGATTGGATTGGAAAAGGGAAAGGGTGGGGAGGGAGTGATTCGATTGTAAATCCGTAGGATTTCAAATCACTGCAGATTTCAGATTTGTGCAGATTTCGTGAAACAAACACAACCAACGTTATTTATTCTATGATTTTATGGAGCTAACACCCCAATCACCCGTATTAACATAATTTTAAATCTTTGATTTATAACAAGGATATGAATTAAAGTTTGAAATATCTAAGGATTAATACCATAGATTTGTAAATCTTGGTCTTCATCTTCGCATGCATAATTTCAAGTCAAATTCTCTCTTCTAAGTGAAATATATGGGTTTGAGACATAATGGAAATTTTGAAGTTACGTTTTTCAAATTCAGGGGTTGCAAAACCATGAAGTTAATCTAAGGTTTTCAATTTCGGAGTTTGTTAAAACCATTAACATTAAGCTGATGTCCTTGTTACTCCAGACCACCCGAATCCAAAGTAATCAACCGCACCTTTAGGTTGTGCACATGAGGAGGTAGAGCACGTAATCTGTTTAAAAGCCCAATTGAAGTGGAGCTTTCCCTCATATTCAAGTTTTTGCCGTCTCGTTGTTCTTTGCCTAGAAAACTACTTTTGGATCAGTAAGTGCGCCACATCCAAAAAACAATTGGAAAATGCAAAGAAAACACAACATCCTCCAAACGCAAATTTGGAATCAAACGTGCTGTACGGAAAAAAGTAAAATGATAGGAACATCTTCGTGTCAAAAGGATGAAGATTAAGACCTAGAACGCGAGCTGACGCTTGGTCTTCGGCCGCGGCTCCTTGGTGAGAGGCTCCTTGAAGGGCTCCTGCGGTGGTCCCTCGAACTTTGCCGGGGTGAAATACTCCGGGAAGCAGATCTCTTATGCCTTCCATACGAAGTTGAACGGCCGCGCCGACCATAAGAAAAACGTGACCGCTCCCTCCCTCCTTTGCGGTAGGGTGAATATGATCTTGATCGTTCTCGCCTGTCACGATCATATGGAGACCTGCTATCACGGGAGTATGACCTGTGTCGCCTGGCGTAGGGCGATCGGCTGCCTCCAGAATAAGACCGGTGGCGCGATCCATATGGAGAGCGACTGTCACGGGAACGAGACGTTGATCTGTATCTTTCCCTCCCACGTCTGCTGTTAGGAGAATAAGAACGATCTCTCCCAGAATCATAACCAGAACGACCATAAGGTGAATAGCTTGGAGACCGGCGCCTCACTGCATAATTGAAATGAGATGTCAGGCAAATCAGCATCTGAAAAACAACGCACGCTGTTTCCTCTTAGAGACACACCTCTGACTGTATTTACACCCAGATATCGCCCAGGTGTTGGAGTTCTGCCTCGCTTTCGTCTTGCCTGTAAAGGTCAAATAATCAACTGGAACTGAGGATCAAACGCATCGTGCTATGAAGCCAAAAGAACAGTTAACTACAAACAACAGATGCCCTTAGCTTTAAAGAAAACACAAGAAATTTGCATGGCAATTGCTTAAAGAAAGAAATGCAGGGCATACAACCCTCTGGTTATATAGTCTGCGTTTGCTTGAGAGTTTGAGTTTGAAGTTTGATGTAGAGCTGCTACACACAGCTAATCTGCTGGAACAAGCTGATCTTTCAAACATCGTGTCATAGATTGTGCTTGCTGCTACTCATAATTTGACCAACATTAAGATACACCACCCCAAAAAGCAAAAAATATCTTATAAACAAGGACAGGAGAAAAATTAAAGCCGCAGGATGGTACCTTCTCCACAGTGATAACTCGACCACCAAGGACGGAACGGTTCAGATACTTGACACACCGACCAGCTTCTGAATTCGTCGACATTGTCACAAACCCAAACCCGCGAGACTCTCTGGTGCGAGGATCAACAACCAGGTGGGTTTCCACCACCTGGAGAAAAGCAGAAAATTTGAAGAAAATCAGGCAGGCAAAGAATAAAGCCCAACAAAGATTTCTTGCATTTCATATAAGTACAAGGCATGTTTTCATTAACATGATGTTAAACCAATCAAATGGTTCCAACAAAACAAAAGACCCGTTACTGTGACATTGCCGTAGCTAAAGGTATGAGGAAAGACCTAGTCAGTTCCTTGAAAAGGATTAATATTACGAACTATCGTTCTTATCCCAAAGATGCAGAAAGCAGATCAATTAAGTCAATTTTTTCATCCCAGCCATTTAGCCAAAGTCATAAGATCATTTTTTGAAGTTGATGGTTAACAGCGAGAAGCATCCTTCAAAGATTATCTGTGCAAATTAAAGGGCATTCTTGAGAGGCAGAAGCATCCAAAGAAGAATTATTCGTCCATGACACGGTGCACTTTTTGGCAAACAATAAAAGAGAAAATAATCTTCAAGACTGATTTAGAAAAGGACAACGGTTTGAGCTTTCCAAGGAAATCCGTAAAATTTAGGGTTTTGCATTTGGTAAGTAGGTGGGCGCTGTTTGTGGCCGCAGTTGCTTCATAATGGTCATTAACAAACAAATCTGTGATGCCTTTTTAGAATTCTACAGCAACTGGACAAGAGGACCCCTTGATTATTCTGAAACGACTCACTAGAAGACTCTGTCGGAAGAAAGTTAGAGAGGGACTGTTGTAACGAATGCTTCAAATTTTAGTTGGAGTCACTCCTATATGCAGACAATACCCATTTTAAAGTGACTCAATAGGTAAGCTTCGTGGGAGTCATACTGAGTTAGTAAGTTGTCTCACTTCATTATAAGCAAAGAAAAATCTAAGTTCATTATTTTTTAACATTCCTCCAATATGCATCCCTCAATTGGAGAGATACTTGGTAGTAGACTGATGAAATTCCCTTCAAATACCTACAGATCAAATTAATAGCCATCCTGGATAGCAAAATGGATGCAAAGGCTTCAACACTATAAAGAACAAGTCCAACTCTATCAACAAAACCGAGTCATAGTCAGGGGTTATGCTCACTGCACTGTCCTCCTCATGGTACACAAAAAAAAGGGATATGGTTGTCTAAAAGAAACTGATAGAAACGATGTCAAACTAAGTTTGTCAAATATCCATGTTCACTAAGCAACTGATGTACAACAAAACTTGATTCATAATCATGGGTTATGCTCACTGCACTTGGGAACCTAATGGTACACAAAGAAGAGGATATGAATGTCTAGAAGAAACTGATAGAAACAATGTCAAACTAAAGTTGGTCAAATATCCAAGTTCACTAAGCAACTGATGTATTATAATCGTTATTACTAAATAAGCTATGAAACGCTATAACAGGTGGCTTTCTCAGTGTAGTGATCACTTATGCTTCGATGTCCTCTGGATTCTCTTAGTGTAGTTTTTTCTTGAAAAGCTTTTGAACTTTAAACAAAAATAAATAAATATTAAAAAGGCAGTAAAAATTATTAAATCATGATCCTCCTAGTTCAAAAGAAAAAAAAACAGAGGTATAAGGTTTTTCTCAAAGGGAAAACATTGTGATTTTATTGTGACAAGGTCATAATATTATTCCTAATAGTTATTCTTTGTGATATTTCAAAAATATTACAGGATTTTCCTAAACTTATCAACTGAAGACTTTTTGACGGAGGCTTCAACTTTAAAAATATCACCTTGACAGACTTTGATTTTTGTCAAGGTATTATCATGTATATTTTACAGAACATGGATTTCTCAAGAAAATTTTGGAGGTCCTAAAAGCAAAGAAAATATGAATAAGAAAAAAGCATTGAAATAACATGTTTGTAGCATTCCTCTTTGAAAAGGATGGCAAAATAATATATATTTTTTTAAAATATGAACAGTAATACGTAGTTAGAATATACTAAGACTTTTTAGAAAAGGAATTGCAAAATATCATGATGCCACATAATTATATCATTAGTCATTAGACATCTTTTTGGCAGTATTTTGAAAACATTGGTATTCAGCCAATATTATTGATTGGCTGTACGATGCCAATATTATCAACACATTTTAGAATGCAATATATATTGTATTTTGATTAATACTGAAAAAGAAACTGCAATCTATTTCTAGCTGGCAACCCCATCATATTACAATATATTTGCTAACAAAAATAAAGGCCATAGTAATGATGCAACCTCTAATAACAGCACAGTACCCAAAAAACAGAAGTTGTTATTTGCATACCGTTCCCCCTTCACTAGAAAAATGCTTCTCAAGTTCTTTCTTGGTGACTCGAGTGGACAGCCCAGTGACATATAAATTATTTCCAGGGTTCTCGGAATCACTTGAATCATAACTCCTGCAAAAAAATCCAGTCACATTTAACTACAAACAGATTTATTACTTTAATATATGAAGAGCAGGATTTATCTTATGATTATATCCTGACAAAAGCCTACTGAAAAGAAGGATCGAACGACAATACTATGATAATCAGCATGAAATGTAAAATATAAGAAAGACAATGATCAAGCTATTTGAACAGATAGGACAAGATAACAATCCACCAAATTCACCTTGAACGGCTCCTTGATCTTGATCTTGAACTTGACAAGGATCTTCTTGACCTACCGGCCATATAAAGTGAAAGGGACCTCGACCGTGCAGATGCTTGGGTAGAATACCTGATACATGCAAAGGCTACAAGCCATAATCAGTGTCTGAAAGCAAAAAAGGCGAGGCGAAACATTGAGCCTACAAAGCAGAGCGCGAACCATAAAGCAAAGTATATGCTTCAAGTGTGATTATTTAAGAATTTCAAAAAAAGTAACAGGCGACCATAACGTTATCGCAGTATTTAGCAATGCTGGAGCATAAAGAATCCTGCTATTAGTCATCAAAAATGTCAACTGGCGAGGAGAAAGATAAATGTAAGATAAACATATGATCAATACCCAAAAGTAATCAAAATGTACTATAAGTCAGAAGAAACCACATTAGTGAATTCATGACACCCATCCGAACCAAATGAAGAATGAAATGCGACAAAAGAAAGAGACGACAACAGAGATAAAAGAGGGGCTGAATATGCGATGATCAAATTCGTGCGCCAAAAATAAAACATGGGCACTCAAAAAGTCCCAGGAAACTGGCCGTTAAGCGCATTTCAGTTGATCTTAGGCAGAGGCAAAACAAAATGCAACTCTTTCGTGCATGATTCCACCAATTTCAATTCAGCATTAAAAGAAGTTGTTCAACTTGACAGAAGCAAGCAAAGTGCCTGTCCTTGTTGCTGATTCCTTGTATCTTTGTGCAATCGTACGCAACAAGTAAGAACTGGTAGTTTCTGTAGCGTTTGGCGATTTTCTACAGTACGGAATGTTCGATGGGATGATTTCGGAAGTATGAATGTAAGCTATTCAGAAAGAGAATAGAAAAAAGACCTCGTGAGAAACTCTATTTTCCCCATCGAAAGAGAAAAATTAAACCCTGTTTCTAAAGTACAAGGTTAATTCAATGGTGTACAGGTATGTTTTGGACCGTGGAGGGAGGAAAAGAGAGAAAGAGAGAGAGAGACCTTGCCGTGGGGGAGGTGGCCACTGTCTTTCGCCGGTCCGTCCGCAGACGGAGATAGTCGCCGAGTCGGCACCACTGCAGCTAGGGCACTCACTATTGCGTTGCAGCAGCAGGAGAAATCGATCGAGCTTTCGAAAGAAGCCCCCAGTCGCTCTGCGAATTATTAAGGAAAGGCACACTCTTTTTCCAGTATTTACAAAAAAAATAAAGGGGCCTCATATTTTATCGTACAAGCTAATAGCCTAATTACTTGCGTTTATTCAAAATACGCTCCCTCCAAAGATTGCAATTTGATCAAATATTGGACAGCTAAATGTATTACGCAATAACAAGCACCATTAATTTAAATAATCATAAGGCGAAGTCTGCGAGTCACACTAAACGAAGTCTCAAACACATTATTTATGTTTAAGTGAAAGAGTGAGCAGTTTATACTATGCATACTATTAAATTACAAGTTTTTGTTATTAAAGAAATTGATGGCTTGAATAGAGATTTTTTTTGGGATCAACGGCAGAAAGAAAAAGAGAGTTCATTTTCCTTAATTGGGATAAAAGAGGGCTTGGTATTCGTAAGTCGCCTAATATGAACAAAGCTTTGTTTGCCAAGTTAGGTGAAAATTAGAAGATGGTGATGAAGGTTTATGGGCTCGAGTTTTGCGATCAAGTATTTAAAACAATGTTCCTTTCTTCAAGCTCGTATACCGCATAATGCTTCTTAGACGTGACGGAGTATAGTTTCAACCAAATCTCTTGTTCATCAAAGTTGTGCTCGAATTGTAGGTGATGGATCAATAACCTTATTTTGAAAAGATAAATGGCTTGGGGACGAGTCCTTACTTGAGCGTTGTAATGTTAATTTGTCTGAGGAGGAACACACTAAACATGTTAAGGACTATGTTTGTAATAACAATTAGAATGATCAGTTGTTAGCGCTTTTGCCGACTGATATTAAGGAGCAACTTTCATTTGTGCAGCTTCAACAGAATGAGCAAGATAAAAATTTTTGGCAAGCTTCAACTGATGGCAACTTCTTTGTTTCTTCTGCTTATAAATTGCTTACTGTTGGTGTTCACACACATGGCATCTGGTATAAATTGTGGAAACTAGATATTCTCCCTCAAGGTAAGTTCTTTATTTGGTTATTATTTCATAATCGTCTTCTTACTAGATCTGCTTGTGTACATCGAAATATTTTGACTGTAGTTTGTCATCGGTGTAGTGCTCTTGAGGAAAATACTTTGCATGTCCTCCGAGATTGTAGTTCTTCTCAAGTTATATGAGTTGGTTATCTTCATGGGGCTAAATTGTTGGAGTTTAATACAACTACTTTGGAGGTTTGGCTGAGGAATAATATTTCTAGGCATCGCTTTTTGGTTAACAATATGATTCTTTGGTCTATTTTCTTTTGCTTCGCTTGTTGGCATATTTGGCAGTGGCGAAATCGAGTTGTATTTGAAGAAAGTTTTTATTGGCCTAATAATGTTTTATTTCGCATAGCTGCTTCTATTGAGGAGTTTAGAAACCATATGACATAACTTCGATTATCCCAACGAAAAGTTCAAACCTTCATTGCATGGATGTCACATTCTTTGAGGTTTGTTAAGTTAAATGTTGATGCGGCTGCTAGAACAAATTCAGGAGACTTAGCGGCTGGTGGTTTATTTCGCAATGATAATGGTGAATGGTTATTTGGCTTCACTTGTCGTGCGGGTTATGGTCATATAACTAAGCCATAACTTATTGTTATTCTTCATGGTTTGCAATTAGCCTGAGAACGTGGCTTTCGTAAAGTTATTGTTGAATCATATTCTTTATTAGCTGTGAACAAGGTTCTAAAAGACCTCCAGCCTTGTGATCCTTTATTTCAAACAGTGAAACAGTGCTAAGAATTACTGAGACGTGATTGGAAGTGTGTCTTATGTCATACATACAGAGAAACTAATATGTGTGCGGATTTTCTTGCCTCATGGGCTTTTCAAGGATCTTTTGAAGTGACCATTATTTCCAATCCACTTGGTCATTTGCATCGATTGATTGAGGAGGATCTGATTGGTGTAACTTGATCTGGTAACCGTTCATGTGTACCAAAAAAAGAAAAAAGAGTGAGCATTTTATGAACTTAGAGCTCAGCAAACACCCTATCATGAACGGGGAGCATCCCTTCAACCCTTTTTGGCCCGAATGGTATAACACCAAGACACGTTCGACAGGGACGTGTTCCATTGCTGTGCGTTGGCACAAGAACACAAACCCTTCCTTTCGGCTTTTGCATGATCGAACATCGCCCGTTTGGATCAAATCAAATGTCATCGGCATTAATCAAAGCCTTACTTCAACTACGATCCAAATCCAGGACTTAATATTCGTTCCCTACGTATATAAAAATTTAAGACAAAAAGTGAATAGTAAAAAATCAATGTAAAAGGAAGCTTGTTCCCTCGGACTGCGGATTTCCTCTCGGTTCGGATATCCTAGCCCTGACTTGGATGCTTCCCCTAGCCATTGCATTATCAGCTTGGACCAGTCAATAAAATTTGGATCTTAGTCCTAGTCATCATCGGCATTATCGGTTTGGATCAGTCAGTAATATTTGGATCTTAGTTCTGGCTGCCGGGGTGGAGGGACGGAGAGAGAGGGAGGGGCGCGTGGCAAATCATGAAGGGAAGCGCATAAGAAATAACGAAGAACGGGGACTTTTAGCAGATCGGCTGATTTCAGCTAACCCACAATTGCCTCCTCCTTCGGAGCCTTCCCTTACTCGAGGAAGTGATATATAGCCGCAGCCCTCCAGAGCTTCCACCTCACCACTCCCTCCAAGAAAGCGAGAGAGAGAGAGAGATGTCTTCCTTGCCCCATTTTCCGGCGACGTCATCCGGCCGTCCCGCGTCGGATCTGCTGCGGAGTTCTTTCACTGATGGAATGCCCCTGAAAACTTTAGGCCGCGCGTCGTTTTGGATCCGCCCGCGACGGCTGGAGCTCGGCGTTCTCTGCATGAAGAAGATGCGGAAGGTGAAGAAGCACGACTATCCCTGGCCGGATCCAAAGGACGTCGATCCGGACGTCAAGCGCGGGTTCACGACCTACCTCTCCGATTTCAAGCCGTTAGCTGAGAAGCCGAAGCCGGTGCCCCTGCCGTTCGAGAAGCCGCTGATGGATCTCGAGATGAAGATCACCGATGTGAGTCTCTTGACCCTTTTCCTGGAGAAACTTGGAAGTTCTGGTTGTTGTCTCGGGTGGATTTGCTGATAATAGGGGTCTTCTTCTTCTTATTTGTTCTCTGTGGTGAATTTCAGCTCCGTTAGCCCGCAATTGAAAGGATTAGCCCGACTTTTCTGGTCTGCATTTTGATTTTCGTCTCATTTTTAGTGCT
Source organism: Nymphaea colorata (assembly GCF_008831285.2). NCBI lineage: Eukaryota > Viridiplantae > Streptophyta > Magnoliopsida > Nymphaeales > Nymphaeaceae > Nymphaea > Nymphaea colorata. Next base: position 16,280,903 of record NC_045143.1, read on the forward strand.
TATATGGATTTTCATTTGTCAGCAATGACATTGTTGGGATCGGTCAACACGGATAGGGTTGCCTTTTTACTTTTTGGACTTTTGCTTATTCCTTTGTAAAATGTGGAGAAATTTACTCTCCGTTCGCTTTTCACCTAAAAACGTTGATTTCTGTTTTGCACTTAAGTGCGTATTGGACTGGTGAACAAGTTCATGAAACGGAGCTTGTCAGGTTCAGGATTGCTTATTTTGACAAGGAGCTAAGCCAAGTTCAAGCCGATAAAGAGATGATGCCAAAAGAATTTGCTTCATAGTTCACTCAATGCCGAAAGTGGTAAAATTTGAACCCGATATTAATGAACTAACTTCTTTAGAAGAAAATTTAATTATAGTCAAAATATATCTGTTAGTTAGTGGGCTTATACAAGTTAAGCTGTGCTCAACAGCTGTTGTTAATGCTACTCTTTCTGAATGACTCGAAACAAACTCTTTACAACACGAAACAAGTTGAACTCTAAACATCGAGGTCTGTTTACCAGCCTAAATGCGTGCAAATTTAGCCTTGGTTGTTGCTGAAATTAATGCTTGAGTTTTGCCAATGCTGCTTTATCTTTACATGATTATTTTTTGCTTCTCAATCACAGCTTTCCGACAAAGATAATATCTGTTTCGATCATTTGAAGAATACGAGATAAAGTTGGTAGGAACTGCGTCCACTTGTCTTAGTGCATCCGCTTAAGACCATCAAGTTTAAGTAAGTCAAGGGTTGGATATCTTGGGTGGCAGTTTAGTGAGGGGATTGCTTTGTCCCAGTTGTATGACCACAATGGAAAAGTCAAAAAAAGAAAAAAGGAGAGGAACTTTTGTGGAACAAAAATCATGAATAGTTGCCATACTAAATAAATCTTCAATGAGGTATACAGTGAGGAGCATGTGTTAGTAGAATGGGCATTTGCTCTGTTATGTCTGTCATGCTTTTGTCTCTAGATGTTTCTGTTGGTTGATGAAAAGCACGTTGTGAACATTTTCTTTTGTTTATGCTGTTTTGTTTTGGCTTTCCTGGCCTTCTTGCTTGTCTCGATTCTTTTCCTTTCCTAAGTTCTAGTTGGAATCATCAAGGGAATGGTATAATGTGATGAAGCTACGGAGTCTTCACTCTGGAAATTCTAGCCTCAGTATCTTACCAAGCTAGTGTGAAATTGTGAATAACCTAGAGATGGGAACTCCTTTAGGCCTGTGTCTTGTCGCTTTGAGGCTTCTACTTGCTTACTTGATTTTTGCTTTTACAATCCACAGGTAAAGAAGATGGCTGAAGAGACTGGCTTGGACTTCACTGATCAGATAAGTCTGTTGGAGAATAAGTACCAACAGGTGAACTCCTTTTCACATGTCGCAAGATAGTTTAACCGATTGAATTTGACATGCTTCAGTGCAAATTGAAATGAATTTTGTCACTAGAGTTTTCTAGAAAAATTCATGTTGAATTTTCATTGCAGGCTCTAAAAGATCTTTATACTCGTCTCACCCCTATTCAGCGACTGAGTATTGCTCGCCATCCTAATAGACCAACCTTTCTTGATCATGTTCTAAATATTACTGATAAGGTTGGTGATTTTCGTACATGTAAAATCTTCAGTCATGACCATTTTGTGTGGATTTTGGAGTAAATTACCATGAATTATTGATTTTCACTGTTAAGGTCATTACTCATTTCTTTTATTTTGAAGCTGTAATGTTCTTTCACATTTTATTAGTGGGTGGAACTCCATGGTGACCGTGCTGGTTATGATGATCCTGCCATTGTCACGGGTCTTGGAAGCATAGATGGCAAAAACTACATGTTCATAGGTCATCAGAAAGGAAGAAACACGAAAGAGAACATTCATCGGAATTTTGCCATGCCAACACCACATGGGTATTATTTACGGGCCTTCTCACATGTAAAAGTTTGTTAAACTTGTTTCTGATGTGCAAATTCCATCATGTGGACAAGATGTTGCTTATGTTTCTAGAGGCCCTTGTCACTATAGTCTGATCATGTATGGATGAGCCATATTCTAAGATAGAGAGTATTTTTTTTAGTGAGAAGATGGGTTCCTCCAAGATGTCAGGCATTAGTTTTTTCTGCTCTGCAGTCACTAAAAGTATGGAAGCTGGTAAATAGTATAGGAATGACTTCTCAATGCCTAACTTTGAAGCAGTTTGCACCAGCTTTGTAAAACAAATATGGGTCAGTTGGCTTGAAAGTTTTCAAGCTTTCCTTTGAATTATTATTTAACTGCAATGCAGTTATCGTAAGGCTCTTCGCATGATGTACTATGCTGATCACCATGGATTTCCTATCATTACATTCATTGATACACCTGGAGCATTTGCAGATCTTAAATCAGAAGAAATTGGCCAGGTATGTAACTTGATTCTATGTTCTTCAGAGGCCAGTATGGAAGCATAATTCTTGAATATGAAAAGGATGTGTTCATTGTGTTGCTTAAGTATGCAGCAAAATTTTATTTCTATCTTCACTTTTCATGCAGGGAGAAGCCATTGCACATAACCTAAGAACAATGTTTGGCCTAAAGGTGCCAATTGTTACTGTGGTTATAGGGGAAGGTGGTTCTGGTGGTGCCCTTGCTATAGGTTGTGCAAACAAGTTGCTGATGATGGAAAATTCTGTTTTCTATGTTGCCAGGTTTGTGCAGTATCTTCTGTAATTACATTTTCTGTTTTTTTCCCATTTATTATAAGATTCTATCTGTGAGCCTGTTGTTGGTTGGAGTAATATGAACTGAAAAAGCACATGTTTAAAGCAGAAGCATTGAGATTTGCTTGTGATTTATTCATGTTGACAAGGTTGCACATTAATTTTTTATTACTCGACAGTCATGAAAATAAGAACTTAAAAATTGATACTGGTAACATTGAATTGGAAAAGGAGCTAGTTGTTTTGTGACATTGTAATATGATTTCTTGTTGTTTTTAAGGAAATCAACTGTGATGCACAATACAATTGGTGTAGTTGCTTTGTGGTTATTCACGGTAAAAATATGGTAGTGGTTTGCTGCAGCATTTTATTTCAACTTCTTTAGGTGTTATAGTTTTGTGAGAACATTTAATGAGTGATGATCTACGGAACCATCAACCTGAAATTGGTCGAAAACTTGGCCCAAAATGGCTATGCACTTCTTTCTGAATAAAAAGTTTGCCACAATAAGCCCTTAATACCTCATATTCCTAAAAGCGTCTTTCAGTTCAGTCGAAAGGTTTAAGTTATGTATCTCAAAAAACCAGTGTTATCCGTATCGCACGATGCAGGCCCATATCCTACTATACGTATCGTATAGGCTCGACAAATCTATATGATACGCCTACATTACATGATACGCTTGTGTATCGTAAGCGTATGCCCGTATTGTGAGAATCGAGTGCCATATCGATAAGGCCGATGCACCCCCATATCTTACGAGATTGGGGACAAAACGGAAAAAACCTTGTTTTTTGTGTTTCTTTCTAAAATATCTCCTCCCTTCCACTTTCTAAACATCTCTAAGAACTGTGGGAGGGGGAGTTTTTTACTAGTTTATAAAAAAATCAATCATATGTTGGTGAAGACATTCCATTTGAAGGCATTGAAAATTAAAATTTAAAACAATTAACAAAGAAAATGAGGATAAATGCAAAGATGATGATGATTATCATTGATTGGTGATGATCATGATATTTGGTACTTGGCATTTGGCAATAATGAATGTTTTGGAGTTGTGATATAATCTAAAACATCTTAAACTTGTGATTGATACTTATTATATTATTCTGAATCTATGATTTCTCGTTTTTGGATGTGTTGTTGATAATTAATATAGTATAGCTTATGAATGATGAATCATGAACATTCTTTATCTGGGATGTGTTTTTTATATGGAATACATTTTTCCTGTTTTTTTTTTCTGTTTTTTTAATTTTTAAAATTTTACAATACGCTATGCTACATTACGATACAGCGTATAGGTCGGCCCAACCGATACACACGCCTTTTCACAACATTACAAAAAGCAATATCACTCTTTGTGCATATGCTTGTGTTACCTTTTCTTTCTTAGTTAGCTGCTTTGCATCTGGTTTTTTCTGACATGGTTTTCCATTTTATCAGTCCGGAAGCCTGTGCAGCAATTCTGTGGAAGAGTGCTCAAGCTGCTCCAAAGGTATGTTAAAGTTGTCTATCAGTTGTGAAATTACACTTTCACCTATTATTAAATCAAAAGTTGTAATGTACTGTTACATTTTCCAGGCTGCTGAGAAGCTGAGGATAACTGCTTCAGAATTGTGCAAGCTGAAAATTGCAGATGGCATTATTCCGGTAACTTTTATGCGTGTTCTTTCTTTGGAATTTCTATTGCCATGTGGTGCAAGTTCATTTGATTGCTTTGAACCAAATCACCGCATAGACTGTAAGTGGTACACTTATCAGAGATATCTGATGAATTATAATGCTTTTAACTAGATTTTCATTGGTGGGATGATTAATTTGCTGTTTGTTTCCACCTCCCAAGCAGATTAATGTGCATATATGTGTGTGTCTTGGTACCAGAGAGTCAAAGTTTTTGGTACCAAGACTATATGCTTATTATGGAAATTTAGTTTCTTGCTTGCCTCTTCTTGTTGATATCATTGACCGAAAAGGGAAAAAAAATTCTTGCCCTGATATTGAACAACTTACATCTTAGTAGGGCGTTGTATCAAATCATATTGAACAAATTACATCTGACTGTGCTTGGCTTTGGTAGTGATTATAGGGTATGCCATGGGCTGCATTCTGGCTTATCCAATAAATCTACCATAAATTAGTATGATTTGAAAATGAAATTTTTGGTGACTGATCTTTCAACTCAAGGAAAAAGTATCACTAATCTGAAACTTTTTTTAGATGGTGCTCTTATATGTTTGATTGGACTTCTCACTATGCTTAGCTCTTAGCCTCTGTCTATCACTGTAGTGGGTTCAGTTATTGTTATGGGATACTATTGGACAGTGAAAGTGCAATAGATGCAGTGAAAGGTGACTTTAACTCATAAATATGTTCTAAGACAAGATCATGTAATATTTGGTAATTGGTAATTCTTGTCCTATTTGTTCCATGTAACAAATTTTTCATGCACACATTTGAAACTTTCTACCATAGCTGATACTGGCTTATAGTAAAATCATAGCAATGGCCATGATTTTTTTGCGATAGATATAAACAAAGTAATAATGCTCAGAGAGTTGTCTAACCTTGTATTCTGATTGGCCATACCTGAAATGTGGTCCCTTGAAAGTTGAAACAGCTATTCAATTTGAAAGCAGTTTTGGCTTCTGTCATTCAGAATAATTTTCTTTATTTGGTTTGTGTGCTATGTTGTTTAGAGTTCTAGGTACATCCTAGGCAGTAACTTGAATCTAGAGCCTAGGCAGTACTAGGCACATTAAGTAGTCCTGGAGAAAGAAAAGAAACCAATAAACTGCAAAGCAAAATGCGAAAAACAATGAAAATTTTGATGCATTTCTCAATGAAAAATGTAAGACTATCAACTTGTAACAGAAAAATTAAATACATGACAATACCAACACACTAAACATGCATAACATGATGATAGACATGATAAAAAGTTTGAAAGCTCAAATTCAATGAAATTGAAAAATTAAAGTTTTCAAGAGTATGTAGCATAAGAATTTATAAGTTTACAATTTGGCATTAATTCTTTGCAATGCTACATAACTTGCAAAAATCTTCTGATTTTTGTATGACTATCAACTTCTAAAAGAAAACTTAAATGCATGATCATATTAACATATTAAATGTTCCATGACATTATGATAAACGTAATCAAAACTCAAAAGTTTGAAAGCTCAAATTTAATGAAGTTGAACAATTAATATTTTGAAGATTATATTAGCATAAACAAGTCCACAACTTAACATTAATGCTTTTAAAATCTTCTATTTTCCTTGTTAAATCTCTATTTCTAATTTCTGAAACCTAAAAATCTAAACTAAAACCTCATAGACAAAAACCAGAGCACTTAGATTCTTGCTAGAATATGAACTTGCTACTAGGTTTATGAATACTAATTAGTATGCAACATGCTTTAATGCAAATTACTTTTATGAAAATATGGATTTGTTTACTGTCAAAGCATTGATGCTATAAGAGCCATTAATCTTTTGTTGATTAGAAAAAACACATTAAATCTTGATAAATAATTGACTTAATATATATTTCCTATCAAATCACTCTTAACATCAAATCTATAAAGTTAGATTGGACAAATAATAATTTGATAATCTCTTTTAGTGGGTCTGGTTTTTGTTCCTGACCTAAGTGGTCGTGGAGATCCCTCATATGTTTGGAAAATGAGCGCAACATGCCCTTTATGAAATGGATGCAAGAATGTGCTATGCTGACATGGTGGGCGTACCACAAAGCAGTATATAGGAATGATTTCTCTCTCTCTCTATCTCTCTCTCTCTCTCATATATATATATATATATATATATATATATATATATATATATATATATATATGGAATGGAATAGTTCTGCATAAAAGAAGAGGAATCAGAAAGAAGTTTGCTTCAGTTGGCAGAAGAAGAAAAACATGTAAAAGGAAGAAGGCGGCAGAAGAAAAAAGAAGCATCAGGCACATGGATTGGCACCTTAGAATATTTTTATGTGGCAAGTTGCCTAGGAACAGCAAGCCCAGGGCAACTAGCCAAGCCTTTGAACCTTAGGTGAAAGCCTGGGTGCTCATTTGGCAACCTAGGTTCGTAAGTTGTAAATAAGCAATGTCTCCTGTTTATAACGTTAATGTTACCTATATTTTATTCTGCCTATATTGATACACGATTGGAAGTTTTTTCTAAGATTAATTGGATACTAGCAGTGGACTTCTGTTAGTGTCCATATGATGACTATATACGTTCTGATATTCAAGTGCAATTGGGAGATATATTCAAACAAGCTCAGTTGAGATATCTGAATTGAATTAAGATTTGATTAGTGGTCAACCACTCCCATGTGATTGTTGAACGAATGGTCACCTCTGGATGTGTTGTTGCCTGTTGGACATCAGTATCTGGAGGACCACTAACTGCAGAAAGGCATGAATGATGCAAACAGGTCTTCTGGGTTTTACAGCAGTATGCGACCAATACATCATCTTGGATCTGAGGGCCTCATGGCAATATGTCAAAAGATTAATCTGGTGCTAAGTGGCCTCATGTTTAATCAGATAGTCATCCCTTCTCTTACTCCTGCTTCTTCAAAGGTGCATATTTTCATAGACTACTATTTCAACATCTTGAACTTCTTCTCTGATTTGTTTGATAGTCACTTGATTCCTTGATAATAGGAGTTGATTGGCATGAAACCAGTCAGAGAGACCCATGACACCATTAATAGCTTTTCAGATTATTATCTTCGATTTTCTGTTTGATTTTCCAGCCTTCAACTCCTAGGCATGCTAGCCTGCATCATTTCTTGTAGCCGTTAGAAACATATAAGCAATCCATTGACGGCATTACTGTGTTTCACTCTTTTTTAGGATTTGCAAGCTTCTGTCTGACCTTTTTCTGTATTCTGTCTACTAATGCCTGTTTTTTTTTTTTTCTGTTCACAGGAACCTTTAGGGGGGGCACATGTTGACCCATCTTGGACCTCACAGCAAATAAAAGTAGCAATCATCGATGCAATGAATGTGAGTAATGGAAACAGCAGTTCCCTTCTCCTTTTTTGCCCCTTCTTATATGGTATGTTGACTTTATCATCTGTCCTTTACCATGCATACTTGTACAGGAACTTTCCGAAATGGACACAGAAGCATTACTTAATCATCGCATGCTTAAATTCCGTGCTATTGGTGGTTTTGAAGAAGCAACATCTTTAGACCCTAGAAAGAAAATCAACATGAAGAAGAAAGATGAACCGACAACAGGGGCAACTGCAGAGCTCCTTACAGGTGCAGAAATTGAGGGTGAGATTGAAAAATTGAAAGAGCAACTTCTCAAATCGAAGGAGTCCTCGGACAAGCTCCCTGATGTGGCCTTCAATGAGATGATTGACAAACTGCGAAAAGAGGTTGAACTGGAATATACAGAGGCTGTAACTGCAGTCGGGTTGCAAGAAAGGCTTGACATGCTACGTCAGGAGGTCGCCAAAGCAAGGACCTCATCTGAACAGCCTCTGGATCCAGTTCTTGAGGATAAGATTAATAAAGTTAAACAGGAATTTAGCCAGAGATTAGCAGAGGCACCAAATCTGGCGATCTTGAATTCTAAGCTCCAGATGCTAAAAGATTTGACAGATGCTAAGAAGCAGTCAGAGAAGAATAGTCGGCTTGTGACGTTGAAAGAGGAAATAAATAAGGGACTTCAGGGTGCTTTGGATCAATCTAAATTAAAAGAGGAACTTGTGGTGTTGAGGGAAGAAATCTCACGTGCTGGTGTCACTAATGTAGAAGACCTGGATGAGGGGCTGAAAGAAAAGATTGTTAATGTGAGGGAGGAGATTGTGTCAAATTTGGGAGAGGCATTGAAATCCATGAATCTAAACATTGAACATGTGGTACCAAAGGAAGTAGCTCATGTGGAGGACTATGTTGAACAGCAAAGGTATGCAGCATTGAAGGATCAAATAACAGAACTCAATGAGGAGATAAGCAAAGAGATTGTAGAGACTATTAACTCATCTGATTTGAAGGGCAAGATTGAAAATCTGAAGTTGGAGGCTTCCATGTCCGGAAAATCATCAAACCCAGAGGTGAAGAGTAAGCTTGAAGAGTTAAAGCAAGAAATCAAACAGAGGGTTGAAGAAGCAATGTCTAGCTCTGAATTGGCAGAAAAATATGAAATGCTAATGCAAGAGATGGTCAATATTAAGAGCCAAGGGGTTTCCTTGGTAGATGAGGAAGAGAATTCTGAAGGTGGTGAAAGCAAGCATGGATTTTCTGGGATGGGCATCATCAATATGGATGCAGATCACAATCGCAGTTTGATTTAATGTAAGTCCTGTCTAAGCTATTTTTCTCCCCTACTAAGGTACAGGTGCTTCTCCTCTGTGATAAAGAACTGGCCATTCTTCTGGGAAGGGTAAAAGGGCAACAGTACAGTGACATGCTATTTTGGTTTTCCTTGAGCCCTGCTAGTTCTGGATATCTGGATTTGAGCATCGATATATTGGCCATGATTTATATATTTTAGAAATATCTTGCGTTCTAACTTAATAAATTTGGTTTTGATGTGGAAAGATCATATGTTGTCACTTGTCAAAAGCACCTCCCACCTGGCAAGGGTGTTGTACTTGTGACCTTCAAGTTTGAGGACAAAAAAATTTCAAGGTTTTGTGATTTTCTCTTGGTATAAATTGGTTGGGGTCTATGTAACCCCAAAGGAAAATATCAATAAGTCACATCATCTGTCCTACTTTGCAAAAGCATCTCAAACTTTTGAGTCAAACCTGCATGACAATAGTTACATCGGGAACATTAGTTTCATCCAGGCATCATTAAATAGGATAGTGTTGTGAAGTAGCAATGTAGCCTTGTTTATACAATCTTATATTTTTGCATCTAACCATGTTCTTTTTCCCATTTGATGAGTGTACCTCAAAGTGAGTTCTGTGGCACATCTATTTTAAGCGACCATCCCATCACAAATATTCATTTCTTCAAGGAGCGACCCTTTTCTAGTTCTCACTAATGGAATAGTGTGTTTTTTTGGCAAAGTTAGGTCCCTATGCATCAGTTCTTTGGAGTTTGGATTTTGAGATTAGTTAAGATGTTTCCTAGATCCTTTTGTTTGGGATTGTCGCGTTTCTCATCCTTTTGTGCTCCTCCTGTCTGTCAGAGAAGATTTTAAATCTTGAGCCAAGGACTGTATTTGTGGGCTTCAAACTCCTGACTTCTTATTAGCATTTACAAGTCGATCCTACCAGGGGAAGCGGAAAGTCCGCTATCCAAGTTGGTCCTAGGATTTTGTGTTTAATGTTAAAACTTGTATGGATTCAAACTTGCAACTTTACTAAGTACTAACACTAATGTAGTTGCTTGCTCTGATAATAAGATTTCGACTTTAGAAAGCTCCTTTTCATTTGGGAAAGGCTTTAATTACCTGCCTGGACTTACTTCTTTATAAGCATTTCTATGGCACTTTGTGGTGGATGTAATGGGTTAGGACTGTACTGAACCTATGTTTTGTGTTTAGTCTTGTGCTTAGTTAGTAATGTGGTTGATCCGTTTGGCTGCCTATGTTTATGTTTCCTGATACCTGGTGCCTCACTGAAGAGGCTGCAGCAAGGGGACCTTGTTGAAATGGAGCCTTTCCTTCCATTTCTCGGATCTCCGTGACATGCATTCTCTAATCCTTTTATGTATTGACACAGGACGAGGGTGAGCAAATGCAATTCACAAGTTCGTCACACCATTCTGCTGGACTTCCCGATCGCTATCGCCGGATGAGTTTGTGGGTACAGGCTATCCCTGCTAAGCTATTAACCTTTCTCCCCGGTTCTGTTCCGGTTTTTCTTCATATTGTTTGGGAGTGCGTTGTAGTTTTGAAAATTAGCTTCTTGGCAGTTTTTAATTGTGTATAGCTTCCATAAATATTCATGAACTCTGAGCTCCAGAAACATCGAAAGGGAATAATAAGCTAACAATTTTTTTTTAAGCTTTTCCCTCGTGGAATTACACATCAAACGTTATACAGTCTTGGTGCATCCATTTTGTATCCGGATCCTAATTTAAGGCGCAAGTTGTTCCCTTTATGCCATTTGATCTTGTAATCGATTACCGTGAATTCTGCTTTTATGCCACTTGATCTTATACTCGTATCATTGATTGTCTGCGGCAAGTTGTCTGCGGAAATATAGCGCCAAACTTTTTCGACCACACAGAATTAATGTTCACGTGATCACTCTGCAGGGGACTTACGGCGTTCGGGGCCAATTCTGTATGGCACGTTCCTTTTGTACGCAATTAATGCCATCCAATCGGGGTATCCTGTTGGTAAAAATACTTTGACTAGCTCAGGTTGGTAAAAATACTTGACGTCCCCTTTTCCCCACCCTCGATTACGCCCAATGCCCTTGACTTTGTAGCACCGAGTACTCGACTTATGTTTGAAACTGGTGACGTTTACCGAACTTTGCAGGCAAAATGAACCGACTGGTGGTAAACTTAACAGATTTGAAACATATCTTTAAGAAGCAAAGAACTGTTTTGTGCAAACTTTGATTATCGAGCTCGGGTTAGTCTGGGGCTTGCTTAATTCTTGCGGATTTTATTGGGGATGGTTCATCTAGGCGTTGACCTTAAACTAGGTCGAGTATCCTGCTTATTTGTACGTCTGCATGAGCTTACTACCAACAAAGTACTGATCTCGCCGTGATTCGCTTCGATTCTTAAATATGCAATATGTGTATGCTACAGGTATTTGAAAATGCACTTCATATGTTTCTCTGAATACTATACGTTTTTATATATTTCCACATAAAAATGTTGTTAACGTCATAACAAAATCATGTTATGAAATCTAAAAAATTACTTTAAGACTTGTTCAAAAAATATCTGGCTCGTGTGTGGCCGAAATGATTGAGCTCGGACTCGCATATTTTATTAATATCTCAGTGATGTAAACGTTTTAATTCGTTCATATTTTCTGGGAAAATCAGGGCGTCCTCCATCCCTCGGGGCATTTTGGTATTGCTTGAACTACCAATACGAAGATCATAAGCCCTGTTCTTCCGCCTAGCAAGAAGGGGTATATCTGTGTGCTTAAATCTCCACATGTGAACGGACTCATCCTTTATTTTGAGATTTTGGGATTCAGACAGCCAGCATTTCATTAAGTGTACAAAATTAATTCTCGGGCGATTTTTTTTTTTTATTCCAAGCAATGTGATACCATTAGGCAAAAGGAATTTAAGGGATGAGTTTACTAAAATGACAGAAATGCATGGAAACTACATTTGTGTAGTACGTAACTGTGGGCAAGGACAAATTCAGTGTTAAGGACATAACTACAAGCACTGGCAGCAAAATGGATTCAAACCTTTTGTCCTTGTGATGTCAATAGATCAGATTTGGATTGAATATATTTTTTACCATATCCATTTTTTCAGATATCTAGATATTCAGATTCAAATTCATATTGGAATTTGGAAAACAGAATCTATACCATATACAAGTTCATAATCCGAATACAATCTGAATCTGGATTTTAAATTAACATCTAAAACAAATCCAAGATTAACATCTAAAAAAATCTGACTTTAAAACTGAATCTAAACCATATTTTAGACGTTCAATATATGATATTTATTTAAAACTATGTCTGATCTGAATCTGGCCAATATTTACTTGAATCCAAATATGGGAATCCAATCCAAATTCTTAATCGAATATTAATCTATTTTTCTATATCCATTTTCTTTATACGGTTTAATTTGATATCAAAACTACCTCAGACTTGTTAGATTTATTGACATCTTTATTGTCTCCGTCACCTTCCAATAAAAGCTGCTGTCAGGTCCACGTGATATGGCGCAGGAACCAGTGACTCTCCGATGGATAACTAGACGGTGGTCCAATTTCACTCGTCTGCGTAAGGCAACTACATCTCTTCTCCATTGCAAAGTGAATTCCCTTGTGCGTTCAAAATCTTGTGCGCAGATCTCGGAACATCGAGGCGCATCCGAAAAAACAAAAACAAAAACAAAACCATGCAAATGAACCTTGCGGATATGATCTCTATAATAATTCCTTTATAGAAATAATCAGTATTTTATCAAGTTTAAACATATTTATATGCATTACAAATTAACAGCTCTTATAGTAAAAAGAATTTAATAACAGAAATATTAATGTTTTTTCATAAAAAAACTTGAATAGGAACACATTTTATACTAATTGAATATTTGCAAACATGCTACCATGATCGAATTTTGTTGAAAATATTTTTTAACAAGTATTTCACTGGTCTTGTTTGATCATTTGACTTAGGTAAATTTTTGTTAGAAAATATTATAAATAAATATCAATACTAGTTCAATGGAAATCCTATTTAGTTCGAGCTTCATTTTATATAAAAAAATGATTTTTGTGCTATCAAAATCATAATGTTACAAGATATATTAATTTTTCTAGTTGTTAGAAGACACATTTAAGCTGAAAAAATAAAAATTATGAACTTAATGCATGTTTTCTTGTTCAAATGTCTCAGGCCGTCTTCCTACGGATGTGTTAGTGCAACAATGTTCTCTTGGGTCTCGGTGCTATGTTTGCAAGCATGTGACTGTATATAACAGACTCATTTTGTTGCAATAAAAGATGGGGGCTAACCCCAAGCAGCCATTGTCCGGAACTCTTAAAAGTTAAAAGAGTATGTAGATCATTGCGTAAACAATATTTGACTATTAAATTCATCTTGATTGTCAACGTGGCCGCAGGTCCCGCATCATAAGATCTTAGGTCTCGCAGTGGGAAAATGGAAGAAATGCGATATCTCAGGCGCGTGAGATCCTTAATCTAGTGACTCACCGACTGTGCGGTCGGGACCTCACACCAAGAAATCGGGAGTTCAACGAAAAGCTCCAGCGTTTCAAATAGCCACAGCAGATCAGACATTCATATAAGGATAACTGAACCCTAAGTTTTTTCAGACCAGAAATTTGAGACAAGAAAGAAGAAGAAGACAAACGCACTTGCTGAGAGAAAGAGAAAAGGCATGCTCAATAGATGAAGGGGATAACCCTCTTCCTGGACCTGGGATACTCCTCGGGGAACTTCTGCAGGTACCACTGGTGGTGGCCGGCCGCCCTAGGCACCAGGTTCGCCGCTGTGTAGAGGAAGAACGCCAGCCCCGCCAACGACCATGTCATAATCGCCCAGCCCAGCCACTCCATTATCTCCCCCGTGTAGTTGGGGCAGCTGACCAACTCGAAGAGTCCTCCTTTGGGAACCTTGTACCCTCCCCCCGCCTCCCTCTTCAGCGCCACCAGCCTCCTATCTGCCCACACATTCGTCGCCATGCCGATGGCAAAGACCGCCGCCCCCGCCGCAAACTTCGGCGTCCGTAGCCATCCTGGCGTGTAGTTACCGAAGTGGGTTATCCATCGGCTCTGGAGGTAGGCATTAAGGAGGTTGAAGACGAAGGCGGCGAAGGCGACGGCGAAGGGCACGCCGCGGCTGGAGGAGGAGGCAGGCGCTTTTCGGATGACAAGCGGGTAGATGAGGGTGCGGTGGATGTAATGGAATAGGTAGAAAGAGAGGAGAGCGAGAGCGACGGGATCGGAGCGATGGCGGCCGAAAGGAAGGAGGAGGAGGGTGAGCCAGACGGTGGGGCTCTCCATGAGGAACCAAGCGAGGGAAGGTGGAAGAAGGGGACCCCATCCTCCGCGGGTGTGCTTGCCGTAGGGTGCATGGAAGCGGAGGACGAGGAGAGGGAGGAAGGTGAGGGGACAGAAGACGAAGAGTGAGATCAGCGCATACGTGTAGAAGGCCTCGTCTCCCCACTCTAGCAGCAACGCCATCTTTCTCTCTCGCTCTCTCTCTGAACCAACGGCCCTTCAGCAGGGGAGGAGAGGAGCAGGGGAGAGAAGAGGAGCAGACTCTTTGCCGTCCTAGCCGTCAGGGTTTCTGTAGCAATGCCGCCGTTTTATTTATCATATTAATGATGGTCATCCCGTCCAACACGCACCTTATAGTCTATAAAACGTCATTGTTCAAGCCGGCCAACCTGTTTTTTTTTTTTTTTTTTTACATAGTGATGAACAGTAACAAAGCTAATTGATTAGGGGTACATCATGTTAAAATTGGTTCTTTATGGAGTTAGTCAGCAAGAAGGTTTGGATAATCGATTGAATCTAACTAAGAATCAGAGTCCCAACTAAAACTTAAAGTTCTATTAAGTTAGCCTCATTCTATTCAGGTCAATTTTGATGACATTGAATTAGAGCACACGGGTCCTTCTCTTTCTTGCTTTTATTATGGACTTTACTATATGGTTGACGCATGGTGATTAGTATCAGTGCCAGTTGTTGTCAGAGTAGCTAAAGGGCCGGCCTTGACACTTAACTTCTTAAATTCAAAAATTTACATGTAAATTTTAAAAATTATAGTTAACTTATATAAAAAAAGTTGAAATTTTTTTTTGGTCTTATTAAAATTTTGAAATTATAATTTTAACTTTTGTAAAAAAAAAAATCTTAATTCTGCCCCGAGTAACATGACACTTGACTATCGATAAACGAGAATATGTTTTAATTTTAAGGATGAGGAGTTTTTTTTTTTTCCTTTTTAGAATGGGGCAGGGACATTGGTCCAGCTGCAGCATGTCTCACAAAATATGATTGAAATCAGCTGACTATTTCTATAACTAAATGATTTTTTTTAAAAAACTTTGTGTCATTCAAAGCCATCCCACAAAATGTATATTATATTGCTGAAAACAGTGGCCAAACAATTGACCGTCGTAAATGCTCCTTTGCTTGTATATATTATAATTGAATGGTGACTAGCTTTTTCACCGTTTATGAAATCTACATCCTAAAATGGACCATTTGCTTTTAAGGGACGCCTTTTTTTTCATTATCTTAATTATTCTCATGAGTTTGGCTTGTCTCTCGGACCAACCGGAATGACTCTGGACGGCAGTTACGCAGGCCCTCACCGGGGCCCGTCGGTGGGCAGAGGCAGGAAAGGCAGAAGAGGAGGGAAAGAGAAGAGGAAAAGAGGAGGGAGTGGAGATTGTCCACCCCCACTGCCCATAACCATGGCCTGGCCAGGTGGCTGCCCCCCTCTCTCTGCCTCGTTCCATTCCATCGTACGCTGGTAGTAGATGGGCACCACCATGCCCACACAGGAAACAGGAGGAAATGGAGATTGTCCACCATCTCCATCGCCACCGCCCAACCCCTCGCCGGCGGCCTGCCGGCTGGACGCCCCCTCTCTCCCATCTGCCATCGGTTGATGGTGGTTTTCCATCTCACGCTGGTAGATAGGCACCGCCAGCATGCGCCACACGCTGGTAGAGGCGGATGCCGGCGCCTCTCCTCTACCCGATGTCGGCATCTGCTCAGCTTAAATGTCCATGGGACACCTACAAACATGAGTCACCGTTCATTTTTTTGATATACGTTGTCACTCCATCGTCACACCAGTGGCTAGTGCAGCTTTGGGTCATTCTAAAACAGTGTTCACTGACATGTGTTATCTTAGAAAAATTTCGATTGTTTGACACCTTCAGTACTTTAGCAGTAGATGTTGACTACCTAAATCAAGGTCTTAATGCTCTTTTTTGGGTCAGTTCTAGCTGATCCGAAACTTGATTTGTTTGAGGAGCAGCTTCTTATGAGGTTGGTCATACTTGTGTATGTGTGTGCACGCAATTGTTGCATGTAGCCTTGATGTAAATATTGCTACATGTAAATGGTCATCTTTCCATGCATCAGGAAGATCTTGGCAGTGAACCACTGATGAACATATATGCCTGTGCCTGATTGGTTAGTGATAGATAAATTCATCATTGGTTTGGCACAGCCTGATTCTTTCCACTTTTTATTGTTGACACCTTTATGAAATTGGGTGCCTAATCCGAGTTGTGTTGCCATGGTTGAGCGTGTAGACCCATATTATTATTGGTAGAGCTGCCTTGCTAGTACTTGGGAAATAGGAATGGTGGTGAGCATATCCATTGATGGTTTGGTTCTTGGTTTGGTTCTTGGTTGTTCTTGGTTAAAAAAAAAATTATCAATAGGCTCGCCAAACCTTCTTCCTAGCTCTGCCACTTTAAGAATATAATTAGATGCCCACTTAATTACCTTACTTTTATGAAAATATGGATTTTTTTACTGTCAAAGCATTGATGCTATAAGAGCCATTAATCTTTTGTTGATTAGAAAAAACACATTAAATCTTGATAAATAACTGACTTAATATATGTTTCCTATCAAATCACTCTTAAGTCTTAACATCAAATCTATAAAGTTACATTGGACAAAAAATAATTTGATAATCTCTTTGAGTGGGTCTGGTTTTTGTTCCTGACCTAAGTGGTCTTGGAGATACCTCATATGTGTGGAAAATGAGCCCAACATGCCCTTTATGATATGGATGCAAGAATGTGCTATGCTGACATGGTGGGCGTTCCAGAAAGCAGTATATAGGACTGATTAACTCTCTCTCTCTCTCTAATATATAATATATATATGGAATAGTTCTGCATAAAGAAGAAAAACATGTAAAAGGAAGAAGAAGGCAGAAGAAAAAAAGAAGCATCAGGCACATGGATTGGCACCTTAGAATATTTTTATGTGGCAAGTTGCCGAGGAACAGCAAGCCCAGGGTAACTAGCCAGGCCTTTGAAGCTTAGGTGAAAGCCTGGGTGCTCATTTGGCAACCTAGGTTCGTCAGTTGTAAGTAAGCAATGCCTCCTGTTTATAACGTTAATGTTACCTATATGTTATTCTGCCTATATTGATACACGATTGGAAGTTCTTTTCTAATAATTGGATACTAGCAGTGGACTTCTGTTAATGTCCATATGATGACTATATACGTTCTGATATTCAAGTGCAATTGTGAGATATATTCAAACAAGCTCAATTGAGATGTCTGAATTGAATTAAGATTTGATTAGTGGTCAACCACTCCCAAGTGATTGTAGAACAGATGGTCCCCTCTGGATGTGTTGTTGGACTTCAATATCAGGAGGACCACTAACTGCAGAAAGGCATGAATGATGCAAACATGTCTTCTGTGTTTTACAGCAGTATGCAACCAATGCATCATCTTGGATCTGAGGGCCTCATGGCAATATGTCAAAAGATTAATCTGGTGCAAAGTGGCCTCATGTTTAATCAGATAGTCTTCCCTTCTCTTACTACTGCTTCTTCAAGGGTGCATATTTTCATAGACTACTATTTCAACATCCTGAACTTCTTCTCTGATTTGTTTGATAGTCACTTGATTCCTTGATAATAGGAGTTGATTGGCATGAAACCAGTCAGAGAGACCCATGACACCACTAATAGCTTTTTCAGATTATTATCTTCGATTTTCTGTTTGATTTTCCAGCCTCCAACTCCTAGGCATGCTAGCCTGCATCATTTCTTGAAGCCGTTAGAGACACATAACTTATAAGCAATCCATTGATCGCATTACTACGTTTCACTCTTTTTGCAGATTTGCAAGGTTCTGTCTGACCTTTTTCTGTATTCTATCTACGAAGATTGTTAATGTGAGGGAGGAGATTGTGTCAAATTTGTGAGAGGCATTGAAATCCATGAATCTAAACATTGAACATGTCGTACCCAAGGAAGAAGCTCATGTGGAGGACTATGTTGAACAGCGAAGGTATGCAGCATTGAAGGATCAAATAAGAGAACTCAATGAGGAGATAAGCAAAGAGATTGTAGAGACTATTAACTCATCTGATCTGAAGGGCAAGATTGAAAATCGGAAGTTGGATGCTTCCATGGCCAGAAAAGCATCAAATCCAGAGGTGAAGAGTAAGCTTGAAGAGTTAAATCAAGAAATCAAGCAGAGGGTTGAAGAAGCAATGTCTAGCTCTGAATTGGCAGAAAAATATGAAATGCTAATGCAAGAGATGGTCAATATTAAGAGCCGAGGTGTTTCCTTGGTAGATGAGTAAGAGAATTCTGAAGGTGGTGATAGCAGGCATGGATTTTCTGGGATGGGCACATCAATGTGGATGCAGATCACGATCGCAGTTTGATTTAATGTAAGTCCTGTCTAGCTATTTTTCTCCCTTACCAAGGTACAGGTGCTTCTCCTCTGTGATTAAGAACTGTCCATTCTTCTGGGAAGGGTAAAAGGGTAACTGTACAGTGAGTCCTGCTAGTTGTGGATATCTGGATTTGAGCATCGACATATTGGCCATGATTTATATATTTTAGAAATATCTTTCATTCTAACTTAATACATTTGGTTTTGATATGGAAAGATCATATGTTGTCAAAGGCACCTCCTACCTGGCAAGGGTGTTGTACTTGTGACCTTCAAGTTTGAGGACAAAAAAATTTCAAGGTCTAGTGATTTTCTCTTGGTGTAAATTGGTTGTGGTCTCTGTAACCCCAAGGGAAAATATCAATAAGTCGCATCATCTGTCCTGCTTTGCGAAAGCATCTCAAACTTTTGAGTCAAACCTGCATGACAATAGTTACATCAGGAACATTAGTTTCATCCAGGCATCATTAAGTAGGATAGTTTTGTGAAGTAGCAGTGTAGGCTTGTTTATACAATCTTATATTTTTGCATCTAACTATGTTCTTTTTCCCATTTGGTGATTGTACCCCAAAGTGAGTTCTGTGGCACATCTCTACTTTAAATGACCATCCCATCACAAATATTCATTTCTCAACCTTGTACGGTCCTAACCCATTACATCCACCACAACTTGCCATAGAAATGCTTACAAAGAAGTAAGTCCAGGCAGGTAATAAAAACAGGTGAAAGCCTTTCCCAAATGAAAGGGAGCTTTCTAAAGTCGAAATCCTATTATGGGAGCAAGCAACTACATTAGTGTTAGTAAGGTTGCAAGTTTGAACCCATACAAGTTTTAATACGAAACATAAAATCCTAGGACCAACTTGGATAGCGGACTTTCTGCTTCCCCTGGTAGGATTGACTTGTAAATGCTAATAAGAAGTCGGGAGTTTGAAGCCCACAAATACAGTTCTCGGCTCAAGATTTAAAGTCTTCTCTGACAGACAGGAGGGGAACAAAAGGATGAGAAACGCGACAATCCCAAATAAAGGATCTAGGAAACATCTTAACTAATCTCAAAGTTCAAACTGAGTTTCTAAGGCGACTAGCCAGTGACTTGATTCTTGTTACCGCCCTGTTCTGGTTTTCTTCTGCTCTGTTTCTGAACATTCTCTGTTATCACTCCGTTCATGACACCAGTTCCTCCTTGTGTCATTTGCGTCAGACATTGTCATCTCTTGCATATACTTGTGTTATTCTCAGCTGATCACGTTGGTAATAGCTGAAGTTTCATTACTTTCCGACATGACAGCAGGGCCGGATGGGAAGAAGGGAGAGTGGTTGGCCCGGTTAAAAATTTTCAAAAATCTAGTTTAGTGGTTGTAGGACTGTTCATAAATTCCTCGTTCCTTCCCTGATCATGAGGCCGTCGACCCTAAGGGGTCCGATATTAATTCCGGAATCAAAATTCCGGTGGCGTTTATGAATGTGACGGTGTAAGGAACGAGCAGGTCCAAGTGTTTATGAAGGATATGAGGAAAGCCGACCTTTGCTTCTTTTATCAATCTGGCGGCAAGGCCATGGAGGTCATCGGAGTGACCAAAGCATCAAGGAGTGGCATCTCCGTGAAGACAATGACGGAGGAACAGTGGACCTGGAGGCTGCAGGGGAGATGCAAAGGCTTGTGATATAGGGCCAAGGAAGAGGGCATCTACTCCTGAAGCAGCCACACCTCTCGGTAATGCCCATCCCTGCGTGGGATCGCATCTGCAAGCTTGATGGATTCTAGAAGCCATAGCAATTGAAATTCGCTTGCTCTCTGTATTGTATTCTTCTTCCTGTTCCTCACCACCCAAACGGAAAGGAAAAGCCCAGAATGGGTATGGATATAGCTTTTGTGAAAAATCGTCACGGCCCCGACGAAAATCGGCATGGTTTTAAAAATATCAGGATTTTTGTTTCGATATTTAAAGTGCCGATGTGATGCAGGTTTTATATTCCCTGTAAATTACTTTATTCTGTCATGATCTGATGATTTGTAAATTGTTAATGGAGTTATGCTTCAAGTTAGAAGGGCTGCAGCACATTTATTTGAATCCAAGGTCGCCCAGTTCTAAAATTATAATTTTATTTCAATCAAACAAAGAATTTTCAATTCTGGAATAAAGATTCTAAGTTATCAAATACAGGTGAAAATTCGAATTGAATGGAATTGAAACGAAAATTCCAATTCCAATTCCATTTTCAAGTAGAATTCCATAAAATTAGTGAAAAAAGGGAGGTGGGCATGTTTGCCCAGGCACAAACTTAGTATGAGTTAGGCACGGACCGCACTAATATATATATATATATATATATATATATATATATATATATATATATATATATATATATATATATATATATATATATATATATATATATTAGTGTATTGGTGTCATGATCATCATGATCTTGCGAGAGTCATTAAAATGAGTGTCAACTATGATGCAACATTTGTATAATTAAAGTGCCTATTGTATCATACAACGTCTGTAATTGCATAAAAATCCAAAAAAGAGCTGCGAGTTCATGATCAGCATTTCTAGTAACCTTAATCAGATTTCAAACGTCAACCATAAGATCATGTTTGCTTGCCATGGATGTGGATGGGAGATTCGTAGTGATATCTCAATCTAGTTTCAAACCTCAAACCTAAGGCCATGTTTGTTTAGCATGGATATGAGATTCCGGTGCTATGAGATATCTATGGGTATGATTTAATGTCGGAAATCTCTCTCTCTCTCTAAAACAAAAAAAGGCTACGGACCATTTTTTGGGTTCCACGACTGTGGCAATGGATACAGAACATAGCGCGCCATTGAAGAAGTGCCCTACGACGGTGCGGGCAATAGAATGTCTACGAAATGCACATAGAAGAAAGTATCGTGAATGGAGACAATTTTGAAGATGATGGCAACAATTTTTTTTGGGAAAACGAGCCATAAAATGTTCATACTGATGATGATGGTGATGATATCATAAATTAGGGCGAGGATACATGTGGCTCCACAAAGAATTAATGTTCTACCTATTCAAACAATTACTAATGAATATGGTAACTTATAATTTTGGCATGTTTTCCTTCATACACTTTTAACTTCAATTTTATTTTCTTTCATTCCATGTATATAACTGTCTTGACCTTTCTTCATTAAATAATAGATGTTTCCTTGAGTGGATTCTGATGCGACTACCGAGGACTCTTCACCAACATCACCAGCAGGTAAGACATTGATCTATGTTTTGTTCTGATTCCAACGTTTGTCATATCAATGCTTTGCTAAGGTCCTCATTATCATAGCTTTATTAGTTTCCAGTTTGTTCGAGTTAATTTCTTCAGTTAATTTCCTGGTCATCTTTTCTTCATGCTAAAATTTTGCTATGGCAGGTTGTGTTTTCTCATATATTGGTTTTGTGATCTATTCCCAAAGTTATCTTTCGTGCTTCGATCCGTGGAATCTTGCATGTTTTTTCAGTTGCGCACCATCCGCAGTAAAGGAGAGAATGATATTTTGGTAATTTATTAAAAAGAAATGCCTTCCATAATCTTTTTCCTTTTTTTTTTTCATTTTCAATTTTATCTTTACAAAAAGTTCTCTTTTTTAGTGTATACTACGGTATTTTAGTCATTAATTATACCAATACGGCACATATAACGAGGTTCAGGTTTGCTAAGAGAAAATTTTAGTTATTAGATTTCCTGTTCCATTAGATGTCTATATTTCAGTGTTAGCAAACAAACTAACGTGTTACTTTTGGGCATTAAGCAGCTTTAGTTAACTTCTCTTGCAACTAGTTAAGTAGTTTATTGTTTTGCATACTTGGAGTGTCGGTTTTATGATTTAATCATATGGGTTTTGGGAAGCATTTGGCCGATTGGATGAAGGAGCTTGCCACCAAGGCAAAAGCATATCTTCAAGTTAATGGCAAGCTGGGTATGTTTAAACAAAGTCAAACCAAGAAAAAGCTATCAACAGTGAAAGAAAAAGGACGAAGGGGAACAAGAGAAGAGGACTGAAGGAGAAAGAAAACTAAAAAAAAAAAAAAAGAAACCCTCAACCTCAGCGACAGTATCAAATAAGGACAGTGAAAGAGTGCAACCTTGTAAGAGTCCGTTTCAGATTTTATTCGAAGCCTGTTGATGCTTTATGAAAGCCGAGTTAACTCACTGATTTGGTATTTGATTTAGCAAGTTCAACAACTATACTCTGATAACATCGTTGGAACTTTTAGCACCTCCCAGGATCTTGGACGAACCACCAACAATGCAGCTTTTCTTGCAGCATCAACACACAAGTAGAAGAAAGAGATGGATTATTTATAATAACAAAAATGGTGAGACTTAGGATTTTAAGATTTGCTTGAAACTCAAGCAGCTTATCAACAAATCTTAGCCGGTTATATGCACTAACATGTGTACCGTTGTATTGTGTACATGTGTATGACACGTACCCTTAAAAGAGAGCTAGGAGCGAGATGAAAGTGGTCCGAAAAAACCTATGCTGTGCACTAAGAGCTGTGTGGTTGTGCACGTAACCTCGTTTCATGAGCAGACCTAATTACCGAAATTGACTTGCATGCACAGAGGTGTGCACACAAGTATGCACCAAACCAGGGCGAGGAATTTTTGAAAATTTTTATAAAAGACATCTTATACTCTTTTTTTTTTTTAACTTTTTGACAATCTTTTTTTTACCCTTTTAAAAATTTCTTATCTATTTATTTTTTTATAAAGGTATTTTGATTATTGCCACCCATATGCATCAGTTCAGTTTTTCGTGCATGGGTGTGCACGTAACCAACTTTGCTAATTAACCGTTCTGTGATGTGGGGTGTGAACTTCCCACCTTACCACGGCCAGATGGAGATGCGAGGGCTTCAATGGGTATGCTAAGTAACCAGTTCATGGTTCGCATTGGATGTCATGAGCCATCATCACCAAAGAAGAAGAAACTTCGGGAAGAGCTGTTGGAGGCCGGGAAGGAACATTTAAATGGTGAACTCCGTTAAGAAGCAGCCTCTCAACCCGATGCTTCTCGTCTCCTTATTGCACTCATGTAAGACTGCGAAGCAACTGAGGTCCGTCCATGGAACGATGATTGTCAGCGGAGCGTTGCGAGAGAGTGAAACGTTCCTCTGGAACTCACTTATCAAAAGCTACAGACATTGTTGCTACGGATCGCTAGAACCTATCCTTCTGTACCACCAAATGATGCGTAATGGTATTGTTTTTGATAAATTTACGTTTCCCTTCGTGATCAAAGCATGCACCAATCTTCGAACAATCAAATTGGGGCAGCAGATCCACGGCCAAGTGGTTAAGAGCAGGCATGTAGTGGACCATTTCGTTCAGGGCTGCCTTGTGGATATGTATGCCAAGGGTGGCAGCATAGAAGCTGCTCGCCTTTGTTTTGATTCCATGCCATACAAGAATTCGGTGTCATGGAACTCCATGATTGATGGGTACGTGAAACATGGGGATGTTGGCACTGCACGCCATTTGTTCGATAGAATGCCGTTGGAGGAAAGAGATTTGTTTTCATGGAATGTGATGATTGATGGATATGGAAAGAATGGTCAAGTCAATCTGGCACGTGAATTGTTTGATGAAATGCCTGAGAAGGACGTTGTGTCATGGAACTCTATGATGCATGGGCATGCCAAGGCTGGTAATATGAAGGAAGCAAAGGAGTTATTTGACGTTATGCCAGCGAGAGACAATGTGTCATGGGGAATCATGGTTTCAGGGTATGTCAATTGCGGTGCCATTGACATGGCCCGTCATGTGCTTGATCTGATGCCTCGGAGTAACCTGTTTTCGTGGAATGCATTGATTGATGGGTATGCAAAAATCGGCAGTATTGACATCATGTTAGAATTGTTTGAGCAAATGAAAAGGAAGAACTTGGTGTCTTGGAATATTGTTCTCAATGCATTTGCAAAATGTGGTGATACGGAGATGGCATGCCGAATGTTCGAACGGATGCCTGAGAAGGATATAGTTTCTTGGAACACAATGATAGATGGATATGCTAAAACCGGAGATGCTGGAAGTGCACGGAAATTGTTTGATGCGATGCCATTCAGGGATGTGGTGTCATGGAATTCGATAATTTCAGCATACAAAAACTCTGGTTGCACTGAGGAATCTGTAGGCCTCTTCCATAGCATGTTGGCAGGTGGAACCACACCAGATTGCTCGACGCTCGCTGTTGTACTTTCGGCCATTGCTGACATGGGCATTCTTGCTGAAGGCAAATGGGTTCACCGTTATCTTGAAAGGAATCAAGTTCCATTGAGCGGAAATGTTGGTGTTGCTCTTATAGACATGTACTCTAAGTGCGGGAATCTGGATATTGCTACAGAAATATTCTGCAGCATGCCACAGAAGAGCGTAGATCATTGGAATTCGATGATTGCTGGACATGCAGTTTATGGCTATGGTAGTTATGCCATCCGCTTGTTCGAGGAACTTCAGAAATCGTCGGTGGAGCCTGATGATATAAGTTTCATTGCTGTTTTGAGTGCATGCAGTCATGCTGGTTTGGTAGATGAGGGCCATTACTACTTCAACCTCATGACTTTGCAGTATTGTTTGGAACCGAAGATCCAGCATTATGGCTGTCTGGTCGACCTCCTGAGCCGTTCAGGACATGTGGAGGAGGCAAGTTTACTAGTGAAGAACATGCCTATGAAGCCAAATGATGTCATTTGGAGGGCACTTCTTGGTGCTTGCAAGACACACGGGAACGTAGTCGTTGGAGAGGAGGCAGCGAATCACTTGTTTGAACTCGACCCCGATGACACCAGTTCTTATTCCCTTCTGTCTGACATGTACGGTGCAGTGGGACGTTGGGATGAGGCTCTCAAGACAAGGGAAACAATGAAAGAGAAAGGAATAAAGAAACTAGCTCCAGGTTGCAGTTCTATTGAATCGGATGCTATTGTTCATGAGGTTGATGCTACTCTGCCTGACAATCCAGCAGGACATATGTTGTATCATGGAGCTGAGAACACGCACATTGTTAGTGAGAAGGAGCAATTTGTCCTGGAGAGAATCTCAAAAGAGCGGACTCGCTTGTGGTTCGACACAAAGGACTAGATGGACACATTGAGTTGCTGAGAAACAATCGATTTGAGGGGCCTTAGAAAGATCGACTTGGGGATATGACTGACATCTGGAACGCCATGATTGGGATGTTTGCGCCCTTGCTTCGTGTTGCTTATGAGGGAATTTGCAGTATACGGTTCGAAGCTAAGTTGAGAAATTCAACAAGAGGAGATGTAATGGTGCAAGAAGCAGTCCGAAGGAAAACTATATCCCTCAGATTGTTTTGCATATGTGGATGATCTTCCTCTAAATTTACCCATTCGTGCGCAAGTCCATTCCGTAGCAAACGTGCAATGAGAGCTCGTAACTGCATTTCTAAGATGGGGTTCATTTCTTTTGAGTTTTTATTATTACATAGCATGGTTATATACTCGGTTGCTGAAGCATAGAACCTACGCGCTGAACAACGGGTTGGGATTGTCCTTGCCATATAAAACAACAAAGCTGCATGTTTTCTCACTCAAAATGTTGTAATTCTGTGGGCAGTTTGGTGTTCATAAGACACTTTTCCCAAGATTAACTATAAAACAAGTCATATTTCTATATATTTCCGTATATTCCCATTCAAAACAATGAAGAACAATATATGGCAAACTTGAAAGGCTGAATAAACCAACCGTCGTATACTTTCATGTTCCTCATTTGTTCATCCCTTGATCATCATTTCGATCTTATCGGTATAGCCAACCATGTTTTCATCGTTTGGATTTGGCTGCGCCATCAAGAACCACTGAATCAAGTTGATCCATTTTCATTCATGAGTGAAGCAGATGAGAATATTGTGATCGAACCGATAAAATAGTTTCTTCGTGAAGACGATCTGATGGGATGATTGAGTTTGGACCTTGGTATGCCAGTATTTGATGAATTGATCATTAGATATTTGGGAAGGACCAGCAATGAGACAATAAAAGAAACCAAAGGAAAGCCTTTTGCGATTAGACCCTCCTCTTTCTGGTCTTAGATCTTCTGCCATTGATAAGCCAAATTGCATGGATGGACCCAGAATGCCTAAAAACACAAAATCTGAGAAAAAACAATCAAGATTTTTTCTGATCTGCAAACTGAGTTTCGATGTTCCTACAAACTAATTAAGACCTTAGGCCATAAACACCCGAAGAGTAATGTTTCTACATAAAAAGAATTATTGCTTCTCTTCTGGAACCACACGTTTCTAGACAGGTGGAATTCATCACATCCATACAGGCGAATTTGCTAAGATTCAGCACACATTACGCAGGGAAGCCCAAAACTGTTCTCCACAAGCCTTTATTAATTAAAAAATAAATAAAAGAAAACTGATGTAGAAGAATGATGGATGTGGGGCGCCAACCTTGAGGCTTCAAGCTCGCTTCTCCACTCATTTATCGTCCCTACCCACCATGCAGCTAGCTAGCAGACCCAACTGCTATGAAGATCAAATCCATTTAGATAGCAACAACAGTATGTGTCTGTTAAGATGAAGCCCCACTAGAACGGATATTTTAGCACCACTCAGATTAGGATCACTGAGTGCATTCATATTTTGGGTGACAAAGGAACAAATGGCATATGCCATGAAAATACATGCTGCATCGTTCCATAAGGAAACCAAATAAATCCCCCCACGAAAAAATATGTATAGGCGCATGCACAAAATGCTAATATCCAAGCATAATTGCCTCTCTACTTCGGTCTATCTGCTAATTATTCTGATGATCATCATCGATGCGCTGAACCATGTTCAGAAGATTATTCACTTCCTTCCCCAACTTCCCTTCCTTAATCATACACTTATCGAGCAGATACGTGTGTGTGTGTGTGTGTGCACAAAGGAAGAAAATGTAGTCCCTTGTCTTCTTCAATCATAATGCACAAGAAAACCATTACTTTGGGATAACTTACAATGGGCATGTTTTAAGAGCGCCCATTTAATTTAATGATCCTTTTCTTTATTCAATCAACAATGCTTTTGATTCGCTTTTATGTGTATGTTGTCACCTTGATGGCAGTTTTCTTGATCACATTAACTTCTGACAGTTTCTTGGATGTTTTTATGTACAAAAGAAAGTTCAGAGCGATCATGAAAAGAAAAGCTCAATGTGGACGTCCCCAGTAATCCATTTTCTAGTGTGAGAAAAGATGTTGATCCACAATGAGATGTCGGCTCTTCCTACGACCAGCATTTGTACGTGGTTCCCAATTATTTGAGATAATTTGAGGATATTCAAAGATTATTAGGTTTCTTGATATTCCGCCTTCAGCTTTGTCAAGATGATTAAGATTTTTAGATTATTATCTGAAACGGTCTCTACATTATCAAGTTTCCTGTCATAGTTCTTTGAAAATGACATCGACTTTTTCGGCGTTCCTCGATGACTTAGTGCTTGATCAGACTGGAATTATGGAATTCTATAATTAAAATTCTTATTTTTTTATGAAATAGTAATTACATTATTTTTGATTCCGAAATTATAAGCTTATTCTTAATTTTAGAATTTTTTCATCACTCTTTAGGGCACATGTCATAATTTAATTAATCAATTTTAAATTTTTAATTCATGTTTTATCAAACATATCATTTTCAATTCTAGAATCAAAATTTCAAACTATCAAACACAAAGGAAAACTAAAACTGGAATTTTTCATTCAATTTTTTTTGGGTGAAATTTCATTTTTAGAATTTTAATTCTAAAATCAAAATACAAAGTCATTGAACAGCCCCTACTGTTCAAGAAGAGGCACCCCTGATGACTCTCTAGATTACTGAAGCTGCTTGTTGACATTTTTTTTGAAATAAAGTTAACCTTCTAGTAGTAAGCGTCATCAGTTACATTGATTGAGCATTTTATCAAAAATTTAATAAGCAGAAACTGATCGACTCAATTTAAAATATATAGGAGATCTCTCTCTCTCTCTCTCTCTCTCTCAATTGTTTTCATGCCAAGTTTAAATGACCTAACTGTATCTAGCAATTTTCACCTTGTGTATTTAATTGCATGCCTTATGCCAATACTAATTATTGATGGATCCTTGGGTTAATTGTTATAATACAAAAAATATGTCAATTAATTCTATATAATTACTGAAAAGGTATACTTCTATAGCTGTTTTGATGGGAAGCTTGCTGTAAGAGCAATTACACAACACGCGCTAAAGCATGCCTACATTAATTTGTTTTTCTTTTTATGCATATTTGCTTAATGTGAAAAATGAAATGGAAAAATTATGCTTTTGAAAATGAAAAGAACATCAATTTTTCATATTTTGATTTATATTGTGTAGACGTTTTCCCTTCTATGGTCCGCCCATGCATGTGGGGTCAAGATCTCTTCAAAGGCAGTCGGTCAGTCTTATTGAAGGACATTACGCAGCTCACCAGCGCCGCATGTGGCCGCAAATGATTTTGTCTGCTGTACACTCACCCACATATTTTGCCAAGTTGCATTCTAAATGAAAGATGCAGCTCTGTTACACCTTAACGCGCGAGTATATAGTAGACTGTTAAGATCATATATGAACTAAGGGTACATATATATATATATATATATATACACGATAAGTCAAGATCTTTTATGGCGATATAAATGTTGGAGCGTGAAGCTTAATCTATACTTAATAGGTTTTCTTGATTTTTGTAAGGACATTTATGTAATTTTACTTTTTACAGGTTTGCCCCCCTAATCCCCATATTTAAGATAAGGGAGTTGGGGGTGAGGGGGAGGGTGTGGTGGTCATGTATTCTTTAATTATTTTGTGACAGTAAAAAATAGTATTGGGCAGCCATGGAGTTAAGAGAACCTTGTGTCTTTGAACCATGTAAATCCTTGTGTCTTTTTTTTTTCTCTCTTGGTGTTGTAAAAGAAAGAGAAAGAAAGGGTCTGGTTCCTAGCATCAACTCAGTCCCCATAAATATCATGGTATGGTGAAAAACAAAGGCACTACAAAATATGCCTAATTTTCCAAGGGAAAACATAGTCCCCACTGGTTTGCCACCCAGCAGACTAAGTTGAGCTCATCTTAAACCTCCCAGCTGAAACTTGTGACTTGACAGCCAAAATTGATCAAAACGAAAATGGGATCTGTGATAGTCCAGAACAAACCACTGAGCTTTACTGGGTGTTTGAAACCAGTTACCGTGGCACACAAAGAACTGTAGAACTGGACAGATGCTCCAACTCATGCACCTCTTTGTTGTGTGACGGAGACACTAACTATCCTTTTAGGGGAGGGATCCATACTTAGCAAACCCATAACTCAAACTTAGATCGGCTGATGACCAGGTTATCCGGTCAGTGAGTTGACCCTCGACTCGATCAAGTTTTAAAATAACCTAAATCAGACAAGTCAGGAGTGAATTGGGCCGAATCAAAGGCAAGTCATGAGCGAGGAGGCCAGCCAACCTGGACTTGTGGCCAATGACTCAAGTAGTGTACGTGGCTATGCATGTAGCGGCGGAGCCAAGGAAGGGCCGGCAGGCCCACCTCCCACCCTACAAAATTTTGAAACTATAATTTGACTCCTATCAAAATTTTAAAACTATAACTGGACTTGTATCACGAATTATTTTTTTTTGCTCCGGCCTACGCGCATGCATGTTACCTTCTTTTATCAGTGTCGACATGGGCATGCAACCACGAACGCTCAGTGGCATTCCTGCAACAGCCTGCCGCTTGTGAGGACAGTTCAGGCATCCAGAAATTGGACAGCGTGAATGGTGCCATCAAAGGTGCACTGTCTCCAAGCGTCGTGCTGCGCCCATAAAGGCAAACACAATTGGGAGGACTTCTGTTTGGAACCTTGTGGCTCTGGCGCAAGACCATTTTGCCCTTGGCATCTCACCACACGCCTCTTGGAGGAATGATTCATTCACCCACCGCATTGATTGAAAGAGAACAAGAGGAAGGCTACAAACTTCACCGGGGCCATCGCAAAGGAGGCCGTGTCCTTCCATACACGTGTTGTTCATCTCTTCCTGGTTCGACTGTATGTCCTTTGCGGCAAAGAGATGCGGACCAGACCATGGCAACTCCTCCACAACTTTGACTGGCACCTTTGTTTTATGAGCCCCTGGAGCGCGATAAAACAGTTTGACGGGTTGTTAGCAGATCTCATCAAAGCAGCTAGCCTGCCTGAGTCTCTGCAGAAGTGAGCGCTGAGCTATCCTGTGCGTGCAGAGAACACGATTTGGGAATAGAGCTCCTGCATTGATTTGTGTAAGAGCTCCTACCTTCTTCTTGTTTGCTTCCTTCAGATTGATCGGTTTCATGGATTGAAATGAAAATGAAGCGAATGAAAGTTCTTTCTTATGCTTATGGCTTTACTTGGTTATCATCTATGTTTTCACTCTTTTGTTTATGCCATTATCTCTTCTTATTGTTCTTTGTATATATATATCTATATTTTGCATCTTTAAGCTTAGTTGAGGGCTGAACTAGTTTACTTGGGATCTAAATCTGCAAGGCAGAAACAGGAAGTGCCCAACAGTACTTGTGAGCATGGCGATGATGATGCGATCGAGTCTGAAATTAAGCCTTACAAAGAGGAGGCCCATTCATGTGCTGTTATATCTAAGGAACAAAGAGTAACTTACCTATGGGGAGAAGCGATTTTAATTCGCCTTCAAAGTCATAAAAACTAAGCAAAACCGTAGGATTTAATTAATTCGAAGGTTAACAGTATAACCATTTCAGTTTAATTACAGAAGCTTGTCAATGTCAACAATGAAGAAGCATAGCCCTTGTGTTGATTCTTAGATTTTTGAACATACAGATCAGATGCGCATGGTCAAAAGAAGCAGTCGTGGTGTGACATTAAGAGTAGAGAAACTATATAACCACCCATGTAAGCACATGAATAGTAACTGAAGAGCTTATGCTTGAGATTCGTTTCATGAGTCGGCGCTAACCTTTATATTACCATAAAGAGTAGGCATCAAGGCGGCGCCACATATTATTTCATGTTGCTAAGTGACTCAAATAAGAGGTGAGATAATTATCTGAATTCGGTCATTAGCAGAGTTTAACCTCACACACCGAGCTGGAAGAGGGCCCGTTGAGTTTATTATGCATGCTGCAGGTCTACCGACTGTTACAATACATATACAGCTTTTTCCGATGTTTCGTCTTCACATTTTGGGTAACAAAAGAAGTGCTCGCTCCTTTCTCAAAGAGCAGGAATGAAAGTGAGAGGACCTACTTCTGTGGAGTCCGTATACATATGTATATGTCTGAATAGAAACATACCACACAGTCATGTGTTAATAGTGAATTTCATCGGCTGAACTATGCTTTTTGCAGGAACTGCAGTCAAGTACTCGTTCCCAATACTGTGTCCTTATGAAATTCACGGTGGAAAATTGCCTGCCTTCATAAGATAAGGGTTTGGTGTTGAGCAGTGCCAGTACTGGTTAGATCATTCTGTTTTTCTTTTTTCTTTTTACCTTTTAATGGCCAGAATCTTTTTAAAAGATCAGGTCACAAGGACATAAGAAATCTAAGCATGCGAACCTGCAGACTGGCGTATCGGTCAAAGATCGTCAGTACTGCATCACTTTTGGGAGGTGCAGGGTACACAGCTATGGTAAATAGAGCAAGGGAAGAAAAAACTAAAAAGGTCCCACCCCTTGGAAATCCGACTTTGATTTTGTTCCTCCCATCTCAATATAAGAGATAGTAAGAAGGGTGATTTTACCATGGTGAACTTGTCGTGTTTATTTGTATTTCAGAGAAAACTTACGTAAAAGAGAAAATTTATTTAGTCCATGATCCATGAACTACTCCCTTAGGGTGTGTTTGATTCGAATCTACGGATACAACCACCCACCAAACACAAGTGAAGTTCACCATGGTGAACTCGCCTCTCTGTACACCCGCTAAAATGTGCGACTTTTTCACCCTGCTCTGTTTAATCTCGATGAATCCACCAGTACACACAGTGATGAACCGAAAAGCAAGTGGGCATCTAAGTTAGGTTATGTTCCACTTGTGTATGGGTGTTTTACCTACGTTTGGAAGTGATGAAGAGAGAGGAAAAAAAATCTCTGTGCAATATGTTCTAGGGATTTGGCTAAGAGAACCAACTTAGTTTCTTTAATTTGTTTGTGTGACATAAGAAAATCACATAGGAAAACAAAATTAAAAGAGATGAGTAAGTAGGCTGGCAGAATCAAAGAATTCAAAGTTGTACCACGAAAAGTCCCTCCATCTCAAGAGACCCCCAAAAAAGTGGCTGACTTTAGGAAACATTTTCCTACGAATGATGAAAAATGTCTCAATTTCCTTCTTCAAGGCTAGATAGAGGAGGCACGCAGTTCCAGCAGAAACAGAACAGTAGAAAGAATGGATTCAACGCTCTATTGCGAAGAGCTTTAAATCACTGAACCATATATTTCCAGTAACTGTAGCTTCATTCAAAACAAAGGGGCGCCTTATATATTTCTGTTGAAGAGGTACACTGACCAAGGGGTTTGTTGAAGAGGTACACGAAATAATGGACCATGAATGATAACTCGGTCTTTGTGGTCCAATTTTGTAAAGATAGGCGATGACAATGATTATAGAACAGGGATATATGAGGATCTGAGATTAGATGAAGTGTGGGCTCCATTGATACAAGTTCAGGCCCTTGAGGGGACTTTCATAATCATCCCGCTTTGTAAACATCGATCGATCCAAACCGTGATCTGGACCAACCTATTGGAGTCGAATCATTTGAAAACCGATTCACTTACTGAACCGGTTCGGTCGTGCTTTGTCATTGGTATTAGCTGTTTTAACTTCTGATCGTATTTCAGCACAATCTGCCGAAGAAACGAGAAGGTTGGTGCTGGAACGGGTGCGTGCTGTCACCAATATCAACCCGATACGGGGGAAAGATGATGCCCAACATGTGCGTCCGTTGGGGGAACATGCGCCAGTACAGGTCATGACGACACTCCGGTGGCTCGGGTCCTGTTATAATGAACGGCTCCTTTTTGAAGGGCACTAATGGCGTTGCGTGTTTGTTTGGGTGGACAGGGAGAAGAAAGAGCTGGACAAGGATTGCATGGACATCACAGTGATGAAGCCCCATATGTACGTGGTTCCGTCCGGCAGGCATCCCCCACTAGCCCTCAAGTCCTACATGAGGTCAACCCTAACCCTAACCTCAGTCCATTCAGATTTCACAATCCCCAATAAGCTAATTTTTTTTTATTTTTCAAAATAAATAATTTATGTTTTTCTTTTATAAAACGTAATTGTTATTAATCCCAAGCATACTTGATTCAACTATTTACTGCTTCACAAGTTTAGGGTATTCAACCGCATGACGAATCCGATCCGACTAGTAGTGGGATTCAAATTTATTTGTCAGATTCGTCTGGTTGAATTTTATAATGGATATATTTGATCCATTGGCATCCCTATAGATGATACCTGCATCTAAATTCTACGGTGCTAAACGAGTCTGACCTGGATCAGATATATATATATAGTAGAAAGCAAATCCCAGAATTTATAGACGACCTACATGGTCATGGTGGTAGAGGCTTTTCTTCATATGAGTCCATAAGCTAGGCTTCCAAATATAATATGGGTATGGTGCCCCACATCTTACAGAAAAAGGTTCAACAAATTGTGACTTTACAAAGTGGTGCCAGTTCACTAGTGGAGTAGTTGTCCTTGTTACCATATGTTTCCGTCCACACAAGAAATTCTCAACTTTGATTCACATCCTGCCTGCACTTAATTAGACACCTCTCTGTTTTTAACTTTTTCAATTTTGTAAATGTAGAAATAAAAGTATTCGACAGTGAAAGCTAGGTCAGAATGCTCCAATAAAGATCAAGATGTTGAAGTTGGAGGAGGACAAAAATTCGATTTCCCCAGTCATTTGTTAATGCACTAGGGTTAGAAAATAAACTTAATAATCAGATTATATTTCTTTAGCAAGACGACTAAGTGAATCCAGAGTCATGTTGAGGAATTCAACAAGTTGGTACATGTCTATACCATTTTGATAGATTCCGGTTTGATTTGAGTGAAATTCCCTTAGAAGAAATAGCATATCAACATGTTTCATGGATGTAAATTGTTAACGAGTATAAATTCAAAATAAGAAGAAAAAAGTTGTCCTATTAGATTTGCTTAATATGGATTGGAACTTTTCGTCTAATTTCTGATATTCTAATTCATTATGAGATGCCGATTTCCGCTTTATCGAAAGCAGAAGGCACGTAGAGTTAAGATGTTATTAGCTTATCATTCCCTCGAAAGGTTCAATAAGAACTAAAGAAACGACAAACCACCACACACCATGCTTCTTGTTTGCTAAAAATTCTCTCACCTCCCAAGTTACAGATGGAGCTCTGTGGCGGGCTCGCATGGGGATTGTGTGGGCAGTTGCACACACAGTCCTACAAAAATGTTTTTTTTTTTCCAATTTATATATTGGTTATTTGACTATTTTCTTTATTGACATCTAGGTGTCTCCCATTTATTTGATTAGTGCCCCCTCGGCTAAAAATTCCTATCTCCATCAGGTCCACGTTCTTGCTTCGTCTTGTCATTCTCAAAAAATACTTTTTTAAAAATCTAAAAAAAAATTCCATAATAATGCTTTAACATTTGCTAAATTTCAAATCAGAGCTTCAGATCTTTCAGAACTGAAGCTGCTAAGTGCAAACTAGTCTCCTTTGACTCATAAATAACTATTTCTGACTACAATGAACGACTATTGGTACGAGATAAAACCAATGCAGCTTGTTCTAACTGGACATCTGTGTTTTACAAGTTATGAGACAAATACAGCTCCTGTTTGCCGAAAACCTGACTGCGGTTTCTCGAATTAATTTTTAAATTCGGAGCGAAGCGAAATTATCTTATACAGCAGTGAAGAAATTAAACTAAGGAGATGAAGTCGGAGGGCTGTCCCCCTCCCCTGCAATGAATGCTCCAAACTGTCGAACGCCTTTCCCCCATTTCCTTCCATTAAGCACACTTTGGAGATCGCGCTTTTATGGCCTAAGGACCCTGAGTTTGTCAGATGGAACAGTAACTCCAGAGTCGAACAAAACAACGAGCTCAGGAATCCATTAGATCTCCAGAAAAATTGAACAAGAAGAAAAACTGAGCCTCTCTCTCTCTCTCTCACACACATACACAGAAGCGAGGACGAGATCAAGCCGAAGAAGAAGCAAGGAATGGCGGGCAGAATGTCCGCAAATTTCTCTGATTTGATCCACCGAGTCGCCGGCTCGTGCCTCATCCAGACGATCGGGCAAGGGGAGGAGGAAGCGGAGGAGAAGAGCGAGTCTTTCCTGGACGATCACGATGAATCAACCTACTCCGATTACGAGGACCAGGCGGAGAGAGGCGAGCTGGACCACGAGCACGAAGATGAGAGGAAGATGTCAGTCACCGGCGCGGGGAAGGCGGCGGAGAAGCTGCAGGCAGCGGAGGTGTTGATGATGGAGGTTTTCGAGGCCGTCTCCGCCATGAAGAAGGCGTACGTGAGTCTCCAGGCTGCGCACAGCCCGTGGGATCCAGAGAAAATGAGGGCCGCGGACGCTGCGGTGGTGGCGGAGTTCAGGCGCCTCGGTCGGCTTCGGGAGCGCTTCCGGCGGGGGAGCCCGGCTGCGGCGGCTGCAGCGGCAGCTGAGAGGGCCATGGTGGCGTATGATCCGGAGGTCGAGGAGCTGAGGAAAGAGGTCAAAGAGAAGGAAGCGCAGGTGGAGAACCTCCGGGAGCGGCTGAAGCAGGCAAGCGGGAGGAAGGGAAGGACCAGGCGGGCCTCCGCCCGGTTCCGGGAAGGTAATGTGTCCATTAACATCGCCCTCCTCTCTCTCTCTCTCTCTCTCTCTGTCGTATTCACGGCGGGAATCAACGACCGGCTGCCGGGAGGAGTCCGGCCGGGCGGATCGATCGTACTTCCCAATACTTCTCGCGCAACGAGTAACGGATGGAGCTCCTTCTTGGCTCTTGCTTTAAATGACTGAAATACCCTTAGAATATCAAACACCTATGGCACTAGATGATCGCCTCGGTCGGTTGGACTGCTCAGTCGGGGGTAGGATAAGTGATCACTTACTTGTTTGTCACCTTATCAATGGACACCACGCGTTGGCGCACTCAGGTGTGGGCTTTGACTACATAAACCCACACAAACATAAATTGTTTCATTTACATGTTGACGCCTTTTAATCATTTTTTTATTTATTTTAAAAATCTAAAAGTTAGTGCCCCTTGATGACAAATATTTTTGTTCCACCGTTAATACGACATTTTGATTTTGCTATGGCCGTCGACTTAGAGATAGAATGTGTAGGCAAACAAATGAAAGTCTTTTGCGATTGAGTGAGTGGGTGCGAGAAAATGAGTGGTGAGGTGATTTGAGTAGAGCACGTCTTCACGTACCTTCTTAGCTCAATGAACTGCATTCAGTAAACTGAGATACCTAGCCGCTGTCCAGTCACTAGGCTAGAGGAACTTGCCTTTCATTCATTGGTAGAAGAAACAATTGGGGACAGGCTACGAGTCGGTCCGAGCTGAACAGGTACCGATTCGATTGGAACGAAGTCGGCTATGCCTTGCTTTCAGGGGTATTTCGGGTTTTTTAGGAATAATAAAGGGTTTTGTCCTTAGGGATGATGATGACGGTGAAATGCACGTGACGTCGAAGACTGCGGCGGGCCCACGAAACACTGCTTGGCAGTATGTTTCCACTCATACCCCTGAAACTGAGTCAAACGTCTGAAAGGGGTCTGCGGCCTTTTGGCTTTGACGTGAGAGACGATGTGCCTCTTCTCCGTTGGCCTTTTGCAGCCTCGATAAAGGCCTCAATGGTCCTTTTGGCTCTTTCTAGAGCCGTAGCCAGCCCTCCGTCCACCCGCGTGTTTACCCAGGAGGTCAACGGGTCCGGATACGACCCATTTTCACCTAATTGGTCGCGGGTTTAGACCAACCCTTGGCTCCTCAGATCCTTATCCTCATCCTTTTTATCTGTGCGATGTCCGCAGTTATTTTGCTACGTTTAATTTAAATGCTCATTGGTGTTTCTCTCTTTTTCTTTTTTTTTTTGTCATTATCGCACATTATTTTGCCTGCTGTTGTTATTTCAAAGTTGATTCCATAACTTTTAGGCAATGACCATGCATTATTATGATGGACAAGTTCATTCATTCCTGGGTAATGACTTAACCTCATCTTTTCGTCCATTACTATACTCATCGTTAGTGACAGACGTGGATGTCATTATAGGAACTCGTCCTTTTCAAGTTTGATGTACTTTCGAATACGGTAAGTAATTTTCAAAATCGTTAATGGTGTGTTTGTTTGACGGTGGTTTCGAGATCCACCGTCGGACCGTAAATCCATCTTTTTTTTTACTTGTAAAATTCAAGTTATTGTAAATTTGTTTTGATTGAGGATCTTCCCTTGAGGTTATCAAATGCAACCTAATAAATTTGACCAGCTACCGTGTTCTTAATGCAGAATTCTAGGAGTACATTCTTTAACACTGTATATTAGCACCTGGCTGCAAAATGCTAAATTTTGAACATGTTGAGTGATGATTTAATAAGTCTTACGCCTGCTGTGTGCGTAAAACTAAATAACGAAAACTTTTTTTTTTTTTTTACACTAATTAAACACAAAGGCGTCTTTTCGAGTGTCTGACTCTGCGTCCTGGGGATCTCTGACCAGTGGTGCATGCGCCGACGCCGGAGCTCTTTGAGTTGTGCATGAACCAGGTGAAGGAGGCGTCCAAAGCCTTCACGGTCCTCCTCCTTTCGCTGATGCGCTCCGCTAACTGGGATATAGCCGCCGCCGTCCGCTCCATCGAGGGGGGCACCAATGCAATGACCTCCTTCCCCATCATAGCCGCGGCCGCGGCGAAGCACCCCCACCCTACTCACGCCAAGCATGCCATTGAGTCGTACGTGTGCCGGAAGATCTTCAACGGCTTCGAGAACGAGGCCTTCTATCTGAGCGGCAGCCTGACCTCGCTCATCAACCCGGAGAAGCACCGCAGAGAATGCTTTACGCAGTACCGCGACATGCAGTCGATGGACCCGGTGGAGCTGCTAGGCATCCTGCCGGACTGCCAGTTCGGACGGTTTTGCGGCAAGAAGTTCCTCGCCATCGTCCACCCTAAGATGGAGGAGTCCTTCTTCGGCAACCTGGAGCAGAGGCGGGTGGTGGTGAACGGGGGCCACCCCAGGACGCAGTTCTACGGGGAGTTTTTGGCGCTGGCCAAGGCTGTGTGGCTGCTGCACAAGCTGGCCTTCTCGCTGGACCCTCCACCCTCCCACTTTCAGGCCACCAAGGGGGCGGAGTTCCACCCGACGTACATGGAAAGCGTAGTGAAGTTCCAGGAGGGAGTGGCGCCGCCTGGTCTGGTGGTCGGGTTCCCCGTCTCCCCGGGCTTCAAGATCGGCAACTTCGTCATCAAATCGAGGGTGTTCCTTGTCAACAGGACGTCGTGAGGGGGCTGCAAATGCAAGCCAATGATCAGCCTGTTTTGGTCTCCTCGGCCTTCAGCCTCAGCGAAAGAGTCTCTGTCGAATCTCTCCTATACGATACGTTTCTTGCTTCCGTTGACTACATCGACTCGCTCTTCCCTGTGTGTGCTTGTCTGTTCTGTGCAAAGGGCAATGTGCATGGTGTGTGCTTTCTGCTTGGGTTTTCAAAGGTAGCACGTGACGTCACTTGTGCATGTAGCTTGTAAGTAAATAATCATGAGCAAGTGATGCTGTCTAGGGTTTTGATTTTGTGCTTAGGGGTTTTATGGGTAGCCATGTGGGCAGTAGTTAGAGAGTTTGGGGCTTTGTTTGATCTTGTGTTTAGAGGTTGTGCAAGGGTTCGTATTGGTCATAAGCATTATTTGAAGAGTTGTGGCATTATTTGGTTTTCTGTTTTAGGGGACTTGTAGGGCTCCGTATGGCCATGGACATCGTCTGGAATTAGAGACTCAAGGCTCTGTTCTCTAATTGCGGTTATCAGTTATGTGTGTAGTCTGTAACTGT
This sequence comes from Nymphaea colorata, assembly GCF_008831285.2. Classification (NCBI taxonomy): domain Eukaryota; kingdom Viridiplantae; phylum Streptophyta; class Magnoliopsida; order Nymphaeales; family Nymphaeaceae; genus Nymphaea; species Nymphaea colorata. The sequence goes on from NC_045143.1 coordinate 16,320,771, forward strand.
GCGTGGTTAAAGAAGTGCAGAACTTGGTGCAAGTACGTCTCTTTCTTATCTTAATATATTTCTGTCGAGCAGCCCTGCAAATTTTTTTTTTTTTTGAGTACCTTTTTGTAGGAGTTTTCTCTTTTCTTGACAATAGTTGGATTTTTTTCTCAAAATAATGTAACAAAATCATGTTTAAGTTTAGATTTCCTTAACCAGTTCAATGAAAGAAATCAAACTGTATTTTTTTTTTTTTTTTGGTACCACCAAATGTTGAGTTTGTTTGAAGCGCGCCTATGAAATTTTACGATTTTTGTCATTTATTTTTCAACTATAAAAAAATGGTACTATTGTTCTTCTGTCTTTTAGCGACTAGAAGCCCCGGAGACCATTTAATATGGCCCCTCTTCGAAAGGAAACCCGCGGACCACAAGGACATAACGTGCAGGATTTGAACTTGAAATTAAAACGTATTGTCATTGCATCCTCCTTTCTGGGCAAGTTAACTTGATTTGGGAGATAAATGGCTCCTTTAAGTTATGGTCGATAGCTTAGACGAAATGTCCTCTTGGTTTTCCCAAAAGAGGAGACAATTAATTCCAGTTTGGGCGCTGCGTGCTGCTTCTGATTTTCTTGATATGATCAGAGGTTTTAAAGGAAATGGTTGACGATAGAACAGTCAATGTATCATTATCGACGATGAGAACGGCTTAAATAGCCTACAAGAGATCAGATACGATCGTGTACAATACATGGAAGAATTTGGGTTTGAAATAAATCTTATCGTTATCTAACAGCTGTTAAGGCTTGCCAATGTCAACTCTTTTAGAATCACACGTGATCAATTTACATCCTTCATCAACGCCATGCAGATTTCCCACAGTATCCTCCCCAACTTTAACTCCTTGTCTAGTGTTGGCGTTACCTTCTCCAATATCCCCCCATCAAATTGGACTTAGATAAAAGTCCCAAGTCTTTTTTCCTAAACAATAAGAATCGGGCCTACTGAAGGTTTTGTGAAAATATCAACTTGATCAGAAGATGATAAATGTCTTGTCTCCGACACTTTGGATGCAACTCGTTCACGAAGACAATGATATTCTAACTCAATATGTTTGGAGTGGTTATAATGAACATGAGTTATTATCATGTGTAAAGTTGGGAGATTATCACAGTACAATACCAACACTTTGGATAGATGAACATTCAACTCCCTTAAAATATATGAAATCCACGCAGCAGCAGACGCTAATGCCGGATACTCTGCCTCGAAATTGGAATGCACGACGATCGGTTGTGTCTTTGTCGACCATGATATGCAATTAGGTCCATGGTGAACGCAATAACATGTGGCAGATCGGCGAGTGACTTGACAGCTTGCCGAGTCGCCATTAGCAAAACCTTGAAGGTCTACAGATGTAGTGAAATTTAATTGGATTCCACAATTCGATGTAGATTTTGACAACAACATTCTTTTTGACTAATTGGAAATAAAAATCTGTCTCCATTGTGTATATTGGGAGACAAAGTTGATCCTATACACTAGGTCAGTTCTAGTGAAAGTCAAATATTGAAGGTTCCTGCTATACTTCAGTAGAACTTTGGATCCGAATGCAACAAATCAATATGAGAGGAATATGATGCGACTCCACCAATGTTGGTGTATTAGATGGCTTGCAATCTCCTATTTAGGCCCTCTTGAGAATATGATAAACATATCCGAAATCCTTCATAGCCAAATTATGTGCATGTTTGGATCCCTGATAACTGGATCCCATGTTTTTGTGACCTTCAATGCCGACATTTCTTATCGCATTTGTCCATACTAGATCTTGTAACAACTCAACAACTGAGTTGGATTCTTGCGGCAAGTTAAGTCGAACAAGGAAGAACATATCGAGCCGATTATAGGCTTCACGATTCCATGCACATACCAAGTCTCGATCTGTCGTGGCTGAGTGGGTGCACTTTTAAGCTGCTGGACGGGACCTGGTTGTGGTTGCCAGATTGGATCAGGATGAAGCGCAGCGTCCACCGGCGGCGCATCATTCAAAATGGCTGCATATTGTGCAATACTTGATGGGTACCTTGGTAATAGTTTTGATATGAATTCTGGTTGAAGGCAGGGATGCCCGCTTTCTCCACTCCTCTTCAAAATCTTTGCTGAAGCTTTGACTGTGTCATATCATAAGCTGCCGACTTAGGCTCTCTCGAGTTGCCATATATCGATTTTAATCGCCATCGCTTACTCCAACATGCAGATAAATACTTACTTTTTGTCATGCCACCATCAATCAGATAGCTCGTCATTTGCTAATTCTGAAAGTCTTCTCTGTGCTACTGTGTCTGACCATCAATCAAGGCAAGTATAGTTTGGTTGTGTTTAATGGAGATGCTTGCTTGCAACATGTATTCTGCAGCTTCTATTTTTAATTGCCCCATTAATAAGCAGCCGGTCACTTATTTGGCCCTCCCTTTACAAGCAAAGCAGCTACGATGTGTACATTGGGAACCTATTGTGGAGAAGACTAAGAGTAGGTTTTTGGTTCAAGAAAGGGAAATATTTGTGACGTTGATTCGGTATTTGTTTAGTGCTATTCCTCTTCACATGGCACGATTTTTTCCTATCCCTTGTGAGATTTCTAAATCTATTAACTCTTTTCTTCTTCAATTCCTTTGCAATCTCCCTTTCATCATCCAATAAGGGGCATGGAGGGAGTTGCTTTTTTAATACTTGACTAGAGAAGGCTTCAGACGTAACCTCTTCGGTTTCCTACTTGCTATAAAAAAATTTAGGTGTGTAAGTAACAATGTTTAATAAAGACAGCGCTCTACAAGCTTGCAGTTAATTAACCATGTCTCCCAGACATGTATTCTAGGTGAATGGGAGAGACCCACTACTTGGCATAAATTGACACTCTCACCTAGCCCATTGTCTTTATAGAGTGCAGAGAAAAAGTTGATGCTGTTGACATTTGAAATGAAGATCAACTACCTATCAGCCTTCACCCCTAACTGTAGTGCTAATGTCTTCGTAAAACGATTATTGGCATGAAATGCCGTTGAATAATTAACACAGTCCTTATATTTCTACATCCGTCAATTAAAGGAAAATAGTAAATTTCATAGATTAGAATATGAATACACCGCTACCTTATATACTGAGGGGCAACAGCTTGTACACGTAACAAAGGAGGTTACTTTAAAGAGATCAATGTTTCTGCTTTGTGCGTTTTTATGTCTAAACGTTAGATAATATAACCCAGCTGGCTATCAAAAATGAAAAAGAAAAGGTTTGTTTCAACGAGTTTTGGTTGAGGAAGAGGAGTGTCTTAGTACCGTCAAAGTTTCTTCCTCAGAGTTCAGAACTGCGCCGGTGCCTGAGTTAGAGCCTTCATACACTTAAGCGTCGTGCCTGAGTTAGAGACTTCGTACACTTAAGCTTGTGTACATCACTGTTCCGCATTGACATAATAGGTTGGTCCATTATATATAAAAAAAAAAAAAAGCCCACTTGCTAGTCGCCCAAAATCATAAATTGGATCCAATTATTATATGGAAGCTGTCTAAAAATTTTGAAATTTTATATTTGAGTTTGGACTGAGATAGAACGAGACTATTGTTTTTATCAGATAGTTAATATATATATAACATGATTTATATGCTTCTGTCGGGAATCCTTTCCACTCTTGAATATAAATATGTGAACTGGAGCATGTAACATTTTTTTAAAAAACATACATCATGGAAAGTTGATAAACTAATCGCGATTTTTTGCAACTGTTAAGTGTAGGAAAGACTTTTGTACTAAACGCCAATCTTCGAGGCCCCAACTTTCAGGCATGAATAATTGTTTTCTTTAATACTTTTCAAGTCAGATCTAAGGTCCTGTTCATATTCCTATCTATTTGGTAAAAAACTAATTGTCATTTCATCTTTTGAGACAACTTGGAGAATTTTTGCGGTTTTACTCAGCAGGTGGCTAGAAATCTTTCCTGCATAAAAAAGAAGAAGCAAAAAACAGTTACAGTTCTATTTCATTCTACAACGTTTTCAAAATTTGTGAACGACTTTATATTCGGGCTTTCGCTGTAAGAACGAACTCTACGTTTCATTTCTTCTCCCTCACTTGCACACTCCGCCCCTTGTGAAAGAAGGGCTTGCATGCGTCACGGAAGGAAAAGAAGAGGACAAAGAGGCATTCATGTGAATCGAAAAAATTGACAGTGTCGGTGGCGAGTGGAGGTCGCGGCGCGGGGAACAATCTTCCTCTTGGATATTTAAAAAAAAAAAATTGGAAACTCATTTAAATTTTTAAAGAAGAATGATCCTCTTTAAAGTTTATAGAAAATATAATCGCTGACACTTTAAATTTGTAAAAAATATATATAAATGCGCCTCTCCCTTTGATTGGAACTGGGCCACTTTAAATTATTTTTGACAAAACAAGGGCCCTATATTTCGGACATTCTAAAATCAAGGACACTTATTTTTATTGTATTTGTTGACTATGCTTATCTGCTTTGTTTATTGACGTTAGGTTGTCTTGAGAAACTAAGAGCTTCCACTACCCAGGTTTTCTACTTTCCCAACACCAACAAAGAGATGTAATTTACCACAAAATGATCGTCTACTATTACTATGACGAGGTCGGATCGTTTTGGTTGGGCTTGTTTCCTTTGTTCCTCGGGGCGGTCCTGCCCCAGAATTCAGAAATAGGTGGCCGGGTTCTCCTTCTATATCATTTGAAAGCCAAAGCAAAGCAAATGAGCGATGAGCTAATGCCATGCCATTGATAGTTGCGAGTTCTTTGACCGTTTTGTTCTCATAGCGATACCGAGGCGCTTCGAGTTAGAGAAGCAAAGAACACCATTTGTTCACAATCATATACACGTATCCGTATAGGCTTTGGTTGTCTTCATGTACTAAAATTAGAAGCACCAGGGAGAACAGTATACTTTCGAGAAAGAGCAGACTTTGGCTTAACACTGTAAACCCCGTTTAGTGCAGACTGCAGCGAAGAAACCGAGACTGCAAGTTAACAGTGGCTGGAGGCAGATGGCATAACCACCATCCACTTTTAAATAGTCGAAGATGGCAACGTTGGAATGAAGGATCCTTTAGTAAGAAGGAATTTGATTGATGGTTTGCTCTTTAGTTTCCACTGACCTTGTCGCCATCTGTCCTTTTGCTTCTGCTTGACTTCACGCTCCTTTGCTTTCCCCTGCCCTTTTCACATTCAACGCCCAGGATCCTTTTCTTCTTTTATATTGATCGTGGAGGCCTTCTTGCAGTAAACGAGCAATCCAGGAGGGCTCTTGATTGAGAAGGTGCTCCGTTGATCCTCGTTTTGCTTTAATTTGGGAAAGTTGATTCGTGGGAAGGCTTCATTTTTTTTGTCAGCTTTGTGTTTCTTTTAATGGCTTTTAATAGCCTTTGATTTAATCGGGTGAGTTCCTGAGAAATCTTAGTTGTGTATATTCGTCGATCGATCACGCCTGGAAACTCCTCGGTTTTAACGTGGAGGATGATCTTCTCTCTCATTTTATAATAACGTGAGGGAAAGATGGATTTTATTTAGGAGGGAAAAGAAAAAAATAGTGGATGGTGTTAGGCTTTTGGAACTCATATGAAACTTCCTTTTTTGCCTTGTGCAATTTTGGAACTTAATTTGTTGATAGTGCGTATATGTGCTTTGTCTTCAATCTGCCCCATTGGTTTGCCGCGGTTTCTTCCCCTCTGGCACGAATACGGCGCATGCTTTTGGATATATCTGTTGTTCTTCTGCTGGCTTTCTATTTTTACATAAGAATGGAGAAATGGTAAAACATCTGAACATTTTTTTACATGGAAAATTGTCCCTGTTTTGCGGGTGCACGGGAAGATTCTGCTTTTCCGAATTCAAGCACACCCTTTGTCATCCTTTCCCGGCTTCGAATCAGCTTTACTTCTATTGGATAAAAAACGGCTTTTTATGTTTTGCAATGATTTTCCGCCATATTTTGTGTGAAGGGTATGAAAGGAGCAGCTACCGCGCATATTTCGTTTTGAATTGTAAAAGTTTTTCCCTGTCTATGAGCTTCGTGTACAATTGCCATACTAGGTGTCCATTTTTACAATTGCTCTTCTCAATGTTTTGTACTGTCGTTTTATTAATGCAGGAATGCGGGCAGTGCTTGATTGAAGTGTTCACATCTTTGTTGTCCTGATGGATTCACCGTCTCCTGTTCATCTTTCAAAGCAATGGGTAACCCGAAGGCTATCTCTATGCCTTTTCTTCGTGTTCCTCTCTCAATGCTGCAGAATAGCGTTGGCAAACTCTACCTATTTAATTGGTCTCGGAAGCTATGATATAACTGGACCTGCAGCGGATGTCAACATGATGGGTTATGCTAATGCTGAACAGACTGTCTCTGGAGTTCACTTTAGGTTACGAGCCAGGACATTCATTGTTGCCGAACCTGATGGCAAGCGAATTGTATTCGTGAATATTGATGCCTGCATGGCGTCGCAGCTTGTTACTCTTAAAGTGCTTGAGAGACTCAAATCAAGGTTTGCTTTTTCAATTGAACACCACAGATTTCTAAAAGCAGCAATCCTTCAATCCTGTTAGGTGCTCAAAAGTATTTCTTCTTCAATTTTGATAAGGCCTCCTTCTTCAACGATTATAGGAAAGTACTTCTTCGTTGTCATTTCGGATGTATAGGATTGATCATTGTTTTATGTAAGGCGAATCTTTCTCTGGTCAGGCGACTGAATTCCATTTGCATTTATTGTATTGGTTGTCTTTGTCACTTATAGTCAATGTACATAAACATCTTCCATGCTAATAATTTCTTGTTTTTCTCCAGAGTCTGTTGCATGTTCGTTACTTTTTTTTTTTTTTTTTGCAATCACGATGGTGTTGTTGGTCTTTACTCCTTATAGGCCTGTCCTGGTTCTTTTTTCCTTGGGTAAAAAGGGACTACTGCGCGAAAGCTTCATAACCGCTTATTTCTGTGAAAACAACCGTTTGCTTATTTTTGTAAAGAAACCACTTTCTTCCCCTTATAAGTGTTCTGCTATTTTCTTGTATTACTGGTAATCGTGTTTTTTGCATGTTAACTTTGTCCATTGATAAGGGATTAATTTTTAATGGATTTCTTAGACACTTGTCATTGAAGAAATTATGAGAATCAGGAGTACAATTTTTCTGACAACTCAACAAAAAATTCTGCAGACATGTAGTTGCAATGATAGATTGTTTTTCAGCCTTCTCTTTCAACTTTGCTGAAGATTTACCTTTAAGTTATCCGTTATTCTGATTTATGTTAGTTTTTTATCAGATACGGTGACCTTTATAATGAGCAAAATTTAGCTATCAGTGGCATTCATACTCATGCTGGTCCAGGGGGATACCTTCAATATGTTGTATATATTATCACATCTCTTGGATTTGTTCGTCAATCATTTGATGCAATAGTTGATGGCATTGAGAAAAGCATTGTACAAGCTCATGAAGGCCTTCGTCCTGGGAACATTTTTGTGAACAAGGGTAAGGAAAAACGACCTTCTGAGTAATTATATTCATTTTATCACTATCTCAGTTGTTTATTATAAGAATCTCTTTTACTTTCTCATTAGTCATATTAACACATAGTGTGGCACTGCTTGAACAATAACAATAGTATGCTTCATCTTTACATAGTTATATGAAATTATGAACGTTGAATATTTATACTTTGGAGATTCATGTTGTGTATCTGTGTGGTACTGGATTTTTCATGGTTTCAACTTATAGTCTGATAAGAATTGTGGTTCTCAAAATGTCATCTAAGGTGAGCTCCTTGAGGCTAGCATAAACCGCAGTCCTAGTGCTTATCTAAATAATCCTCCAGAAGAACGAAGCAGGTATAAATATGATGTAGACAAGGACATGACACTGCTGAAATTTGTGGATCTTGAGTGGGGCCCTGTTGGAAGCTTCAATTGGTTTGCAACACATGGAACCTCCATGAGTCGCACAAATTCATTAATAAGTGGTGACAACAAAGGAGCAGCTGCACGCTTTATGGAAGACTGGTTTGAGCAGATAGACACCCTGGAAATGTCTAAAAGGATGCATTCTGAGTACAGAAACCAGCCAAACAGCATTCCTCGGAGAGTCTCAAGCATGCTTCCTGATCAGCAAGAAGGTATCTCCTTATTACCATTATTATCTTCAGTGTCATTATGGTACTTTTTATAGCCACTTTTTCTTTCTTAAGTCACCCATGCCTGCAAATTTTGTGTCTTTTTCCTGAAAGTCTTGTGATATCCATGCTTCATAATTGAAGTTATTTATATGATATTCTGCATTAATTCATGTTGTATTGCTCACTTTATTGCTTTTCAGATGAGTTGATGAAGCTGGCATCTGTCTTTCAAAGTCCCGGGGGAATGACTTCAGATAGTTCTTTAAGTGTTACCAAGCGGGTCCGAAGCTCTTTTAAGTCAAGTAACAGACCAAGTTTTGTTGCTGCATTTTGTCAATCAAATTGTGGTGATGTAAGCCCAAACGTGCTTGGTACATTCTGCATAGATACAGGACTGCCATGTGATTTCAATCATAGTACCTGCAATGGGAAGAATGAGTTATGCTATGGCCGTGGTCCAGGGTATGGATATATGCTCTTCATAAAATTCTTTCATTTTCGTTTGAATTTGTGATTTGATGTTAATTTTCACTTTCTTTTTTTTGGTTAGCTACCCGGATGAGTTTAACAGCACATATATTATTGGAGACAGACAATTTAAAAAGGCAGTGGAATTGTTTCATTCAGCATCTGAACAGTTGAAAGGGAAGGTTGATTTTCGTCACACCTATTTGGACTTCTCAAAGCTGGAGGTCACTGTTACCTCTAATGGTCTTGGTGCCAATCAAGAGACTGTGAAAACATGCCCTGCTGCAATGGGCTTTGCTTTTGCTGCAGGAACCACAGACGGGCCTGGAGCTTTTGACTTCAAGCAAGGGGATGACCAAGTGAGATAGAAGTGGAATATTTTCCTCCCATTATATTTTTCTCCTTGCGGTTTTATGTCAACTTACATAGTCCTATTTGTTTGTAACTGATGTAGGGCAATCCTTTCTGGAAGTTGGTGAGGGACGTACTGAAGATGCCAAGCAAAGAACAAATAAGCTGTCAACATCCAAAGCCAATTTTGCTTGATACTGGAGAAATGACTCAGCCATATGCATGGGCTGTAAGTATTCACCACTCTTATAGTTCCTTTATTGTCTACTCTGCATAGAAATCTAGATTTGAACAATCATACATGGCTTTCACATTCTTGAACATTAAAAAAGTTGTTCCTTCTTTTGCTTTTTTGGATATGCTTGTCTTCACGTGTATGGGTCATATATTGTAAATAATGTCAGGATTTTTTTAAAGAAACTTCGTGAATCATTGTTTCTATAAGATGGATCAAAATTCACCTGCCATATGCTGGCCTGGTCTGAGATGTTCTCTATGTCCAGCTGGTACACATGCAGTATCCTGGAAGGAGACTTTGGCAGATGCATCTTTCATCACTTATGCATCGAGCTAGCTAAGAAGTTCATTGTTAATGCCTCCAAATTGCAACTGCATGTTGGCTGATGATTGTCAGTGTTAATGTAGGTTAAAGCTTAATCACACCCTCTAAACCTCATTGAAGTGATCATGAAACTTAATTTGTCTTGTCTTGCTAATTTACCACCTCTCCTGATGGTTGTACAGAAACTTGTTACAAAGTCACCTCTATGATTGAGAAAACACCAACTAGAAACTCCGATCTGAAATTAAATTTCTTAGGAAATGTAGGTTAAATTTTTTTTTCTTTGTTTTGTGTGGAGTTTCTTATATTTGTAAACATCTGCAGTGCATAACTCAATTGAAGGGCATGAAGATGCTCTGTTTCTCTGTACAATCTGTAGCTTAATTACAAGTATCCTTGTAATGTTGTAGAATAGTTTAGTTCCTCTTGTCAAAAGCTGTTTTATGATGTTGAACAGTGTTTAGAACTTGTGCTGTATGGTTAATTTATTTAAATGGTATCAAGTTTACTTTCTCCATTTTTTGTTATTGGATCCTCTCAATGTAAGAAGCTTCTATGTTTAGGATATAATTAAGAAACATATAATGATTGGTTCATTGATTAGTTTTAATTTGCAACCTTTATTAACACAAAAAATGCTCCTACTTTTTTGTGTCCTTCAGGAGTACCCCAAGTATATGTCTCTATGGTTGTACCATTTCCACAATTAAACAACGAAAATAGTGTTCTGCAGAATTTGAAGTATTCTGTTAATTTTCTGCATAGTTACTTAAAACTAAAACTTTCATTTTTTTACATACATTGCACCATGTTTAACTGAATACTAGCTGATGTATTTTAATTTGTTATCAGCCTTCCATTCTTCCGATACAAATTCTTCGAATAGGGCAGCTGGTCATTCTCAGCGTGCCTGGAGGTATGGGCCTCTCTCTCTTTCTCTCTCCCTATGTAGAAACATGTGCGGTATAGTTCCATCATGAATATTTTCTTGACCAGCTTTTGGTTCATAGTCCTTGTTTTTGGATTCAATCCCTTGTGTGCATTTGTTTGTATGACTAGAACTGAACAAGAAACTCAACTAGTTTACGGTTAGTGGAAGGTCTGAAATGTTCATGGTCCACCTATTCCTCTGTGTACAAATACATGTTTGGGAACATCATCTTTCTGTTTTTCGGCTGACATTTGAATGGGTTCTTTTCTTGGATTTGCACATGGCAGACCTGTTTTTAGCTATCTTCTGGAGAAAGTGAAAAAATAGGAAAAAAATGTCCCAGCGATCAGGAAGTTGCCAACTGAGGTCAGTTGGTGGTATATTGATGGCTTGATAACAGTATCAGAATATTTTCCGGAGGAAAACTATCCCTATGTGTTTGACATCTGTGTGGTTGTGAATGCATCATATTAAAGATGTCTCTGTAACATGTCTTCAAATGATGGCTTCCATGACATTTTCCTGGATGGACTGCAAAATTCTATAGGAATGCTTGTCTTAATGGAATGGATGCCTTTCTAGTGGTTTGGTTTTAGAGCCATTTCTTGTCTTCCTTGCAGAATTCACTACAATGGCAGGGAGGCGCCTCCGCGATGCTGTGAAAGCAGTGCTGATAAATGCAGGCAACAGGGAATTTGATGAAAATACTCATGTCGTTCTTGCTGGGCTTACAAATACCTATTCACAGTATGTGACCACCTTTGAGGAGTACCAGATTCAACGATATGAGGTAAAGTTTGTTTTTGTGGATCTAGAGTTTTATTATCATGAAGGCATGAACTGCACATTTGCCTTCCGAACAGGAGATGAACTAGATTCTTGATAAGGAGTCGTCTTCAACTAAAGTTTAGAATTTTTAATCTTTTCTTTTGTGCTTGGCAAGCAGAAAAAAGTTTTGTGAATCTCAGATTCAAACCTTGGCTGCTTTTATCTCCTCTGCATTTCAAGCTATTTTCTTCTTTCCATCCTTTCTGAATTTTGAGTTCATCTTAACTTGTTAAGATTCTTGCACTTTAGAATCTGTGGATCTTGTTGAGTATATCTTTAGTCAGTTTTCTACTTTGTGAATGAAAGTATCAGCTCATTTCACATAAAGACATAAAGTACTTTCTGGGAATTACTGTACGGTACTTGTATAAAGTAGAGTTTCCAGTGGCATTTTAAAGCTGAAAATGATAATCTCATCAACTCCATATCCTTAGGGTAATTTGGGAACAGTAACAGAGTTCCATCTATCTGCCCCAATTTTTTAGGCATGTTCATGGAACACTTTAAAAAGTATTTCATGTTTGAAGTGTTCCATGAACCTCCCCTAAAAATTAGGGCAGATACATGGAACAACAGCATACTGTTACTGTTGCCAAATAGCCCCTTAGGAACGAATATTGTTCTTCCACTCATGCTTCCTCTTGATCCAACAGAATGATGCTTGTACTTTTGCCTGGACATACTTGTTAGAAAAAGGTGGTCTTGTTAGGATGGACATGAACACTAAATACCACTGTGTGTTATGGCCGACTGTTCCCCTTAAGCATCGGAATCATCCTTTCCATGCATGGAGTTGGCATCCACTGATTCTTCTGCAGCTGCGATAATCATCAGTTTGGGAAATAAGATCTTAATGGCTGTTGCCTTCTGCCTATTTCCCTGTGTATCATCTTCTAATTCTTGGCACCTATAAATCTCCGTAATCTGTTAGCAAAAATATGAAGAAGGAACTTTTTTCTGATTGTCAGTAATACAGGTTATCTACTGCATTCCTTTAATTGGAGATACTGTATGTTAGGACTAAGTGTATTGATCATCCCAATCACTACATCTGCTTGTGTCCGAATAAAATTATAGGTTTCTGTTTATTCAGACTGTAATCTTGACAGGGAGCTTCTACCTTGTATGGTCCGCACACACTAAGTGCATACACTCAAGAGTTCAAGAAGCTTGCAACAGCACTTGTATCTGGCACGATTGTCCAGCAAGGACCTCAACCTCCTGATCTTCTCGATAAACAGTTAAGTCTGGTCCCGCCTGTTGTAGTTGACTTGACTCCCATCGGTGTCAAGTTTGGTGAAATAAGAACAGATGTACCCCAGAGTTCTAGTTACAGAAAAGGTGACAAGGTGGCTGTCTCGTTCTGGTCTGCCTGTCCGAGGAATGATCTCATGACTGAGGGAACTTTCTCCTTGGTGGAAGCATTGGATGACACCAGGACCTGGATTCCAGCATATGATGACGATGATTTCTGCTTGCTCTTCCAATGGTCACGGCCTGCAAGACTTAGTGGTGTCAGTCATGCGACAATCGAATGGAGTATTCCAGAAACAGCTGTTCCAGGTGTGTACAGGATTAGTCATTTCGGTTGTGCAAAGAGCATCTTTGGGTCGATGCATCATTTCAGTGGATCATCCAGTGCCTTCGTTGTGCTTTAAACTTGGCCTCTTCCCAGAGAGGCCACCTCTTGATGCATTACAGAAATTGGTTGCTCTGTATACGCTTTTACCAAATTCATATGTAAAGACTTCGGATGTATATTGTATTTGCTTTCATATTTTCAGTTACTCAGTCAGTAGGGCGTCAATGTCTTGAGTGGTCGAGGTTCTTTGCCTAATCCTAGTTTAGGCACAATATCAGGACCTACTGTCCAGCATCTCTGCCATCTGATCACCTGATACGGATCAATTGAACCATGTTTTCCTCTTCCCACTCCTTCCAGGCGGGACGCTAGTTCTCACAATCTCATCGGCACATGCGTCAAGATCTTATGATGATTCTCTAACGTATCTAAATTTTAGTTTCTTGCAAGATTTTCCTCTTTGAGAAATGTGTCCATTTGAAAGTAAACTTAGTTTAAACAATTGTTACAGAAAATGCATGCATGTTGTTTGAAAAAAACACGAGAAAAACGCTAAAAGCAAGTCAGCAAAAAAAAAAAAAAAAAGAGGTGGTGGGTGGGGGATGTGTTTTTAAAAACGTCAAAATGAAAAAATATGTTTCTTGTTTTTTTTTTTGGGTGCTTTTTCCAGGCTTTTTTCTCTCTTTTTTCACGTTTTTTGTGTTGTTTTCCTTTTTTTGTGTTCGTCATGTTTTTTTCACTTTTTATTTTTTAATTAACATATTTTTATTTTATAGTTTTTGCATTTCATTTTTAGTTACTTTAGCTTTTTTTAAGAAAAAAAATTGCCGAGAATTTCTCAAATAAACATAATTTTGCCGTTTTATATTTAAGAAAAATTAGTCGTTTTGTAAATGATATTTGTGACAATGAATGAACAATATATAGTATAAAAAGTGCAGTTTATTGATCACCAAAGCGATTTCGTGCAGTACAACAGGATCACCCCTAACAAAGAGTCAAAGGCCAGGAGGCCGCCACAAAGATAACTAGTGGAAACTCTACCTAAATCAAACTTGAGGGTGCAATGTTTCCAAGCATGATGCTCTCTGTCTACCTCTACCTTCGACGAAGACTGTTTGATAGGAAAATCCAACTTCAACTCTTCAACCAACAAACCAAAGTGAATATCTAAAACAAGCACAAATTAGCGAGCGGACTGTTGCATCAAAATGTTTAGATGTACAACAAACCGAGTTATGAGACGTCGTTGGTCCTAACCTTCTCCCCATGAATGAAGTGGCTGTTTTGGCGACGAGATGTAGCACCCACCTCTCCACCGAACGGTTTCATGGAGTACTGGCCATCAGGTGAATTGACAGCTTGCTTCCTTCCAAGTAAGAAAAGATGCCATGAGTTAGCGGCACCTTCGAAGCCCCTTTCCCTTTTCTGCGAAGTCATAGTGGGACATAATGAGAACCAGCAGCATCATGGCTCCTGTATCTTTGTGTCGCACTCTTGTAACTTTTCTCATCTTTTCTTTCCTTCTTCATTCATCATCATTTCCATTCATCCAAACATAGTGTTAGTTAAAAAATCATGAATTTAAAGTTAGATGGAGGATGGTTCGATTTTAAATCCATGAAACTGAAGTCTTAAAATCTCAGATTTGCTATGAAACAAACACAACCTAAGGCTCTGCATCTTAAACCTCTTTTTAGTATTAAAAGCTTGAACTCAATCACCTAATCAAAGTAGTCAGTAAGTCTCCAATGAAAAGGTTGGTTGGAGATCCATATTCGAGATTATCGGATCCGATGGAGTGGTCCAGTTCACTTTTCGATCCATTTGGGCCTTTAAATCAGAGACGAGGACAACCGGCCCCGAGGATAAAAATGTCATTTGGTATCAGACGCACGCAGCTCCTCCGAACGGTCGTGTCTACAAATATTAGCTGACGCGTGTGAGATGGTTCCAGGTTCTGCAATTCAGAAGGCTCTCTTTCTCCCTCCCTCTGATTGCCGCGTAAGTCTGCCGGTGAGGTGAGAACGGGAGGATGTCCGTTCAAGAGTACCTCGAGAAGCACCGGCTCTCCCGGAAGATTGAGGATGCTGTCAATGCCGCTGTTAGGGCAAAAACACCGGATCCAATTCTATACATCGTGAGCTCCCTTCTCCTTTTGCCCTCCATTTTCTCTACGTGATTTTGTTGACGACGAAACACTTTGTCTAGCGTTCTGGTGTCATAAATACGTGTGAGAAAGGGGGGAGGTAAAGTTCGCTCTTTGTGATTTCCTGTCTGACATCGCGCAATCTTGGAGTTAGAGGCTGGTTTTATGTATGTGATTTCTTGTTGTTCTTTTTGTACATTCACTGTTTTAGAATTTGATTCTCTCTCTCTCTCTCTTTTTCTTCCTGTCTTTCGACCGTGGAAAAGCGATCTGTGCAATTGAGATGCTCTAGTGCCAAATAGTAGTCGTACAACTTCGATATTTCTATTTTTCTCGTATTTGTAGCGAGTAATGAATTTATCATTGTAATGACAACTTGTCTAATCATGCAGTCGAATCATATGAAGAAAGCTGTTCCGGCGGTCATCACGAAGATAGTGGCTAGACAGATACTTGATAGTAGGGGCAATCCTACTGTAGAGGTTGACCTGCACACGAATAAGGGGCTATTTCGCGCTGCAGTACCAAGTGGAGATTCTAGTGGATTGTAAGATTTTGATGTCAATTATTGGCATCTTTCGGTTTTATTGGTCAGTTGTAGTTTGTCTCTGTTGTCGGTTTGGGTTAGTGAAATGTCATTCAGGGGATTGAGAAATGTTCCTATTATTGTTAACATCCCATCTCTTTCATTCAAGATATTCAACTCAGTTTCTGTATTCTTAGGTATGAAGCTCTTGAATTGCGTGATGATGACAAGAGGAAATATCTTGGTAAGGGTGTTTCCAAGGCTTTAAAGAACGTGAATGAGATAATATCTGGCGCATTGTTTGGGATGGATCCTACTCTTCAATCAGAGATTGATCACAGAATGATTGAGCTTGACAAAACAGAAAATAAGGCAAGAATTAAGTCCAATTGGTTGCAAAATTTTCTGTGCTGTTAACACGCTATCTTTTTCCTGAAATTCCACCATTCTCGTTAAGCCAGAAGAGATATGTCACTGCACTCAATTGTGACCTTATTTGTGACTCTTTGTAATCATCTCTTTAGTAAAATCGACTTTGGAAATGAAGGTGGACTGAAATGCTGCAGTCTGCTTATAGAGAAAAGATATTTTCATACTTTTTGTAAGGATCAAATGCCTTTTGAAGGAGAAGCTTTTGTGCAGTCATTCGTCATTTTTTCCCCCTTGATCATGCAACACATACGTATGTAGATTTGTTTCGGCCCTTGGTTATAGTCTTGGGCTGGTAGTGCATTTTGATATCTTACTTTATCATTCTCATTTTCAATTTGATGTTGGTCATTTTCTGATCCATTCCATGTTTTAGAAATCTAATACCATTTCTGATGGATGTTTTTGATCCTATTCTTCCAAAGGTTCAAGATAATAAGCGTTCTTCGGAGCTACATTGGAGAATCCTTTTTTTTTTTGGTTTAGGGGTCTGTTTGATTCATGGAATGCTACAAGCATCATTTTAGTCTTCCCATTTGTAGTTATTGATCTCCTTTGGTTTTGACCGACTAGTAGGGTGCCTACATCATTTGCGGGCTTTAACATTTCCAGTGCTTCAGTTAGAAAAGATGACGTGTTTGATACGTGTTCAGTATGCATCTGTGTCTCTGCATGTCTGTGTTGACCATAGATAAACCTGATTTTCCTTTCCCTTTAATTGCTTAAGTAATTGATAGTCTTCAGCTGTAGCATGACGAAGTTCCATTGATTTAGGGGGAACTTGGTGCAAATGCTATATTAGCTGTTTCACTTGCTGCCTGCAGAGCTGGTGCTGCAGAAAAAGAGGTATACGTTGCCATTTGATTCTCTCAATACTAGTTACTAATCTCATGCATGTAAGGGTTTCTAAGAGATGAAATTATTCATAATTGTCATTTAGGTTCCTCTTTACAAGTACATTGCTGATCTTGCTGGAGTGACCAAGCTGGTGCTTCCTGTTCCAGCTTTTACTGTTATCAGTGGTGGAACGCATGCTTCCAATAGCCTGGCTGCCCAAGTATGGTACTAAATTCAGGTTTTCGATCTTATAATGACTGGTTTCCTTTGTGTGTTTTTTTGGCTATTTCTAGAATACCTTTACCTTAGCAGTCCATAACTGTCTCTATTGCTTTATGTGTAAGATCGGTATGTTTAGTTGGTATCATCTATCATGTTATGTGACCAATGACTTAGCGTCATCCTTTGTAGTCAAAGGCATGTCTAGGTAGGCATATAGGTGCTTGAAACTAGGCTGATTGGCTAGCTGATCCACCTAGGCAGGGCCACCTAGTTGACAGTTGACACATAGGTCTGCCTAGTCGGGTGCTGAAGCTGAGATAAATGTATATTTGTGATTCTTTTAGGATAAAATGGTAAGAAAAGAACAGAAATCTTTCTCCTTTTGCTTCTTGTTATCTATTATATAGTCTATAAAATTCTCTCTCTCTCTCTCTCTCTTTCTCTCTCTTACTTTCTCTCTCTTCCTTGTCCTTCACCATTGTTGTTGCCTGCTAATCTTTCTTAAGCACATAGGTGCCTGCCTAGGCCTTTTATAAGGTGAAACACCCATGCCCACCCAGCAGTTTTGACTACTAAGGTGTCAAGTTAATCATGTTTGTAATGCTGATAGTTGAAGACTTGAAGGAAAAACAAGGCTTTTGATTCTGTGCATGAACTTAGTTTTATGTATACATGCCAATGGAGAGTCTTTGTCATATTTCGAATGGATATGGCTTCCTAACTCTCTAGCTATTTAAAGCTTTGAACAACAAAATAGGATTTGAACCTCTGGCGGGCCTGCCCCTGCCATGCTGGGTGGAGTTGAGTGGCCGGGTTAGCACCCCCTGTCGCCTCCATACCCAAAACTGATCCACTGTGCTACCCTACCCAGTGCATAACCTTGTCTCCCCCAACGTCACAAGCAAAGCCCACAAAGCCCTACGCTAGCTCGTAACTGGCTTCTTAGCTTACCTTTCCTCTCTAATAACATTTTCCCTTCACAATCAACACTATCAAGTTTTTCTTCCCTTTCATACTGTAGAACATAGTCCATGGATGGAGCCTGGAGGTCATCTATGCCGGCAACTTGCTATTATCTAGAAAGTGTGACGGTGGCAATGTGTTCATTCTGAGTGGTCGTGAGATGTAACTTTGTGAAAGAAAAAGACTTGGGTGCATAATTTGATTAGGAAGTTTTGGATGCCTTTATTTGTTGTACTTTAAGCCTTAAAACTTAACTGCTATCAACCTACTTTAATGTTGCCTTATACAAGTTACCATCATAGGCTTTTACTTTCAGGATTGAAAATATCCTTATTAATGTTTACTTAGACAGGTAGATGTGTACTATATTTTGCTTAAAACAGTTTTTTTTTGTTAATTAATAGCTAGATTTGTAGCTGAAGCCAGCTGATACCTGTACGTTTGTCAGGAAATCATGATTCTTCCAGTTGGTGCAAGTTCATTTGAGGAAGCAATTCAGATGGGTGCTGAGACGTATCATCATCTGAAGGTAATATTTCTTACCTTAATCACTTTTTCCCTTTCATGTATATGTTTTGGTCTTCCTTTTCTCAGAGAAATGGAAGTGAGAAGTTCTTCATATCTTATAGAGATGTATGCAAGAAAACTTGGGCAATCATTCCCTGTTTCATCAGATATAGTTTAGAAGGAACAGTAATCACCTGGACCAAATTGTGGATCTTGTGCTTGTGTGTGGGCATGTGAATGTTAATCCTAAGTTGTTTCGAGTTATACCATATTATCTATTACTGGCAACATAAGCCCTATCGAGATGAACGAGATGTTGCACCTGATTCAGATAGTTTTTTGTTGAAGTGTTTCTGTAAAATCCAATCTGTAATCTAATGTTTGAATTGCGCAATTTCAGGAAGTTATTTCTGAGAAGATTGGGCTAACTGGATGCAATGTTGGTGATGGTGGAGGGTTTGCTCCAAATATCTCCAGGCAAGTCTTTGTTTTTGGTGATGGCTTTCTGTTATGCTGTGATGTCTGTTCTTTCTTTATAACACTTCAGAAAATCAAGCTTGTTTTATCTTGGCATTTACAAATTTTTGTGCCGTTTTCTGGTTGAGTCCACATAAAACTGTCTACCATATTAGGAGTGGAGTAAGAACCATTTTCAAAGGAAGTGAAAGTTTCCATCTAACAACATATTGTTTCTGTTCTCTGCAGTTTCAGAGAAGCTTTGGATCTCGTTAAGGAAGCTATTGACAGAGCAGGATACAGTGGCAGGGTAAAGATGGCCATTGATGTAGCTGCCACCAAGTTCTGCATAGGTGATGCAAACTTGACAGAACAAGTTCCCAAGCTGGATAACATGACTGCATATTGCACCATTATGTACATCTATATATTATCTTTGGTAAAACGAAGCATTCTTAATTTTTTCTTTCTGCTGTTTAGGTAAGAAATATGATTTGGACTTCAAAGTTCCAAATAAGTCGGGGGAGAATTTTAAGACGGGAGAGGAAATGATCGAATTGTACACCCAACTCTGCTCAGGTAAAAAGAATGGAACCTGTTGTAATCTCCTGTGAACTTGTCTTCATGCCTTCATTTGAATGTTGTTATTTACTTTCATCTGCTAGAATACCCTATCCTCTCTATCACGGATCCATTTGACAAGGACGACTGGGAAAATACCAAGCTTTTTTCTGCTACAGGGGCTTGTCAGGTCTGCTTTCTCTTTGGTACTTAGTTATGACAAAGTGTCATGCACAATATTGCTGAACTGCAAATGACTACAGATTGTAGGCGGCGATTTACTAATGTCAAACACAAGCCGTATGGAGAAGGCAAGACAGGACTCCATTTGCAATTCATTGCTTCTCAAGGTACTCTATTATCATTTTCAGTATAGGGTATTGCATACTTCTCAGACGTGAACCACTTAATCCAAGCTGTTGAGATCTCATGATTTAATTTGTGAGTGCACAAATTGCATTCTTCCAATGACAATTGATAGCGAGAGGATGGCTGAGCAGGTAAATCAAGTTGGGACGATCACTGAGGCCATAGAAGTTGTGAAGATGGCCAAGGATTCAGCATGGGGAGTGGTAGTATCTGATAGGGATGGGGACACAGAAGATTCCTTCATCTCCGATCTTGCAGTGGGCTTGGCTGCTGGGCAGATCAAGGCTGGTGCACCGTGCCGAAGTGAGAGGCTTGCAAAATACAATCAGGTTCCTAACTTTTCACTTTATTTAGCGATATTCTTGTTTTTGAACATCAAAATGACTTCTTGATCCTAGTGGAGGAATCTTATTATCCAAAATTTCTATAGTTGTTACGAATTGAAGAAGAGCTTGGAGACAACAAAAGCTATGCAGGTGAGAATTGGAGATCACCATGACAAACAAAGGGTTGTGCCAGCACCTGAGAAAGCTCCCAAGCATTTGATGGATTGAGGAATTGGTATTCTCCCAGTTGCCTGAAGAGTTTAAAGGATTTGAGAAAGCTTCACATCCTATGCTGCATTATTGGTGATACTTGAAGCATTAAGGCACCGTATTAGATCTCAGGAACGAGCTGGCTAAGTATCATCAATAAAGTTTCACGTCGTCATTATTTTGAGGCGGTGACGTGGAAAAAGAAGTGTAGAATTCATATTTTATTAGCATAAACGCTCTTTTTATCTGTTAAACTTGGGCCTCAGGGAGGCTCTATTTTTAGCTTTTTGTTGGCTCCTCTTGTCCAGCTAAGATTTTGCATAATGGCGTTTGTTTAATTAGGCATTCTATACCATGCGAAGCTGGGCATCATACTGAGTTAAGCTTTGTTGTGCTGCTTTAGAATATGCTTCTGCTAAGGATATTTTTTAGTTCCCTTTTGAACACCATGCATGCAATATTGCGAATCAAGAATTACCACTTTATAATAACAGGACAAGAAGGAAGGTTGAAATATCGCCTTTCTCTGGGACTCGATTTCGTTGTCCTCAATTTTGGGAACGGGTCAGCCTGTCTGTGTACCACCACTAGCACCTCCGGTGGTGCTTCATGTTTGACAGTCGAGCTACTTCTGTGAAGGAATTCAGGTATCTTGGTGCAAACATTAGAGACGCCGGCTCATTCATTTCCATAATCGTCGGTTCCTCCGGTGGTGCTTCATGTTCGACAGTCGAGCTACTTCTGTGAAGAAATTCAGGTATCTTGGTGCAAACATTAGAGACGCCGGCTCATTCATTTCCATAATCGTCGGTTCCTCCGGCTGTCAAGTGACAATGGGGTGAGCAAGTAATTCGAATTAAATCTGCCTTCCCAGACCATAGATTTCGCAAAGATTGAGGGCGACCGGTTCTGGTTGGTTGGGGAAAATCTACGTCTTGCTGAGGCCCGCCATGACATCCTAGTTCGTCCTAGTTATCAGCATAAGTAGGTGTGCCACCAAAAATAATGAAAACAGCACCACGCATCGTCTCAGCAGAGATCTGCTGGCGATAGACGATGTTTAGGTCCGGAGGTCACCGTTCCTGGAGAACTTCTACTCCGACCTTTGTCACTAAATAACAAGAAGTCAACAACAGCATCATGAAGAACATTACAACTGAAGCGGAAAGCTGAGAGGCATCAATGGTATTACGACGATCGAAACGCTTCATTTCTCCCCGCCTTTATTGCCGACCATATAAACGAAGGCGTCATGGCATCCTCATCATGCGATGATACTCTGCTCTTCGGAATCCCCAGATGTCCATGAGCTTCATTATAAAAGCAGGATCTTATCCGGGTCCTTTTCTTCTGCAGGCAATTACTGTCGTTTCAGGAAGAGGCTCTATAAGAAGAAAGGGATATAAAAGAGCAGAAAGGATGACGGAGAAAGGAAAGGGGGTGGCTTGGGGGGTTGGGGGTGTGGGGTGGGGTGCCGGCAGCAAGGGGGAGGTGTTGTTAACAGCCCACTGGAACATGAAGGTGACAGCGTGGCTCCAATCGTTAGGATTGACGGTGATAATGTCGTCGTTGACCCCGCACTTCGTGCTGCAATGTGTCGAAAAGATCGGAGTTACCTTGGGACATGTTTGAGGTTCATGCCCACAGAAACGTAGCTGTGGCAGCGGCAGCGTTCAGAGTTCTCGGAGCGGAGGAGGGTGATGTGGCTGGATGGCACCGCCCGCAGGGAGATGCGCGGGACGGAGTGGTCGAAGTTGGCGTAGGCTTACGATCCCAGAGAGAGAGAGAGAGAGGAATTACCGAGTGAGCAATTCTGTCCAGGGTTTCGGGATTCAAATTTAGAGCTCAAATGGGGGGAATGGCAGGAAATTTCAGGTGTTCCTCGATAGAAATAGTTGTAGGTTCTCTATCCTTTGGCTTAGCTATCTCCAGACTGATTGCCAGATCCAACACTCTAAGAAGCTTTTGGCATGATTGTTTGTTGAAGGTAAATTCTTGAGTTGCCTTCATAAAAAAAAATGTAATTTTTTTAAAACTTAAAAACATAAACAGCCATGACATGTCGATTTTGGAGAATCTTCAATTGCCTACTTATGTTTGGCAAGTGAATGATTTATTAGTCTGTTCTTATCAACAAATGAATTTGAATTACATCCATGTAATCAAATTCTTAATAAAGAATGTAAAAAAGAAATAGTAAAAGCTAATTCTACCACCAGAGGAGAGCCAAATGCCAATCGTGTTGGATAGCTTGAAGCGATTGAGCTGAGACAAGCTACAAGGATCTTAAAGTGCAAGCATCAATGACTCAAGAGGGGGCATTCCATATCACATCAAACATGAAATGCGTTAACAGTTATAAATAAAAAAAAAAAATGTGCCTTTTGCATATCAAAGCCACGTATAAATGTTGGGAAGTTCCAGGGACGATTTCGATAATTTATGTTTCAACAGAAACGTATCCGCCAACTTTCAGAGCCGTGCATGCCCGCATATCTCGTTCAGCAATTTGTTTCAATAGAGATGTATCTGACATATTGTGCAGCCGAGCATGCTCGCATATCTCGTTGAGCAGCCTCTATCCATTTCTCTCTCTTGATGTGACCTCCATTGGCCTGAACAACAGAAGGAAAAAAGCGGTTATATGGTAAGTTAAACACGTACAATAACTGTTTATTGCCTAGAAAATACGATAACAAACAACTAATTTACTACGAAAAGCAACAGAGAAAAATAAACCTGACTTGAACAATCTGCGATGAAGTTGATGGC
This sequence comes from Nymphaea colorata, assembly GCF_008831285.2. Taxonomy (NCBI): domain Eukaryota; kingdom Viridiplantae; phylum Streptophyta; class Magnoliopsida; order Nymphaeales; family Nymphaeaceae; genus Nymphaea; species Nymphaea colorata. The sequence continues at coordinate 16,343,973 of NC_045143.1, forward strand.
CCAAGCTTTCCAACACAAGCAGTTGTCCTAGGACTAACATATCCCCCTCATCATCAATAGAACAACTGGGCCTGCTCCGGTGTTCCAAGAAAACAGGAAATGCATCTCAACTTCTGAATTAAAGAAAAGAGACCAAGGCAGCAGCTACACGTGAATGATGGGTCCATTTGTTTTGCCTGCTGCAGGTAATCACAAGCAGTAAGCACATTTGCCTGGTCTCTTGGCGAACAAGCAAAGATGTCAGCCTAGGCACATTAATCCTATATCAGCTTGACAAGGAGGAACTTGACTGGCCTTGATTGAGTTGAACATCTCGTGTAGGAACAACAGGATGCTCTTTCTAAGCCTCTCAGGTCCTATTCAGCTAGATCAACTGTAAAAGCTCTCATGTCAAGTTCATATCCTTCTTCGGACATGCAAAATAGTAGCTGTTGCAGACATTCATGTACTTTTTCTCTCTCCGGGTGGGTAGATAAGTTTTCCACAGAGAATGCATGAACTTGATTCTTGATCTCAACCCAACTGCACCCGGGCATCTTTCTAATTCCTCTTTCTGTCATCAGTTTCCTTACATGATCTACATCGTTCCATCGTCCAGCAGAAGCATATGTATTTGATAGCAGGACATAATTCCCTGGATTTTCAGGCTGCAATTCTAGAAGGTGTTCGGATGCATACACTGCCATTTCAACATTCTCATGAATTTTGCTAGAAGCAAGCAGAGCTCCCCAAAGACTTGCAGTAGGTTGTAGTGGCATATGAATGATGAAATCATACACAGTATCAAACTGGCCAGCACGGCTGAGGAGATCGACCATACAAGCATAATGTTTTCCACTGGGAACAACTCCATATCTGGGAATCATATTGTTGAACAGATTCCATCCTTTATCTACAAGTCCACCATGACTGCATGCTGAAAGGACGCCCACAAAAGTTACACCATCAGGACTGACACCTTCTTCCACCATTTGGTCAAAAAGAGCCAAAGCCGCTTCACCTTTTCCATGAATTATTGCTCCCTGTATCATTATATTCCACGAAACCACATCTCTTTGTTCCATCGTCTCAAATACCTTTTCAGCATAGAGCATGCAACCACATTTGACGTACATATCCATAAGGGCATTGGTGACATACGCATCATAGTTTCCAATCCCAGTTCTTGCTATAAAACTGTGAACGGCCTTTCCATGGGATACAACTGCCAGCTGAGCACATGCTGGAAGGATGCTAGCAACTGTAACGGGATTAGGTTTCAATTCACTCAAAAGAAGATGACGAAAATAATTCAGGCCTTCATCATAATATCCGTTTTGTATGTAGCCAGAGATGAGTGTACTCCATGTAACAATGCTTGGTTTTATGCTTGTTTCTTGCATAGCATGAAAGGTATTTACTGCTTCACTAAGGAATCCATTTTTCACAAGGGATGAAATTACTGCATTCCATAATGCTGAATCCTTGGTGGATATTGATTCAAATAGCTTAAGTGAATAAGCAACATTTCCACAGTTACCATACATTTTAATGAAAGAGCAGCTGAGGAATCTACTCATCTGCAGACCATTTCTTATCAGCATACAGTGTATCTGCCTCCCAAGCTCCAAAGAAGTTAACCTGGCGATAAGTGGTAGAATAGCCTTTGTAGTGTCTGGGTCTGGACGTTCGTTTGAGTATTTCATTTCACTTAAAAATCCCAAAGCGTTATAGAAATCAGAAGCCCTGATATAGCCAGAGATAATAGCATTCAATATAGCGATATTAGGCAGCACTCTGCTTTCATGCATTCTATCGAAAAGTTGCACTGCTTCAGAGACAAGTTCATTGTTAGCATAACATGCAATCATGGAAGTCCAAGAATCCAAGTCTTTTCTAATAATGTTATTAAAGATTCGTGTAGCAAATCGAACATCCCCGAACCTTGAATACATTTCTATAAGGTTTGATGACACTGAGCTATCAGTCGTGTATTCATTCCTTAGCAAGAAACCATGGATTTCTTTCACCATCCGGCTGTCTCTCAAGTACTCGATCGTTTGATCCAAAAGAGATCGTATAATGGACCTTGACCTTATGCCAGCATTTTGCAGTTTAAAAATCAGTTGTGCAGCATCTTGAATAGATCGAACATGTGAAACAATGTAAGAACAGGTACTCTGACTGAGTTCTTCTTCACTTACCTGCTGTAAAATATCCACGATCTCTTCCACAAGACGATCATTCCGAGAATAACCTTGTAAAATGGTATTCCAGCAGACAATATCCCTCTCTGGTATTCTATCAAAAACAAGTCGAGCATTGCCCAAGCTTCTACATTTCACATACATACCAACAAGTGCACTTCCCGCAAACCTATCCGATCCAAACCCACTTACGATTGTCAACCCATGAACTTGCTTGCCTTGTCCCAGGTAACCCGAATCTGAGAAAGCAGGCAAAATCGCAGCTAAGCTAGCAGAGGAGGGTTTAACTTTTACGTTTAACATTTCTCTGAAAAGATTCACAGCACAGTCAAACCAGCCACCTTGAGCGTACCCACTGAGCATCGAGCTCCAAGTAAAACCATCTTTAATGGGCATTCCATCAAAAATCTGCCTTGCATCTTCTATTCTTGCACATTTTACGTACATATCTATGAGAGAATTAAGCACAACAATGTCCCAGTCAAACCCAGCTCTGATGATATCTGCATGGATCCTCTGACCTTGAGCTAAACCTCTCATAGTAGCACATGCCTTCAGAACACAAGGATAAAGAAAATTGTCCGCCCTTATTCCTTCCTGAAGCATCCTCACGTAAAATAAATATGCTTCATCAGGCCTACCGCCATTGAAATAAGCATCTATAATTGCTGTCCAAGAAAACAAGTTCCTCAGATGCATTTCATCAAACACCCGGCGAGCACCTTCAAAGTCGCCGCATTTTGCATACAGCAACATGACGTTGTTCTTCAGGACCATGTCTTCTTCGACAGTACCCATGATTACTTGCTCATAGGCTTTAATTCCTTCAGCATAGTTTTTGAGCTTGAGGCACGCTCGTACCAAAGGAAGACACGTCTCCGAGCTCACCTGAGCACCTTCCGTGTTGACGAGCTGATAAAGAACGCGAACGGCTTCTTCTATTTTGCCACGAAAGCATAGAGAATGCAGGCGTTCTGCAAGATGATTGTTTTGCCATGGTACCTGAGAGAAATTCCTCGTCTGGAACTTTGTCAACAACCTCCAAATGCCATGCACGTTCATTTCTGAGGAGGACAAATTCTGCCTTCGTTTAGCCTAAGAGTGTCAATTGAGACAACTTCTGAGTTGCCTAATCGGCTTGGGAGACATTCGATATGTAGATCTGCCAGATGGTTCACGCATGGAAAATAAAGACATGAATCATCAGTGAAGGGCGATAAATCTTTAGAATGGATTGGACGAGAGAACGCCATGCAATTTGGAGCTTGAGAAGAATTCGCGGCAGAAAAAGATGAACCTGTTGAGTCGCGCGACAGGGAGACTTGGGCAGTTCCGACCCCAAGTCGTCAAAGATCTAGAAGGTTGGGACAGGCAAATTGATTTTTGGCGCCAAAATCATCTCTTACGATAGAACATGAAAGTCTATGTCGATCCACTAATAGGTCAGAAACGACCGAAAGCTCTAATTAGATCTGGTTGCAGGTATTCCACGACTATGCCGTCCAGTGGAAAGGTTTCCTGTCAGTAAAAGCCAGATGTTGAATTTTTCATTGGTATTGTTCTTGTGAAGAGCGGTAATTGGAGTTCAGTTGGAGTTCTCTCCTATCCAAGAAGTGAATTGGTCCTGTCAGATTATTAAAAGGAAGAGTTTTATCATCAAATGCAAGCTGGAGATTACCGCTCGTATATGCAAGCTGGAGATTAATTTCTTAACAACACAAAACGCACCTCAGCTGTTAAACTATACGTTGTTCCACTTGAAGGCGGTGTTCTTAACTCAATTCCAATCAAATCCATTAGAGAAATGAACATCATTTTTTAGTCACTGTTACATACTTAAACACCTTCTTTGCAGTAAATACCGTGCTGTTTTCCAATTGATTAGGCCTTATATCGTGCTTATTTATTTTCCTAATGATTTAACAAATTATCTTTGAAATTTCTAAATTTTGTCTCATGCTTATAGATTTAAAATTTCATTACAAAATTCAAATTTTAGGTTCTTCTCATTCAAAACAATTTGATTTTTGAAGCTTTTTTTAGAAAAGGAGAATCTGGAAAATCGATTTTAACATCATAGATTGTGGTTCTTAAATCCAACGCCTAGTCCGGTGAATGACGCGGAAGCTCTAGTTCGCTCGACAGGTTCAGTTTTAGTGACAAAGAATAGGGCCTAACTGGGAACTAATAACAGAGCTTACTGATAATGGTAGTGTACGAGGAATAGCTCAGCTAGCTAATTCTGGGGATCGATGCAAACTGTAGACATATATACAATGCATGAAACGCACGAACTAGACAAGAAAATTAAGTTTGTAAGGCAAAAACAAGCTTGATTTCGTCGGCAGAATTATGATCACATGCAAAGCCACAAGACTAGCGGCATTTACAAATTACTTAACGTGTTGAACGCATACTTGCAGAGGGGCATCCCAATTTAAGTACTAGAGGCTCCCAGTATCATCGAGATGTCCTTATGCATAACACAAGAACATGCATATCCACAAAGTGGGTAAACATATTGGTTTCTATCAAACAACTCGAAGGATTATCACTCTGAAGCCGCACAAAAACCTGCATTTACAATTTATTTCACACATGGAAAACTTGAAACCAAAAACTGAAAACCCCCACGTTTTCAATTGGACAAGAGATTGAAAAACTCTAGACCTTGTGGAGTATGGACTGCCACCGATCAAACTTTGACATATCAACTGATACTGATGAGCACTTGGTCTGCTAGCTCGACCATTTTCTGATTTAAAAATCAACATCCTCCATGATTGGTGACGAAGCAAAAACCAGAGGACTTGATGATAGACGAGACAGTATACTAGCTCAATTTTCTTTTTTCCAAAATCCATTTCCTGATCTTGCTCAAGTACTCTGTGTCAACCCATACATACGTCTTCTGAAGTATAACACAAGTTTTATCCACACATCTATCAATATCAGTTTCATACTTCTCGTATAATGCAGGAATTGTGAGCACGATGACCAGGCCTGCAACAAAAGCATTTTGATAACTCTTAAGAGGTTTCTATATAAGATACTTGTGCTCACAAAACACAAAACATGAGGCTATACTTTGACATACATATCTTCCCTGTATGTATGCATACGTCTGTGTGTGTGAGAGTGTGTCTCTGAGACAGAGAAAGAGATCCAAATACAGGACCGTCACCCCCTTGTGTTGGACTGTGGCTAGCTTTGTCTTGCTACAGTTATAAGGTATGATAGATCTCACCCTCAAACTTTTCAAAACCAAGTTAATGACTCAAGGAATACATTGGCAAAAGGGAAAGCTGCACCAAAATCATTAGAACTCAATGCAAATCTTGCAATTATCATGAATTTCATGTTTCTGAACTTATCAATTACACAAACTAGAAATGCAAAATATAAATGGACTCACAATTAGAACTCAAATATCATATTTTTCTGCTCAAATTGATGATCTTAAATAGCTAAATAATTCCTTGGGAACCAAAAGAAGAAAAAGAGAGAGAGAGAGAAAGGAACAAACATGAACCACTCTTACAATCAAGGCTGAAAAGAACAACTCCAAATCTAAGCTTGAAGACTTACTGGTATAACCTAGTGTCAGGAAGTCAGTCAATCCGCCAACTATTGATATAATCCATAAACATGCAGCAACCTTGAGAAAGAGCTTAGAGTCCCTTCCTAGGGCAATATCCTGAGAAACGGAGAGGAAAGAATTTATCTGACAATGCAGAAAGACTTTTGTCTGTTCTGCCATTTCTTCTGTCACATGCATGTCTGGCAATGGTGGAGGTGGTCTGCATAAGTAAACAAGTAACAGAATGTCGCAAGTCACTCTTTAAATCTTGGCAAGGAATATACTGTTGTTACATGACAGGGAAAAACAGACACACAAGCGAAGAACAAGATGGGAGTTATCACATTAATATTAACCCCCAATAAGAAAAAGTCTATTCCATGAGAGCTTCAAACATATAATTCAGGCAGACAAAAGCAGGGATAAAATGACTTGTTCAAGAGAGGATCTACCGCACTCTCACTTCTTTTAACCTAATCCGGGAAGGTTCTGTTTCCTTGTTGTCTCATATATAATTTAAGAAAATGATATAATACACATCCCAACAAAAAAAATATCCAAACGACATGTTTAACTAATGACCTGTCACTGTGAAAAGTCGGATCATAAGAAAATGGTACAAGGACGAATTCAGATGATAGTTAGAGAGAAAAGAATGGAAGATAACATCAAGAAGATGCCAATGAAGGATCTAAAACTATGGAGATGAGATGACAGCAAAACATGATCACCAGAACAAGCAGACGATAGACCATTCCTGATGCAGCAGTACACCAAATTAGTTTTCTTAGGCAAATGCAACAAGCCTGCAGGATTTTTATTGTGAATGACTAATACACACAATTTGGATCCAACACATTGTGTGTGACAATGCAAAGCAATTTCAATCCAATACCTTGACATCAATTGATTGTGACCTAAAAAAAAAGACATTTTTAACCTAGTAAACACCAACTATAGGAAGTCCATTGTCATCCACAAGGGTAGCAGCCTAAGGCAACTTTCCCTTGCCATCTTGCTTCATCAATCACAGTGTGACTCAGGTCTTGTTGCCTTTTGAGAAAATAACAGTTTTGCTCGCTGTTAATCAGCAAATATCAATCTCTACTATTTGTATAATCACAAATTTGCACGTGAAAGAAGGAAAGCTTATTTAAAGGGTCAATTAACTCTAGGCATATTCATTCAAATTCTACAAGCTATTAGCTATTCAATGTCGGCCAACAGTCCAATGCCCAGACGTTCTGTTGTTCCTTCTGCATATGCTTTGACAAATACATTCCTGAGTAACGATCTTGTCCTCCACATGAGCAGGTAAACTGGCAGACAATAACCTCAGAAAGGAAGTAAATTTAGGATGAGACACAATAAGCACGTCATTGCAGGAAGCAATGCTGGATATTATCCATGTCATGTCACTTCGCATCGCCTCTGTTCATAAAAAAAGCCAACAATTCTCAAGCTAAAAGCCTAAAACTTGATGGTCCAATTTACAAGGACCAGAGATCAATGGAAAAGCAGAGACTTAAATTACCAGACTCATCTACTCATTGGAGAAGGATCTATAATCAATTTTCAAAGGATATAAACAACAATCATCCACCACAGTGGTACTACGTCTATTAAGGGGGAGCGTCACCCCAAACACCTTGATGGTACATTGGTACTCAGTAAAGAATTTTTGAGCAACTTATAGCCAATCGCTGACTCATCATAAGCGGAAAATAAACTCAAAAATCAAATTGAAACCGTCTTCTATACACCGTTGACATTCTTAAAACTGTTCTCCTGGTTAGGCATGGTGATCGGGACACATCCTCGATTCAGAAAACCATGCAACTGCTCCAAATTCATCGAAATGAACTTCACATCGAAAAACCACCGATCTTCACCTGTAAAATCTATCTATAAACCACCGCAAGGCAAATTCAAACCCTGAAGCAGCCATTTAGGCATTACCAAGTAAAAAGAAATAAAAAGCGAGGCCATCAAAAACTGATACCTTATAATTCAAAGATCAAAACTCCAAAAGGAATCTACTAGAGGCAAATCAGATCAAAAGAAATAAATGGCTCGCCTGTTAAGGATAGCTGCCGCTTTTGCCCAAAGGAAAAGAATGGTAAGGAGCAGCAGCAGAACATTGGCGACGAGAGACAACAAAGTATAGCCAGATTTCTCGAACACAATCCACGCAGCCGCAGTCACGGCCAGAATCCCAACTGCCACGTTCTTCTTCCTCCATAGCACCACATCTGCCACTGCTTATTTATAGAGAAAACTAGCAAAATGAGCCATCCATCCAAATTTCAATGAAGGAACTAATTCCCAAAAAAAATATAAAGAAAAAAAACGAGTGATCCCACGTCCTAAGATCTACCAACCGGAGGAAAAATCAAGGAAAAAAAAAACTCATTCTTCACCCACCTATTCCACCACCAAGAATCTCATGAAGACTCCTTTGTCTGTTGAATAATCGAGCAGGTGGAGAAGCCATGAAATATACGACCGTTCCGATCAGAATTTTGAGAGGGAAAACTTGTGTTGGTGTTGCGGAAATGGGATTCCCACTATAGATCGTACTCTGGCAGATAAAGAATCCAGCCTAAAAGAGAAAGACCATCAATACTTTTCACGCCCACCGACCGACCAAAACGTTGATTACTTTCCCGGCCCTTCTTTTTTCCATTTCTTCTTTTATCCTTTTCTGCATTTTCCTGACACAAGGGAGCCAAAATATTTTTCGCATAAATGGAAGAACGTGGGTGCATGACCTCACAGTTACAGAGCAAGCGCCAACTTCTTCCGAGCACCCTCGGGTGAGGTATTGTCAGCTTCCTCCTCATCGATCACAAAAAATGCTAACACGACGCGATTCCTATTCCAGCCCAACCCCAACGTACGTATACTACGTAAGGCTTTTAAACATAAATCACTACGCCAGATTTAAAATTGATGCATTTCATGTGGATCTAATGTAGTATGCTTTTGTTTATGTGGTAAAAAAATTCGTGGCAAAATTTATGTATTATCAAGTTAGAGATCTTAGATCAGACTTAAGATTCATACTTAAGATCATTATTTTATACGAGCTCATATTTGAACAACGAATCTGATATGGATATGATATGGCATGCTTTTTCTGGCATGATCAAAGATCTATGGTAAAATCTGTAGTTCATCAAATTAAGAATCTTTTGTCTGACCTAAGATTCATACTTAAGATCCACATTTTACATCTTTAAATTGATAAAAGGTCGGATTTAAAATCAGAAGAAAAAGAGTCTGACCTTAAATCCATGGTTTTCAAATCCTAAGGATCACAAATCTGATGTTATTGAACATCCCTTCACTTCTTTGTATTGAGAAACAGATAGATTTAAGATTAGAGGGGTGAGGTTTAGATCTTAAATCTATGGTTTTCAAATCCTAAAAATTTTGGATATGAAACAATCAAACGGACTCTTAAAGTCTTAAAGTCTCACAAGGATCTGAATTCGACTAGATGTCAGTGATGAAGTTGTTACTTCACTCTCAGACTCCAACTCAAAAGATCACATTCGAGTTCGAATCCAACTCCAAATACAATTAGATTATAACCCAAATAGGCCAAACCCGGAAACGAACCAAATCCTAGCCATTACATCCTCGTTAACGGAGCAGACTCGAACAAAATTGGGCAGTCGAAGCCTATAGATTCGACCAACCGCAGGCAGTTAAAACATAGGTTTTCTGAAGAAAGATCTACTTTAGATTCGGGTGAGGATATAATTGCATCTGTGTAAGAACAATCGCAATATCTGGTCGGTCTTAAAAAAGTGCACATTGACCACACTTGCTATATGTTTTTCCCATTGAATGCAGTTCGTAATTAGTTCTTAACTGGCTTGGACTTAGTCTTCTTCTAAGAATTTCCAAACCATGCCCGTTTCAGTTGTTAATAAAGTCTTATAAGGTCCACTCCCATAGGTTACCCTTTTTTGTAGACAGCCTCTTATAAGTTGAAAAGGAAGGTCAGTATCTACTGCCGTGCACTTGCTCGGGGTTTAGATTTTAGGAAACCAAAGCCAGTGAACCCTCCCATGCGTACATCTTTAGTGAAGTCATTTAGTTGTTAAAAGAATTATCCAAATCTAACTTCAATCAATTAAGAGGAGGGAAAAAAAAAAAAAACTGGAGGTTTGGTGGCAGGACAACAAAGCCAAATTCTGACATTATAGCGAAAGATTAACACTAAGTTCATGTTAGAAAACACGCTCGACTTATAAAATCTGGCGCTCCATTTCGCAAAAAATTCACAAGCTCGTATGCAGCCGGGTCTTGTGTTTGCTTTTCGTGCATTCGAGCGCAAGAAACATAATCCAACGAATCGGTGATCATGAATTACAATCACAGGTTACTCAGTCAATAAATGTACAAATCAAAACGATTCGAGTGCTTGTTCTTTTTATGTTTCTCTGTTTGGAAACGACCTACAATCTTAAACTGTAAATCTAAGAGATGGATACCTAATCAGCATCCATGCAGAACTCCAACCTGGTCACAGCCTAAGGGAGACCTGCTGCTGCGTGACAACGTCCAGAACTAATACTATTGTCAACTAGAGTACAAAATCCAATGACCGTCAACGGTAAGTGAAGATAGTTAAATAATCGCACTTCTTGTTGCTCAGGATTTTAATTATCCCGAAGTGGTTACCAGTGGTGCTTCTAATAGGTGGATCCGTCACCTTATGGATGAAGTTTGTAGTACGCCAACTTTAAGACAAAAAATTTTGGTACTCCGAGGGGGTCTCTATGGCTTCCAGTGCAGCGAAGTTTTTTATCTCATCAGGCCTCACCGGCTGGTGGATTTAGTGGTGCTCAGGATTTTGGGGTTGTAAAGTCTCGGCCTCTTCAATTTGGTTTTTCTACTTATCTGGATGGGGGAGATTACTCACCTTCGATAGGCTGCAGCATATCCCTTGCAAATTAATGCTGTGCATGCTTATCTAAGGAAGAATCTGTTGACCATTTGTTCGTCCGTTGCGTTGTCGCATCTAAGAAAGTTCGGGCCTTCCTTATGGAGAGGTTTCAGGCAAAGATACCAATGAGGAGCGGATTCAAAGAATTAATGATTAAATGTTTCAGAGGGGGATGGATTCCTACAGTGTGGAAGGCAGTTCATTAGTTGTGGGTCACCTTTGGAAGCACAGGAACAAAATTCTCCATGCACCTGAAAGGACTTCAAACATTGCTCTTCGCTGATCCATTTGGGAAGATCTCATGATGGGAAGATCAGGACCATCAAATCCCTTCTTTTGCCAGTGTGACCATCCAGATTGCTCTCCTTAAGAGGGAAAATGGTAAAAGACTTTCTCTATCTATAACAGATTAACAGAGATGGGACTCCTGTGACTTTTCATTCAGGTGTAAGAGCGGTATACTCCAAACAAGCTTAAGGTGCATTCTCTTGGATGATGTGATGAACTGGTGGTGAAGCCTCGTCATTCACTTGGTGATTGGCGCTCTGCCATGGAGATCGAACGCACGCAAGAGACCCTTTAAACACCACTGAATGGGAGACCCATTGTTTACTTGATCGTTGTCACCCAGATTACCAGGTTTGCTTCTTTGCTCCTTAAGCCTTGCCATAGGGCTTCGGTGAGGTCTTGGGATACCCTGCTCTGAGGTAGAGTTACTCTTCTCAGTTTTTGCATATTTTTCGCATTCAAATCTTTTGGCAATAAAGTTTTTGGAGCTAGACCCACAGGGCTGCAGAGGAAGATAGGCCAATATTCAACCAGAGCTTCCTTATATTTTTTTCCCAGCAAGTGAAAGCTAAACTCGAATGGCTAAACCAGTAACATGGATCAACCAGAAAATTCTGAAAAGATTGAGATGCAATGCCTATTCATGATCAGTTAGTTCCACGCAACGAGGAAAGGAAAAGCATTTCTCCAACGCTTGAAAGAGATCCACAGCTTCTTCAGTTCTCAAAACTAATGTACATAAAGATGGGCCTCTGAAACGCAGACAAGGAATTCGATAGGCAAACAAAGCCAAGTAAGGCAGTTATACAAAAGATAGAGCATTTCCATAAGCAGTTACTTTCAGTGGTTAGAGTTTCGAATTTCGATGCTCATCATCCACATTAAGATCATCAAGCCTTAGGACTACTTTCATGTGTCCGGATTTCATTTTACTAAATTGGGAAATCAGTCGCGTAGGGAAAATTTTAGTAAGTTTGCACTTTAACGTTAGAAGCAATAAAAATGAGAAGATAATTGGCAAAGAAATAATTGGATACAACAGCCACAATCTAGCACCAGAATTTATCAAGAAAGCTTGAACATAAGCAAAACATTGTCAAGGCTGTAAATGTAGAAGGCAAAACTGGACGAAGATGAACTAATCTAAATTCAAAGAAAACTCGGTAAAGATCAGCTTGTAGAAAGATGGGGTCATACGTTAGAGCATGCGTTTATGTACACCCAATATTTATTCATAATTTTTGGGGCAGTTGCAAATCCAGTTAACGATGAGATATGGTTGTTGTTGCATAATTTTAACCCACGGTACACAAACAAATCCGTATAGAAATTTGAAGTTTTAAGAATTAAAAAGCTAGAACTAAACTTGATAAGATTCAAGATCCACAAAAAGTATGGGAAGGATTGGAGCATAGAGCACATAAAGAAATATATCTGACATGTCAAATCTAAACAATACACATAAATAGGATTAGGGCACACAATTCTAGACATGCATTTTCTTTTCTTTGTACCTAAAAGCAGCCCCTTCCTTTCCTCTCTTTACCACCTCGGAAAATTATTACCTAAGCTCTATCTGCCATTGGGTTCTTGCTCTTCGACCGTTTTTTGCAGTCTTTGCCGCCAGTCTCCACTCTTCCACAGTTTTCATGGCTACCGTTGCATCGAGGAGATGTCATACATGGACGTGTCCAATGTTTCCTCTTTTTGCCCATTTTCCATTCTCACATCTAAGTAATTTAGGATTTATTATTTCATTTTACTTTTTTCATCGAAAGCACTAGTCTGCCAGTATAGAACTTCTTTAACAATAGGTTCATTAATTTATTTTTCCTTTATATGTGCATTAAATTAAAAGTTCAATTAATGCTTTTTATGTATTTTTTCTTCTTATTGTCATATGATGAAAGGTGATATGGTATTTGTTGTGATTGTCCTACATCGCTGTTAGCAGGCATTGTAACTTCCAAGGCACCAAATGCAAATTACACTCAAATCAAACACCTACAAGGTGATTTGCTCGAAGATTGACTCAAGATATTGATAATAAGAAGAAAAAAAAACAAAAAATGAACCACACCTGAATTAATTAAATGCACATATGAAGGAAATAATCAATCAATTAGCCTACTGCTAAGCAGTTGTACCTTAACAGATGGAAAAACTAAAGAAAAAAATACATCAACGATAAAACCCATTTCTTACTCACATATGAGAGGAAATGCATGGGCAAGAAAATCTCAATTTAAATGTGCCCCCATGACCTCTCCTCAGTCCTCAACCCTCAGTTCAGCGCCAACCCCCATCATGCGTGAAAGAAATAAGAAAAGGAAGAGAATGACACAAAAAAATGTGCGAACTGACAAACAGCAAGAGCCAGCAGTAGAGAGAGCTCAGACCAAATTTCTCTCCATAAGAAATGAAGAAGAAAGGGGCTGCTCCTACATAGAAATAAGAAAGAGATGCATGCCTAAGCCTGTGTGCCATAGGGCTTATCTACAAATCTTGAAAACAGTCTTCCCATGTACGTAGAAACTCTGCCTTCCAAATACATACACACTTCATGCGGATATTGGAACTTCTTAAGTTTATTTTTAACTTTTTTGAATCTTAAATCCAACTCCAAATTTCTACACAAAGTTTTAATCTCTTTGGGTGTGGCATGCTCGATCTGAATACAAATGATGCAATAAAATCCACATCTCGTCCTTCTTAACTGGGTTTAAGATAAAATTTTGAATTCTTTTTCCTTCACAAACACCAAAATATGAATTAGGCATGTATAGAGAACGTACAATGCTTTGTATGTAATGCACAAATGCATAATCTATCGTATAATATTATGTTTCTTTGCTACCCTTATCACACTGACACTTGCCAAAAAAACGAGTTGTCACTAGGTAGTTTGCGTGTTGGCCTGCTGGCTCTCAAAGTTAACCTGAGCAACTTAAACAATCGTATGACTCAACATGTGTTATGTGCACTTCAAAAAGCGGTTTCTACTGTCATTATACTGTTTTTATTTATATGTTTCTTATTCATCATGTGCTGCTCAAGTATTATAAATATTTAATGTGCTCTCATAACTGAAGGGCCACAGATACACGTATGGTTTGCGCCCGTGCCCATGTGTGGCGTTCGTACTGGTAACTATGTGACTTAGTATATCACAACATACATAATTTTAAAAAAAAATGAGAAAGAGAAAATATGTTCATATTCATGCCCATCCGCTACTTCACTAAATAAGGAAACGGCAATAGTGCACATGGTATCCAAAATTTAATATAAGATTTTCAAACCCATAACAAGGAAAAAATTTCTGTTCAAACAGAACAAACTTCTCCGAAGGATGACTCTTCACTCTAACGAACCTCAACTGCAAAAAAGATATATACATAACAAGGTCCATTAGGGCACTCCATTATCCGAAACAACTAAACAATTGTAGTACAGAAGAATCAAATAGGCAAAATAAACAGAATTAGAGACCAGCAAATTTTTCAAACAGACACAGGAAAAAAATATAAATGCAGGAAACAAGCTAGCAAGAGAAAAGAACGCCACCATACCTTAGATGTTGCTTGGGTACATGAAAACTCTAACCTTGTTTCCCTGCAAACAACGCCGAGAAAAATCAAACCCAAGCAACTAAAAACAAATGTAGTCGAAAGAACGACAGGATAAACGAGAAAAAGGAAGGAAAGTGAAATTCCAGGGGAAAAAAAAAAAGAAGAAACGCCAACATTAATTCTAAGGAATGAACTAAGTGCAAGATAATAAGGAAGAGTAACACGTACCATTGATCGAGGGGGCAAGTTCGTCTTGAACTTGGCGCGAACGATGCCGCTGTTCCCGTGAGGTCGGGTGACCTTCCCCCAGATGCACCGGTAGTGCGACCCGTTCTTCTTCACCTTGGCCTTGTAGATGTACGCCAGCCTCTTCCCGCAGTACCAGGCGACATCCTCTTTCGTGTTCACTCCTTCAACTTGGATCAACGAGGTGTTCTCGTACTGGTTCGACTTCGATCTACTCAATCAGAACAAAACCCAATAACAAAATTTTCTCAACAACATGAATTACCAAATAGGAAGCCAAAAGGAATCTCCAAATCCAAATGAAAACCACGAAACCAAATTACTCACTAGATCAACCAAAGGCTAGCAAGAAAAATGGGGGGGAAAAACCAATGCTGAAGTCAGATAACTTGGAAAAAAAAGAAGATTTTTACACTTTCCATATGAAAGAGAATACCTCTTGTACCCGAGGACAGTCCCCCTCACGTACAATCTGCAAGTCAATGAGGAACATAGATTCAAGAACAAGACCTACACAATGAACTAGCAGCAAGAATAAACTCTAGAAAAGGAAAGTCCCACCTGACTCGTTCGCCTTGCCGACCCTTCACCATCTTCGGTGGAGAGATGGACGCCGCAGACGACAGACGCGGAGGAGAAGAAGAACTCAAACCCTAGAGAACGGGCGCTACTTAATCCCGCCTTTTTACACACGGTTTTTGCTTGCCCGATGAATTGGAAGAGTTTGCGAGGATGCCACTATTGGGCCTTGAAAAACGAACCACTATCGGGACCCGGTTTAAAAGTAGGTTTAGTGGATCTGGAGAATCTGTATCAGGATCGTATCTGATCCGAACGACGTTCTTTTCTTGAACTGGAACAACAAATAAACAGGAGGAGTGTCTATGTTCGACCCGGATCAAAGTCAATGAGGGCCCGCTTCGGTGAGAAAGGTGGAATTCAAAATAAGAGGCCTGATCCGATCCATCAGGTCCAAGATTCATAGGGACAAGTATGGTGTATAGAATTTTGTGAATGCACGAAGAGTGAGCTCCAGTTTGGATTCAGAAATTTCCAATACAGCAAGCTTGAATAATTTAATACTGGCAGAGAATTGAAACATATGGAATTTGAGACCATCTTTTGAGAATAGGACAATACAAATGCGTTTTATTATGCTAAGATGACATTGACAAATGAAAATCACATAAAGATGTTAATTTTTTTCTCAAGTAACAGAAGTGACATGATCCACAATCCAAACATTGTGCATGTTATTTAAGTGAACCATGATCACGACGGATGTCACCGTTAATCTAATCTCTTTAGTCTTGTTAGATTGTTTAAGTGGGTCCTATCAAGTTCACAAGTGTCGAATTTAATATGATCAGAATATGGAAATTGTTTGGACTCATACATATATGAATAAGTGAGATGAGAAATGCATTGTTATTCTTTCAGTCTGGGTTCATACCATATTTTTTTATTTTCCCGTTAATTCGCAGCCATCTTGCGTAACCATGGATAATGATGATGGAAATAAAAATGAAAACAAACAAACCAGTGAAGATATGGATGAACGTATTGGCAAACAAAAGGAGCCATAGTAGTTGCATGCAGAATTCTAGTAAGGAAAAGAAGTCGAGGAATATTGCATGGTGCAAGTTGTACAAATATCAAGTGACCTAATCTGAAGTTCATACATAAATAATTGAACAGCTTTTTATTTTCTGTTGGCCCGTCCGAATAATTTCTTTACATATAGCTAGAGTAATGCATAAGTGTAGTGTGGATTGGTGGGTTGGTGAAAGTTTAGTCACCAGTTCAATTCTCATTGGCACCATTCTCCTACATTGTAACTAGAAATTAGAGTATTCGGAGTACATCTCCCTCTACAAAATGTATAGTAGTTTTATAAAAAGAAAAGTGTCACAAACAGTTCCATTTTTGATATTTAAAAAATGCCCAACTCTGTTAGGACCATGCTTAATAAGGAAGGAGGCTTTGTGTTTGGGTGAATGCATCCTAAGTTGGTTATGTATGCCGTAATGGTGTAAGAAAATTTCATGTGTTAGTATGGTTAATGACAAAAACACTCGTAATTAATAAAAAAAAAAAAGAAAACTTTTTGTAAAGAAAAAAAATGAAACAAAACTCAAAAAAACATTTTTCAATAATAAAAAAAAATTAACTTTTTTAGCATACGTGTGTTGCGTGCACTCAGGCGGCGAAGGCAGCTCGGCCGACCGTGTGATTCCGGCGTCGGTTCGAACTTGTGTTCAGCCTGCAAAAACAACCACGCCGCGTCTATCTACTTAGGCGCGAAGGAAACCAAGGTGTGGGGCCCATCAACCAGAAGTTAGGTCAACAACCAATCAAAATAAAAAGACGGGAACGCTGCTTTTCATTTCAAACGGATTGTCAAATTTTTACCAAAACTGATATTAAATCTTGGAGTAATTTTCCAGTACAAATCTCAGGAATGAGCTATGAGTTCATGTTGTAATGACATTGTAAATATACAAAAAGAACAGACTTAATTTTAAGGGTGCTTTGTCAGTTTATGTTCCCAAGCCTGAGAGTAAGGCGAACATTTAATCGGATTTTGTGAAGGCGAACATTTAATCGGATTTTGTGAAGGCGAACAGGGATGCGACAAATCTTGAATTTAGTTCTTTTAACTAAAAGGAGACCCAGGAGCACGAAGGTGTCCAAGGGCAGTTTCGCCATCAACGTCTTCTGTAACTGTCGTTCTCAACCGCAAGTATGGGAGCAAAACTTTGCTCCAGTTTCCTTTGAGCAAAACTTTGCTCCAGTTTCCTTTGAGCAAAACTTTGCTCCAGTTTCCTTTGAGCCGTCCATTGATTCGCCTTCCCACCATCGCCAAGGCTCTAAGTAGACTGAAAAGTGAAAGCCCAGGACATGCGACACGGTAACATAGAAGAACCAACTAGATACGGTGGTGGTGATTTTGACTTGTACAAGGGCCGCATAGCTGGCAACGGCACATGCATTCTCCAACTATAGATACAGAGCGCAAGCTCTCAAGATCGTCCCAGTAAGACGTCGACCCTCTCTCTCTCTCTCTCTCTCTCTCATGGAAGCAATGGAGCAGCCACTTCTCTCGGGTACCAATTTGCCTCATCTACTCCTCGACGTTCTCTCAATTTTGTTATTGAGATATCCTGTGCCTAAAAATTCACACACTTTCTCTCTCTCTCTTTCTCTAGGTGAATCAAGTGAGACGAACAAGAAGAAGAGTTGGGGAGTATACCAATCAATTGGGAGAGTCAACTCATTGCTCCAGAGGGCTAACTTTGTAGGTACAGACGTTAGCATCGAAGAGATCCGATCGGCTGCCCATAACGACCCTTGCACACCCATTAGTCCTCCTTTGCTTCCTTACCCTAAGCCGGATGTCGTCGTCGCAGGTAGACGGTTAATGCCTTACCTCCTTTCTTTTTCGTGGAAATTATGATCTGGGGGACTCGGTTTTGCTGTGTACTGATGTAGCGTGTCAGGCATTTGTGGTTATGGCTTCTGTTTCATTCAATGGAAATTTGATAATTGACGTGACGAGTGAAGATCCGTCTTTGGTTGAATTGTTTGTTATAGAGCAACCAGCTGGTGTTGGTGCGACCGCAGGAGATCCCGTTGGTAGTAGTGTTCCACCTGTGATTGGAAGGTGAGAGGCAATTTTGAGATCAACTTAACTAATATTTGTGATGGTATCCCGAAATTCTCATTGTTCTTTGACCTTATGTTGCCATTGGAATTAGTTTGTTTGCTGCGTTGCTCATTGTACTTTAACCTTAATTTTGCGCTTGTCTTTGACCTTGCGTTACCATTGGAATTAGTTTGCTGAGTTTCTCATTGTTCTTTAACTCCAATTTGTAATCATGTGGAATATTTTAGAGGAGACTAGAAGTTGGTTTTCGAAAAATCACCTGTTTCAAAATCCAATATTAAAAATGACATGGGCGCCTTACAGTATTACAAATTTGTGTTTATGTGAATTTGGTTAGATGGTAACAGAAAAGATGAATAGACGTGCATCTTGGCCAAAAGTATGGAATCTTAATCCGGTTGGATGCAGTCTGTCCTTGTGGTCACCAAGGGTTCACCGTTTGTGATTTTTTTTTTCTTGAGTGACGTAGTAGAGTGGAAGTTGCTGGATTTGAAGGGTCTCTGTGAAGACCAAATTTTTGCAGATTCTTTATATTCTCTTGTTGTATTACGTGGTTTCATTATCTGTCTTCATATCTTTCTTGTTTATTACTATTCATTTTTCTTTTAATGATATGCTCATGCTTTTTCTTTGATATAATGATGTTCTTTTTGTTAATCCCTTCATGTCAACCAACTGTATCTCCTAAAGGCAAGCCCTGGATGAGCTGGACATCAGGGAGCTGTTGATTGATCATGTGGGGCATAGGTGTTGTTGGGGAAGTCTTCCTGCTCGGAGGTGGAAAATAGTTAGGGTGGAAGATTGCAATGTTTATGTTGGAACATTAGAAACATTTATTGAAGAGAGAGAAGCTATTCGGAGGACTGCACCATATGCTGGTAGTAAGATTGATGGAAAGGAAAATGGGCCTGAACTAGGATTGTGGGAACTAGATCTCAGGCATCTATTCCCAGCTTTATTCATCCCACATGTTCGGTCAGAAGCCAAAATTCCACATTCTGAAGTAATGGAAAAATGCTCAGGTGAGGATGCTTTCTTTACCTAATTGAGGTATTGCACTGTTCATTCATATCTGTTGCTACCCTGTCCATGGTTCCTTTGATGTCATTGTATAGCATTTTGCTGTGATTATTTGTTGGTTAATATATTAAAACTTGACATCCACATCTCGCCAGATACAATGTATTTAACGAACTTAAACTCTGGTTAATAGAAAAACATATCATCACTATGATGAATAACTAGGACGATTTGAGTGATATTTTTCACAAGCAATTGCATATTTGCATGGTCATACTTTGATTTTAGGACAATGTATTGTTTTATTTTGGTCCCCTAGCTTTTACTCCTCCTGGTTATTGAGTTGATTCCTTTTGCATGTTTAAGCATCAATAAGTTTAGCTTGTGAGCACTGAAACATTTACTTGAACGGGCAATTGCAGGATGTTCAGGCCGTGGAGAGATTGCTTGTCCCACATGCAATGTAGGCCAAGAACCTGGTTTTTACAAGGAAAACCAGATGATATCATGTTCAGTTTGTCATGGAAGGGGTTTGATTGCTCATAGTGATGGATCAGACACACTGTGTGTACCTTCTCTTTGGAATGCTTACTCTAATTATATGGAACCACTTGTTGTTCTCAGCCATGTTATTTTCCTTATCCTCCATTTGTAACAGGTGTTCAAATTGTGCTGGAAAAGGTAAGCTTCGATGTGCTGCATGTGGATCTCATGGATTGATCAAATGTCAGATGTGCAGTGGAGAAGGCTCTCTGCTTACATCCAGTATAGCACTGGTTACATGGTGAGTATGCTTATCTTTAACTTTCTAGTATGGTCTCCAGGCTTTTGTAGTTCACTCACCTATCTGTGTTCGAGGTTTCAAGTCAATGCCAGGATTTGTTTTCTTACTGTGACGTGACGTTATGCTCTCTTGCTTAAACCCAAGTTCGATTCCATTGTAGTTCCGTAGACCTACATTTTTCTATGCGATGACACAACTGCAAATTGTTCTACTTGCAAGACATCTATTTGGTCCAAGAGATTTCATCCTTGGTGGTATGGTACTCATCTTTAAGGACAATGACTTCAGAATTCATGCAAAGCAACTTCCTTCCCAGTCATCTGCATTCATTGTTCTTGTGATCTTGTGAAATGTGTTCCACTTCCGCTGCATTTACTTGAGTAGCTTTACACCAGCATGGGTATCATATGCAAGAAATTCATCTATAAGCAATCAACTTCATGGCAATTGTTGTGACATCCTGGTTCTTTGTGAAGGAGAACACTTGTGACTAGGAAAGTTAGTGCTAGCCGTGGTGCTGCTTCAGTTCCTGATGAGGTGTTTCACAGAGCTAAAGGTGCACAGTTGTGCAATACACAGGCATACCATTGCACTCCTGCTTTTTTTGCCGACTCTTTTCTCCTTAATAAGTTCTCTTCTGAGGTGATCGCAGATAGGTCTCCAGTTCCACCAACTGCAAGAGTTGTAGGCGAAAGACACATTATCAGCGTTGTCCCTGTTACTCGCGTTGTTATGTCACATAGGGACAGATCCTTCACCTTTTATATTATAGGGCTCAGCAATGAAGTGTACATCAAGGATTATCCTTCACGGTGCTGCTGGGGGCTTTGTCCATGCTTGAATTGGTTAAGCTTCTCTTAATTTTCACGTTACTGAACCAGCAGGGCAACTCTTTCAATACTTTGAGCTTGTATATTGATGTCTTTGTGCCAGTGATGTTCTTCAACATTCAGATTTCTGTTATATGCGTTGTGAAATAACTCAGTGTATTCTGATAAACTGCTTATGTGAGATGCATTTCACTCAAATCACTCAAACACTATTGTGGTTTGGTCTACTTTGTTCTGCATGTGGAGAGGATCCTAATGAGGAGTCATATGTCGGTGTTTGCTGAATCATTTTGTTTAATGTTGAAGCTAACAGGAGTGTGTTGAGATCATTCTGTGATATAGAAATATAATAATATATGCAAATAAACTTACATGCACATGCAAATTGATGCATTAACTTCCAGGAACTTCCATTCATGAAAACCATGTTCACATAATGGTGTTAGGCTCTTTTTGGCTGAAAACATCTTCTATTCGTCAAACAGATCTGCTAACAGAAATATGCATAAAAGCATCACCTTCTTGCATTTAGCAAAAAATCCTCGACGACTGTGCCACAGTGACACTTGAGTTTTACATTGACCAAATTACTATGTCATTGAGTCTATTATTCCAATGATCTGTATTGCATAGCTAGACTTGCATGTCAGGTTGTCAACCTAAGATCATGCTTAACCCCGATAAATCTTATGAAAGAGATGCATTGGTTAAGTACAAGATATGCATCGGAAAACAGGAAGTACTCTGCATCTGAGCACACCAATATGTTGTTTTCTTCAGTCTCTGTAAAGAATCAGTTTGGACCAGCTCAGTAATGCTGGATCTAATTGGGCACTGTTTTTCATATGAGATATATGGTTAATTGATGACTTTTTACATGTCCTAATTATAATCTGCCATTTACAGAATACAAATAAAAATCTCCTATGAGCTTCTTAAATAACCAGATCGACCCCATCAGTAGAAGGTTGAACTTTATTTGATGCATTGATCTTCCACTTGCTTTTCAAGTTCTAGTTTCACCTGCCAAAAATATAAGCTCAATATGAGACTGCTATATTGTTTTTGTTTATTTTGTACTTAGTTTGCATATGATCTTACTCTACGTCTGCTCCAGATATAGGCGTTTAGTACTAGCAGGATTGACCACTTTGTGGAGAGCAATTATTTTTGGCGACCTACGTTTCTGCCCAAGATGGAAAGTAGTATAGCCCTATCGTTCATTATTGTGCACGACGTCAGATAGCCCCTTCTTAAATCTGAAAGATGGAACAAGAGGTCCTTGGATTCGAGGACCAAAGGACCGACCTCCGGCTCACCTTAAAGTTGGCCCAATTGTTAGAGAAACTGTGGAACTAAGATGAGTACGTATTTTAGTTTTTAAGGGTGCAGAACTAAGATGCCTTTTTTAATGTCATTTGATTTGGAGTGTAAGTGAGAATACAAATGAGTGGTATGATATGGTTCCCCTTAGATGGCCAACAAAGACCCCTTTCAGCTGGACAGGGAAATAATGGACTTGAAACCTTCAGGAGGTGTTTTGACTACAGATTTTGGATTCATGGATCTGAGAGGGCATTCTTTTCTCAACGTGACAAAAGATGTACAGGAAACTCAATGGTTCATCACACTAAGGATCCTAGGTCAGACCTAAGATCAACAGTTGATATTCTCGTTTAACTTTTTGCATTGTGAAAGGATTTGATACAACTATAAATGGAAAGAAGACGGCATGGATTTCAAATCTTGAGGATCTTAGGTTAAAGAAGGTCAAGAGATAAAGATCTAAGGGGTGCTTCTGCTACCACAAAAATGCATTAGATAATATAGAAGTTCAAGTTCTATAGTGTACTGAGTGCCTTTGCTAAAGAAAAATAAGGTGAGATTGGTAGAGAAATATAGGCCTAACCGTGCCACATCCATGTCAAGCTAAGCTAAATCAGACCATGACCGTATCCCACTACAACCAACATACCCACAGGCACACCGCTATACAGACATACCACTAAGACACCTAATATAACATCTGTTCTTTTACTTAATTTTTTTTTGGCAAACAGGGGATCATAAGCATACGCTATTCTTGAACTTTCGGTCTTGAACTGTTGCTCAAATTAAGCATACAGCGATACTGAGCGGACCTACCGTCCGGTTGGGCAAACTGTTGTTGGCGTGAAGTACGGATCCGTTGTAGAGGACGAACGTTGTTTTTGAGATAAGCAAAATGAACACATTGTCTCCATGAAATTTTGTAGGAAGAATTCAAACAGCAGGAACGTTTCTTCACATGGGCAAATGGTTGACGCACGAGCAGGTGGAAATATATCATGATTCAAGTTGCATAGGTTCGACCTGCAGACGAGTGCTCATCGTGTTTTGGTTACTAAGGATCGAACAATGAACTGTAGTTTTTCAAAATGACATGAGTCGAGAAGAATACTTGGATCTGAACCCTGAACTCCTTCCACGTACCTTGCGCACCCGCGTCATGTACACTTTTGCTACCTTTTCTGCAAGAGCGACGGACCATGACTTTGTGACACACAATTAGTACTCGTCTAGTTTATATTGGCATGGCCTGACCCAAAATGTCAGAGAAAAGCTAAGCATATTGATGGTAGTTTATATTGGCATGGACTACGTCGAGAAATCTTTAAATCTAAGGGATGGTTTTTTTTTATTTTATTCGCTCCGATTATACAAGAGAAAAAAATAAGTTTATTAACGGTAGTTTATATTTTATATTCTAACTTCTTTCGCTAGTTAACTGCCTCTTTTACGAGTCCTTTAGGCAGTCAATATATTCAAATTTAAGTTTGTTTTCAGTATTCCTTTAAAAGTTGATCGTGTTTTTGTAAAAGTCTCATATAATAATCAATAACAACGATAACAAGAAAAAAAAAAAAAAAAGGATCTTGGGTCTGCGACGTAGAAACATGACTTTTTTATTTGTGAAAATTGTGATATATTGTACATATCATGGTTGACCTTTTATCACGTCCACAAAAAATGGGCATGCATGTCAAGCTGCTTCACATGTCAACCAGATCGAGTAGGCCTCGCCAACGTCAATGCCTCGCATACATTCAAGAAATAGACCCAGCAGCAACCTAACCTAAGGGCGACCCAAGGTGAAAGGCCCAGCAGGAACAACCTAAGCTGCGACCCACGGCAGAACCAGCAGGGACCCGAGCGGCAGACTAATCGAACCCACGGCAGAACCAGCAGGGACCCGAGCGGCAGACTAATCGAACCCACGGCAGAACCAGCAGGGACCCGAGCGGCAGACTAATCGAAAGCTGTAGCAGACCCAATGCCCAACCAAATACAGCAACAACTTCAAACCAAAACCCCCCGCGCATGGACTATAAAGAAATCCTAATAGGAAGCGACGTACGAACACAAATGAAGGTGGAGATGGCTGCCAGCCACCATCACACACGGGCGATGGCAAACAAAATAGAAACAAGAGAAATCTAATCCAAATCCAAACTTGAACCACAATCATAGTTTAAATCTAATTCCATACTCAAACCCAACCCAACATTAAAACCCAAACTCATGCTCAAGCCATTATCGCCGCCTGCCGGTCTTGCCATCGCCGTTTACGGTCACCCATCTTGCCATCAGTGTGCCGAACCACCATTCATCATCGCCTGTCGTGCCGATCACAGGCTCACAGTGTATCCAACTCTCAAAAATTTCAGACATGGCCGATATTATTGACCCAGATATTTAACGACATAAAAAAATTTATTGGACACTCACGCCTAAGGTATAGGGTTTGCTTTCGGTGACTCGGAATGCCGTCCTCAATGTGTTTCAACTTACATAAATGACTTCCCTAGGGTGTATGCCACAGGAATTCAAAACGGAAACGACTCGCCCTCACCACCGACCGTTGCGCCAGCCATCAAGAGAAATATAAAGCAGCATTTTCACCAAATTAAACATGATTGTTCCCGAGCTTTTTCTAATGTCCTAGAAGTATCTCAGTTGATTGTGAATAAAATATTATAACATTTTTGATGGGCGTAGGTTATGCTTTATTAACGGACAAACTTAAGAAAATGGGTTTTCAAACCCCCACAGAATCTCATTTACAAAATAAAATTTTTATATATTTTTCAATCCTATAGTTCCAGAACAAAGAAAATCCGTTTTTAGGTTCACTGGGAACATATTCAGAAAACAGCTTGATTGCTTCTCACTTTAGATTGGAGGCTGCTTTCTACGAATCTTTATCTCTTGTTACCAACTTGGTCGACTTCCAATAAGTCACTAATCTAAAGCTTAAGATTTCCATTTTTTGTTAGTGTTTGTGAGAACCGAGCACGAATTCAACCGGGAAAAAGAAAACAAGAAAGACCCTTCCTTTTCTTGATTCGCAAAACTTTTTCCTTCTTTCTCTCCCAGTATAGCTCTTGGGCCCATTAAGAGCTATGAATCCGTTTGTATCATCAAGCTGTAAAAGACTAGCAAAGCCCATTGCGCATAAGAAAGTTGTGCTATATGGAACTAATTTTTGAACTTTATTAGACGTTAATGAGAATAAATTTTTCATCAAAACATTTGTTCATAGACACACCGTGTTCTTATTCCAAAAAAATTTGTGATTACATCGAATGTTTGATCTGAGAATATCCACAATCACACTATGTATCGTAGAATAAGGGCATGGTATTTTTGGGTCATTTGTTACAGTGACGTATTCTAAAAACACAATGTTCTTATTATCAAATGCCATTGTAGCCCAAAATCATGGCAGATGTAGATGTTCGATGAACAAGAAAGGGCTATGGTTTTACCACATCTTCCTTTAAATCCCAAAATGAATTTTGGATGAGGAACCAAAAGAAGTGCTTTAGTTTTAAATGGTAGAAATTGATATTAAAAATTGCAGATTTACTATATATATTTTTTAATTACTCCAGTGGTACACTGCCTTTTATTTTTAGTAACAACAATTCTTACCAAACCGTAAAATGATCTGTCACTAATGCCTCTCTCCCACCCCCTTCCTCGCTTGTATGCTCTTGCTTCCTTTTGTTTTGCCAATTGGAGTTGGTCACCCTTTTTCAGTGTTAATGCATCTTTCCATTTCATGGACTCCCTTTTTCTCTCTTTCTAGTGTAACTTCCAACTCTTTTGGATTTGTTTGTGCTTGTCAAACCATGTTGCCCAATTTGTAATGCATTTCCACCAATGGTTGCTCCGACAACGTCTTCAGCCACGGTTCCTGCCCAGGGTGAAAGCTGCGGGAAACTTTTTTGTTCATTGTGTTCTCCATCGGTGGATACAATTGGAGCCTCATGCATGACACTTGGGATGCTGTAATCCCTCTCTTTCTCACTTCACGCTGCAACGATAGAGAAGTACGGTTCACTATCATTAGCTTCTTGTGCTGCAGGAGTTCGTAGTAACTGTAGCTAATGCTCAGGGTTTATGGCTGAAATGAGTATTGGCCACAGTCAAAACCAAAACCAAGCAAATTATTATTATTATTATTATTATTTAGCTGCAAGCTAGCCAAAAAGAAAATGCTGCCTTTTTCTAAAACAGTCATCTAATACCTTCAATCCCGCTTTTGATATCATCTAGCCGAGGCTTACATGGGGGCTGGCAAAGAAAATTGGATTTAGTTACTAATTGAAAATTTTCATGCAGTTTCTTAACTGAATCAAAATTTCAGTTCGATATCCTATTGGGAACCAACAAAAAAATTGCCCAAAACGAAAAAGTGCTGGATCTTGCATGTGAGAGAAAAGGAATAATTTTGTAAAAATGGGCATCCAGCCCCTTGCGACTTTGGGGAGCCCCTTGCACTGCTAATTAAATCTGTAAGTAAACAATTATTTGAAAAGATGATTTAAAGAATCTCGAAATCAAAGTGTTCACGCCAAGTAAGTAAACAACACAATAAAATATAAATGTCAAGTCAAATTCTATATGGGAACTAAGACAAATCAGTGTTCTGCTATATATCCAGACGAAATGCAGACAGGTACGGGGTACCCCAAACAGATAGAAAAGTGGAAGAGGCACCTCATTGTCAACTCAACTTCGATTGGTAATAGTGACTAAATGCTTACAAGATCAATAATCAAATATGGATAAATTCAAGAGAGATGGTTCTTCATAAAAAGGATCTCCCAACTGCTTTGCTCTCAAAACACTTCAGTTTTCAAATAGTTGGCATCGTTCAAACTGAGCGCACTCATGTATGTAGCCAATTGACTTGTGAATGTCGCCAAGTTGATGGAAACATAAGGATTCCTGAGCATGCCCCACTTTGGCGTGAGCAAGGTAGACTTGCAGGTGCTTGCTACGTAAATAAATCAGAATTCTTGAGAGGAAAACCACAAAAAATGGTGTTGGCAGAATGTCCCACAATGAATGGGGATCAATTTGCCCATATATTGCGTGGTTGAACGCGATTGTGATGTCTTAACTGCTGTTCAATTTTAGTATGCGACCATTCTAAAGTGAGCGCAGAAAGGGCCTTTCCCCTTCTTGGTACCATAAAACACTACATCTTAGGGTCCTACCCCATTCTGAAACCAACAAAAATAGTTGTTTTTGGGTTAAAAATCTCAATATCAGAACTGGAACGGTGAATCTCGACTGGGCAAGGAACAATTTGTCAATGGGTAGTCGTTTAGGGATGGGTACGACAAAAGAGCAAATTAACTTGAAAATATATTGTACAACGCGGAGACGCTAATCAAAGGCAGAAGAAAAGGGTTTCCTAACTACTAGGCTTAAGCGACAGCTCCAAATTAAGGAGCTGCATACGAAATCATTTGCTTGCCAAATTCCACTAGACTTCATTTAGAATCTCTGCAGCTAAAAGAAGGATTTCCAGGCCTGCTTTATGGAAGTCAATGACAGAATAACCCCAATGGCAGTAAACAGGTCTCAGAAGATGTTTATTTTGCCGTAAAGATTCAGGATGCTGTAGTTGGACTGCAGAAAATGCGTCTCGCTGAACACACCTGCAAATTCATATTTCGTGTCATTCATCAGCCAGTGTTGCCCATGGTTTCATTAACGCACGAGGTGTCGGGCAAGAAATTAAAAGAATGGTGTTTGATGATATAACATCATGACCTATAAATAGTAGTCAACTTTCAGAGATATTGCCATGTCCATTGGGAATATCTGGATCCATCCTGGGGACCCAATTGGTTGCCGACATTTTGATACAAAAATATTCTGGACGAAAACCAGCGAGCTGTTTGGTCTCCTCTTTAAAAGTTCTCATTGTAAAAAACCGTGGTGCAATTCCTCATTTGCTTATAGAACGTAAAAAGCAAAGGTGCTAATTACTATGTGACTAGTACAAATAATTTTTTTTTTAAGTATAGTTTTCTGATGTAAAAGACGTAAGATTTTTTTTTTTTAATCAGGTGAAAAGGAATTAGACTGTAAATGTGGTGAAGGTATTACTGTCCAAATAAAATTCGTATTTAATATGGAGAGTGAATTTATTATTTAGATAAAATAAGTAACCTGATATTCTTTCCACATGTACCTACATATATATAATTTGATTGCAACTTGTACGTCAATTGGAAAGCTTTTAATGCCTACTCATTCGTGATTAACTTCCAAATGTACAGAAAGGACTTATCATGGCTTTACCACTCTTGAGAAGAATAAATGCAAACGCGTTAAAGGGATGCTAATTAATATTAAAGGAAGTGGATTGACACACCTTAAAAGGAAATTGGGCTTCTTCGCAAAGAATTGAAGAACTTACCATGGTATCTGTTTTGCTAAAGTGCTTATTTTGACCTTTTTTTTTTTGTAACTTCTTCTCTTTTGTGCGTGCAAATCAATTGTCCCCTCCAATATTTTGCAGATGAAAAATGAAAATGGTTATGAACATCAGCTGCCGTGAACCCATCAAACAATTTAAAAGGAACTTTCTTGCTGTGGTTCGTGTGCAGTAAATGAACCGTGTGGGATGACAGATTGACATATATAGGTGGCCATTTGATGATCGAAAATTTGCAGTATCTTTTTTCGTGGGCCACGTGTGGCGGAGGCCGAATAAGAAGAATTCGTACCTATGTTAGGCAATAATGGATACGTGGTTATAAGATTAAAAGAAACTAATGAAGAAGATTACCTAAATGTCCTTCAAGGGAAGAGACTTCAAAGCTTGTGAATTTTCACAGTTAGTGAGGGCAGCTTGGGAATTTTGACATGATTGCCGTCGGCGAGTGTTTGAACTGAGATTGGAAGTAAAATGTAATTTAAAAAAATTATAAAGTCCAACGAACGAAAAGACCAATGGAAACGTCCCTTCACCGTAGGAGCACCTTTCTTCCCATGATTTGAACAGGAATAGAATAGATGTTCCGAAAAAATAAATAAAATGAAGGAAGAAGAAGAAAAATTTGGCGTTGTGTTTAAGTGTGGTTGTGATCTCGGGGATCTTTTCTCATAAGGAACGTCCTCTCTCTCTCTCTCTCTCACAAAGTTTTCTGTCTCGATTGTCCCCGCTTCCCCTCTAGAGCACGAGAAAACAGAAACTACCCACCAATTGTTTTGTCCTCTTCCGTGCATGTGTCCGCTTCTCCGGCGAATCGCCGATCGGAAAGCCGAATGGCAGAGACGGGAGGGAGCAGCACGGGCGCAACGAGCCCGAGGACGACGAGCGGGTCGGGGACGAGGCGGAGGCACTCCGACGGGTCGCTGCCCCCTGACGTCGACGATCGCGACACCCTCAGCCGGTCGCAGGCCGCGCTTCGGCGAGCCCTTGGGATGAGGGACGCCGGGAGGAAGGCCATCGCCTTGCTCACGATGCTGTTGGCGGTGTCGTTCTTCTTCAAAATCTCGTCTTTCGACCTCGACCCCAGGCCGGCTACCGGTGCGAAGGATCCCGATGCACACGGACGAGTGGTGGTGCGGTCGCTCGTGAGAGGAAAAGCCGGAAATGCTCAGAGGGCTCTATCCGAGAGCAAGCGTACGTTGTCGATGCGCGGGACGAGGAGCGAAGAGCTCACAGGGGTACCTCTCACTCTCTTTCACGTAGAAACCGTGTTAGCTGTCATGGATTTGAACGCGTTGATTGCGTTATTCTTGTCGCTTATCAGAATTCTCTCTCTCTCACTTTTCTAAAATCTCTTTGGCTTAATGGCGTGGAGAAATGCGTGACCTTCGTATCAGAGACGGTGGATTTAATTGAGTTTTCCGTCCACTTTCTTTTTCGTTCGCGAATTTTTCTTGCATGGCCGTGTGCTCGGAATTGGTTTCTTCGTATGGACGACGGCGCCCGAAGTGGCTGCACCCGGCTTTCTATTGCACTCCGAGTCTCTGGTGTACCGGGCTGTAGAATCGGTTGTGGAAATGTGTGTAGGCCAGGACCTGATGGTTTCGAGCCTGGTCCTTCGAGCCAAGTCAGCGGTTCAGGCGTTTCCTTCGTTCTCACAGAAGCAAGCAGATTGAATGTTGGGTCCATGAAGGGACGCGTCGAAGCTTTCATGCGTAATATAAACCGGTTTTGCATGTTGGAGATAATGTTTAAAAGTATCTTCTGTTTTCATTTTAAATCTTATAGTTTTGGTCCTTGACACAAGTGGTGTTTGATATATCAATCTCCTTCCTGAGCTCGTGTGCCTCGTTTCTCGTTTGTAGATTTATATTAAAATCTTCTTTGCCTACATATCTTCATGAGGTGGTCAACGGTTCGATGCCAACGCTCAATTTCTACTACCAGTTTTTTATCCTGGTCGATGGCACCAACTTTATTAGCATGTACATCACAGGATGTAGCTCGTCTCCTTAGCATTTTCACTTCAAGAAATTTGCCTCTCTCCATCTTTTAGTTCGCTATTGAAATGTTTCATGTTTCGTACAATAGCATTTGTACGTTGTTGGTCTCTTCTTTCTACTTCAAAGATTATGTTTCCTGCAAGAAAGCAGTATTATTATCTATTACGAGGACCATCAGCCCCAGTGATGAACATCCCTAGTGCAAAATTTAGATGCAACATGCTTTTACAAGCCTGCCGACAGATGGATTTGACTACAGTTTTCGGATATATATGATTCAGGTGCAGGATATCTGGGCAAAGCCAGACAGTGAAAATTATTATCAATGTATTTCGAGACCCAAGAGTTCGAGAAGTATGTATGAAATGCTCCACCTTCTTCTTCTATCTTCTTTAATTACTTTTAAATTATCAGATTCTCATTATCTGTGAAGAAAAGGTTTTGGTGGAACTTATTTTACTTATATGATCTTGCAGGAACAGGATCGAGCACAAACGGTTATTTTATGGTACATGCAAATGGTGGACTGAACCAAATGAGAACAGGAGTATGCTATGGATCGGTTTAAAACCTGTTGTTCTTTTTCCCTTATTTTTTTGGGGTTTGTTCAAGGTTTTGATTTGGATGAATTGGTCTTCAGATCTGTGATATGGTTGCAATTGCAAAAATCATGAATGCAACACTCGTCCTCCCATATTTGGATCATGAATCCTTCTGGACAGATCAAAGGTAAAAAAATATGTTTCTTGGTAGTGGAAACTCCCTTTTTCCATCTTAAGTAGAGAGAACTGAGAATCAGGCTGTTCAAGCATGCTCAGTTGAAAGTCCTGTGCTAGCTCCTGCCATCAAGACTCGGACACCAAATTGGAGATCATTTTGGACTGGGCCTTATGATTTAGTTCTGTGGCCTTGTTGCACAATGTGGAGTCTTTTTAATTTTTTTTTTCAAACTCTGCACATGATAAATAGCATGTGAATCTCGGACATGGAATGAACTCAAACTTCGAAGTCCTGTTACAGTGAGTTCTCAGATATATTTGATGCGGAGCACTTCACCAATGTCCTGAAGGATGATATTGAGGTCGTCAAGGCTCTGCCTGCCGAGTATCAGACTATTGAACCATATTTGAAAGCACCAATTTCTTGGTCCATGGTGAGTTATTTGCAGAGCCATTTCATGTATAAGCAGTTCTCCTTATCACTTGATCCTTCATGAGCTTACTTCTGCTGGCAGGCTAGCTATTACCAAGGTGAGATTCTATCTCTACTAAAGCAACACAAGGTGATAAAATTTACGCACACAGACTCTCGGTTGGCAAACAATGGCCTTGCTAGTTGGATCCAGAGGTTGAGATGCCGAGCAAATTACAGAGCGCTTAAATTCAATCCCAACATAGAAGAGCTTGCGCAGAAACTGATATCCAGGTTAAGAAGTAATGGAGATCCCTACATTGCTCTTCACTTAAGGTACACTTAGCTGCATGTGACTTGAAACTAACCATACAATAGCGAAGAGCGAACGCTTGAAAAGAAATCTGTTGTTTTTCTTTCAGATATGAGAAAGACATGCTAGCCTTTACTGGTTGCAGTCACAACCTGACAGCAGAAGAAGCAAAGGAGCTGGAAGATATGAGATACAGTGTGAAGCATTGGAAAGAGAAAGAGATTAACGGTGAGGAGAGGCGGCTTCAAGGAGGATGCCCTATGGCCCCAAGAGAAACTGCTCTTTTTCTTAAGGCACTGGGCTATCCTTCCTCAACCACCATCTACATTGTTGCAGGTGAAATTTATGGAAAGCAGAGCATGGCTGCACTCCGAAGCGAATACCCAAATGTATATACGCATTCAACGCTAGCAACTGAGGAAGAATTGAGACCTTTTAAGCCGTTCCAAAATAGGCTTGCAGCCCTCGATTACATCTTAGCCTTGGAAAGTGATGTTTTTGTTTTCACATACGACGGGAACATGGCCAAAGCTGTGCAGGGACACCGAAGATTTGAAGGCTTCCGCAAGACTATCAACCCAGACAGGTAAGAACAGACACTCAGTTCAAATACCAATCTTGAATTATACAAACCGAAAACGTGCTTTGTATATCTGGATGATGCTGAAATGGGGCTGGAAACCTTAGTTTAAGCGTCAAAAAGTAATTTACAAACTAGCAATTCAGAAATTAAATCTTACATAATCAGGTTTTCAGGTAGTGCATCAAATATTTCATCATTTAAGATTCTTCTTAATCAACTCAACCTTTAAAATTTTATACTTTCTTTTTCTGATTTGTAATTTTCGTGTCATTTAAACAAAGTATGATTGGTTGCACAAGCAATGAAGATTGACGAGTTCATTCTGTTGGATCAGGCAAAGTTTTGTGAAATTGGCCGACAGTTATGACCGGGGAGAGATACCATGGGAGAAATTCTCATCCATGGTTAAGGAAATACATTCAAACAGGATTGGAGCTCCTTCTCTAAGACAAACTAATTCATCCTTCCCAAGGTATGAAGACAGTTTTTATGCTAATCCATATCCGGATTGCATATGTAATGACAAGTCGCGGAATAGCCGGAAAATAGTTGAGCAACAAGTGCAGAGATAGTTCCTCAGCAAGAAGTTGTGGTTTTTCTCGAGCATCCCATATTTCGAGCTTGTTGTGGAAAGTTAATGCACAGAAGGATGTGGAAGTTAGAGCATCAGTGACGTTTTACCGTGCCGCTGAAAAGGCCTCGGTGCTCAAAGAACCATTTGCTCAAAGCTTGAAGAATTGGCAGGGCGTGCTCGATCGTGCAGTTTAACCCTGCAATTGGGAGCATTCTTTTGTATTAAAGGAACAAAGACAGATAGCCTGATAGTGTAGGCTTTGCTTCATTGCCTACAACTGCCGGCAAAAGTTGCACATATTTGCACATTAGCTTGAATTACATTCTTTTGTAACATTTCGTGATGTATTAAACGCCAGATTAAATAGAGGTGCTCATTCAATAAAAAGATACACGGATCTGAGATGCTGGTACTTCTCAACCTTCTACTTAGAAGCAATAAGATGTACTGAGGAATTAACATATAACTATACTTCTCTCTCCCTCTCTCTTCTCTGCAGGCTTCCTTATTGATAAAACAATGTGAAAAGCTACACACCAATCATCTTAAATCCACTCATCAGGACTCGGGAGTTCTCAAAAATAAATAAGTGCCAGTCAGTTTGGTGTTTCTCCTACACAATGGGAAGAAGCATACATGGTCCAATAATCGTATTTCATCCAACCTAGAATTTTGAATCATATACGCAGTTTTGTTCACCAACCTCCCCGAATACAATGGGAAGAAGCATACATGGTCCAATAATCGTATTTAATCCAACCTAGAATTTTGGATCATATACGCAGTTTTGTTCACCAACCTCCCGAATCGATACGTCCCAACATTCGGGTCAAGGTGCCCACCTAGACCACTCACAATTATGTGGGTGCTAGATCAAGAAGTAAGTTTTTGCTTTGAATAATGATGAACCTGTGATCAACCTCCATTTAGGGTGCGTTTGCTTGCCCCTGTTTTAAAATCCTCAGGATTTACAAGCCATGGATTTAAGATCAGACCCTCCCTCCTCCGATCTTAATTCTTAAGTCCCCCTCTGTGCTTGGGTCCAAATATCCCATTAAATCAGATCCATTTAGTGCAGAAAAACTGTAACCGGCATTCCCGAGAATCCCTCTCTTGAGAAACTTGGCATATAATTTTATCTTCACCTTCGTGGCATCGTATCGTATATTCTTCCT
The DNA here is from genome assembly GCF_008831285.2 of Nymphaea colorata. Classification (NCBI taxonomy): domain Eukaryota; kingdom Viridiplantae; phylum Streptophyta; class Magnoliopsida; order Nymphaeales; family Nymphaeaceae; genus Nymphaea; species Nymphaea colorata. The sequence continues at coordinate 16,378,665 of NC_045143.1, forward strand.
CGCTACCTTTCCCTTCCATCTGTGCGATTCATCTTCCCTTCTTCTTGGGTCGTCCTACGCTACCATTCAGCGAAGTCGGTACGCTTCATTTCTGCGTCTTGGCGGTCTTCTCTTACGTTCATATATACTTTTGTTTTCTCGTTGATATTTCCTCTTTGAACTATTTTCTCGTCTTATTTCACATTTTCGCAACGCATTTCCTTCAATTCTTTCTTTGCATTCTTCGATGTGTTGCTTACATGGTGTGAAATTAATAAAAGCGAACAAAAAGGGCAAGGTGGGCCTTGTGAAGAACAACGTGAATGATTGGACTGCTTGTTTCATCTAGATCTATTTTTTCTTGGTTCTTGTGCTTATCTTCATGATTGAAGAACCTTCTTTTTATCCGGATGATAATAGCTAAGACGCTTTTCTGGTCTCCAATTACTTCATTAAACTCAAAGATGGTCCTTTGTCACTTGTGCCGGATCATTTTCTGTTTTATCTGTCCACGCGGTCCCAAGTTAAAATAGGCAGAAGATGGTATGACTGTGTGATGGTCTTGCACATTCTCCATGCGTTTTTGGATCATTGCTAACAGTTTTTTCAGACGCGTTTCAGTCCCTGTTCAGATCAATGACCAAATTTTATCTTTTTTTTTTTCCTGTTTTGAAGGAATGATATGTAAAACTGTTCCCATCTGTCGTTAGCGTTGTCACATAATGTCGATTATCCCAGTTTCATTTATGAATCGATGTGAAATCTTTAAGAAATGTTTTGTTCAATCAAAGAAAGGACTTAGTTTCCTCGGTATCTGGTATTACGTTGTTGGATACAATCATTAGTTTTTGTACCATCACGCATATAAATTACTTCAAGCTTGTATTCTCTATTAAGATTTGGCATGTGGCGAGGTTTGTCCTAGTGTCTAGACGTCAGATCAAATCGGATTCAGTTCAGAAATTATGTATCGTGTTTCCCTATTGTGGTATGTTGTTTCACTTCTGTCCGCTAGTCGAGAGCTTGGCGCCTGTCCAATTTCGTCCCGTCGAACACTGATTCTACACATTTTTTTCTGGAATAAGTGCAGGGAATTACTAGTGGCTGGTGATTCCAGTCTCACCATGGGTGTCAGTAATGCAAAACTGCTGCCCGATTGCATGTTTTTCAGGTGCCAACTGCCAAACAATTTCTTGAACCTGGTAGAGTTTACAGAGCTAAACTTGAAGGGGCTGATATAATCAATAGGCTGTTTGGGGAAGATACAGACATTCTCCGTGATTTCGGATACCGCTATGAGAATGCAATACACACATGCTTGAGTGAAGAAACTTAGGAAGATTGGGTATATGTCTCAACTTGGATGCGGTCGTTAGTGGGCTCAGGACTCCTTTTGCCTGAAGCTGATATTTTCTAATAAGTACGACAGAAATTTGGAATCCTAATGGAAGTTCGTCATTCTTCCCGAACCACCTTTTGCTGTTTGCACACAATTAGATTGGACCGTTGTTGTGTTTTTACTTCTGACACAACCTTGGTTCTCCGGCAGGCTGACGCAGATGGTAGCAGCATCTGCTTTCGAAATGGAAGACGTGAACTGATCTGGATGAAGTGATATGTCTCCAAATACTAGGAGATTATAGTAGACATTTAAAGCGCTTGTATTCAGTAAGCAGATTTATGCTTATTTGATTTCTAAGTTACTGCAAATTTTGTGATGTATTATTGTCTTTAGCCTTAAACTCATCTCACTAGAGAGTATAAAAGCTATACTACCATCACTGCGCGCAAACTTCATTATTGCTTCTCGTACCCTAAACTGTTATTACTTTGTGGACATTGGTTATGATTTATGAACAAGAGTGGACATATTTATAATATTGAATAATTTAGTGGAAGCTTGTTATTGCCACCATATCGAATAAAGTTGGTTGACAATTGAAGTGATGAACGCTACTTCCTATATGCTACAGGAATGGGCTTGTGGACATTCTTTGAAGGGTTTCTTCTCCTTGCGAATGCACTTGCCATACTGAATGAAGATAGGTTTCTTGCACCACGAGGATGGAGGTTTTCAGGATTTTCTGCAGCCAAACCAAAATCACTGAAATGGCAGCTTGTAGGTCTCATCTACGCTACTCAATACATGAGGCTGCCTCTTACAGCTCTCAACGCTCTGATGTCATTGTAATGCTTGTGTCTGGCTGATTGGGTCATTGAGGGAAACTCACTCTCAAATTTGTCCCAGGTCAGGTAGACTTGGTATGATTGTGCACGGGCATTTCATCGACCAGCTAGATTTAACGTGATTCTACTGTTTTTGTCATCCCCTTCTCCGTTCAGCTTGATTGTTGGAGGTATCATCCTCTTCTTCTTCGACAGCAATTTGGGAGAAAATATTCGTTGTTTGTTGGAAACACACAAACCAGGCTACTGTGCTATTTTGTCTGAGGCGCTTGTAGTTTTAAAACGAGGTATTGACTTGTCGTTGCTTGATACTATTGAGCAGCAAAATCAATGCCACGAAGCAATTATGGGCTTAGTTGTTTGACGCTCTCTCTTTCTTCCGATTCTATTGTAAGTCAAATATAAATTGTAAATCACAGAGTGTACTTCCAATAAATACTTATTTAATGAATTTTAGATAAATAACTGAGGAAAGTGTTACTCATTTGATCAGTCCTGTTAGACTGCAGTTGGATTCTTCCAATTTGGTTTTGTGACAAGCATGTGATACATCCAAGTCTTGACATTCAATTATTCTCGCCAAGTCCTTGAATCCAGGTTCCTGTTATTTCTGCTTAGTGGTTCTGTATATACAGTCACATGTTGAAGGTGGAGTAATTTGGTGTCAATTTACAATATCCAGTGGTCGACTTACTCCCCATGCTTAGCTTAAGCAGTTTGTCCTAATTAATCACTGCAAATCTATGTTTTATCATGTTAGCAATATTACATATTTAAAATTATATAAACCGGTAAAGCATTAGTTTAAGTACAACCGATGGCCAAAGCTGTAAGAATAATATTCAGCAGGTTTTTGTTCAGTACATAAGTCATGTCGATTTAATCAAGGAACAAACTTACCTGTTCGTGCTTGAGCTATGCAACCAACTCGAAATACAGAAAACTTTGATTCGAACTTTTCGAAAATTAAGTCACTTGAAAGTTCAAACTTTTCGAAAATTAAGTCACTTGAATGTTCAAACTTTACAAACTATTAAGCAAGTCCCACTATATCATGTCAAACAAAAGACTGCACCTGAGGATTTGGCACTCTACACGTTCCCCAAATTGGTGGAACAGCGTACAATGCGTTCGACGTGTTCATGAGCGCACAAGTGTACCTTACATCCCTTCTTTGCACCCCCTGCAAGGCCCAGAAACAACGATGACCTCCAATAACACATGGAGAGAGTAGGCCTCTGCCATCTGCCAAGTAATTTTTTTTTTTTAATGAGACTCACATCCCCCACCTTCGGTTAGTCTTGTCCCAACCATTCTCAAATGCAAGTGACAGGGCCCTTCAAGAGCAGTCACGTGGTTGACGCTCATTATGAACAGGTTATAAGATCTGCACGTACGTGGGCAATTTAACTTATATAATTGTCCAAGAAAGAATTTTTTTTTCCCGACGGCCTCAATCTTAAAAAGGGTATTGTATACTGCACTGTCGAGCATACTTTGGACCGTGCTTTCTCAACATCAAAAGAACCGTTTGAATTACAAGATTTTCTACGATAAAGTAAAATGTTCTGAAACTTTAATTTTAATTAGAGGATACTGATTCTTGAAGTTTTTGAAGAAACGTAACTGATTACTTAACAGATTCATGATCCAGAAACCATTTTATTATGAGGAAGACATTTAAGAACATGTATATGAGTCGAGTCTCTTGAAGAGGCAAACGTCTCCGATATGATGAGGCCTTCTGCAGAAAAGGGTCCGCGAAGAAACGAAAAACACCGTGAACAGGACTCTTTCGAAGTCCAACAAATGTTAAATGTATGACTCCTAAAGGAGCAGAATTCTACCACATGGTTTGTAGAGGATAATCTATCTATGCATATTAAACACCCTCTGAAGAAAAGTGGTTAAGAAATAGAGTATCTTGAAACGTTGTGGATGTATGCACATTCACCAATTCCTGTATTCCTTCTTCAATTGTTTCAGCTTATTCGTGAAACCTCAACAAAATCAACCTACAACCTTGAAAGATGGCTAGTGCTGTTCTTGAATAGCTACTGTTTAACCTATGGCTGCGATGCAAGTGCTGTCATGACTTTATTTCTGGGGTATCCCTCCAGCAAAGATGGATAGACACAGAGTTCTACTGCTGCTTTGAAGAGGGTTCAGGGTAACACTAGACAACTGTATAGGAGAGCTACCATAAAACCTTTTCACTGAAACGACCAAACTTATTCATGTCATAAAACTTTACTGTTACAAAACTCTACATATTACTTACTTTTCGGCACAAATGCAAAGAGCTGAAGGAAAACTAAACCTGATATTCACAGCGTAAACGACAACCCAGCTGCTACAGAGAACACTCGAAGCTGCTACAAATTAGAAGTATCCACAACTCCTGGCCAGTCAAAATCACTCGACTGGAACAAAGATTTCGTTGGTCCTCAAAGGTGGCAGAGTCCAGGGAGGATTGTATCTGGCCAGTAGATGCTCCCCTACAATCTTACATCCATCTTCTTCCAATTTGGCTTTCAATTTCAGGAGCTTTTCCTGCACCACCTTGTCATTAGCAACACCACTGAATGTGACGACAGCATACTTTCGGTCCTCCACTTGTTTGATCACAACTCTTGGGTCTGTTGGCCTCGGCACATCCTCTAGCTTGCTGTACTTTGAGCCTGGAAGAACAAACTGCATGGTCACAAGTTTTTTGCCTTCATCACTCTTTGTGACAACTGGGGCAGTCATGGCAATGCTCTCTGGCTGGGGTTTGGCCTCTTGAGTTATGACAGGTGCAGTCATGGCAATCTTCTCCGCCGATTCCTGAGTGATGACTGGGGCAGTCATGGCAATCTTCTCCGGCTTGGTGTTCTGTGGGTTACCAAGAGCACCGATATAGTTGGCGAGAATCATGAAGCCACCATCTGGGTCGCCCTTCATGTCCTTGGGGTCATAGGTTACCTCAGCAATGATGGAAGGCTCGTATTTCCTGATCTCGTAGTGCGCAGTTTTGTTGACGACTTGGTACTTTGGCGTCTCCACTGTTATCTTCCCCAACACGAGGCCCATGACTCAAATCTGTCTATATTGGGGGGATATTGGGATCTGAGGGAGCAGAAGAGAAGGTCGGTGTCCTGGAGGTAGCTATGAGGTTGGGTGATGAATCGGATGAGGATGGCCCTATACGAAACTTGGTTAATCCGAATAGCTTCTCAAGGGTGGTTAATGCGAATAGCTTCTCAAGGGTCGGTGTCTATTTATAGGGAGAACGGATATGTATTCCCTCTCCCTCCCTCTCTTTGTGGAGTAAGGAGCAAGTTTCCATGGACTGCCATAGAGAGTTTTGTGTGGTCTTCACGACTCCACGTTTATGTTGAGGATATTTGGATTCCTTGGCTGCTTTAGAGCCACTAAAAAGGGAAGACCATAATTGATATGGACCTTCTGCCAACATACATGGGACCATGTAGGCATTCTCAATTAGGTAAAAGGAAACAGGACGGAAGGAAACTAGAAGTCTAGAACGTTCTTTCACCTGTGCAACTGGGGAAGCCTGCGAAGTTGGCGATGGACGCTTTATCATTTCATTTTCTATTGTAAGAAAGCGGACGACCGCGTGGAATGTCTCGTAGTCGTAAGGTCAAGACTCCTCCACTTGGCACAGTCACTTTCAAGTTTCAATCTTTATTGATTTTCTTTACTTTTTTCAACTCGAACTCGTCTTTCATGCTTTTTTCCGTTGTAGCTTCTTATGCAACTTACCATACCATGTTAAACATTGTATTGTTATTTTTACTTAAGTTACATTTTTTTTCCAGAATTTCCAAATTTTCATATTTTACTACATATATCCTTTCCTGGCTTGCCAAAATAATCTGTCCCACTTCTTTTCGAGCTTAACCGATCTCGGAAACAGAGCAGTCTGAGGTAATCTGATAAGGATCAGGTTGCCTACGGGCGAGTTTAAGAGGGCACCCAGAATTCACGGCGTTAGTGCGGTTGAATGGCTCAGATTGTTGGGCGACTCATCCAGGTGACTACCTGATCAAATTCAATATACGATGCTAGCACAAGCATAATGTTTGGACCCATTAGAGCTAAGCAGCAAGTCTGCATTGAGAGGAAGATTGTCCAGATGTATATTTCTCACACAAGAAGAGAGAAGGTACATCACAAGCAAATGTAGACAAACATCATAAGAAAATATCATCCATTAAGTGTTCTCTTCAAATATTTAACTGTTCATGACGTTTCAATGATTGGATATCTAAATGCACCATGAATTTCTTTATAACAATATAAAGGCCAAAGTGGATATATCCTTCGGCAAATTTAATTGCTGTAAATATTCAGCTGAGAGCAGCCACCTTATTCAAAGGTCTGCAAACAGGTGATACGTTCTTGAATCTACCATGATGAGCCTTATGGCTGCAACAGCAGCTGCTGCAGACAAGCAACTAAACCCAACAACGTTTAACCAGTGCCAAGACTTTTGCAGGATTGTTAATTTATTGGCTTTCACCTTGAGGTACATGTGATTGGCAAGAACAAAGGTTAGAGGGAACGTACTAAATGCACCTGTAAGACTCATAAAATCACCAAGAAAGGGCAACATAGCAGCTACAAATGTGTTCACTGCCAGGTAGCCACCCCTAACAAAAATCCTGAATGAGATACTGTGTAAAGAGTATGGTCCACCATTATCTCCTCCATATGTTGTATCCAGGTACTCGTACATCGGACTAGCAAATATCTGCGAGTAGACAAAGCTTCAGTAATGAACTTCTAGGTCATATTTCATCTGCAAGTAGCATAGAGAATTTTCATAGCAGCATGTGTTAAACTATCCTTTAGACCAGCAGATAATGACAATTGCAGCATTACTATAATGAGGATCTGAGGACTCAAAAAGAAAGGATACAACTTATAGAACACAACTAGTTCACTTTCAATTCCAGAATCGTGATTCAGTTATAAAAGCTAATGCCAGCCATAGAAACTAAAGCTGCAATCCACCTTTTAATTCATAGAACATTCGTACCTGCTAGGGGAAAAACTATAGGTTTGTATGCCTTAACTCTGAACAGGAAATGGCCAGTCTAATTTGTTAGTCAAGACAATACTTGCTTTTCAGAGTAATTATCAACTGCTTTATGAAAATATCATTTAAGAGACTTCTAGATGAGAGGAGATGAGTCTGCTTTGTCATTTATGCACAACAAACTATTGCATCAGGTAGAATTCTATGCTTACATGCAGTGCAATCACCGTCTGCAGAAAGGAAGCCATATTTGCAATTCCTTTCACCCAGACTGGGCCTGTAACACTGTTGAGGAGATACGATGATGTGGAGGAACCATAAGCCCAGTACCCAGCAAATACAACAGCATAGAGTGGTATAAGGCCAATAGTGAACTGAAACAAGAGTGCTCTCTGCATGTTCTTAACCACAGGGGGTTTCACCGTTGCCTGCACCAAGAGAAGTCAAATTAAATTTTCTGTAGATAATGTTTAGACTCTAGAATTCAATAGGCAGATGATTCGCAAAGTCATGCTTCATGAAATAAATGAAATAAGAGGATCACTTCTAGTTCTAAGCAATATTCTGTATTAAATTCAGTTCATATATCAAGTTTAGTAGCCAAGGACCATATGGAGAAGGTGCCGTTTCATGATTTAGGTCGTCATAGAATTCACTTAACTTTGGTTAGCTAAATTATGCTAGAATCAATCCTGCAGAAAAAAGTGATACGGAATGGTCCAACATGTCAGAGTTAACTGAAGCTGAGATCAGTTCATGAACTCAGAATTTTGGTTAGTTAAGTTGTGCTTAATTATTGTAAAGTCTTGAGCTTAAATAGACACACCCGGTAGCTTGCACAAGGAAAATATTACATACCCTGCCCACAACATTTAGGTTGGAAGGATACATAGCTAGCTGGAAGTTTTGGTGCCAAGGTACAGTTGTGGCTAAATTAAGGAGGTCCTTGTTGACCTATCCAATGGTCTTAGTTGGTAGGACCTTGCTGATGTGAGACCAAGCATCAAGGTAATAACAAATGTCAGATTTCCGATGACCTAAACTCTGAGGGTAGCTCAGACATTTTAACAGAGAAAAGGCTGGAAACCTTAAGTCTCATATATGTTCAGATTCTTTAAATCTTTGAGTGATTCAAACATCTTCTATGTCTCTTTCTATGAACGCCTCTATGGATGTAAACCCCACACTCCACAGGTCTACAGATGCAAACCCCAAACCCTATTCAGTAAAAAGGACATTCTAAAGCATGATAATTTGACTGTTTATTATTGTGCTAAAAGTTGAGGACTCGAAAGGATTCAGATTTCATGTAAACAGCTTGCCCTATAGAATCTTGCCCAGTGAAACTTATGGTAGAAGCATCCAAGGATCTGATAATGTAAGTGATGCATGTTACTGTGACCATGGAAATACTCAATGTTCACCTGCATGTGATTCTGTTTTCATGCAACAATGTGTAGCTAAATATAAAATTTCTGCTATGTTAGAGGCTAGGGTGCAAAAACATGGGCTTTCAATCAGGTAACACAAGTCAGTCAGATGTAGACTGAATTTGAAAATGATAAAAGTGATAAACTCCATTTCTAGTGCCACTTCAGTTTCCGTCCAGTCATAGGTTCCTAATTTATCTTGTGTTCCTCCCATTGACTATGATAGGAACAGAAATAAAGAGAACTTATCAACCAATGATTTAGCTGGTCTGAGTAGGTTTGAGGTGAGCAGTAAACAACCTACAGCTAGCAAAATGAGCTCACACCTTGCTTAACCATGAAAGGTGCTTCTAAGCACCCACCTCATACCACACTTGCACTTAAGATTTGAGGGCCTTGTCACAATAATGTGGTCAACCTAGAATCCCTTTTGGTTGGCAATAAGAAAGTGTCGACCCACTTCCAAGCATCATATAAGAGACACAGCAGACTCAGCTAATAAACAGCACTCCAATCGTAGTTGTTGAGCATGCACCATGAACATTTATTTTACTTGTTAACCAAGCGGTGAAGCAAGACAAATTACTACCTGTATTTCTGGAAGCATTCCTGTATTATATGCAAAAACAAGGTTCGCAGCAGCCCCAATTGAGTTGAACATTAAACTTGCTCCTGACCCTGGAATATGATAGTCCTTTGCTGGTGTCCTAATTCCTGTAACAAATACACCATTAGATAATGATGTCCAATCTAGATACGAGTTCATCTTTTGAAGCCAAAGAACAAATTGTGAAGATGATAAGCGACGCCTCCATTTTCTCATGCACGTGTTATATAAGTTTTTAATTTGGTTACTTTCTTTGCTATCGTAATTTCCAAATTTTCTAGCCATAACAGTGAAAGATATGATTCCCATTCCATAATCAGGAACCTTGAATTGATGGAAAACATCCTGTCATACTTAAAGATACACAACATCTAGATGGTGTTCACCTTTACTTTTCGACATCTAGATGGTGTTCACCTTTACTTTTTGTTGCCAGTAGTCAATCACCAAAAATAGAATTGCTAAACTCAGGGACTTAGCTCCCCCAAAAAGCAATATCTAATTCCAAGCATTCATACATCAACTAAACTAACGTCACAAGAAAGTCATATTCTCCCCAGGCTGAAAAAGTTTCCCCAGAAGGGAATCAGTTTTAACCATTTCTTCCTGGGGCTCTTTACGATCGGTCCCAGGCAGGTCCACCACCTTAAGAAAAAGTCAACACTATGAAACAAAAAAAGGAGGAAAAGAGAAAAGAGCAGAAAATTACTTTCACTTATCAATATCTTGATCAAGCCTACTTTTTAGCTTGACAGCTGAAATAAAACAGCCTATGCCACATAAACAGGTATAGGAAGAGAAATAACATTATTTATTTAGCTTGCTGTTAAGAACAATATAAGGGTACAAGTACAACCGTACAAGACATAAAGCAAAAAAAAGGAATCCTTGTCAAATAGTAACAACCAAAGTAAATACTAAAGAAGTTCACTCATAGACAGATAAAACAACATCATTGGTTCAGATTTCTGTTAAGAACAATACAAGAGGGCAAGGCATAAAAGAAAGTAAAGGAATCCTTGTGACATGGCAGGTACCATACTATAAAGAAAAGACAGTTTACCAACACCACATGCCTCTCTCTCTCTCTGCCTCTCCTTCTTCCTTTCCAAACACAGACATGGTTTGCATGGCTTCTTGCATGGATTCTTGGACTGGAGTTACATGTATGACTGTGATATTTGGACAGCCAATCAACCAGTAAATAATTTTAGATCGTGATTTATGAGCATGCACATTTGGTCAACCAATGTTTGGTCATATTTTAGAGCCAAATCAGTCAATGCATCATAAATCTAACAGTGGCGTTATAGAAAAAAAAAACCTAAGCAGTTGTAGAACACTAGGAAAGGTAGGACGTTTCTTACCCTTTTAACTTCACTCTTTTTCTCAGTTGCTTCCTTCTCAAAATAAGCAGAAATATAATGGGTAAATCTTCTTTTCATGGGCATACTTGGAGTATATAGGAAAGAAAGACAACAAACAATAGGTTAACAGGGTATGTAACAGAAATTTTATTCTCCAATTGCACTGTTATTCCCAATCATTTTTTAGTTTTGATTATTATGGCTTCTCAAAAACAAAGAAGGAAGGAAATATGACAATAGGCAGCAGAAAGTAGGAAAAGTAAAAACAAGATCAGCTTGTGATACAGTTAAGAAGTACCATCTGCCACGGATAAACACAAGGCTACTATAATGTAGATAAGACTGAACATTGTTGAAAACCCTAGCCACACCCCTAAAGCTGACAAATGTGGAATTCCAAAGGCAAACATGGCACACACGATCCCAGCAATTATAATACAATAAGGAAGCTTCAACACAGAGTCATCCCTGTAAAGCACATATATTGCCTGCACAAATGCCCAAAAAATTTAGATGAGTTTGATTTTTTTGTAAACAACTATGTAATCAACAGACATAAATTTTTGCTATCTGCATATCAGAAAGGAAATTTTGTCCTAAACATCAAAATCAATAGTGAAATTTTCATGAGAGAGAGTGGTGTTTCTGTGTGGCTGTACACCCATTGCAAAACATGCAACAATTGTATCCTTTTATAATTGTTAAATAAAGATCTCGTTGCACATTTCCATAATTTTTTACTTATTCCTTATTTTTAGATTGCTAAGACTGTCCAGAACCTATCAATGACGTCTCAGCACTTCTCAAGTGTTCTAAAGGAAAACAAGTTGATGGATTGAGAAAATTTAGATAAAGGTGCAAGAGCCATTAAAATGATATAATAATTTGCCAATAATGTAGGAATGCGCCACATGTGCTTACTTTAAACAATCAGCTCTGACAAGGCATAATTTTAATTTTTAAGTTTCTGCATTGACAAATGTGGAACTCTGTCCAGCGTTCTATGCCCTAAATGGGGTGCCACTTTCTTTTCCTTCACATCATAGTACCATGCCAAAGCTATGCTTCCTGATGTTAACCAGGCTAAAACCTACTCTTCGCTGATGTTTGATGTATCCTAAACCTGGACTTGCATAACGATACCTAGTGCTGTAATCACCATAACTAAACCTAGCATTTGCATAGAAAAGTGAATGTAAATCCGTCTTAATGAAATTTCCTATTTTAGAAATGCTACACCTCCAGTTCAAAGCTGTCAAACCATTTTATCGAATAAAATGATCATGGACATATAAAAATTAGCTAGTACGGCCATTCTACCTTCAAAGACTGACCAGCCAAAATGATGTAACCAGTGTTGATCATGAATAGGTTTACATACTGCAAAGCCCAGGTAAGAGAATACATCGTTCTGCCTGCAACACAAACACCTAACCGAATGAGAATAAAACAGCCTCCAAAGGTAAGCAGTCTGGAGAAACTTACAAGCATCTGCTAAGAGGTGGTTTAATAATATAGGTTACTTCTTCATACCAAATGCACACATGGTGAAATTTGACGATAGATAAAAACATTATTGTGCTGTTGGATGATAAGATGACACAAGTGCAAGCATTCCTAGTGTCATTTATATGGGATCAGAAATATTTGGTTCACCCAATGGTTTTTATGGCGTTACATTAGGGACATTATCATTCTTGGGCATGTTCTGAAGGTGAGATAAGCCAAATACGTTAACATGGGTGCTGCTTTCAGAACGTTAAAAACTGAAGAAGATCAATAATATGCAAGTAATCCAAGACATCTTTTTGTCTAGTTTGAGAAATTACATCAGGATAGACTTAAATTCAAGTGGTCATGCGTGACCTTATGTTCCAGACTGTCATTGCTTTCTACAGTTTTTTTGTAGTATGCACAATGTTCACATACAACCACAGATTTCTGCAGATCAGAGCAGACTTTTCATGACACTTGTAGTGTTTGAGTGCAATTCAAGTTTTGTTTTAAACAAGTATAAACAATGAAGAAATATGTCACAGCGGAGCAACTTATGAAGGAGAGACAAGATTGAGTTTTTTATTCAACTACATATCGATCACAACCTGAACAAGGTCCAACATCTCTCTCTCTCTCTCTCTCTCTCTCTCTCTCTGTGTGTGTGTGTGTGTGTCTGCACACACGCATGCATATATAAAACTTAAAATGCAGAAACGGGAAGCAAGGAAAGATAAGGGAATCGGTCGGCATACCATAAATATGGCCAGCAAGGTCCCTATATCGAATGTGCCTCTTTCCTCCGACCTCATGAAGGCGTGCAAGCAACGTATTCGCATACAACGAGATGGCTGCAGCTGCAAACAGTCCAATTGAACCAACTGCCCAACCTAGAGGCACCATGATCGTCCCAGAGTAACCCAATACGTATGAACTGTTCACTCCAGTGGTGAGAACAAATGCCACTTGGTACCAAGGATCTAAGCACAAAGATAACTTGCAGTCAGAAAGACAACAGGTTATAGAGGTACTAACAAGTTTCAGATAATTAATTATAACTTTTATTGATGCATCAATTTGTCTAGAGAAGGAGCGGTAGACACAGTTTCTATTGCTTTGCTTTGCGTCTCAGTTTACACACCTAGCTGTTTATCCAAAATAAAGTGAAAATTGCTGGATTTGGCAACACGGCAAGCTGCTGGTGACGTCTCTGCCAGTTGAAAGGCCTAGACGCAAACAGAAGCCTTGTAAACAGGGCATTCTATACTCCATACTAAATTTATTTATAATACTCGACAGGTCGATGTATCCAAACATATGCTGGAGTATTTTATTGATAGAACTGAAGAAAATTTAATGAAAATAACCGCAACATTTCTCTTAACGTTTGGACTGCATGCCTCCGGAGATGCTACAATTGGCTTTCCATACTTCGTTAAGTCTTGGGAAAACAACATCATTGCGTTCAGAGCTGGTCCTTTCTCAAACGATGATGGCCACCGGCAGGAAATCCATCCATTCACAAAAGGAGGCATGCAATTGAACCCCTCTGGCTCCAAAAACCCTCAGCCTAGAGTACCATATTACGCGGACGAGATGATGGGGAGCTCTGTCCCTCAACCATCCACTGAAATTGGTTGCTTTTTCGTAATGTGCCCCTCTTCTCTCTCTGTTTTTTTTTTTTTCCAATAAAGTGGAATCGGAATTTTTTTTTCCGCTGAAAGAACGTAGAATCTGAATATCTATTCTGGTAAAAACAATTTTCAGAATCCAATTCTCAAAAGAAAAAAAAAAAAGAATGGATGCCAAGGAATCGCCGGCGATTCGAGAGGAATCAGCTGCAACGCCGTGCGACTCACACACAGAGAGAGAGAGAGAGAGAGCCATACCGTGGCTGATCTGATGAGCGGTACCGTCGTCGACATCAATGTCGAGCTTGCCGGCGTCGTCACCATGTTCGTCGACGAACAACTTCTCGAGCGGAGAACCGAGCTGGTTGTGTCCCATGAACGCTGACGATGACGGCGCCGACGGCGGTGGGGAGGAAGAGGAACCATGAAGCACGAGGGAGCCCTCGTGGAGAAGTGGGACGCGTTCCTCCAGGGTTTCATTTATAGCAGAGAAAGGAGGGAAGAGAAGGGAAATGAAACGATGTGCTCGACTAAAGCAAAACAGGAATCCATTGAATGAGTGCGCAGAAACTTTCAATTGTAAACGCGATTATTCCGATTCTGGGTGGAGAGTTGCTCTTGCTCTTTCACTCCTTTTCTGTGGCAGGGGGAGAGACCAGACACTGATAAGACGGCTCTTTCTTTCCGGGAGAGAGAGGGAAGAACGAGAAGTTCCACAGAGAAGTAACGTCCCTCCTTTCGGTTCGGTAGACTTTCAGGCCGCTCTTTCCATTTTAGCCCCCAGCAGATGGTTGTTGGTCCTTGTGCGTTCGCGAGAAAAACTTCATTGTCGATAACCATTTAAGCCCTCATATTAGAAAGAGTGTCACCTTTTCTAAAATTTTCCAAATAGGTGCTTTCTTTTTCTCCCCCCTTTTATAACGGCGCCCTGCGCCGTGCCCGACCAGGGCTTCAGCTCTGCATCGGCACGGACTCTCCAGGACCCGACCCGATTTTGGTATGACAAAATCCGATCGAGGTCCATGATCTGATTCATCTTTATTCAAATAAACTTATCAAATTTTGAATAATTGTATGACAATAATATAGTAATTTATATGTTAAAAATATATGTAGAATCTCGTGGCTGAATTCCAACTCGATCAATCCGGGTCCTCATTAATAGGGACGTTGATGCTTACTGGACAGGCTCGAGCTTGAGGCTAGCTTCATCTGGTCCTGTCAAGGTGGGGATGGGTTCGGACAATTCTGGCTTTATTTAGGTGGCATTAAAATTGGATTTATCCAACCAAAAACCAAGTTTCAAAAAGTAAAAACTTAGTTTTTTTCCTTATCACTTAGACATACTAACAATGTTTCAACCAGGTTTTCACAAAATCTCATTTTCAAGGGTGTCATCCAAACGCAATCATATTTTTAAGTTAGAAACAGTAATTTTTCCTTTAAATTAAATAATTTCTTGTTTGTCGTAAGAATTGGGACAGCTATATCGTCCGATTACTCGTTTCAGTTTCTTTGAAATTTTTATTTGAAGTTCGGTAGGAAGTAGGCACCAGCGCAGTTGTCCACGAGCTCACCTTGGGAATAAATTTTACAAAGTGACATGTTTTTTCTTGCAAAATATTGCAAGGTTGGTACTTGGTTGAAAATAACTTGGGGCATGGACGATCTGTTCTATTATTGCACAAATGATTGCTCATTCGGTTGTTTGACGGCGGAATTTTTTCGAATTCAGACAAACTTGTATCACAGGCTTGTTGTTGGGCGGCAGCAACTTTTGGAGCGTTGCCCAGAAAACTTTTTCAGGGTGCAATAGTCCTGAAACATTTCTCGTGGAACACCTCGGGGTCCGACTGCCAACCGAAAATTCAGAAAAAGGCTATGACAAAATCAAAATAAGAAAATCAGGAGATTGAAGTTTTGCAAGATAACTTTTCCGGCTTCTTATTAAATGTCATATGGCTCTCACATTTTTTCTTTTTTTGGTCTGAGATAACTTCTTAGCAATCAGAACAGGTTAAGCTCGTGTTTGATTGCATAGAGAAGTTTAACTTGGTTTCAGTGTCAAGCTTTGAAAAACAATCAAAAAGTAAATATTCACTTTGTATCTTAAAGAAAAAGTGATTTTTTTCCTCATAAAGTTCCAGCTCTTCACCCAATTTTTCAGGCTAAAAATAAATAATAATGTAAACAGGGTAAATTTTCTTTTCCACTTTGAATACGTGTCCAAGGAAAACTTCACAGTTTTTTTCTACCTATCTTTCTACGACTCATGTGTGGTTTATATGTGAATTGTGAAAGCTAAAATGGAATTCATGCATTTCTTAGCAAATATTTTATTTTAAAGAAAAAAAAGGGTTAAAAACAGCCATTTAAACGTAAATAGCGATCTTATTGCGAATAGCGAAAAGAAAGATCTTATTAGGCAAATAGCGAAAATGAAGATCGTATTAGGCAAACAGCGAAAAGGAAGATCTTATTAGGCAAATAGCGAAAGGCCCCTGACGGTATGACTTAGTTTGATATTTCTTGAAAGATACGGCCGTCCATGGACGATTTCGTTTTGTTCTGGGTGGATTGCTCCCTTTCTTTCAAACGAGAGGGAGAGAGAGAGACCTTATTGCGAATCTATGTATGTGACGTTATCCAACCATGCGACGCACCAGGATTCTAAGGTTGTTTTTCTTTTCTTTTCTTCTGTCCTTTTGTTTTTTGGGGCCTTATCTGGCTGTTGATGAACAGGAAAATTACATTGCATCTGCCATGGAGCTACCTAGCTAGTTTTGACGTAGGAGAGGAGCATCTTGCTTGACGTGGAGATACTTCCCTAGCAGATGCCGCCCACATTCAAGGGTTGCAGTTACACTTGAGTCCACGCTTCTGCTTCCATCAATTCTTGTTTTACTGTCTTGTTTTTTTGTCCAACCACAAGTTTCTTTGTTATTTTTTGTTCTTTCTGTTGTTTGATTGTTGTTCTACAGTTTCTAAGTGATCATTCCTTCAAAAAAAAGCGTGTGCGCGCATGCGTTTGTGTGTGTGAGAGAGAGTTCTTGGGATAAGAATGATAAGGAATTAAAATGTCTTCCTTGCCTCACATAAAAAAAAAAAAAAAAAAAAAAAAAAACTTAAATCGCCCATTAACTTTAGTTATTCTGATGTGCCAGATGAAAGGCAGCTGGAAAAGAGATCCAAACGTTGGAAAACAAGACAAAGGGAGATTATTTCTAGAAAGGTGTGTGAGGGGAAGAAGGTGGCAGAGCAGTTCGCAGTAATATGCTTCTAACAAGGAATTTTCAACTCTTCATTTTCAACTTGGAGAGTGTCAAATCCCACGACTTTAAAGTGAAGTTCAAACTGCCGATCAGATGCGCAGAACACTTGCGCACTGAATTTATTGTTATTTGGATGGTCATGAATAAATTCTGATATAGGTATGCGCTCCATGCCTAGCTAATGAGTACACTTTTCCGAAATTGCTCAATGGCAACCACTCAATGTGACCTTACCTTTACCACTGTCGTAAAAAAGGGTCTCTGAGTTGGATTGTTTTTTGGAGAATCGTTCTTAATAAAAATTTGAACTCTTTAAAGAACTTAAAGAGAATATAGAGACAAAAAACTGAAAAAGAATCCAAAAAGTTTGCCAAACTTTATGAAATAACAATCGTAAGGTTACCACCAATTGAACCATAACTTTACTAACATAGCAGCAAAAGTATAAGATAATTAGATAATGTTGAATAGAAGCAAAAGTATAGAATAATTAAACAGTAGTAATTGAAATCATTCACATAATGCGCTGTTTCACTGCTGATTCGATTCGATGGCTGATTTTGATACGTCTGCTTTGACAGTTCACGCTCGCTAAACCATACAAAACTTTTCAGTAAGCTGCGTGATCTACATTGTCCATTCTTTACCTTAAGGGCAGAAAACGAAGACGCATAGCAGGTAAGATGAACTTGCAAGCTACTCTAGAAATATGCAAGCATTAGATTCTTTCTGCTTCTTCGTTTCGATAGAAAGAGCCAGTGTAGTGTCTTCTGCTCTACCAATAAATTTCTTGTCCCCTTTTTCATTTTGCAGCCATAATTTCTTGGCTTCCACAGACGATTTTAGAAACATAGAATAAATTAATTTCAAAATTCTCCTGATTTGGGTAAAAAAACGACCGCCAGAAAAACATAAGAGCCATCAAAAATCAAAATTTCCTGTCCTTTTCTGATATAGGACTGCGGAACAACATAGAGAAGTCAGCTCAAGCAAGTAGGGTAATCAATATAAATATATAATACCATGGCTTCTTGTTGCAATACTTGAAGTTCTGGATTTTCAGAAAATAAGAAAATTACACAAGGCAAAAGAAAGAACAATTACATATGAACTAATATTTTGGTCTCTAGCATAAATGCATTATGCACAATTATGTTGCACAATTATCAAGCCGAACTACCCTTTTTTAGACGAAGCCCAGTTTGACAAGTACATACTTTAGCTTAGCCAAATCCACATGTGCAAATTGTACAAGTTCGTTTCCCCTGCAGAAATTTTCAAGCAGATATATGATGAAGCATTTCTCCGAGTTCGAATGAGGAACTTCTTCACGTAAGAGGAAAAAACAGAACAGAAATGCAACTATCCACAACTAAGTAATGTACATAGTACATACAGTACATTGCAAGGTGAAGGAT
Source organism: Nymphaea colorata (assembly GCF_008831285.2). NCBI lineage: Eukaryota > Viridiplantae > Streptophyta > Magnoliopsida > Nymphaeales > Nymphaeaceae > Nymphaea > Nymphaea colorata. Next base: position 16,397,094 of record NC_045143.1, read on the forward strand.
TACTCCTTGGCATCATAAACAATGTTATCTCTAACAATGTTGATCTTCTCGTAACCTAGATTGGCTGGAGCAACTGCGAACTTTGACGGCCCGATGGAACTTTTCTTGGCCAAGAACGATCTCATCAGCAGCAATGCCGCTGCAGCCATGGCAGCACATCCAGCACCCAGTACAAAGGCAGCAAAAACACCCGCTGCATTGCTCTTCCTCGGCTGCTTCGCAACTTCTTCGCCGACTTTTGCGAAATTACGGGGGTCCAAAGGGTCCGAGTGCAACGTGAAGGCCGAATAGCGCTTTCTGAAGCTCCATGAGTATAGAGTGGTGATCTGGGAGGAGTTCGTGCTCGAAGCACCAATACCAACAAGCATCTTGTCGTCCCAAAGCGTCAAGAGATCGGCCGAGTACGAAATCACAGGGCTGAAACGCCGGTACTCACTCGAATTGCCAACTCCAACCTCGATGACCCTCGAACCAGAGTTGTACTTGATCCAACAGTGCAACCGCTCCCCCTCATTGCTCACGAAGCCCACCCTCGGGACATCACTCATTCGAACGGAGATGGTCTCGCTTGAAGCATCCAATCGAACGACGAAACCTTTTGAAGTTCCTCCACCATCGCTTCCGTCCGCGAGGTCGAATGAAGTCCCTGTCGGCCAGAAGGCGAACGCGAGGAGACCGCCATTGCCGGGGGAGATCGAGAAGGAGAAGGAGGATAAGAAGGAAATGGGGAGCCTGGATTTCCCGCGGAACATCTCGATGGGACTCATATGGAGAACCCGGCCGGAGCTTGGGAATGATCCGTTAGTGATCCTGATGGCAGCATCAACCCGAGAGAAGCGAGCGTCGCCTAAAAGAGAGATGCCCAAATTGTTTCCGGACTCTTCGAACTTGGCGAAGGAGAAAGATGGTTGGTAGGAAAAGCCAGGGTCAGGCTTTGATGAAGAAATGTGTAAGAGAGGGAGGAAAGCTAAGGCGAAGAAGAAAAAGGAGAGGGCAGCCATTGGCTCTGAGAAAAAGGAGCAGGGAAGGACGGAAAGATGGAGGTCTTCTGGTAGTTGAGAGTTAGGGTTTTGGTGGATACAATCGCGCAAGGGAAAGGAGGATGTTTGTGACAGTGGGTTTCATATACAATAATACAACACGCCCTGAGAAGGCTGGCTCGAGCTCCTAAAAAATTGACATGGACAGAACAGACACAGACAATAAAATACGCAATTGGTCTCAGTTTGTATGCGACATAGTTCAGTCCGGAGTCCCTCCCACTCCTTCTTTCTTGGCATGCTGCTGCTGGAGCATCTCTCAAGACCTTAACAACTGTACATCTGGTTTTTTCTTTGTTTCTTTCAATTTTGGCAACATGAGCCGCTCGGATTCCGAATGGACATGTTAAGTTCAAAATCCTAATATCTTGAGCATCTCGCACACATTGCAACTTTTTTCTCCTTCCATAATCTACACATTTCCCGGAACGCAGTTGTACAACTTTAGAGTATGGAACATGAATGTTGGTTCCTTTTTTTTTTAACCTACTCCAATTACACAAATGTCTTTCGATGAACAATTACCCATACGTTTAAATTATCTGGATCGGAAAAACAATATGGAACACATATTGATCCATTATAATGCAAATCCAGGTCCTCAAAACAAGAGAACAGTGCATTTTTTGCCTAAAACAGCTATTCAAATACATCAATGCACTTGTATTTAACAGGTGCTTTGTTTGATAGGTGGAATAACACGAATTTTCTGGGTAAAACTTGAGGCAACCATTTTGTGCGGAACACGAATAATGTCTTGAAAATTTTTAGCAGTTTCAAACAGAAGAAAGTCCTGCGATAACTTTTTGCTGTACCAAGTGACTCAACTTTTTGAGCACGAGGAGTTCGAGCGAAGCTGAACCAAGAACTCAATCCTTCATGCTCGAGTTCGCAACCTTTGGTGGGCTGCTCATGACTCAGTTTCAAGCCTATGCATGAGTGTGCTTTTGACAAGTCGAACCAAGCAGATCCACGAGATGCAGATGCGCTATCTTGGACAAGACTCCTTTAAGCCCTGGATAAGGTCTTACGGGTGCCTTCACCTTAGAAAGCTAATCCAGGACTTTCAATCGGACACCTACAGGTCCCACCAACAATCTTGCTTCTTTAAATGTTGAGAAAGGTAATCAAAAGGTGTCGCTTATGTAATCTACGGTTCCCCTACTGAGGAAACGGTATGAATGGGTTATACTTAGTCCCAAGATGCTATTAACATGTCATTGGTAGAAGCCGCAAAGTTAGTCGCAAGAACATGTCCTGACGGCACGCAAGGCATGGGTTTGCTTAAATGAAAGGAAATAGAAACAAATAGGATGTGTAAAATTGACAATAAATCCTGCAGATCTTATCTGATTTCAGCGCTAGATGTTAATGCCCAACATGCAATTTGTGTAAGGATGCAGAAACCTCGGGGCAATAATTTCCGATTGAAAACCATCATAGCACCTACCCTAAATCAACATGTAAGTTTGATCTGTAACTTATTTAACAAATGTCGATTTTGCTGAAATGTCAATAGCACATACTCTCTAGCAAAAATTGTGCACCAAACTGCAAAGAGTACAATCAAGTTTGAAATATCCGTAGTACTTTGCAACAGCAATGTGAGAAGCACCTTTCACTGAGACAGCTTCACAATGGGGGCCTATTGGAACCAAGTAACTGTCCAATCAAATTTGTTACCTGCACCCACGTAATCAGAAAGGTTCATAAAGTTTCACCCTCAATGTATTAGAGCTCAAAAACAAATCCAGGGTAACCAGCCAGAGGTTCTTCCAAATGACAGAACCCTGTGGGACGATTGGGAAAAAAAACATGTTTTCACACTGCCCAAAGATAGCGAATCAATAAATGTGAACATGCTTTAAAAAAAAAAGTCGAACCTAAAAACATCAATTCATAGTCAAATACAAGAAACGATTGGCAACCATGCAAGGAAAAATTAAAAAGCCACCTTAAATAGCTCTACTATTGAAGTTCTTAATCCAAAATAAAATACATTACATATAAAATGGTTTTTGAGAAATAAATCAATAAAGCTACGAGTTTGTGACTAATTCAGCCACATTAGCACCTGGTATAGATGTAACCCTTGCAGGATGACCACCTTTCAAAATGTCTATTGTGCACATTTTTACAAATTACCGGCTTGAAGGTTGGAGTCATCCATTGGTAGGACGGCCAGCTTGAAGTTGCCAGACTAAGCAGCAGAACCCAAGGAGGCATCTCAAAACTTATGGGATGTGAGGCAGGAATGTAAAACGGTGATTTAAGGAATGAATATTAAAATATAAAGAGCACTCATACACACACACACCCAAATATATATATATATATATATATTGTATCCTCAAGTTATTAATAAATTAAAGATGAAAAACTAAAGCTTTTGCATATTAGACTTAATATTGTGTGCAATCTCTTAACAGAGAATACATTTTATGGCCAGTATTTGATATGTCAACAAATAACTAACAATATGTGGTACAAAATTTACATTCCAAAGAATAGGATCTAGGCTACTTAACTTTTAAGTTTTAACAAATAAAAATAATAAAAAGCATGATTTACATGCCATCGTCTCAACTATTGGCAACTAAGAATAAGAAAATTTACATGTTTTAATATCAACTAAGATAACTGAAGCCTCAAAAACCATGATTATTAATATAAGGGAGGATAGAAAGGAAGTGCAGAAGGTGCAAGAGGAACATCACGAAGGAAAAAAAGGAGAAGCATGACTTTCATCATGCTTCAAAAGCAAGAAGCACCCACCTCCATAGTGAGTTCTATGCTAAAGCTTCCAGTAACCCCAGTCCAACCTTACCATGAAGCATGCATTCACCATAATGCAACCTTTGTTCCTTTAGGCCTTAAGGAACCCAAAATTTTCCTCCTTGTAGCTTAAGCAAGTCTATCAAATGCGACATTGTAAACTGACATCTCCAATGACTTTCTTTCATACCCATAGCTTAGATTTTTCTAATGTAATTTGGTAGCTTCTCTAGAAATTGGTTTTCAGATTACTTTTTGTTCCCCATCATGCATATCCTTACAAAGAAAAGCATTACAAATTTACAATGCATGAAAAAGAAACTTCCAGAAACAAGCATCTAGAGTTGGCTGCCAGCCTGCCGGTACTTTTAAGAGCTAGAACATCGAGCAACTTACTCATATGGAGTTACTTTTATATTTTTATATTCTTAAAACTAAAATCTATGAAATTTTTGGGACACCAAGCATTACCTTAAGTTCCAGACAACCAAGAAGTATGGAGTAAACTTGAAGTTACCTTGCTTGGTCCAATTTGGACGTGCACTCTCCTAGAGCATTTACAAAACCGATGCCCAAAAAAGCAACCATCAGAAATAACATCCAGCATGTGGAATTTAAGTATTTTATGATCTTGTGAATGTGATTCTTATTAGCAGAGATCAAGTCAAGTGACATCACATACAACTCTAGTTTTTGTATGTCATCCTTCCCCCTTATCAATCCCAATAATTAACTTTCACTGGACATTTACTTAATTGGACAGACATGGTGTAAAAACTATATCCTGAAATGCCTTTTACAGAATAACTAGTGCTAGATCCCAAATATGAAATATTCTAATTTCTAATCCTAACGCCAGACAACCTACATTTAATTAGATTTGATTTTCACATGTAATCAATATACCAGGTTCCACTCAGACCCTGATTCTGATTTATTTGAACCCTCAATATATACTGAACCAAACTCATATTCATCTATGTTAAGATTTAAATTTGCATCTGATAACTAATACAAGTACAAGGTTTCAACTTTCAACTAAGAAACAACATGCATGGTTCCAAATTTACTTGAGCTACTCACCATATACTGATCAAACTGCACTTTGTCCTATTTGGCAAATTCGAGCCATCATGAATAGATATAAATCTGTCCTAGCAGATTCTCATAGAACCGTAATCTAATGCACAATCATAACAGCAAATTACTGAAAGCTTCTGACACAGGAATCACATATTTATTCAGTTTGATTACTTCACAAGGCAGACAATAACCATGCCTTTGACAAATAAATTTGGGCTTCACATCTTTGGCTTAAGGGTAATTCTGCATTAGTGCAACCTTTTTCAAGCCCTAAAACACTACTAGTCATTTTTTAGCAAAGGAAGACGTTCACTATGAACAGATTACCTGCCAATATTTAGCCACACACCGATCAATGCAACTATTTTCACCCATGTTCAGCTCAGACTCTTTGTACCTGAAAACCAAAAGCATCTTTTAGAAATCCAGTTCAAATGAACTCTGTAGAGTGAACATATATCTCCATAAAGACCATTGAAGCATGGAATATTGTTTACATGATAGTCACAAAAAACTTTATCGGGTTTTAAACAGCAAGGTTTTTCTTGGGTATAATCAGCGAGCCTGAAAAAACGGGAAAAGGGGGGAAAATTCGGCAACTTTTTAAAAATTTAAAAAAACTAAAAATGAGGGGAAAAATAAAGTAAGTAAGAAACTAATAACACAGACATTAAAAAAAATGAAAAAAACTGTTTGGCATCAAAAGAACATGAAAAAAAGGAAAAAAAACACATTTTTTGGCATTTTTTCCCATTTTGTTCATCGTAAAATTTTTTTTCAAAAAAATAGTGTTTTTTTTAATTTTAAACGGCAAATTTATTTACCGTGTTTTTTTTTTCGAAAACAACATGTTTTTTGTGACTATGGACTTTACATATATCTTCTTAATGATCATTGAAGAATGGATAGGGTTTACAGCAGTAAAACACACCTTTTCTCAATACATTTCTCGAAACAAGTTTGTGTAAGCCTGCATTAACGTATAAGTTCAAAAGATTGTTAGTTTCAATTTCATAGGGTAATGCCAGTGACATCCCATCACAGTGAAGTAAGTCATGACATTACTACTGAATTGAAATCCCTAGATAAGCAGAAGGCTATTATCCACATTTGTGAAACAAGGTTAGAATGCCAATTATATGATTGCAGAAAGCAAACCTGTTGAAGAGATCTACCCTATACTCCATTTCTTTTTCTGCCATCCCAAGTATCTGAAAGGACATAAATTAGTACAAATAACTAAATTAGGTATGGCCTATGCATGAAGTGAGCTGAAACTTACATAAAACACCAGTGATGATGATACCAAACAAGCTGAAGCATCAAATGAGTACTGTAGAAGTCTATGATTTTCAAAACCGATGCCAACATCCAAAAGCAACTTCATCTTAGGCAAACAGGAATCAGGAACTAGGAAAAGAAACTTCAATATATATGGTCATCTAAGGCAAACAGGAATCAGGAACTAAAAAAAGAAACTTGAATATATATGGTCTGAAAGAATGAATGATCATTGAAGATTCCAGTTTTCCTAGGCCAGTAGTGCCACTGTTTAGGGCCCAAGAGCAAATAATTTTTCTTGTTTCATAACCAACGACAGGAAGAACAAAGTGCTGCAGAAAAATGTCGTGTCCAGATGTCCTGACGTTTTCTCGATTGACAATAATGAACAGAAGCTTGTGATAGTTATCAGATAGAAATAAAGTCGTTACTTGAAGCATATAACTGCTAATCACCTTACCCTGCTGAGAAACATGTCACCATCTATTCTTGGCCCCATCACCTTTGTTCGGAAGCATCCTTACCACTCCATTACTCTAAGGTAGTTTCTCGGCAAGGTGCGACCTAGTCTTTTACCGTCGTTTATATGCAGCAATAGAAGCAGTAAGATAACGGCAGAAACGTTAAGCACCTTCCAACCTTTTGATGTTCTTTAAGCACAAATGTAATTTAAGAATTAGCGATTCTCATGATAACCTTCATTAGTTTCTCCTGAATCCGTCTATCTATTAAACAAGGTTCAGTAGCTTACCGTTGATACAAGCACCTTTTCACAAGTTCAAATGAAAATTTTCAGCAATACGATAGGAACCAGAAGGTCCAGATAACTCACATTTACAAAGGAAGTATGACCAAGATTTAAGAATAGACAATCACAACATAGTCCAACATCAGTTTAGAAACATAGGAAACCAAATTAAAGAATGCATCGATTAAAGAGGTACAATTAAATAATCAGTACAAACAAAAGCAACAAATAAACATGATCCTACACAGTAGCAGCAGCAATGCTTCGCATACCTGCTCCTTGTCAAATGCAGTTGGCGTGTTATTAGTAGCCATTGAGGTTTCCAACTGCCAAATGTGAAATCAAGCGATAAAGGCTGCAAAAGAAGTGAGTGGATAACGTTAGAATATGAATCAAATACGCCGCCGTTGTGTCCAAAGAGAGATGTCAAAGAAAGGAATTCAAGCGGGCAGTTTCTTCAAAGGTAGCAGCCAATCTCTTATACATAAAACCGTGAAACGCGGTCCCTTCCATTACTGGAGGCGATTTCCCCAACATTTCTTGGGCATGTCACAATGAGATGAACACTCCAACAGCGAGGAGATCAAAGCGACAATCTTATGGGCTTCCTGAGTACATCAAATGGGTGCAAGGAATTCATCTATATCGGGAAAATTTCAAATCAATAAACGCTTTAGCCAGGCATTTTCCGCATATCGACATCATGAATTCTTCGAATGGGTGAATGTGGGTGTTGGGCGGCGCGCAAGCTCGCGCCTCTCTGAGAAAGAGAGAGGGAAGGAGGAAGGAAAGTACCTTTAACCTGGAGATCACCGCTGAAGAAGGTTAGCCGGCGGAGAGCCCTTGGCGGGCAGCAGGTTTTGCACTTAAAAGCACACCCCACTTCCCCGCTGCCCCTGTGGGTCTCTGCCTCGAAGCCCGAAGGTGGTCTTTCCCGTGAATTTTCTCAGGAAACCTAAGGACACGCAAACGCGAACTCAGATTTGAGATCACACGGTTTTTGATATTTCTAGTTCTGCCCTTTCAAGCCGGGCCATTTGCAGATGGTTCACAAGACGGCTTGAGCTCACGATATTACGACGTTTAAAATTGTTCCTTTCCTTAAAAAAATATTTAAAAACTTGTTTACATTTTAGGAATTTTGATTCAACCACCTATCTTTTGTAACGTTAATTACCCCTCAATTCAAGTCGCTACATTTAAAATTGTTATATGAACATGTTTCCTTCGAAAATCATGCATATTTTACTCGGTTTTTTATCCCCATTCACATATGATTGCTTTATTGACAAGCGAATGAGAAACGCAAAAGGTTAATAAAGGTTCTGGGTTCTGATTGAGTGAGCCGTTTGTGACCTTCCGGTTAGTTGTAGATTAAATTGAATTTGGAATTGGATTAGATGTTAAAAAATTGCAAAATGAAATCCCAAGGCTTCCATGCAAAACCATTTGAAGACCTCACAGGCCACTTCAAAGGGAAAAACTAGGCTGTACTAAAAGGTGATTAGGACATTGGCTCATTTTCTGCTGTAATCATGAAAGTGGAACTTAATTGATAACATAACATTTTTCTTTGACATACAAAAAATGATTGTTCCTTCAATTACCCTTTTAAGTTATATAGAATTCAGTACATAAATGAAAAATATGTATGTATTATTCAATAGAGTCATACTTTTTATAAAGATATAAATTTTGTAATTTCTTCTATGTTATACAAAAATTATAGTACACTAAAGGTTTATACTTTTATAAAGATATATAATTTTGTATTCAATGTATATATTTGTTTTAATGTTAACTTAGGGGAAACCGTTTTCAGCATAAAACTCTCAATGTCATATTCTGATGCTTCCAAGGTTTTGACGTACTACGAGATCAAAGTAAATTTAAGGTATATTCATCAACTCGAATGGCACATTTGCCATCATTTGCATTATGCTTCCAGGGTTTTGACTTGGTATAAGACTTGAGTGTATTTAAAGTATACTTTTCAACTCAAATATGTGACATATATGGTTTCTTACTTTATATTTCCTGAATTTTGATTGCATCTATTCTGCGATAACTTGTGCTATTAGAGGCGTTCGATGGGCTGAGAAGAAGATGTTTAGTGGAGATAATCTTCATGCTTCCAAGGGGTCATTTTGGTAGACCAACTGTAACAGGTCACAAAATTTTCTTATTTAAAGTTTTCATTTCTTAATCAGCATTGGTCATGTATTATTCAGCTTCTGGTTGGTAATGGAGGCTTCCTTACGGTAGGGAGAGTGTGCTGATGGAAATGGCATTACCGTTGCACATAGCAGTTAGTGCACATGAGGCAATCAAGATCACCAATTCCTGCGTGCTTGAAGCAGCAGTTAGTGCACATGAGACAAACGTGATCACCAATTCCTGCGTGTTTGAAGCAGCAGTTAGTGCATAATCATGGTCAGCAATTCCTGCCAATCAAAACCGTGGTAATTGCCAATAACTAGGCGTATCAATGTCGTGATTGGATTTCATTGATCCTCATTCATTCACTGCATTTCGTGAAATGGGGGCCAAGATTTACCAACATACAATTATATAAGTATCGGCTTCCAATATAAAGAATAAAGATCACTAGAAAACTGAGGTTCATGAGAAATCACGCTTCAATTTACACGACACAGCACAAAAAAGGCCATTAGAAATAATTTTGAGATACAGAGGAAACACCTCCCGTGCTACTTTTCCGTTTTCTTTCTCCCTCTATTCTCATTTTTAATGCTTCATTTAGATGAGGAAACAAGGACTGTCAAGGAAAATTACAGTAGATGTGTTGGTGTTGTAAAACGAGTAATCTCAAGAAAGCACTCGAAGTTAAGAGGGGACGTTGAAGTGGAAAAGCCAGGAAATAACAAAGGCAAAAACCACGCAGGCCAGCAGGAAGTTGAGCAAGCGGTGCCCATGCTGGGAGCACCTTGTCTCTTGAGGAGCTGCAGGAGGACCCACTTCATTCCATTGCTCCATGAACTCTGCAGAGTCAACCCCAACAACATTGCGTGCGACTGAGCCACATATCTCACATGTCCTGAAGAGAAAATGACTTCTGTGAACAATGAAGATCTCCAAGAAAGTAAACAATTAACTCAACAGTACAATTTCCAGAGAAATCACAAGGCGAAACCTGTGCCTTCGACCACTATCATGCCTTTGTTTATCGTACAACCATTACGTAGGTTCATTCATACGTGTGATGTACGCATTCTTCTCAGAGGACATTTTGAGTTCAGCATACCAAGTTTTCGTCACATGTGCTTACAAGTTTTACCACTCTAATTCCTTAGAGATTTTTTTTGCTATTTGTAACATTAATTGGAGTTGAAAACAAAGAAAGTAAATAAACCATATTACAATTTTGACATTTTTACAAGTCAAGGTTTAACTAATCAAAATTACCCAATGTTAACCAAATTGGAGAGAAGCTACAATGATAGAAGGTAAGAAGACAGATGTAAAGTTAGTAGCAAAGTAAATGGATGCTAGAATGGAAGCTGACAATATCAAACAGTACAGGTTCTTACACTCCCATATCCTCCAGTACAGGTTCTTACACTCCCATATCCTCCAAGTAAAATTCCACTTGAATCATTCATGATTGACAAATTTTAGCCCATCATGTTCATTATCGGTATATTTCAAACTTGTTTTGTTACCCAGGCCACTCTATGAACTCTTTATGAATTACTGGTCTTCCAGTAGCATCTAACAAAATTCTTCCTCAATCATAAATAATAATGCATCCACGCAATCTGTTTGTGCTTTCACTTGTGCAAACAACAAACGAACTATCATCACATGTTATTGCAGAAACTTTGTTAAAGAATTGAAAAATAGAGATCCTCATTAGCTGATGCTTATGGCATTCCTGTGAGTGCACCCCTTGATGTGCATCACATGGCAAAATAAACTTACAAGCTGCAAGCTCCTGCAAGAGTTGTACAAGCAAGCGGAGTTAGCCACATTGAAACTTAACCAATGTAGTATTGATTAGACGTAACCAAGACAAGGACAAGGAGCATGATCCAAGGAACATACATTTTCATAGCATGGAGTAAACTGATTCTTTGAAGCATGACTATTCGATTGGAATGAATGACTCCAAATACCCTGTCGTTCACCATTTTGCAGGTTCTGTTTGAGGAAGGAATACCAACATTGAGGCTACATGAATTGAATGGCATATTTTTTCTTCAACCAGAGTCCAGCTGATAGCTTGTTTTACTTACACATATGACTAGAAAATTATTGAAGCCCACAATCCCCATTAACAGCCTTTCAGTGCCGTGGGAAGAGACATGCCTGATGACCTTATTCATTTTTGAATTACAATATGAGAGCCATATTTCTAGGATGGTTTGACAGAAATGTTGAGATAGAGCCTTCATGGAAATGGTGGATAGGAGAGTGTGGGGTATGTCTGTTTACACACACAGAAAGAGAGAGAGACACACACACACAGACACAGAGAGAGAGAATAGGATTTCAGGCACAGAGAGAGAGAGTATGATTTCAATACTTAAAATGGTGAAATGTAGACCATATTGATTGTAAACATGGTGCAGGAAGGGGGAGATCAGAGAATTGATGATCGTCACTTTCGGCATCCTGGACACAATGAGAGTGTCCAATGAATCTTCCTCATGAATGGGGTAGGTTCATGGAACACTAGAACTAGTGTACCATGAATTTATCTCAAATTGGGGTATATTCATGGGAAATTTCCAGAGTGTCCCTAATACCAAACGACCTCTAAGTTACTTTCAACAGGTTTTGTGAATTGTACATCCTGAACTTCAATCAAGGCAAGATAAAAGGCTTTTCCTGCAAAGGAAACCCACATTTTTGTTTGATTTTGAAAGTTCAACAGAAACTTTCATATTTGCAAAAGGGAACCACTGTGAATCCAATTGATCTTATGTTACAAACCATGCAGATAGCAGCCGCAAATACGTAAGGTTTTCTAATAGCCAAAAGTTAGTAGTCAAGCAAGATTTACAGGAACTGTTTTGTGTCTCAAAGGTGGATTTTTACCTGAAATTGACAAGGAGAGAAACCTTCTCCTTGATCCAAGGTTCAATTTCCAGAATGAATCCCACGAAAAACAAGAGACTGGGTTCTGCGTCCAAGGTTTATTCAATAGCTTCACAACAATAATCCAGGTCTCTGTCTTCAAACTTACAACAAGTTAGAGTGGATTCTTAATCCAATTCTTCTTGGAGCTAATTATACAGCCAGGAAACGAGAGAGAGGTGGGTTGTTCGGGAGTATATGTGCAACAATCACAGCTCAATACACCTAATGAAAGCACAAGTGCATCAATGTGCTCGATATATACATAGCAGGGGAAGAGGGTGAAAAATAGAAAGCACAAACAGGTCAGATAGAGATTCAACTATAAAGCACCATACAGCGATAATGGATATAGCTAAAGTGCGAAGTAAATTAAAAAGAAAACAAACAACTGTTTAGAGTTAAGTGTTCATGGTTCCCAATTCCAATATTAGGAGCTAAGAAATAATCAGTTAGTCGGAGACTGATTTTGCAACTTTTGTTCTCAACAGTGGAACTGTACTAAGGTGGAAAAGTTCCTTCCCATTACCACCTCAAAGTAGCCGCCACCAACTTGCAACTGTGATTCCAGAGACAAAACTTCCATGTATGAAAGTGTTTCAACTCTCCATGATGAAGGCATTCATTCCTTTCATAGCTTTTACACACTTGAGAATAAATAGTACAAAGAAGATAAAGCACAAAAAGCCCAAAAAAGAGAAGGCAAACGAAGAAAAAAAAAGGAAAAATCAATTGAAAAGACCATAACAAGAAAAAGAATACTACCAGGAGGAAACAAACAAAATCGTACATGACAAAAAAATCAGAGACGTTATTGACCATTCTGTGTACCGAATCAGGGGTTAAATTTTACCGTAAACATAGAACATTCAGAAGAAATTTCCATTAAAAAGGAAAAAAAAAAGAAAAGAAAATCTTACTTGTTTCCCTTGATTTTAAACCAGGCTTCTGCACATTGTTTGTGGGCAGCAGCTAGATCATCCTTACAGGAACATCCAAGTTCAATCGGCAACTCAGATTCCTGAGCCCCACCTTCTAAGGTAAGGTGACAAATCCTACAGTCTCTCTCTACTTTTGCCAAATGCAAACTCATCTCATTAGTCAGGCCACTGCCTCCACCATTCTCCAAGTCCACATCAGAGTACTCGGCGGTCGAGTTCCTCCGTATATCCACAACCCCACCCATCTCAAGATCAGCATCATTTGAGTATCTATACTCTTCCTCATGACAGCCACCATCAGAATCAGCGGCATCCGCGGGAGAGCGCCATGAATGATCCTCTGCATCAGAGAAAATCAGACTATCCTCAGTCCTATCATTAACGACAGAATGCAACTCATCTTCCAATTCCAACTCAGGTTTCTGCCCAGCCATTGCTGGACTCAAAATGAGAAGAAAGCCCCAAATGACTGAAGCTTCAAACACGGCATGGCTAGCAGGGGAAAAGACGAATAATTTTCCTGAGTTCTAGTGCAGATGAGAAGGAGGCTATTTAAAATCGTATAGGAGATGATCTTCCGTGGACCCGACTGAAAGCAGTCTTGTCAGCGTAGCAGAGGCCCGACTCGTGAAAAAGCAAACGTTGTTCTAATATTTTTTCGATATTAAAGAAAAAGCATAAAACTGTAGTTTTCATGTGCAAGGAAGACAAAGAAAGATTGAGATAGATTCAACTTTTAATCTTAGCATGCATGCTTTTGTTCGTGCAAGATCTTGTTCAAGAAACCCCGGAAACAATTTTCATGGGAAAGTTTTCTTTAATTTTGCATCTCCTTGAATACAAGTACCATCCTTTTAAAAAGAAATTATTTCATTGACACTTCACCACTTTCTTGTCCTACTTATGCCCGTGGTATCATGCATTTCTCTATTGCTCTTGCAAGGGGCGCATCTACCTTCTATTTTCATTTTAAATTTTTTGCTAAAATAAAGAGTCAATCTAAATTTTTCGCTAAAAAAGGCTTCCATGCCGTCCAATGGATCGTTTTCTCTACGCTTATAAAATAGATGTCTGCACTTAAAAAGTATACTTCTACTCATTTTTTAACTTATCCTGGAATACTTGGATGTATTCCTCAATAATTATTGCTTGATTGTTAAAGGGTGGGGAGAGGGAAGATTTTCTTAAGTCTTTGGGGTCTAAGGTTATTCCTGATAATACATCCGTCAATTGGAGTATTAATTAGAGTATTGTGCATTCATTATTTATATTTTAAAAGAACAGCGCCCACATGAATCAAACGACCTACTAGACTTTCCCTGCACTACGCCCCTCATAACCATTGCCTGCTTGTTAAGAAATATGTTGAGAACTATGTTTAGTTTGAATATATTTTATAGCAAAAATTACTTTTTATAATAAGTATTTGGCATTGTATGGGCAGTCCATCTTTTAATAATCCAAAATGCGACCGCAAGAATTGCCTACATAAATATTTTCTCCATCAAATTCATGATGAAATCGTGAAACATGTAAAACTTAAGACTATTCATTTAAAGATGTAACAATCATTTTTATTTGGAAGGTATAGACAGTATGATTACATACATCATAAAATAGAAGAAAACTTTCCTACTCAATTGGAAGTCGAAATGGAGTGTACTCGGCATATTGCTAGTTTACTCAAACTCGTTTTTTCTGCCATGTTATTTTGAAAATTAGAACACAAATAATTTAAGTCATAAGGGTGCATGATTAGCCGTTATTTTTGGAATATTTAATGTTTTCTATTCTAGCTTGCTGTTTTAATAAACAAAATACATCAATCGGATCCATAATTTTTTTCTTCTATTGACATGCTTGATTTGATGCTTTTGGCTTTCGACACACCAAAACCAAACATGCAGACCCAGTAATAGATAGTTCCCAAATGCAATAAACGTCTTTGCTGTGAACCAAAATATGTAGAAAGCATGCCTTGTTCATGTTCAAATAAAGTGTTGATGATATGAAACTCTTGATATTCTTATCACTTAAAAGCACGTCTACACATGAGCTCTTCCCTCCCAATATAACTTTTATTAGCCATATAAAGTGTGAACAAAAATTGTTTAAGGTGCACCATCTCTCCCTTTTTTTCTCATGTATACAATTTATCCATATATTCATTGGGTTTAGTGATGGATTTGTGAAAATCGATAAAAAAAAAAAATTGGATTACCAATTAAATAACATTGATATATTTTGTGAAGTAGGACAGGTTTTCCAACCATATTACCAAGTTAAACCTGAGAACAATGTGGCAAACGGCAAAATCATGAAGGTAATTGATATGCCGACTCTTCCTACACAGGGGAAGGACCTAATATATATATATATATATATATATATGCGAGCCCTTGTCTCGTGTTGCGGCCCTTTTTTTTGTCCGCCTTACACCTGGTCCAGTCCAAATTCCAACGCCGCGGTATTCCACTTTAAAGCGAATTATTGCGTTTGAAACCAAAATTTGGAAAAGAGTCACATGTAATGGTTAGGCCGTGTTTGCTTTCATCCGTGACTTTTGATAGCATGGACGAAAAAAATTCCTAAACGGTATACAATTTAAAAGCACTTATAAAATCAGATTCTTGTTGACCGTTGACCGACCAGATTACTCAACTTGGGACAGAGAAAAGCATATTAACCGAGTAGACGATTGCGCAGGTTTAAGAAACTTCAAAGACCTTATACACGTCTAGTGACGGTTAAGTTTTGCGTCAGGTCATCAAACACAGGTGAAGTTATCTGAGATAACTTTCAAAGGGAACAAAGAAAGGAAGAAACAAATGTTGAACCCACGCCCTTAACTAGAGTTAGAAAAATATCAGCTCCAACAAGAAGAATGATTGTGATTATCTTTTTCTTGTGCAAAATTTCTAAAACAAACCACTTTTTACTTAAAAGGACAATACTGAAACATAAACTTTCACTTGCTCCAAACACAAGATCATTTAAATAGACACACCCCTTCTGGCAGTCACAAATAAAAGCAAGGTCAATATTAAGACATTCTAAAAATCGAAGCCCATAATATGACAAACAATCTGAATCTTCAATGAAAATTCTCCCATGAATAAGAGTTTCAAAAGTAAAGAAAGAAGAGAAAAGTTTATGATTGCAACGAACAGTGGATGCCCAAACTGTCGATGACAAGTAACGACAGACAGGCTCTCTGACTCAACAGTTATCTGGCCGTCCTCTCAATATTCAATAAACGCCAAGTTCTGTGTATCACTGGCATCACCTACCAAGCTACGTGAGCTCCCATTATTAAAAGCATAGGTCGGTAGGTAGGTCTGTGTCCAGTATCAGGCGATGATTCCCTGCCACTGCCCATAAATAACCGGTCTGGAAAGATCCAAATTCGAAACCCCATTGCACAAATCAGGTTTTTCTCTTTTAATTCGAGAGGAGAATTCTAAAACCTGAAACATGGAAGTTAGTTAAATACTGTATAGATGCTAAAATCTTCACATGAAAGTATGCTTGGATCCTCTAGCACGAGTTTTTGTTATAAAAGCTGGCAATCGACTGACAATTGTCTTCGCTTTGGTGTGCAGAAGATGAATAAGAAGGAAACTCGCCCTCATCCACATAAAAGCACAACCCTTGGTCAGTTTCACTTGAATCCATCAGCATTTCGTTTTTGTTTGATCCCTCTAGCATCCAAGTTGTTGTGATCGGCTGCAATATTCATCGATAGGAATATGGCAAAAGCAAGGTCGTGGCAGGCAGCTGCAAAAATGGCAGCAACGACTAAAACCATGGGTTTGGTTGTCAATTCACGACCGTCGAGAACGCATGGAATCACAATCGAATGAAACTCGAAAAACAATGTTCGTTGTGCGCAAGAACATCGCTGTCTATCAGGAGAGGCCAGCAAAAAGCCTCATTATACAAGGCGAATAGTAGAGGAAAAATTCGCTGATGACTGAATAACTTGGGATAGTAGCGCAGACAACATCTTCTCAAAAGATGAATCAAATAAACATGGAGAAAAACAAATGAAAAAAGAACCTAAAGAACATACCACAAAGAAAAAGCAAAACAAGAATATTGATTTCTTTTGCTTTTCCTTTTCGAGACATGAAGAAGAAAGAAGAAAACCTGATGCATTGTGAAGGGGAAAAATTGAAAGTCGACCGAATAATCAAAGACACAATTTCTAAGGAGGAAAAAAGGCAAGACGCAGTCCAAGAAAGGGGAGGGGGGGGGAGCACAGATACGCGAATACCCGTTTCTTCCTGCTAGGCTTTTCCTTTTCATGGAGAGACACAACACAAAGCCAAAGAAGATCTAGTTGTCCTCTTTGTTCTTCTTCTCAATCTGACTTTAAATATCCTCAACATCCGCTTCAGCACCACCACTTGTAGAACCCATCTCCGACGCTTTGGACTTGGGAGAAGAGGCCGACAATGGAGAGGGTATACTTGTCAATTTAAAAAGGCCACGGGCCCTTTCATGCCGGCGGGACGAGGGACGTCGCTTTTGAGAGCTTTTACCAGGTTGGCGGTACTTTGTAAATGGTATTAAAGTTGAGCATCTCCCTGTAATTCTTTCTTCCGTCACCATTTTATGAAGCGAATTAAGCTCATGAGCTATTGAATCAAATGCAGATTGAGGCAGAATCACATGAGAGAGAGAGAGAGAGAGAGCTACTCTAGCTGTAGTAGGACCTACTAATAGGGGGAGCATCCCCACTGCCCCCTTATGACATGTCAAAGCTCCATTCATCAACTTATTAAGTTGCTCAAATTCGAGGAAGATTCATCAGATGGGAGGTGCAAGTCGTTTGATAACCAAGATAGCCTGCTTTAACCGGTCTCATAATCTGCTGCTCCAATTATATAACAGGCGAGCGTTTAGCTTGCTCGAGGGAGCCATACGTAAATTGGTCGACTCAGCTATTCACGGTTTAAATGAAAATATGAGGCTTGCCCGCAGTAATAGTTTCAAATAACCTCTCTCTCGCTCTCTCTCTCTCTCCATCCACGGCGTGCTGCTTGACATCGGCCATGAAGAGTGAAGACTAGGCGATTGTTACCTAAATAGATTTTCCTTGTTTTTTCCTATGATTTTTTGAAGCCCCAATTACTTTTGCGCTTTTTGGGAGCAATCTCTCGCGCTCTCTCCATATGCGTAGTCATCGCATCACCGTGGCCATAAGAACGATCCCCGCTGGAAATTAAGTGCCCAAGCTGACAGTCCAAGAGAAGCACTGCCTCCTCATATAACAAATAAAATTGGATAGATGCTTCCTTTTACACGGCAAAGCACACGGTAAGGAGCCCATCCTTCATTTGAAGCTCATACAGATCCTCCGCATTGATCCTCTAGAAGGAGAGAATTGTGCCTTCCGTCCACAAAAACTTGGGGCTGCTCATTAGGAGGCAGCATTTCTCAGTTGTCTCAGAAGAAAGGGCGCACAGAGTAAGGCCAATGCACCAGTAGTTACCATTACAGTAACTTGTTGCCATTGTTCTCAAAATTTTGTGATTCTGGTAGATTCGCATCCCTGAGCACTTCAACCTTCTGTATATGATCCTGGCCAGGATCATCAGCCGATTCCGGTGTAGTTCCAGTTTCTGCCTGGCTCTTGACCCATGCAAGATTACATAATTCTGCTGCTATGGAGGACAGTTCATGCCCTAACAGAGGTGGAATTTCCACATACTCTACAAACTCGGGCCCCAAGAGTGAGTTTTTACGGCGGATTCCCCATTCCATGTCACAGCATCCATGTCCACATCTTGATGGCACCTGCGCTTCACTAGAATCTTTGGGTAGACAGTTGCTCACTCCTATTTCAGATTTGCAGCCTTGGAGGGGCAACTGAATAGGCCTGAAGGATACAGAACCATCTGTAGGATTATATAAGTTGAATGCACTTGGCCTCGCAACTGGCCGAAAAAGGTTGTTTGCTTTCTTCTTTGTCTCGTTATTAGGTTTAACCTTCTCCTCAGGTTGTTCTGTGATGTCTGTCGAATGGTTGACAACACCCTTGTCTACAGCCATTTGAAGGGGATCTACATCTGCAGGTGTCACGTTTCCATCAGATACTTTGGTTTTCTCTCCCCTGATATCACCTAATGCATCACATGATGGTGGCCTCAACTTATCAAGTTCCAGGCACCTACGCCTGAGAGTGGAATTCCAATGGTTTTTTATTGCATTATCTGTTCGTCCTTGCAGCAGTCTTGCAATAGAAGCCCACCGATTACCATGTATAGCATGTGCAGCAATGATAATTCGATCCTCTTCCTCTGCAACCACTTGACATGTTAGGACTTATTGGAATTTAGAACACATTTGACAAGTGCTTTTGTTAGAATTGGCATCCAGCGATCTCAAGTACATACCATGATGCAGTCATTCATTAATAGACACCAAAAATATAATAAGAAGTACTGCAGTTCTCTAAAGAAAAAGCCCTACTGAAGAAAAGCTCTGAAAATTCACCTAAGCGATATCTTGGTTTTGGGCCTTTTGGCCCTATACATTCTATCGAAATGATAGGAAAAGAAGAAACTAGGAAATACTTCAAGCCTCACTTAAAGATTCTTAAATCCTGTAACACTGAAGAAATAGGAAGCATTTTTAGCGTATAGAAGAGGTGGTCCGGCCAATTCCACAAAAAATCATTGTAGACTACAAATTCATATTCAATTCAGAATTTTAGAATGGAAATCATGGTCATTCACAAAGCATTTCAATTGACAACTATTTTTCAGCTTGCGGTTATTGTGGTCTGGTTCGTTGGCATGCCAGCCTTGCTTGATGCCTTCAACTCTACATAACTCGTTAGATATGTGCTTTTAGATTTTGTTAAATTTTAGCATGTTCCTTTTCAGAAAAGAAGAATGCCTATCCTATCAACGGCCTAAATAAGTATTAAGTGGGCATTAAGGAAAGGAAAACCATTTTCCCAAAAAGCAAGTCCTCCTACACTCTTCAGCAATCATACAATTAATCATTATTTATCTCCTACACAACCTTTTGAAAGTAGACGAATAGTAATACTAGAAGTATCAGTAGCTGTAGCCTATAGTACCGTGGTAGTAAGAAAAAGATTTAAGTTATTTAGGGCAATAGTATCGCATATTCCCAGTATCTAAGACATATAGGGGATGTAAAACAAGTTCATATACCTTTTTAGTTTTTTTCTTTATCTTTTTGCCTTCATAACATAGTGCACCATGACAAATCAAGCGACATTTTTTTCAGCCAGCATATTTGATGAACCTAGTAAAATGCCATCATCATGAGGACAAAAGTAATAGCCTCTGAAATTTTATGAAGGGAAATTGGGAAAATAAAGAGTGGCTACCTGCCAAAGTTCAGGACCACAGAACAATATGTTGCATGTGTGCATATACGGATATGTGCCTGTGTGTGTTCATGCATCTGTTTTGGTCGCTCTGTGTCTGTAATCTATATTTATACATAAGTAAATGGAAATTCAATCATATCAATATTGCGACCATTTGTATGTCAGAACAGCCTTAGTCAAGGCTTAGGCTGCATTCAGGGAGAAATGCTGGGAAAAGATACGTAGCCTTCAGCTTATTGACCCTAGTCATTTTCCCAAAGTTTTGATCATGAGAATTATATAAGAAAATGAAGATCAAATCAAGCAAACAGGCTTTCAAAGGTGTTTCAAACAAGCAGAAACGGAAAAGATGTTCTCTGTCATTTACCACAGGAGTCATGTTATATAAAACATATCCTCTTGAATGGTGCACTGAGGTGGAAATGTTAGAATACTCTCGTTCTTTCTTTCTTTTCTACTTGCAGCTAAGTCAGATTGGTAACTTAGTAGTGTTGAAATATATCAGAGCTCCACAAGAGGTGATGGTACTGAAGTTTGCCATGAGTTACATCCAAAAGGGAGCTCCTCTGGCACTGTGAATAAGCTTTTGTTTTGCTGGTTTCCTGCTGATGACAGTACTGACGTTTAGAGGGCCCTGCACTTGTTCCTTCCATAAAACTATTGATGCTCCTACCACTCGTTCTATATTTTTCTAGTTGAATTCTGCTGCTACAGTGCTACTATTTGAGATGTCAGTCAAGGAACTTTATATTGTGGTTTTTGGACTGTTGAGGTGGTGGCATTGAATGTAAAGAATCTAACATGGCCCGGAATAGCTATTAGAGAAGTAACCTGGAATTTCAAAGTTGGAATAATTTTGGGAATGAGAAGTGCTCCCAAACTCCCAGTAGCAGAGAGATGTGCAGTTGTGTGATTTCATTCACTTCTTTCATTAATCTACTATTGGAAGGTACAGCTTGCCAATAAATTTGTTTTGGATAAGTCAAAAGGCAAACATCGTAGACCTTCCCTAGCAATGTGCCTAGAATAATACCCTTTTTGAGATTTCAATTTTGAGGGATGGTGGCCCTTCCTTAGCCCTGGCTTATAAGGACACCACATTTTATGTGATTTTGGATGACCACAAGAATTACCATCATTTACTTAATGAAGTTCTTTAATGCTTTTTCTATTGATGCTTCTATAAACATTTTGTGATTGCATAATAAAGACCAGTAAACCTTACAAAATCTGAAAACATATCTAATGAAACAGGATATAAACTTGAAACTTTTTCTCCTGGTACACCTCAGCAAAACAGGGAGCTGAATGGAAATTGTAATATAATAGAAGTTAATAGAGTTTTGGTGTTAGATAGGGATATACCTAAAATTATTGAGTCGATGCAATTCTTATGGCTGTATATTTGATCAAATGCATATGAAATGACTCTGTGGGAGGTCATTCCCCCTTGGGGGTCCTTGATTCCCAGGGCAAGAGCTTAAATTTACATCCAATGCCTATTGATGTGCCTTGCCAAGACTGCAACAATGAATGGAGCTACATGAGCTAAACTCGCTTAAGCCTGACTTGAGTTAAATGAGCTGAAATTTAATCCAGTTGAGCACATGTTTACATGAATTCAACTCAAGTAGTTATATACATATTCATATGGAATGTTTTAATGTGTGGCAGCAGAAATGTGGTGGCTTCAGTCCTATTCAGGATAATTGTTGCCGTTCCTATCCTTTGAGCGTTCTGATTTTGATCTTTCCCCTCCGGCAGACTCAAAGAAAGTGTGCATGTCACTTATTTGTTGGAATATTCTCATGAGAATATAAACTTTGTGGCACGTTGGCATTCTCTTCAACACCCTTGTTGTTATATAAAAACAAACTTTTGCTAATAAAATTGGTAGTTTTTCATGTTAATGTTTGTGCGTGTTCCTGGAGAGGATACAATTTTGGGGGATGTACATTGTCATGGCAAGAGGGGGAACATCAGATTGAGTGCATCAGTGTTTGATGAAATGACTAGAAGACAAGAAAACATTTATGTGGATGAGCTTGTAGGTTTTCACTTTTCATCTTCAAGCTTAATTGAGTCCATATCAAGCTTTGGCACAGGTTATTCACTCGACTTTGTAAACCTTGACTCAAGTTCGAGCCGAGTAAGATACAAGTCGACCAAAGCTCAATAACAGTGCCTACCATGTTCACGTTCTTGCACAATCTAAGGCTACTGAACCAAGTGGCATCCTACCCAAACTTGGAACACTGCAACCTACATCTAAATCTTATTTACGCCATGAGTCAAGAATAACATGACTTCTGCACCACAGAAAAACACTTCTTACACCAGAACTCACTGCGTAAAGGAGAAACGGCCGTTGAAGGTATCATCTGACCTCATTAGCCAATTGAAACCGAAACATAGCAGCAGAAAAAAAATCCATCCAGTGGCATATCATTTACCAGTTTCCATATTTCAGAAAAATTGGTTACCCACCACGTCTTCCACATGGCATAAGCTCGACCTAAGAAAAACAGGCAGAACAATGTAATTCAAGGAAAAAGTCAAATTTCAGCTACCAACGTTGAACATCTCTATTTTTGTCGGAACAGTTTCTAATTCCCAGACCACACATAAAATTATTTGCCCCAATTTTCCACCTAAAAAAAAAATGAAACTAGCAGATCATGGAGAAAGAAAGACAGACGCCCAAAACAGTATGAAAGAACACTTCAGGTACCAAAACATACAAAAGAACCGATCGACCCCGTCCAGGTAAGTATAAACATACAAAAGAATCGTCTACAACGGGTACACGAGACCGTTTTCGAAGCAGTATCAGTCAAAACCACGACGACCATAATCATACAAGAGATTCTAACAATCATAAGCTGGTCATGTGCTCATCGTCTACAGGAAGAAAAAAGCCTCTCGGAATGTCATCCAAAACGTAGAAAAGACGAAAGAAAACTCCGTGGGCATCTCCTAAAATAGAGAAATTATGAGACTTTGTGGCCATAATAAAAAAGCAGAAAAAGGGAAAAGAAGGAGGAGGAGCGTGGAGAGTTTTTGCCTACTGACCAGTGAAGGGCTTGCGCTTGACACCGGGGTCCAGCTGGTTGCACCATCGGAGGCGGCAGGACTTGCCAGACCTGCCGGGAATCCCGCGGGCGATGAGGCTCCAATTCCTCGCCCCGAACTTGCCGACAAGGCGGCTGAGAACTGCGTCCTCCTCCGGCGACCATGGCCCCTTTATTCTCTCCTCCACGACGTTGCCTCTACTACCGCTGGCGCCGCTGCCTCCACCCTCTCTCTGCTTCATCTCTCTCTCTCTCCCGTTGTCCCCGAACCGGCAAGCGCACAGGCTCACACCCAAAACACGGACGGGGAACACCACCTAACTAACGGCAGCAGCTGAAACCCCAGTGTGGGGCCGATTTCCTGGATGCCGTTCGTCCCTGCAGATGAACGGCAGTCAAGCACCATCATAGATTCTTCGGTGCCTTCAATGAGGCCCCACGGATGTCTGGGTGCCCCGACGTACCTGCTTTTCACTCAGAACCATCAAAAGATGGACGGCTCAAAGCAAATGCTCTGTGCTACTGGTCCTTGCCAGTTGTCCATCTCAGTGGATCGACGCAGTCCAAGGAAGGAACACTGAGGCAGGTCGCACTCGGAACGGACACAAACAACACCGAGGAGAGGATGCAACGGTGTGGAATAAGGAAGAGCTAAAGAACATCTGCGTTTGATTCGGATTAAAAATTCCAAAGCCCCATTCTGGACCCGACAAATTTGCGTCGGATGGGATGTCGATGCACAGAGTTGAACGTTGCATCCGATCTTTTACTCAATACTGGCGAATCTATTTTTGTTGTCCAGCTTTTTGCGTTTCTTAACTCTCACTCACCTTTGGCTATCCGTTTGAATTCCCTTGAAAACATATATCACAGCATCATGCTTTTATTTTTCGGAATTTGCATAATGTCAGTGAGATGCAAATAGCAATGATGAGTATATATTTTTCTTCCTCTTCTACTGTGCACAAGTATCTTCTTCTCTAGAATATATGTTTCAAGACATTTAGTCTCTGACAAAAAGCTTATAAAAAAACCCGCCAACTTTATATGTCGACAACGCCATGGAACATGACTTTTTTATTCTTACATTGATATTGATGTTTGGGAGGGGGTTGATTCTTGTCAACAGGAACCCGTTTAGAGGAATTTTGGAGGAACCTGAGTATTTTGCTTGGCAACTATAAGTTAATCAGCAAGAGACCACGTCTCAGGCAGCCAAATGCCATTCTTGAAGTTGAAATTGAGCAGAATCAGCATGCTTAGTAGGACCAGCTCGCACCTAGGTTGCCTTTATTGTTGCAATTGTTCAACGATGAGAAATCTAACAAATTGACATATAAAAATGCGTTAATTTCTACATGGGTCGACATTGGATGCAGAAGTTTTTGAGCAACAACCACCAAGTCATGAAGATGCTCTATATCTTGATTATGTCCGTAAACTTTCAAAGGTACTTCATGGCTTAACAGAGGCATCGGGTTTAGTTTGTAGTTAAATGATTCCTGTTAAAAACCTTGGAAGGCACTGTCATTTTCTTGGAATTGAATTTCTGTGGCACTCTTTGGAAAATTTTCTTTGCCAAAGAAAGTATGCAAAGGATACTTTGGAAAGACAGAAATGCTTGATTGTAAGCCTTCAAATATGACCACGACCCCAAAAAAGCCTAACCAAAGTTGTTTTTCTGGATTACAATCTCTATCGAAAACTTTTCCTTCATTGCAATGTCTAACACTCATCAGGCCAAAACTATCTCCCCTTTTGTCAATTATGGAAGTATATTTATGCACCAACCCTTGTTTGAGCATTTACAAATGGTGAAAAAGTTAAAGATTATGGTCAGTGGATCTTATCAAGCTCAGATTAGGCAAGCTGCAAAAATTTCTTGAAGATCAATCACAAGTTCTTGTATCTTCAATTGGGAGTCAATTGTAAAGTATCATAGCATAATATCTGCTGCTCTTGAACTCATTTAAATCCTTTTCAATTGAAAGGATATCAGTGTCAGTGTCATAAAAAAGTTCCTGAACTTCATCATGATAACTTCATTGCCATTCACATGACAGCAATTCCTGCTTTTTATAATAGGACCAAGCATATTCAAGTTGATCATCACCACATAAAAGCTTTGTAAAAGGCCAACTTCTTGCAGAACAAGAACCATCCAGACAACAATTTGTTGACATTTTTACAGAACTGCAGGGCATGCTTAAGTTTCAATTCTTTTGTGAAAAACTTGGGCTTCACTTTCATAGCATGAAAAGGTATTCGCAAATCCTTCTAGCCTCCACCTTACTATACAAGATACGGCAATAGAGAACCAAATTTTCAGCAAAATAATGAAGGAAATGAAAAACAGGTTTTATGTGATCAACTTAAAAACTAGGAATTAGGCCAGCAAGAGGAAAAGAAGTTAGCTGCAAGGAATTTTAGTCTATCTAAAGCAACTGAAAAAACAATGTTAAGGAAACAAAAGCTAATTATGGATGCCAATTTGCAAATCAGTCATGAAAACTAATTTAGCTTTGGATATAAAACTAATTACACCTTCCCTCTTAGTACCTCCGAGCTTGACCTCTGGAGGATGAAATTTTACTGATATCATCTTTGGAGTTGTAGATACATGGATACAGCTTGAACCATGGCCGCCTACCAGATGGCCGTGGCCAGCACGAATAGGCTGAGAATTTGAACAAGCTTCCTTCAGAACTTCAGATTAGGTAGTATCAGTCTAAGTTCTTAAAACCCAACTACTAAGTTGGCTGGCTGGTCCAAGAGGACTGCTGATCATGTTGTTTTGGGTTAATTGGGCCGACTCGTCTTGCCAGTAAGCAGCCAACCTTTCATTGGATACCTGACCTGTTTTCATCTCTTGCCAGGAGAACCTCACCAACCAAGAACATTCAATTCTAGCAAACATTCCAGATCAAGTGACAGATTCAATAATTGGATTCATCATTTCCTTGGGCTGAGCACCCGAGCCTTCTCTTATGCCACTTAGTTAGATTATTTGCATGCAATTTGACCATTAATTTTGTACTGATCTATTTAATCTTGCACAATCTCCATGACCTCGATGAGCCGCTGGTACCTGCAGTCCAAACTTATGCAGGAAAAACGATTGATGGGACATTAATCTTCATATATTGAGGCCTATCTAATTCTGATAAAGATGGGAGCTCTGGGATCCACTTAATTAGCTATCAAACACAGCTCCAATGCAGAGGTGCACCTCACGTCTGTCGATTCTTTGGCACGGTCTCTGCCTAACTGCAACTTGGCGTATTTGAAAAACTTCGATCTGACAAGCTTATTGATTTCGCCTTTTTCTTTTCATTTGGCAGATTCGTTAGCTCATTACTGCATATCCTGCTTCACTTTTCGCAGCCAAAAGTTGCAGAAAAAGCTGTCCACTTTAGCTCTTCTTTTGATGAAGAAAGACAACTGCATAGCTTTCTGTTGGCATACCAAATCCTTACAGAGTTCATGGGCGGAAGTTTATTTTACTACGAACTTTCCCCACTCACGATTATTGAAAAGCTTCCCCACATGGATCAGGAAACTTCTAAAGACTGCATGCTTTCATCTCATCCCTATCCAGCACGAATGAACTCTAACGTATACCTTCCTTGCTTCAATAAAAGGTGCACAATGAAAAAGAGATCTGTGCCATACTGGCCTTCATTTTCCTAAGTCCTTCTGGTAATAGTTTATCTTCTCATCATCTCATGATTCCATCTCAACAATTTGACAACATAATTACATTTAACCTTGAAAGGGCATGCAAGACTAACAAGCGACACATAGTTGGAATGACGTGCCACAGGATCTCTGAAATTAAGTAGGCGAGCTAGGATGGACCATGGTTTGAGTTTGCTTCCATGTGATGTTTGGCTTGCATGCATGGTTCGAGTTGTTTGAATGCGACTGAGACCCCAAAGGAAGCTGATAGAGCCCATGCTCATCGATCATGAGGTGAGGGGAGAAACTTCATGGAATGTATGGGCCACTTGGACTGAACACACTAAGAAATGACTACAGTTTACGATAGAAAATGACTCAGTGAGTCCCCACTTTGCCACCCAAGAGGCCAAAATGCTTGTGCACGTCGGACGCAAAAGTCGGCCCAACTTGGCATGGTTTGGGCCCAAGACTACAGTCTTCATGCAACTTGCGTCAATAGTCTTACTTGTGCAGTTCAGACCAAGCCAATAACTTCAAATTTTGGTGCTTCACTTTAACTAAAACTAAATGAAAAGAAAATGGTTTCTCTTCTATTGAGAAATTTTCACAACTTTAAAGCAGCCCAAAGAACCATTTGATTGTATATGCTTACCTAAGATCAAGTTGTAGGCGAAACCGTACTGTTTTGGTTAAGTACTACAGAACCGAGAATGATTTTTATTCCATGGAGAAAAGTTTAAAACTTGACAGCAACTGCAGGACATGGTTGCATATCTACAGTAAGATCAAGTTGTGGTTTAAATCAATACATATATAATGTTTGTTTCATAGCAGAACCGCGAGAAATAATATTCCTTCCTTTAAGAAACACCGAACACAACCTAAAAGCAGCTTATGCTACAAAATAAAGCTACAGACTAAATTAGCTACATTTTTGCCTGATTCCATGATCTTTCTGGCTTAAGCATCTTGTGCTGCAAGTTAAATATCATTAAAGAGTAAATGAAGTCATTAATCAAGTTGTTCTTCTTTACTCCTGCAAATATGGTCATGCATGGTACCCAATGTCGTCTTTTACATAAGTTTAATGTTTATCTCCCACCATTGTTCGAAAAAGTTGTTCAAATTGATGGATTCCTAATGCAGAACAAGGTTGTCACGTGCAACCCAAAGTGTAGGAAACTGATGTGAACGTATACTTAATGGCTTGATACTTACAAGTTGACATGGAATGATATGTTTTTTGAGCTGCAAGAAGTTTAGGATTTGAGCTTTGCAATTAAAAGAAGAACTACGTGGAGTCAGTAGAATAAAAGTATACAAACTGTTCTTTTCCTTCTTTGAAGGGACAGAAAGGAGATGTAACTACAAACATCTTAATTTGGATAGCAAACCCAGTAGCTGGTCATTTCCAAAAGTAAGAGATATTTTATACGTAATATTAAAGAGAACCAGTATCATCATTTTGAAACTCGTTAAAAATTTGGAAGCAAATTCTGAAAGGATGAACATGTCATTCATGAGATCACTCATACTACCACAAAACAATAAGACTCGAACAACATGCACTGACCAGTCTCAGTAGAAAGAGGACAAGTAGCTTGACAGCCTGATAGTGGTACTCTGTGTTGTGTGTGTGTGTGTGTGCGTGAGAGAGAGAGAGAGAGAGATGGTAAAAAGATTCGGTCAATAATCTGGTCCCGGAATTGTTCCGACACAGAGAAAATAATGGCCCTTATGTCACAGAGCTTTGCTGCCCGAGATTCAGCGTCCAGGGAACAGAACATGACACAGTGCGCAGAATCAGAACGGCAGGCACTAGGAAATATTTTTAGTGTAACTTATATTTCAAAAATCAATTTTTATGTACCAAATCATTAAAAAGAAACATGATCATGTCCTTGTTCACCATTTTCTGAAGTACTTGTTCATCACATTTTATATGTCGTTTCTGTTGCATACATGGCCAAGTGATACAACGACAACCCAGCCCTCAAATAGAGCCAGTGAACCACATTAAGCAGGAACTAATGATTTTCTGTCATTGTGGCGTCAACTGCCAAGTCAATTTAGTATCCAATTACTCAAGATATACTTCATATGTGCTAAAAAAAAAATCATTCAAGTGGTTGAAGAATATTGAAGCATTTTCTGCTTTACTTTTGAAAATGTAATGGACAGTTCTTAAGAGACATGTGATGTGGAAGTTGAAAATGCAACTGCAGAAAGTATGGGTCGATCATTTGAGCACGCAAATGATAATGACTAAAACGTCTCCAGACGCGTAAGGCTTGAACTTTGTCCTGAGAATAATATTTAATTCAATGTTGTAAGGTAATATTGGTATTGGTGGCCGAATTTAATATGCCACAATAAGCTATCATAGATATACAGTAACGAGTAAGAAAAAAATAGAGTATTGAAAGAGGATCGATAGCTCATACCTCAGACCATGTCATCTACATAGAATTTTCTTGTCTAGAGATGTTAATTAATCTACGTTGACCCCACTACATTTGATTCATCCAAATGTATTCGGTCTGCCAATACATATCGCTGCACATATATGTATATATATGTGTGTGTATCGGTCTATATATGGTGTTTTTAATAAATAAGAAATTTAACAAATGAATATCCTTGATTTAAGAAACCTAAAAAGTCAAGTATATTGAAAACATTTCCGTCGAAGTTGATCTACACTAAGAGTTTTTTTCTTATAATATGAAAACAAACTCTTACCAGGTCATGCCACCAGGAGAAGCAACCGGGGTGTTTCCCTTCAATTTTAAATTCTCAAGTCAAACTTTGTAGCAGGCGGATGAAACACCAGTTTATTACAACTTCTTTCCAACTTAAACAATTTCTTACTAAGATGTTGGATTTAAATAGCAGAAGATATAATAACAATGAGTGGACGGATGGATGAATAAAGCTGTCGTAAAGAAATTTAACACGTACGAGCTAATAATAATATTGCTAGCAGGGAAAGGGAAAGAGGAAACGAGTCGTTGAAGTTTATGGGCTTCGAAGGGGAAAAAGAAAGTTAAAAAGAGCTCGACACTCGAGGTGGCGTTCTCTTTTTCCATACAAGAGGAGCAAGGGGGTGACAAAGCAATTGGGGAATGGGCTGATAGAGTCAGTGTGTGCTGAGCAAATATGAGACAATTTGTCTCAGAAACTAGCAGAAGAGAGAGGACAACCCAGTCCCCACATTACTTCTACCTCCGACAGCCACTTTGAAAACCCACACCCCCCTCTCTGACCACACTTAATTTATTGTCCCTCCCTCGACTAATTCCTTCCATATATTACAGCTGCCACCTCCTATTCAAAGACCCCCCCAAAAAAAAAAAGGCTATGAAGAACTAATTAGACAATCAGTAGTAATATGGTACATGATTATATAAGCCCTTAAAAAATCTTAGATACAGGATTATTCTCAAATCTTTTTTTTTTTTTTTTCATTTCATAATGTATTTCGGTGGTACACACGCATGTGAAACCTAAATTCAAGCGTTGAATTTGGATTCATTCAGAAATTTTTTTGGCTAATTAAGAAACTCTGCGGGTGCCAAAATTTTTAGGGCGTCAATTAAATAGTTTTTATAGGGTTGGTAACTTGGTGTAGGCAAATGCCCATTTTAGATGCAACAACGCCGTCAGTTTTCAAACCGACGGATCCTCGTGGTTGGCTTGGATCGGCAACAAAAAAAACTAGAACAGAATCATGTCATTACATGAAAATTTTTGAAAATCTTTGTTACAGCGTATTATTCTCAAGCAATCCACTCCTCGCATATAATTGGGAGCAACACCATCATAAGTATGAGCAAGATTTCAAAATTTCATTATTATTATCCTGTTAAACACCAAGGTTTTCCTGAAATTTTGCAGGATTTAAAAAATCTGGAGGATTGCAGATCCATCAGTTCCAGATCTGGCCATAGATAACTGATAACTAATTCCGATCGAATTAAACGGGCCATCAATGCAAAGTTTAGTGTAAAGTCGATCTGCTGCTGTTTGAAGGATGGACTTTGTGCTTATAGTTATAGGGTTCAATTGATAGGAGAGATACTTTACAAGCGGTTAAAGATTGTGGCAGGTTCACAGGACATTAACAATATTGTTCATAAATATGCATCAATCTTTGTGGCAGATTATTATAAGACACGCATGTAATGTTTCTACGAAATAAAAGCAAGCTGCCATCTAGATTTAGATTTTTTTTTTTTCTTTAAGATTAAATTTGTTATTCAATTTTGTTCTTATAGAGGAGGCTTTTTTTGTTTTTGTTTTTTTTTTGACCTGTGGATTGAGTTTAATCCGACTGATGTCGGACTGAATCTGCTTTATACAAAATTCGAACTGATAGATGTTAAAAGTTGTCGGAATTAAATTTGGCACTCAAGTTTGTAAGCTTCCACGACTTTGACCGAGTAAAAGGCGCGTTCGTAAGAGGAGATACTCGAAGATCAGATTAAAAATAGCCAATCACCACAAAATTTATACAAGTTTGACCAGAGTGAGGAGCCGTAAGGATGCCAATTGACCCATAATTGGGTGATTTGACTCGGTGGGTTTCCCACTGCCACGGCCAACAGGACAACGACTAAGAAACAAACAACTGGGTTCGGTCAAGATTTGGTTCGATGGCAAACTTGGGGTCATTGAGGGCGATTGATTGAGCCCAGCCATTGACTCGTGAAATATCGCGGCAGGTACGCCCAGCCGCCAAGCCACAACTCCGGCCGGAAAGAAGAATGTTTTGCGGCGGGCACAAATTGATTCAAACCGAATCCGCACAAGAATGAAAGACAAGTTATTCTCACACGAGAAACAAGCGAAACTGTAATCCTTCTTAATCTGTAATATTTCTATGCCAAGCTTCCACTTTAACGTCTTGAGTTTCATAGTGTTGTGCTCAGAACCTTGCCTTTCTTCCTAAAGGCAGACCCATCATGTTTTTTTATTCTAGAAATTTCTGTCAGAGAAAAAAAAAAAGGAACAAAAAATTTGCAGTGAAAAACGATTTACAATGAAATTTCCTACTGCCAGTGCCGGTTGACCTGCTGAAGCCATCAAAATAAGCGTGGAACCGGGATGAAATTTTACAACTTTTCAACTTCGTATTGATTTTTTTTTTTTTTTTAATGGCAGCTCAGTTGTATCTTCATAAAGTAATAATGGCTTCTCTTACATGAATTTGTAGTTTCTGTCGCTGCATCAAAAGTGCATCAGTGTTGATGCTCCTAATGATGACCGTGTAGTCGGCAGCACCTTTTGGAAAGGGGATCGCATGTGTGTTGTGCACATGCAAGGTTGCAACTCTGCTGCGTCCCTTGGGTTGCCCAAGAGAGGAGGAGCAGAACTGTTCCGTTCGTCAGTTTGAATATGAGCTGATTTTTGCCGTCGCCAAGGCCCTCTTCTCTATTATTTTAAACACATTAAATGTGCTTTGCTTCCAATAATCTCCTTCCTACTATTCTGATATTGATATTGATTAATGCGAGCTAAATAAATAGAGACGTAAGCTTCTCTGTCAAAGGAAGGCAAAAAGCACGTCTCCCCAAAACATTCCGTGCTGCCATGAAAATGGTAAAACCTTCGCCTCACTAATTTATGAGTTGATGACTAATCAACGGTGATTGATTAATCAGTCAAGGAATCCGGTTATCTTATAAATTAATGCAAAAAAATGGTTGGACTGGTGACCTTAAATGTTCAGCGCCATACGCGAATTTTTTTTAGTGGCAACTACTGCGCTACGATAACACCTTGTCCATCTCTTTCGGTGCTCCAATTAGCATCTAATCATGAGTAGATAAAGTTGGAAGTTGATAATTGACAATATTTCATTTCTCACAACTCAGTTGAACTCAAGCTCATGTTCATCCTCATTTTATTGCTATTGGTACTGAAGACGAAAAGAGGCCCTTGTGAAATCAGATCCATAGCAGTTCAAAAGTGGGCGATGCCAAACCATACTATTTGCAGGATCTTGGATGATCAGATCAATTCATCAGTCTGTGGGGCGGTGTATTTTGGTAAAAATCGCCATCAGAGGTGACCACGATATCTTTTGGCAGAGGAATAATATATACATATAGACGGGAAATCCGC
The DNA here is from genome assembly GCF_008831285.2 of Nymphaea colorata. Taxonomy (NCBI): domain Eukaryota; kingdom Viridiplantae; phylum Streptophyta; class Magnoliopsida; order Nymphaeales; family Nymphaeaceae; genus Nymphaea; species Nymphaea colorata. The sequence goes on from NC_045143.1 coordinate 16,430,312, forward strand.
TATTGGTTTATCTTTTTCATCTATCAAGTTGTTGAAAGGAAATCCGCCATCGAAACGTCCAGCGCAAGTAATTAGTGGGGACTTTATTCTAGCTGTAACAAGACACAAAAGGAGATCGACCCATACTGTAATTATACTTTTGAAGGAAGTTATATCTGCTGATCAAGAGAACTAAACTTGCACTGTGTTGCCTGTTGTAGAAGAAGCTTGCGTTGAAAGTACGCAACATTCAAATAATAGGTTTACCTCCATCCTGGTTCACGACAAGGGGCATGCAACTTTGAGTAGCGGAAGCAGATGAATGAAAAGTGCAGCCGTTCGTTTAGCTTAGTCTCGCTCACTAAAACCTGGTTCATGTTCGGCTCGGTAAGAACGTGAACCAAACGAGAGATTTTTTTTTTTTTTTTTTTTTTTTTTGTCTTTGTAAATATAATTGGTCAACTCGTGACTCAGATTCTAATGGGCAAACTAATGACGGGTCACCAAGTCAACGAGCTGACTTAGTCAAGTTTTAAAATAACCAAAATGTAAATCACTGCAGCTGAATCGGATGAGTCAAGGCCAGATCAAGCTCAGTTATGCCAAGCCATGGGGGAGTCAGGGCCAAGCTTTTGCTGTGATCCCAATTGGCTGGGGCGATTCCCGAGCTTTGCCAACTATGCTTGCAAGCATCGAAGGAAAAAATCATCTTGACTCCGCCTTGTATAGGCCCATTTATGAATATGTCACATGATTGAAGTTACTTATTAATAATAAGCTATACTATACTTGGTTTTATTACTTGTCATCATCAGCTGAACTCGAACTTGCTTCTGGGTAAACAAGGATATAAACAAGCCGAGTCGAAAACTGAAATTTGATGGTGCAGTTCTCTCTAGTTCATTGCCCAGCAGCCTCACTTCAAATGTTGATCAATTCTTAATCAGTCCAGCCCCCTAATATGGTAAATGAAGTAGTTATGGCTACTTTCAAATAAGTTCATCCAATCCCCTTCTTTTTTTTAATGGAACAGAAAGGAAATTTTAGATTTAACTGCTGGCGGCTTAATTGACGAGATTCCCGTTAGTCAAACTGATGACTTGATTAATGCTATCAGTAAATTAGCGTTTAGTTGGAAATGCCATGAGAGAAAATTATTACAAGAAGGATGGGGTAAGGCCAGGGGGCCCGTTCTTAAAGCTAAAGGTTCTCTTGTCCATGTGGGTCTTTGAAGAAAAGCAGTGACGGCTTTGCCTTTCCGGTTGCAGTGTGTGCTGCAAACTAGTTAAAAAGGGTGAAAAAGAAAAAGAGCGACGGATAGGATTTGATAAGGCGGAGAGCATCAATGGTGGTTGCGCCGCCCGAGTTTGGCCTTTTCAAGATATAAAAAGGGGGGCGCGGGGCTGCGCCTACGGGGAAGATTAAGGGCTTGCGTTATATTGATCTTCCACCGTATGTACACAGGATGGAGGCTCCAAAGGCAGTGCAGCAAGAGGTTGTGGAAGTCTCTAATAACAATGCAGCGAGAGGGCGGAAGTATCCAAAGGGATCGCATTGATCCCTGCAGGCTCTCACATCCGAGCTTTGGATCATGCGACCCCTTTGGATTCCTCCTCCTCATGCTTCCTTCATTCTCTGCAGATACAAGCACCACCCATCTTCTCTCTCCCTCTTTCTTTCTCTGCCTGTATGTGTTGGTTGCTATATTGCTTTTACTTGAATTTGTTGATATAAGTTGGTTGATCGTTTTCCTTCTTAGCCGGGTAGACATGGGTTTCTCCATTTGTTTTCAATGTGATCTACAATATGGCATATCTCGAGTTGCGAATAACGATTCTGTTCTGATGATAGAATTTGTAGTTGGTTTTCCTGAGAAAAAAGAAAAACAACAACAATAGTGGAGCGGCTTCCATCTTAGACACTGGTTTCTCTTGCTACAGCCTTGGTCATGGAAGTAGATCCCCGTGAGTGCATGTATGTGTGTGTGATTTGGAAACGTGGACGACGGTTGAAATGATTGTCAAGTTACCTTTGATCAGGTGAAATATTTAAGGGCTACCCTCTAAATTTTTCAGTTTCTGGTAGCCTTTTCTTTTTTCACCTTCTGCAACTCCAGCCAGTTGGATTTCGGGGCCGATTCCGTCAAGCGGTGTGACGATAAGAACTTCTATTGAAAGAACTGAACTCACTCTGCTACAGCCATGGATGATAGCTGCACCAGCAGCAACCTACTCCTTCGCCATTAGCCAGGATGCAGGTAATTCTTTTCGAGGTCATGCTTGTTAAGGCCACTTCTATATTGATTCCTCAACCTGTGGTTTGTCATGTTCGACCTCTCAATCACTGGTTATACATTTGCACCCGTGACCGACAGTCACAGATTTAAGGGGGCTTGTCACTCTTCTCTGGTAGAGATCAACTTGGCGTCCGATCAAAACTGTAGGGTTAATTTCTATCAAAGAATACCCAGTAATTGGGTTAAAAACTTGGTAATAATTAAACTACTATACAGGTTAGAGAGAAATCTCAATAGATCAAAAGTAGCTGAAAACGAGGTGGGTGTACCCCGTATGATGTGACAACAAACTTTTTCACCACGGCACATGCTTGAATGAGATAGATAACATGCACCCTTTCCCAAGATCGCTAAAAGCCAATATTTTATCAACGGACTTGGCTTAGTCATCTTGGGCAAGTGGTCTAAGTAAAAGCTGGCAGTCTTTTCAACCCATGCAGCAGGCTGCAACACCTTCCTTCCTCACATGAATCCGATGCCAATCAATAAGAAACTAGTCAATTCTTCCATCTCCTGTTAACTATGCAGCTAAATCTTAGTCCCTGCAACGCTAGTTTGCATCTGCTGCCTCAATCTGGTCATGCCTTTATCTGGGTTTATCAAGCCTTTTAGTTAAAGGAGATGACAGGCCAAGTCTGTATGATCTCCACTTCCAATTGCAAATGCCGCATATGCGTCCAAGGGAATTTATTTTGATAACTGGACCCCACTTTTTAGCGGGTTTTCAGTGTCAGACCGGGTGGAATCACATTGCGGGCAGGGCTTCTCTGCCAGCCACAGATATTGGGCCCGACTGACAGTAGAAGCTGCTTAAATTTTGGCTGGATTTCGGGATAGAAACTACATGTGCTACTCGTCATATATATATATATATATATATATATATATATATATATTATACATATATATATTAGAGACATGGTTACATGACTACTTTTCTATATTGATGTTGACCATCACCATAGTTCATCATAGCTTACTTGGTAGAGAATAAACAGTGGCTATGAGAAGTAAAATTCAAAGGCTTACACTGTAGTGAAAGTTGCGAGTTCTCGAGTTCAATGAAATTCGATCAACGCGAAGGATGTTATTTAATCTGCAGCTGTCCGTCTCTCAGGGACTTGGTTAACCTACATATGGTCAAACTTCAGCAGAAAATGTTAAAAAATTGATGAGGGGAACAGGAAAGAACTTCTTGCCAGACAAAAGTGGTTCTTGGGGAGCAAACTTCAAGATGTGTATTATGGTGGCCGAGTCGCTTATCAAGGTATGCTGTTGAATTACTTACTTCATGTTCTGCTCCAAAAGAAAATTGTAATTATATATGGCACGTGCTTCTTATTATTGCAGACGTTAAATTCCGTCAGGTAATATGATTTTTTGGGATCATTTTTAAACAATGCCAATGATGTTTTAAAATTTTTTATTTTCTTATTGCTATTATCATTTTAATGAAGGGAGGGCTTCATTAATCACAAAGCTTTGTGAAGACAACATCATATATGGTAAAGCTTAATAAACAGGAGCTATGGCAACGACTTGATTCAGAGTCTTCAACAACACGTACTTACTCCCCTATAGTTTCTTAACTAATGTACGCAGCACCAGCTTTGAAACGATTTACGACTGAAGATCTGTGGGGCTGTGCAGAGCTAGAAAAGAAAATAAAACAATATTTCAAGAGGACTGGTTCACAAATTTTAAAGCGGGATTAATCTTTTATAGTTTTTATACCTCTTGAAAACTATTTTTTAAAAATTCAGTATAAATTATAAATTGTTTGAAAATCCCCGCCCCTGTGGATGCTGTATTCAAGATCTTCAAATAGTGAAACATAACAGGGATGCACTGCTTGTAAGAATGTTCAATATTTTGCAAAGAATACCGTCGATGTTCTCTAAAATAATCCATTCTGACTCGCAGAAGTCAGCAAACCTTACCCCGTCATCATAACAGCAGCGAGCAGCATTGCATGTGAAGTTTCAGTCTCCTTATATTGCTAAGTTCGCGGGATCAAGATCGTACTTGGAATTTGGAAAAGGTCAAGTTGACTTCAGGAAAGCCTTTTGGTTTCTGCCGCCGGAAATGGCGACAACCAGTCGCCAAGATTTGTCTAATTTTCACACATTAAGAGTAGATTTTGGAATTTCTTTTCCCGGAAATCGTAATAAATTCCATTTATTAGTTAATCTATATAATTTTTTGACGATAACGAGAAGATGGCTCCTGACCAGAAGATGATCGATCTAATTGAGTGACACCAAGTTCGCGCGGCAACAAGGGATGTGAGCGGATCGGATCCGGGTTGCAGGCTTTTTTTTTTTCTTTATCTTTTTCTTTTTTCCATGATCAGATATCACACGCCGGACTAGATCCAAAGTCATCATGTGTAGATCCAGACTTTATTATGCAACAGCAAATAGAATTGAAATTGATGTCACCGTGTATTCAGCAAAATGATATATATATATATATATGTGCGTGTGTGTGTGCGTGTTTGACAGATACTTGAAGCCAATCTCTCAATTTATTCTTGCTTTTTTTTTCCTTCGCTTTTAGGATATATATTTGGGTATTTTGAATCGCTAAACAAGCTTTGGTTCACGAGGCTTGCCTTTGAAAGTACTTAATTAACTAAGCAAAAGGTGAGAACAGAATTGATAACCGCAATGAAGCAAGAGAAGATTTCTAATTTGCCTTTAATTTATGGCCAAGAAAACTTTAGACGGAAAACCAAAAAAACGGCCTTAAATAACTTTTTCGAAACTCCAAAAAAAAAAAAAAAAAAGATAATGAGGAAGTAACTTCACGAGCTTTTTTTGTGGCCATCAATTGCGATGGATGTAATGAGATCTATCATCTATGGGCCCACGAAGTGTTTGCATGTTCATTATGATCCCTGGCGATGTAGAACTTTACATATAAAACCCCTCCGTGGCCCTATCAAACCAATATGGGTTGACGTTTATGCATGATTAACCACCTGATTCACATCATCGATCCATTTAGCCAAATGCACCAAAGAAATTTGGCTTTAATTTCGAATCGGATTCAGTTTCATAGCTGAATCTGAATCCGACAGCAATGTCCGAGCGGGAATCAAGAATATAAATCTCGGATGTTAGAATGATCAGTCTTAAAAAGTGGTCCAAATCCAAAGGCCGATCCAGAAGTTGATTACAGGAATTCTTCAGTGAAGGCTGGATCCAACTCTTGTAGTGGAGTTACATGTGGGCAGTCACAATGTGTGACTGCCCTACGCACTTTATTCCTTTACCTATCTCCGTTGTCTTCAACTATTTACTTATTCATATGTTTGGTGTCCCCTCTATCACTTTGTTAGTTGTTACGCATTTTGAAGGGTCTAAAATTTTTTTATTTTGTGGATCGGCAGCTAGCTACATCGTTAGGAGGCCTTTTTAAAAAAAAAAAGTGAAAAAGTGAAGGCCGGACTTGTATTGTCACAAAGACGTATAAATAAAGCTGATCAACAATGAATGAAACAAAAAAGTCGAGATTCAATACAGTTTTTTCAAGCAAACTGGTTAACTTTTTTTTTTTTTTTTGGTTCCAAGAGTGACAAATTGCAAGGGAATCTTTTGGGTTCTCGGAAGTAGGAAACTAGTCTATTCCTTTTTGGCAGGCCACAGTTAATCCGTCATTACTTTGTTAATCTTAGCGGGCATTCAAAGGAAATTATAGATTGATAGAGACATGGCACCTCAAGGTGGTTATTGCAGCATATTAGGGTGGTACATTGGTTTGAGACTAAGAGCTATCTCCGGCCACCAGTCTAACTAGGAGGCTTGCAGCAGGTTAATAGATTTAGGGTCAATCGGTCGGTGTGAACTGACACGAGTCTGCCGTCTCTGCTTAGTCCTAGTCGTCCCAAAAAGCGAAAAAGTTGACCCTGTTTGGTGATTCCAAACCTGCCTTTCAAGGAATTCGTTCGCATACTTTGAGTGCTTTAGCAAGATGACTTCGTCTTCAAAATCAATACAACAGATCATGGCATTTATTATGACGATGACGCAGAGAAAAAGGAATGCAGAAATATGTATTTATTATCATTTCCCAACAAAATCTTATACATAACTGCTTTCACAAACTCAACAAAATAGTACTGATCATCACTTAATCTCTCTTGTCCAAAGTCCTATACATATGTGTGTCTTAGACTTATTTAGTAACACAAAATTAAAATTTAAGCTATCTTAATTTATACTATATAGATGCAGGAGCAGCAGCAAGGGGGGATGCATCGCTCTCGGGTGCTGGTGCCACCACCCCGGAGCTCAGAAGCTCAGCCATGCCCCTGCGGGGGTTGGTCCTCTGGATCTCGCAAAGCTCGGGCAAGAACACACCTGTCGGAGAGTTGAACAAAAAGCTGATCAGCAAATGATTTATAACAAGTGAGGAATCGGATGTGAAATGCCTCCATTATTTAGATTAATGAAGGCTAGGTGCTGGTTAATGTTTGGATTGGTTTATCTCACCTTCACCGGCGGCCAGATTGAAGTAGAGGTCGACGATGTTGGGGCAGTTGCCGTAGCACTCCGCAGAGCAGAGCTTGGCTGTGAACTGAGGCTCCATGAGCGAGTCGGAGGAGATCCCAACCGAGTTCCGGTCGACGCCGCAGAGCCTCACGCACTCATCGGTTTCGATCCACTCGGTCATCTTCTCCACCACCACCTCGGAGGTCCGGCATTGGAACTCGGTCGAACCATCTCCGAGCACAAACTTCTCGAGCACGCAGCGCTTTCCGGCGGACGAGATCGCGAAGGCGCAGACATCCTGAGGCAGATCCTCACACACAATTGCACCTGCGGAACCAAAACCATCCATGTTAACGTAATTGAGCTTGTGAGATCGACCACAATCAAGAGAACGGAGGTTCGGCCATGGATCAGGCCTCCGGCCTTCCTTCTGTTCGGTCGTGTGGAATCGGAGACCCAGCTGCTACAACAGTCTAATTTTGAAACGAAATTGAATTTGGATTCCAACTACAAATTCCACGAACCCAACTGCCCCATGCAGGAAAACACAAAACAAATAAGGCGGAAGATATAAAGACATGACACGAGAAAGAGCTTGAATTCGGCATAAATATAGAGAGGGAACCGAGAAGCTCTCGAGTCGTATCAGTTGATGTACAAGAATTGACTTTGGTCAAAAATTGCGCACAAAGATATCTTCATTTATCTATTACGTGCGTCCGCCGTGACGCTGGACGCACGGTCTTTTATGAAATTATTAAGGAATGATTTGAATATCAAACATGCGATACCTACTCATAATATCGAGCGTTACGTATATAAACATTGAAGTCTACAATCAACTTTAAATTTGGCAGATCCTTGTACCATAAGATTAGTTCGTCATCCGTCAAACTATACATGGATTGGGAAAGAAGAAGAAATTCCTCTACGTCAGCCTATGGGTTTTGGAGAAAAATAACACGAGACTTTGGAAGAAGGCCGTTTGCATGGGAAAAGCTCAACACCTATTACGTTGTTCCAGGTCGGGCAGAGGGGAGAGATTACGTACCAAAGGCGCAGTGGAGCGCTAGGGACAAGGCCACAAGAAATGAGAATCTGAGAGACAATGAAGAAGAAGCCATGGCTGGGCTGCAGCTTCCTCTATTCACCGAATCTGATGAAGGAAGAAAAGTTGGGTCTCTCACGCTCCTCTCGCTACGAGAAGCAAGGGCAACGGCAGAGGGGGTTTTATAGGCAGGCAGGCGGTGGAATTGTCTCTTGTTGTAAAACCAAAAGCGGAAGGCAAATTAAAGAAAGAACGTTCAAGGAAGGTGGCAGCGTTGGGATGGCGCCCAAATATAGAGAAGAGCGTGTATTTGGGGAGGGCTCCTCACCAACCTGTACCTCCCATCTCCATGGCTCCGCTTTTATAGACTCTCCCTCCCTTTCTAGATGGATGCCTCTCCTCCTTCCCACAACCTTAAGGTCTAAGTTTGGGGTGAGAGCCGCTGGCGTGTTGAAGGCGCTTGTAGAGCCCACACGTATACTTCTCAAAGTCCTGCTCTGATCCTTCCTCTCTCGCTGTGCTTGAATTCATGGCGCCAACGAACGGGGTTTTGAATTGAATCCGACGAAATCATGGACTTGCGTTTGGTAGGCTTGGAAGGAGGTGACGTGGGGCTCTTTACACTACCTAAGTGGGGCCTTCGCCTTTAACTTGCCCTGTTCGGGCTGACGGAGTCCACGGTTGTACTCGTGGCGTCATAGCACGAAAACGCCGTGCGTCTGTCTGCATCTCTTTACGCAATCCATAGAGCATCATGTTCTGGAAATCTACTAGCGCAAGCTTTACTTAATCTCTTTCCGAACCAAAAAATCAAACCGAGTTAAACTCTACTGAACAAACGGTAGGTCAATTAAAACACAATTTTCAGTAGTTTTACTGTGTTACGAATACATCTAAGCTATTGCCCAAACAATTTCTTTGCTTGTCCATTGTCTTATGAACCGTCATTTTTTTCAGAATAAACGATAAACTTGTCTATAATGAATGAACAATTATTTACACGATTTTTACGTTTGAACTTAAAAGTTATATTTTTAAGCCGGTCCAGGTAGTGATGGCGACTGATGTTTTGGAGCTCCAACTGCAGCCAAGAAATCAAACGTCTCGCGTGGAAAAAGCGCGGATGCTTGTCTTTATCGTGCTGCGATGGAGTAAGGGCGACGGTAGCGTTGATTCGCGTTTGGTTGGAAAAGAACGATTCGTGGCTCGAGAGCGTAGGAAGCGAAGATGACATTTCTTAATCGTTTAGATTGAAAGTTTCCTCGACGACGTGGAGTAGGAACTGACTGGGTTCATGCTTCGTTAAGGACCACAAACGCGTACATTAATTTGCAACCCGTTAAAATTATTAATAATTTCAGATTTGATTCTTGTTTTTCTTTTGCGTAAAACTGGATCTTACCTTCAATTTGGAAGATTAAATGATGATAATAATGACCATGCAGAAATATCACCGTCATATGTTTTTGCAGGAAGGCACAAGTTAGGCAGCCCGCCTTTTTTCAACTTTCAACCCCTTAATCAGCAGCCATTGGCCGACCGTTTCAATGTTCTTACTGTACGCAAATTATTGGGATAGAAACTATTCTTTTCTAAATAAATGCTGGTTCCCTCGTCGCGTCTACTGTCTACGTCCCCCTCACCTCTCTCTTTCCATGTATTACATTGACCTGGACTTTTCTTTCACGCGTCTAGCAGACGGCGAACCGGCCGGCAACCACCGTGCAGGAAGAGGAGCCGGATCTGGTACATGGGGTTTTTGCTGCACCGGTTCAAACCACATCCCGGATACACTTACCCGCATCGCATGGCCGCAGATTATGCATGTTCCATTTGCTGTTTTAGGAACTCGACATCTTGTTCTGTTTTTCTCACTACGTTCTCCCTTCGAGTAACAAGCATTTTTTCATGACGATGATGGTGATACGTTCCACTTGTTCTGCTCCGACCCGACTTTTTTGCATGTCATCTGGAAGAGCCAACGAAAATACGGAGTCGAGCTTTTCTCGATGGGCATTAATGGAGACACAGACACTACTCTTATGTCAAGTGCGACCATTTCAACTTGTAAGATTCCAGTTGATAACGATCCTGTTTCGGGTTACCATTAGATTCGAATAGATCCCATTAACCATATTTAAACCTGACTACCAAAAAGATGTGATATTCGATCTAAGAAAAAGTTATAGAGAAAATTTACTGGATTTGATAAAGAGTAAGAAATTCAAGTGCAAGCAGTTTACATGTAAAAATGAAAACTGTGATGCAACTTGATCCTTTAACCAAATTATTCTTTCGGCCTTTCAGATCTGATCTGAGTCCGATATAATTCCCAATACTAAAGCGTGACCCGGGACTGCAATCTGCGCGGATGCAAACAGATCGAGCATGTGGTGTCCGGTCCGGTGTAACCCTCTGCTTCATGTCTAGATATATAGGTTCAGGGTGTCGAGAGTATATCTGAATAACCTCGTGTTTCGGGATTTGCCGGTTCAATTTTATTCAGATTGATCCGGGATTTGGTTTTTCATGTTAATCATATGCCCGCTCCGAAATTCTTTTGCTATTTGGGTTCCAGTTTTAGAGAATGTATTTCTGATTCAGATTCGGCTCCAACTCTGCGGAACTTGTTTTCATCCAGATTCAGGTTTAGGTCCGTTCCGGGTGGAACTCACCAAAGATAGTTTAGAAGAGATGCAATCGTTCTCCAGAATCCAAACAAACTGGACGCTCAAGAAATCACTGAGAAACACTTTAGTTTTATCCATTTCTAGCTCAAATACATGATTACAGTTGAACCCGAACCCGTTTCTACAAACAGAAGACTAGAAATTCGAGATACATGAGTAAGTTCCGGTTAAGTTACTGATTAAGCACTGTTCAGTATCCTTTGTTTAGTACACTTAACTATCATGAGGAGAGCTGCGCAAGAAAAAACAGTTAAAAAAAATTTAAAAAAAACGGAGGTTCAGTCTAAAGAATCATCTAGCACCAACACTTTTGAGCACGTCAGAGATTGTTGAATCATTAAATGGCAGGCTAGACACCGTGGAAGATGCCAACTTGTGCTTTGGAGGCATGCCAAAAAGAATAAACGAACTGCTGCAATTGATCATAATATCAGCACATTTTCTTGATCCACAGAAAACCTTTGCCTTTTTTTGCCTGCACATTGTGAAAATAAAAATATCCAGTCAACAGGAGAAAAATATCTGAAACATGCATGACGACGCAAATTTGAGGGCATAGATGAAAAAAGAATTCCTCAAATTACCAGGGCTATTAGCCTTAATACATGCAGGTAGTGGCTTAGAAAGTTGCGCACTATCATCAACTGCTGTAAGATGCCACAGAAGGAGCGAAACCATCATCAGCTCTTATTTGTTGTAAATAATTATGAAAACAAGAAAACTGGAAGAAAGAAACTTTTTACTCACTTCCGCTGTTCATGTCTCTCTCAGAGAGGACGACTGCATTTGAGCGAGGAAAGTTTGAGAAGGCTCCACCAATTCTCGAATTCCTCTCTTTTTCAACACATGGGCTGCACATTATCCACGTTAAGAAGATAAACTCAACAGCCAAGGTAAAATTAGAATGAAATTGCAAACTTCCAATGGGACCAATTCAGAGAGTAGAGTAAAACCTTGAGATAAGTTTGGTTGCTGGATCTAATGATGACTGATCAGCAAGAGCTGCTACTTGAGAATCGAACTCAAAATCAATCAGATACGAAAGTGACACATCGTTGTCGAGAATACCAAAGTTTAGAAGGTCATCTATATCAAAAACTCCCTCTTTTGCACCCACCGTAAGAGGACCAGGAGATTCAGATATGGATCGCTCAGAGTTCACGGCCGTGCTGGAATCATCAAAATCCAATCTGCCCTTTATGTGTCCCATTTTGCCCGACCTTTTTGTACCAAATTTTGAAGGCGAACAAAATTGCTGGCAGTCTTCGTACATGCCACAACCGGAAGATGTATTTTCATTTGCACCAGATTGACGAACATAGTCATTAGCCGTAGTTACTTCAGGTGATAGGACAGTTGATTGGTTGGGGGATGCTGTCTCCATTGGAGAGCAATATGCATCAGTTTGCAAGGAGTGCTGCTGTGGAGTTTTGGGGGAGGAGGATTCTCCTTCTGGAGTATAAGACTGATGAAGTTCACTGTTTGAAACAGGTTGCCCTTGAAGTAATGAGCTGGGAAGAATCTGATCATGGGAAATTGTCTGTGTCTTAGAATACCCTGTAAAGGTTTGACCTGTACCAGTGACATGGCCGACTTCTTGTGGCTGTGGTCTATTAGCTGCAAAAAAAATACCAATGTCAAAAACTGAATAGCTTGCATCAGCTGGTCCAAAAAACTGATCAACTGGAAGGAGAAACAGGGGCGTTGAACTGTTTCCCATTAGCCCTTAGTAATGTAGAGAACTTCTTCTGTCTGTTACCTGTTCTGTTAGGAATATATGCAGGGACCTGGGGGAAAGATTTCTTGGCCGACGAGTATGGTTGAGGAACAGATCCAGACACCTTCCTCTTATTGTTTTGAGAAGAAATGGTAGGAACCATAGAAGTAGTACTACTGTGTGATGCCACATTCCGCAGCGTAGGCACTGGATTTGTGTTCACAGAATTGGCTACAAAACCAATAAGAAAATAAGAAAATAAGAAAAACGGGAAAAGAGAAAAGGAAACCAACACCCATTCTTTCTATCTTGATGTAAAACAGAAGGAATCGATCCATTTGACAATGTCAAGCTCATTTCTTGGCATTTTTCATGTTTACCTTGTTTGCCTCACATCAATGAAACAACAAGGCTATAAGATCTAGTAGCTGAGTACTTTAGCATAGATCATCAAAACAACGACCAATTCTAGTGAAAAGGAAATCTTCAAGGCTCATAGATGCACATACATAACAAGTGAGGTCATCAACTACAAGCCATTCCTTCTGGTACAGCTACTAGAACACTCTGACCACCCAGATTTCATACTGAACTGGGAATGGAAATGATGATGTAAAACAAGTTCCAAAAATTGTCGGATAGTGTATCTCACTTGAGCCAGATAAGTACGCACTGTTAGTTTGATGGAAGATGTCTGTTTGAGATTGAAGGAAATTGGAAGCAAATGAGGACTACGAAAATTGCTCCATCATTATTTTTCTCAAGAACGAGATGGCAGACTCCCACGGGCAACAATTAAGCGTTTAACTAATACTGGTAACTTGGGAGGACAAAGAATTTGAAGTACTACCTGTGGTCGTTGAAGGCACAGGTTCCGGCCGAGTAGAAATGGCGGCATGATCTGACGATTGGTAGGCTTTCATCACCTCCTGCATCCCCTGCAACAACTTCTCCACCCTGGTTTTCTCTTGATCCAGGAACACTCTCTGCTCCTTCAACGATATATACTCGTTCAATATGTCCTCCAAACTCAACAAACTCTTTGGCGCCTAAAAGAAAGCTCGATCCGTTTAGAGTTGGATGAGGAAGGAAAAGACAAGACATAATCTGGAGAGAAACGAAGATAAAAGACTTACCTCCTTCATCTTAGATTTGGAGAGAAGGGCGGAAGCCTCGGACCTAAAGACGGAGAAGGTCTGAGTATAGTTATTGTCGATGAGGTACCTGTCGACAATGAAGGCCACCTGGATGGGGGTCACCAGCCCTTTGCCCAACTTCTCTGGCCTCTTGGTTTTTCCGGAGACCTTGCCCATTGTGGTAGAGAACCTGCAGAAGGGCACAGGGGAAGAGAGAGAGAGAGAGAGAGAGAGAGAGGTGGGGAGGAGTGACAAAGAAGGAGAGAAAGAGCGATTTAATGGGTATTGAGGAAGACGAATGGAAGCGGGAGTTTTCGAGTTCATTGATAGAGAGATGTAATCGTTTTGGAAGGAGGGAAGGGGGGGGGGGGGGGGGGGGGAATCCATTTTTTCCTTTTTCTGCTTTGAAATTTTCAGGTGGGCATGTTTTGGCGGGTGTGCCCGCGCCAAATCCATTCGCGGGAAACGACGGCTCTCCCTCTCTCGCTTGCGCGGGCGTTCAATGTTGCCGTTTATCATATTGATGGACGGCCGTCAGTGTCGCTTGCTTTCCTTCCTCCTCCCTCCCTCCGACCCTTTACAAAAAATTAAAAAAAGGTTCCTTGGGTTTAATGAAAATACATGACCGCCGGCAAATTTCAAAGTTTATTTAATCGCCGATTCCGCCATCTCATTACAACTTAGTTCCAGTAAACCTAAAATATTGAGATAAGAGCAGTTTTTTCCTATCGAAAATTACGAACCCGAAACGAACCATACAGCAACCAATAAACGATAAGCCAGCGATTCATGCTAATCAAGTATCAAACTAAGATTTCATCTATGCGTTGCTTTATTTTTTAAGCGTATAAATCCCTTGATCGTGTCCTACAGAAGCATAATGCATTTAGCGTGTTTCTTTTGTCGATAACAATTGGATCATTTTTAAAACGAGAAGTATGCCCGTTAAACTTGATAATACAGATCTCAGATGTGAGGATTTCAAAAATTTTCTCTTTAGCTTATGAATACGGAGTAAGAACTTCTTCGCTTCCCTGACTGGAGATCAACGGATTTTATGGACGAAAATGTAAAGCCAGCGGGCTCACAAAACCATGGATTTGAGGTCGCCGAGACATTAGATTCGGCATTCAGATCTCAGATCTAGGGTAATCAAACCCCCTATGGATGGAGTTGTGCCATTAATTTTTGAAACCCGTTATATTCCGAATAAGCAAGTGATTTGAATAACATTTATGTGGGAAGATTTGGGTTCCTAATTTTGTCTCCGATTCATATTGACGGTAGGAGGGATAATGGCTTCTTTTATTTTAATTATTGCCACTTTTCCATCTTCTCACTTTTCTCTCTGTAGTTTGTCACATGGGTATAATCCAAAACATTTGTTAGTAAGATTCAACCGTTACACTATCTACTAACGACAAAGTAGCGAATTTTTATGAAACGTCAAAAAACCAATGCCCCAACAATTCTCTTTATAGTTTCTATTTCACGTATGAACAATCTTAAGCAATGGGTATCAGATCCAAGGCCATAGATGTCCCGATCTGGATCTTAGAGTCAAGGTCACGAACCTCTGGATAAAACAACGCGGAACCCAGACACACCGCGCACTGGTAAGTCAGATACCGTGTGAACCTACCTAGCACAATGCTCCCCTTTCCCCTCGGTCTAGGGCATGCTCAAACTTGCATAGATTATACAACGTTGGTAAACATACACTGGATCTAGTGAATTCAGTTAGCAAGTTGTTCGAAATGGGTGGCTGACCTACATATACTCTGAACCAACACTTGAGCTGGATCCTGGAACTGTAATTGGCAAAACCCCAACTATAGAGTCCTAATGCAGCTATACCAGATTTAAATCCATTTAGCCTTCTTCTTCCAGTTGCAAACTAGACGTGTGATTGTTTTAATGGTCAACTGGTGTTGAGAGATATTCGTGGAAGTTCCAGCTTGGCCAAGTTGTGAACTGCTTGGCTTACATTTAAGTTCTCATGAACAATAATGCCATGCGCAAATTAAAAAACGCATACTTGCGAAAGTGGAATTTTTTTTATAGAGGGACACAGACACACACAAAAGCTTATCGCCACAGATAGAAAGATATTCGCACGGGAAAGGTGCGAAGTGCCAAGAACACGAATTTCATCTCAGCCCCTTCTTGTCGGCCTACATTCCTCTAGCTTCCTAACGGGCATGATTCATGGCCGAGTCCTTGTTGTTTCACAGCCTGAATAATTGAAGCATGGAGAACTTGTTTAACCTACACTGGGATCCTGCCTATTATTTTCCCGTATCCGCCAAGCGTGGAAGGGGTCAGCCTGGCCTATCCCTTCTAACCAGATCGGGGCTTTATTTGGGCTCACCATTGCCTTCCAAGCCCTCTATGCTCATTAGTTCAGCTTGTTGTATGATGTTAATTCAATGTACAAACACGGTATCTCTAGTGTCTAGATGATTACAATCAAAGACGGACAAAACTGAAGGCTGCCATGAGGCTGAAGCCCTTAACCAATCAAAGCCAAATGATGTTGGGTCGCCCTCAAGCATCATACTTGAAGCAGTTGATTTTCACAAACCTGGTTTCCTGTGGTCCTATGACATTCGAGTGGCTTTGGGACCCCTACCTTTTAAGGATCTCAGAGGACCTGGGATCCTCGATTGCATGCGATCCATATGGGCCCGCTTGTCAGGTACCACTCTGATACGCGATGAAACGCACACCGACTATTTCGCGCCAACATAACCGAGAAGTTAACTTCAATATTCGTCGCTGAGCACAATCCAACAAAATGCCTTTTCTTCCAAGGGAAGAAATGCAAGAATTTACCGCCAACAAGTGCGGGAACGGGTTCCACCGTAACGTGATTAAAAAGAACCATCTCATCACTTCAACCGACACCCTTCAAAGGCTAGGCGGCCACCCGGATGTGTCCCGAAAGATCTGATCTCCTGCACGGGACAAGAACAGGCAAGAAAATGGCTTATTGTAAAGGGCAGCTACGCAAACGATAACCAATGACAGGAACAACAAGGACAGCTGGCTAGGCCTGAGCGGTAGCGGTAGGACAAGGGTAATGGCCACTCAATCGGAAGTCAGAGCCATCAGCTCAAACTGCTTTTGCACACCTGGAGCACATGACGCTGCTACCCTTTTTGATGCCTCAGATGTACTGGGTACAGAAAACCCATATGCATTCGTGCTTTCACAAGAGCGACGACAGCTCATGCGTGGCCGGTGGGCATTCGTTTTGCAGTGAACAAAAGCGGATACCACACCATCAGATGTGGCTCGGTGAACCAAGTCGTTCAACAACTGCGACATTAAAATCGGGCAATAACTTCCGACATTAGAATAGATAAGGGAAAAAAAGACAAAAGAAAAATCATCATTCTATTCACTTGAGAACCTCTTTACTTCCATGATACAGAATTGGGAGACTTGATCAAAATTTTAAACCCGATTTAAAAACGCAACTTGGGTTGCTATTGCTCCTTGAAGAGTAATCAGCGGAATTAAGAGCTGCTTGCAATGGTGTTGAACAGCGAGAGTAAGCCGCACACATGTCAGCATTGGTGGAGCAGGCAGCATGTTTCAAGCACCGTTCATCCCCAAGTCGACGTGAACTTGGTTGGCATCCTCCAAAATCTTTCCATTTACTTGTGTTCTTGGTCTCTGAGAAACAAAAATACACAACTGTTGAACACCATAATCTAATTTGCGGTTATGTAAAAATGAGAAATTTATGATTTTGAACATACCCAATCACTGTTATCAATAGAATTGCCATTCATAAACTTGACGAGCTCTTCTTTAGATCTAGCATCTTTCCCATTCATGGGTAGCAACGGTGAGGGATTTCCACCATTACGTTCGATTATGTCTGCAAGAAAAAGGCAACCATATTTAGAAATCTATGATAAGAATAGCACCAGTGAACTCCAAAGAAAAACTACCGACCTTCAGGGAGCTGTTTGTCGACGAAGTACACCACCAAATTCACAGTGTACCTGGTTTGTCCAAAGAAAACAGGATATTTAAAATTTCTTTCTGCCACAAATAGTAAGTTGACAAGCAAATTTAACAGTTCGTTACCATGCAACAACAACATCAACTGTATAGTGTTTGCGGGAAGCAATGATCAGCAGACTTTGAATAACTACCACCAGCCAAGCCAGCTGCTTAATCAATCTGAAATATTCACCTTACGTCATGTTCATGCAAAGGACACTTAAAAGGTAATAAAATGATAAGACTAAATCATTTTCTGAAAATTCAAGAAGGAAAAAACATACAGTCCAGAAAGGAATATTCAGATTAAAATCATTCAATTTGGTAGATGACTAATGTGTTCCTGCAGCATTTTTCTAACATGGAAGGATACAGAGATGCATCCTGTGTCATTGTAATTGTTCTTGTAACATAGCGTTCACATAGTCCAAGAATTAATTACTAGCAACGATTGAGGAAAACCAAACCCTAAGCCTGTATGCAAACATATACTCCGTTTGAACGGGGAGAGAGAAAGAGAGAGAGAGAGAGAGACCTCTTTGTCCCATATTTCTGATAAGTTCGAACAAATACAAGACTGAAGATCATATGAGATGAAAATATGAGGTCACCGCAGCCAAATAACACGCCTCTAGGGACTGCACAGTAAAAGGAGAAAGAAGTTACATCATGGGTCGGAAGTATAAGTAAAACATCGCCTGAAACACAAATTTCCATAAGGAAATGGCATACAGTTGATCAAGAGCACTTCAAAGACGCTCTTTGGGGGTGGCAAACGAGCAAGCTTTGATCCCTGAAAAAGAAATAAATGAAAAGCATACATTAAATAACATACCTGCCTGAACAATTGATGAAAGGTCACGACCAATTTTACAAAATGAATTTGTAGTTTGTCATTTTATGAAGATCCACTGGCTTTCTCGGAAAAAGTATCCCTAGCCTACTCCTTAAAAAATTGACATCTTTTAGATGTTCAACTCACATTTAAGCATGTTTTCAGAGTACTTCTCAAGCCACCATAATGGCCGAGTAAATACCAGAAATTATACTAGGTTCTTCTTTTTTGTCCAAAATAGGTGCAAGAATTCACATTAAATACAAACCTCACGACAATGATAGTTGGGGCCCGGAAGCTGAGTTGCCATGAAAGTAAGGATTCTCAAAAATTGACAAGCCTGAGACCAACAAAAGGTTAATGATAAATATCACTGTCAAGCATACTGTGTCTGCAAAATTAATAGGCAAACACTCATTCTTTGCTGCTATGCTTATGTCCTATGTGAGAATCAAATCAATAATTTAAGCAAGCAAAATGCAAGAAATACAACATTCATGCATCGGACACGTCAAGGTGTCAGGCCTCTTAACTCTTAGTGCATTTATTCTTGAGGTCATCCTCATTGGTTTAAGTAATATAAATGATGTAAAAAGAAGCCTGACATAGACAGAATGGTGTTGATAGGAGCTAGTGCTTGCACATGTAACTAAAACAATGTTTATTTATGCACGTGCTACAAAATGAAACAAAAGGAAGAGGAAAGGTTAAAAAATCACCACCCACCACTAAAAATGCCAGAACCCTACACCAGAGCAGTACAGTGTAGAACCTCTTGCTGTGAAAGATGAAAGGATAAAATGTCCACTGCAACAACAATGACGAACAGTTAGAATAATCAACAAATGAAATACTAACAAGAGAACAACACGACAACACTGAACAAACAGTTTACAGAGCAAACAAAAAGACATCAAGTACACACTACAACCTGCACATGTATCCACACAGCAAGATGAGATCAAGTACACACTAATGAATGTATATGCACACAAAGGTGGGAAAGAAACAAAAGGGTAGAAAAGCAACCAGTAAAAACAACCAATATATCAGAACTATACATGTGTACTTTTTGTCTACAATCATGGCTCAATCATAATGACCACTTCAAGTTGATTGTCGATGTTATACACGTGTATAGCTTGCCTACAATATGAAGAATATTAACAAACAGATCATAATACTTGTCATGCAGTACAACGCATTCTTCCAACCAGAACCCCATAAACAAATAATAGAACCATCAAATGTCAGTCCCCACAACAGTATCATGTCGGGTAAAGAATCTACACAAATAAGATCATCTTTCCCAATGTTGAGGAAATCAGAGTGTTACAGTCTCAAGGAGAAATTTCTTTCCAACGATGTGAGTGAGGAAGGTTTTAAACCTAGAGCCCAATTGTCTGATCTACACAGGTCATATTTGCACAGCAGCAGAATATTGTCCTCACATAGTGCGAACAAGGTGCAGCAAATTGACAATGGATAAGAAAGAAAAATGGAGTAAGGATGATCTGCCAATCCAATACACTCTAAAGATATATGTGTAAAGATTCCTATCTTTGAAGGTAGAGCATGTTACAAGTCAAGACTCCAACTGTTATTGTGCTTCACCGCTAAAAGTACTTCAGTCCACCTCATAAACCCCAATGTGAAAAATGGAGGCTTCTTTCATATAAGTACTCATTTATGTTTTTCTACTCTAAATACATAAATCCCTAAAACCAACACTAAAACATTACCAAAAGAAAGAAAAGGGGCCAAAAAAAATAAATGAAAGATAAAAGCACAAAATGAAAATTCAGACAAAAGAACTTCTCCAAGGAAATAACAAAACTGAGTTCAGAATGAAGCACAAAATGAAAATTCAGCCGAAATATCTTCTTTGAGGCTCAGAATGCTGATAACTGAGTATTGCCCAAGTTACAGAGAGATGATCAGAACAAATTTACATTTACAAGGGATAATAGTATACTTTGTGACTAAACACATGATACAGCTGTATAAACAAGTCCTAAGCTTTTCTGCATCCTTGTTTCCGCCAAGGAAGTTAACTTTGAGTGTGGATTCCCATTTATTCCCCTTGATTTGAATTATTCATCATAGGAATTCGTGACAACAAAAACATGCATGACAAGGTTCGTTACTTAGTTGTGTAATATTGTACCTATCAAGTAGAACATTTAGACTTGAGATTAAAACAATAGGCTTAAGATTCCTCATAGCCCACCTCCTCCATTCTCTTCAATATTGAACTTAGAAACTACATTGAAATTCATAATAGAAATGCACTTTTTTTTTTCTCTTTCTTCTTCTTCTTTTCCTAAACCTGGAGGAGCCTCTCTGCCAAGCAAACTATTATTGAACTTTCTCTCTCATAAATTAAGATGCATAACATTTCATAATATAAAGAACTGCATAGCTAAACCTTTTACAAATAATTCTCTTAATGATGCCGCAGCTGCAATTAGAAACAGGAAGTAAAGGCAAGGTTATTATGTGGTTGAAACGGAAAGATGCATTAACCAGAAAGTTTTGTGACAAGGTGTCGCCGGTTTTACAAAATGCAAGGTTATTATGGCTGACAGCATAGCGGAATGATGAATATAACTATGCCAATGATTTCTGTTGCTCAAAATATGATAATAATGACACGGCTCACTGCATACGCATCTGAAAAGGGATTTAAGACTGATGATTTAGCATGTTGATAAGGAGAAATAGAAACTCACCAAGAAGAAGGAAAAGAAAATGAACGTAAAGACGGTCTCACTAATGTATCCTTTTTCTGGACCAAGCTCCTGAGACATGAAAGCCGATTGAATCATTCTCCAAATGCACTAAGAAGACCAATCATCCAAGAAAAGCAAGGGTATACCTACTGGAAGAATTGCGAATCCAACATCTTGAAGTATTGGACCAGGACGATGCAAATAATGAACTCCTCGAGCAGCCAATCCGTGCAGATACTGCACAGCGAATAGATGGTAAGCATAACTCGTCGTAAGGTGTGTTCAATAATCAGAATACAAAACAGAAAGAAAATTCACCGGTCCACCAAAAAGAGTACATGAAAAAGAATAGAGCCGACTTTATGCTTGCAAGCCACACGAGGATTAAAAACAACGAGAGTGTGTTCAATCAAGAAAACCTCCGTCAACCTACATTTCATCATTATCTTTTCAACCTCTTATGATTTCCTAATGGTCAGGACTGAGACCAGGTTGTAACGACAATGAACGGTAAATCAGAACAAAAGTCCTCCAGTACTTTAAAAGTTTTATGATTAGGCAGAAGAGAAGCTTGCACATGAAAGCAGCTTGTCTTGTAAGTCATGAAATCGATTAACTGAACTCCGAAAGGAAAGGCAGGGCCTCGATACGCCAAGATCGCATTTCGGGCTGTCAAACATTAAAGCATAAAACTGAAAAAGATACGTATAACGTATTATTGTTCGGCATGGATACAATCCGCAGTAATCAAGAAATTCGAAAGAAAAAGGGAGCAAGAGCGATCGCGAGAGAGAGAGAGAGAGAGAGAGAACCTGAAAAATGAGTCCCAGCAGAAGAAATTTCCACTTCTCGGCCAGAAGAAGCAACTCTATCGTCGTCTCCGCAGTGATCCTCCTCCATAGCTGTCAACATGCATTGACATTTGATTCAAATCAGTAAAAAGAAACAACAAAAAGAAAAATAAATGGAAGAAAATTTATTTTTCTTGGGAAATTCTCATTTCTGTCTTTGTCAGATTAAAATCGATGACTCGGATCAAGCTCCCGAAAAAGGACGGAAATGCAGAAATCGAAAAGGAGGAGGAAAAGGAAAAGGAAAAGGAGAGAAGAATGAGAAGGAGGAGGAAAAGATAACGAAAGAAAAAACGTGCCTTGGAAGCTTCGCGAGCAATGTAAAGCGTCATCCCTCGATCCGTCATTCACTGCCATATTACTTCACATTCCGCCGATGAAAGTCGGCATCCTTTCCCCCCCAAACCCGCTCGCAAAAGGAGAAACAGAAAAAAAGAACAAGAAAGGAGGCACAACCGAACCCTCTCCCTGCAGCTGCCCAACACGATTATCCTCCGATCAAGCACCGGATCGCTCCTGTCACAGAAACCGAGAGTTCTCCACCACTACTAACGATGATCCTCAGCCGGAAACCGGTCGTTTACCTCCCTTCCACGGCAAACCGGCCAGGGATCGCAGATCTCTCCGCAGAAATAAAAAGCTCCCGCCTCCTCCAACTCAAATTACAGAGACATCAGGATCTACGACAGATTTTTTTTTTTTTTTCGGTCGAAGAAGGCGATTCAGCAGGAACAGAGGTCGCCGGATCTACTCCGAACCGAACGTCAGTCCTCGCAAGATTTTATACAGGGATTATCCTTCCGCGACCCTTCTCTTTCCTCCTCTCTGGCTGCTTCCTACGGTTGGCACGCGGTTCGGGAGTCGCCGGGGAGGGCCCTCTCCAGAGCCAAGAGAAAGAGAGAGAGAGAAAGGGTTGAAAGGGATACAGGGGAGGAGAGAGGGAGAAAATTAAAAGGGAGGCAAATATCCCTCTAAAATTGAGATCCCAACAAAACAAAAAAAAGAAAGAAGAAAACAAGCCCTGGAGCGTTTTTAACTCCTGGAGAACTCACCGGTCCGTGCGACGCGTGGGCGCGGGCCAACCCCCCGGTTCTTCTTAACGTTAATTCAAACTAACCTCTTCTCCGGGACGTGGATGGCGTTTTTAACGGCATGAAAACCAGCTTTCGCGGTTGTTGAATTCAGAGGTGAAGCTATTTTCGGGGCGCTCGTGACCGTTTGGGCACAAAATGAATGACATTTGCAGCTGCCACGTTGCTGTTTCGAGAAAAATGTGCGCATGAAGATTGAGGAAGGCTCGAATCGCTTCTGACAAATTTTGACTACTTAAACAGCAATTTAGTACAGGCAGGCAATAAAACGTAGATCGTCTGGGATATCGAGAAATATGGTAGCAAAAAAAATGAAGTTGATAGAATTTGGAAAAAAACGGATACAAATTTGTGACGTATTGAACTGATCGGGATTTAGCGAGATTTTCTCCAGAACCATTTGTTTGCGAGGAGCAGACGAGAACTTCACGCTGTTTATTTATCGCTGTTATTTTGAAAATGTCGTGTAGTCTTCACGGTTTGCTTGCTAGGCAAGGCTTTTAGGAACGTTTCAAACTTTCAAATCAATCTGCCGAAGTTGAACGTCAACGGGCGACTGCGTAGAAGGGCAGAGCAGCCGAGAGGTTGAATTTGACTAATTTTTCCCGGGCACGCGGGTTTTGAAGATTTTACATAGAAAGAAACTCGGCTCCAACCCAACCCATGAGTTATATATATAAGCTAAGGAGTTGCCGTTGGGAGGGAGGGGCTGTCCGATCTTCAGTTCAAGGTCTCGTGGTTGGTGAAATAATTTTGCTCTGATGGTGGTTGTTATGGATCCCGAATGTCAACTTTCGAATCTGATGGCCTTAATGGCGTGTGATATCTGAATATGGGTGGGCCGGGCGGGGGCGGCAGACCCCCCCCCCTCTAAAGACATCCTGAAATATTTGAATTTGAGCTGGTGGATAGAAATTTATGGATAAATATTTGTCTCCTAGCTCCGAAACTTTCTTCAATTCTTCGTTGAGCGGGTGAGGGAAGATTAATCGGGTGATGGAATACTTTAAAATCCTTCATTTTTTAGAGCATAACTCGACCTCCCCCTCGATTAGGTCGTCTTAACCTTAATTGATGGAATGAGGAGTCGTGTATTTAGAATAGAATTGTGGGTTTTTTACCTTGTTCGAAATATCTAAGCATGGCGATGTTATTATCGGTGCCTAGAAACTTTTGTATCAGCTTGCCTCCAACAAAAGAAACATTAGAAACGAACGATGACAATTAATGAAGACATGACATTAATTTTTTCAGCCTTTTGCATGCTTGGTTTGAAAAGTTTGGGAATTTGCGGATATTCGGCTGTGAACTACTTTTATGATCTAGTGACTTGCTCTTCCACTTAGAGTTGAGTTGAATTGAAGCAAGCGAGAAACGTGAGTTGAGAAAAGGCATAAAACGAAGGGCAGGGGAGAGCTGATGGTGGTGAGGAAGAGGAATGAAATGAAGAATGGCTGGCCCGCCCGCCGGCCACCGCTTTGCATCATCCGAGAGCCCAAAATGGAAGGGAAGGGACGACACCCAGCTCATCCCATTTAATGATCACATGCTACATCTCCTCCACGCCACCGAAAGGAATTGGTTGCCTTGGGCAAGCAAGCGCGAAGGAAGGCCTTTCCTTTTCTCGTTTGGGCAAAAAGATGAGATGAGTGCGTCGTCAAGGGGCGGCTGGGCTCACCAACCCCTCCCCACCCTCGATGAAAGTGGTCAGAAGACACGGAGAGTTCCTTCTTCAAAGCAAGTCCCCCGGCACGGAACTCGACCTTGCCTCGGCGGCCGAAAATGCGTCTGCTTCTTGCCCATGCTATGTGCATTGGGATCATCAATTGGCAGTTTCTATAAAACGCATTACAAAGATGAGCCCCTCCATAAAAAAAAAAAATTGATAAATTTTATTCACAACTGAACTGAAATTTATGGGTCCCGGAATCGGAAAAGGATTCCATAACTGCTCTGCTCGTGGAGAAAACGCACAGCAAATCCCAGTTGGGTGAGTCCACGGCGAGAAATAGAATGAAATGAAACTCTTCCGTCGGCCGTCCATCTATCTATCTCTGGTTGGCACATTGTACGTGCAGGATGCGAAAACAGGTGGGTCCTACCTTGTGGAATCCAGCACTACAGAATGACAAGGTTATCCCCGCCCCGGTCCGCAGTTGAACCGGGTTTGCCTTCCAACCCTTGGCCTTGATTGATTCCCCACAGTTTACGTGACGTCGCGGTTCCATTAACTAAGCCGAGATGCTGACCTGGCACAACTACGACAAAATAAGAAATTGAAAGCATTATAATATCGGCCACAGTGACAAGAGAATTCCGTCCGGGTTGGACCCAACTCCTCCCAATCGGCATTTTACATGGATCAGGTATTACCATGCAGGATCCACTGTTCATATATCTGGATCAGAACCTAAAATAGCGAAGCTCAACTCCTTCGATATTGGATCGTTGTAAATCATCAACCCTGTTGTGTTGATTACGTCCGTTCCGTTTTGGAGCCCCCTCCAAGATCCGGCCATCAAAGCCAGCCTGTGCCACCCAAGACCCAAACCCACAAGAAACTTTTGGTTTTGGGTTGGGTCTGCACGTGCTCTCACGTGGGAGGGTGCGGCTCCGTGACTGGTCTGGTCTGGTCTGACCCACTTTAATGAGTCGGGTCCACGGTGACGGGTCGAACCATAATTTATTAGGTGCCATCTTCGAACATGCTATGCTGTCCGTTGCTTATCATCTGACAGTTTGGTGCGAGTTGCATAGCGTTTGTTTGAGCATCCATATCCAACTATGGATCGGATTTGCAGGCAGATAGATATCTCCTCAGAGCTGAGCTGACTAAGGTTTTGATCATTGAAAATATATTTCACAAACCAAGCCACTAACTTTTTCTTTCATTCAATATCTTCTGAAAATTAAAATGATGCATCCCAAACTTTTCAAAAGTGTAGAGAAGAGAGCCGGCTAATCAAACATCTTCTTAGGCATCCTTTTCTCTCCAGTATATATATTTTTAACAGAAAAAAAGAACTTTTTCGTTTGTTCATATATCCGATTCTGCAAATGGGGAGTTAACTATCCATTTCCGCTTTCACCGAAAGTCCAAATAAGATGCGCAGGACCCAAAGGATGACAGGCATCTGTGTCCAAATCAGACTGGTGGCCTTCCTTTTTATCTTTTTTATGATCAAAAGGTTAGGCCGGGATATTATAAACGCTTCGGACTGAGATTTTATCTGATTAACAATGGATCCAACTTTCACATCTAACTCTATTGTGCATTCTAATTGAAAGTGTGGAAATGACTTGGGACTCTGTCGCAGATTCGGCCAAGAAAGTCACACAACTAATCGGAATCCGGTTCTTAATTTGATTCCCTTTTCACCAACAAACTCAAGCAATGGAATTTGGTTCAATTGGATTACTCCAACCCACCATCGCCTTTCATCCCTTTTGACTCCAACGCAACATCTTCCGGTGCCTTCAAGTTGAGTTCTTTGCTTGCTGGGCAGAAAGAATGAGCAGATCCAAACACATGAACTGAGAATGACCCCATTTGTCTTGTGTAAAGGTGAGTGACCAATAAAGTGTAAAATGTGGGTCGGACAATTTAATGCTTTCATTGAGAGGTTACACGAACCCGATGAGTTGATTTGCAATAGAGTTACTGTGTTGATTGATTTGCTCAATCGTTTGTGTTTCTAATTCCTCCTGGCAAAACAGAGGGCCCCCAATTATAAATAAGAGGAAATGGCGGAAAGGAGTGCTTTAATTGGTGGAATCACTGGAATGGAATTTGGTTGGCAATGGGATATATATATACATATATGTATCGTCATGCATGCAATAAATATAAAGCCAAGTAGAGCAATTGTAGTTCAAAATATTGTGGGTGACGACGACGCTAAACTTGAACCTGGTTAGTTGGAGAATTTTATCCCTTACAATCAGCAAGCATGACGCGCACAAGATTAATAGAAAGGCAAATCTTTTATAATTTAAGCAACAACGATTATGCACGATGCACGGGAAAGAGATTTCTTTCAATTAACTTGTGGATTGGATGATGATGCCAGGATTCTTTTTGTTGTTGGAACGAGTTGAAGGCCGGGAAGAAGTAAATCCGAATTTATAGAAACGAGGGTAGCATTGAAGGCCTGGTTTGCCTTAAACAAGGAAATGAAGATGGTAAAAGTATGAGATGTACAACAATCAAACACGAACATGTTTTTGGTATGCTCTCAAAATTTTAATGCGTTTCCATGATGAAGTACTCAATTTATATGTTGCTTGCTGTACTTTAATGTTAGTAGTGAGAGGTTGGAGCTAGGGCCAGTCAACTGCACAAACAAATAGTCGAAGCTTGGTGTGGGAAGAAATTGAACCTTGCATGTATGTGAGCAATTGACAAATTTCTGCCCAATTTATGAACATTATTTTGGCTGACCGGTTGTGAAAACACAACCCCGTCCACTCTTGGTGTCACGGGCCGAGTTAGGCGTTCCCCAAAGCCTTCGGCCAGCCGTCTCTCTCTTAAGCTAGCTGAAGCATTCATCTTTTCTTCGGGACTATGGACCAGACGAGGAGTGCTAAGCACTCGGCACACCATCACCTAGGTTTATCCCATTTTCGGCCATCGACAAGCCGTGGCCATGAGGCCTTGTCAGAACTTCGTCATTCCTCCAAGTGTTTATCTACATCCAAACGAAATCTGGGTGGGGGTAGACTTCCCTTGGGAGGAAGTCCGCAGCCGAAGCCAGTTGATGACTATATGTCATTAAGTAAGGCGGCCGACCATCGCCCTACTCGACGATGAGCATTCACTTGCTCACTCCCACGTGACTCTACGCGGTTGTGGAACGCAGCGTATGCGCCCAATGGAGGAATTGCCCCTAACCTACGCGCACCCCCTTGTGTATCCAAACACTACGCGTGGAGAACCCACTGGATTCCCCAACGACGGACTTGCACTTCTAAAGGGACTGTTTACCTTGATGCATTTATATGCCTTGTCACTGCAACACCGTGCTGCTCATTCCACGTGCATTGCTTTCTGCTTGACTCGACGACCGATTGATCCCACATGCTTCCCAAGCTGTGCCTAAACTGGCCAAGTAGCATATCCATCTAATAGCTTGGCCGGGCCAGACACAGTCGACTGACAACACTTGGTGCCTAATCTTTAAATTCTCTATATTGGGCCTTGTCATAACGCATGACATCAATGCCCACTAGCGGTGCTATTCATTATCTACGAATGGGGCATCTCAGTAAGTAATTCTAGGCTGAGGTCGTGCCACTCGAGTTGCGTGTCGACCAATAGCAGAGATACATATAGGCAGGCGTGGACAGTTGTTCACACCTGCAACAAATTTTTTATTTATTTTTATATAGATTTCTCACAATTACTTACTTATTTATATATATTGTGCATGACAATTTACATGGCAGTGCCCCCTTAACTCAAAATTTCTAACTCCACCATTGGTGTCAACGGAAGTGTTTTAATTGATGGTACGCATGAAAGGTTCAAAAGTCCTTCCTATACATAAACATTACATACTGAAATTTACATTTTAGGCTGCTTATGACATGTGAATTCAATAGTTCCAAATGATTCGTTGGATATTATATATGGCTTTTGTATATAGGAAGATTAAATGTTGAGATTGACTTTTCAAACTTTTCAACATCATGATTGCTTACTCTGTTTCTTTACAAGCATTTAACTATTTTGGACGCTCTTCTTTCCTGCATCTTTTACCGTCTGGTACTTTTTCTTTAAAAAAAAAAAAAAAACATTTTCAGGCACCGGAACATGTTGGGGCCGTTATCGCATACTTGCTTCGAATGATGGTGATGGACAAATTTTCGTGGCAAGTTGCTTTCGAGATCAATAATTTAGAGAGGGTGCACAACAGCCTTGTAACATTCCCTTGTTTAGTTGGTACGTATTTTTGCTTTGATCATCTGAAAGCTAAATATTTACATACAATCAGATTCAGGTATGGATTATTATATCAAATGCTTTCAGTTCGATTTCTAACTTATTTCCCTTAGTTTTCTTATCGGTTCCGATTATAGTCGTCTTTCTGTTGTCGCTTGTGCATATTCATGCTGACCAACGACCAACAACATAAAAACTTGACGTAAAAAATGCACACGTCGGCGGCGTCCAAACAAGATAGAGTTTCTACTGTTTTCCGATCGAAAACGTAACTTGCAAACCCTTAAATTGTGTGAGAGGCACTTTCGTTTTTTTTTTTTTTTTTTTTAAAGTTTTTCTTCTGCTCTTCTCATTTTAGTGCTTTGGGAAGGGGAATATTTTATTTTTGCTTTTGGACATGAGATTTTCTAACCGTTTCCACACCCGAACACTTGTTCCCAGGAGGTTCGGACCCAAACACATAATCAGACTGGCCGAGCCACCTTCGTCCATGGGCTGACAACGACTCACGAGCAGTGGGAAGATCAAAGCAGAGGAAGAACAAGAACTTGGCATACCAAGAAGTAGCTGGAACTGGACTCAGCAAGAACAGATTGAGATTTGGGATCCAAGTAGCCATGTCTGGTTGGTTGGGTTGGGTAGCATGTTGTAGTCACGTCCTTAGTTTGATTCTTATAGAGTGGTATCTTGATAGCATTAAGGAGTAGATCTAGAGATTAAAGATGTCATTACGAGGTCAAGTGGGCCAGTTCTTGTTCTCCCCTCTTTTGTTATTTTCATCATCATCTCTCTCTCCTTCCCCTCCCCAATGTGTTGTGCATTAAAAAAAGTCACATAAAATAGAAAGTGGGGGTCCCTAGTTGTAAGTTTTTCTGTATTTTAAACATATTATGTGTTTTTTATATTTTCACATCTGGGTCATAATCCAGCCAGCCTTTAGTTGCACGGTAAATTGGGACCACATTACGACATGTTAAGCATATATATATATATATATATAATCCGAATTGTTAACTAAATCCATATCATATCCAATATTTTGTTTAATACTGAGCTGGAATCCATTAATTCCTTACACATCTGAATCCTATCCAATTAATGTCATGAGCGAATGTTCAATTCTTTTTAGTATATCGAACTTTTTCTTCAAAAGTAGTTTGGTGACACATCCATTAATCCATTGACATCCTTTATGTGTATTATCTTAAAATCCGAGCAAGGGAAGGGAGAACGTGGAAATTGACTTGAGATTTATCATGAATTTTAAGATGGAAGAAACCCTACTAATACGTGCATGTTTTAAACTTGAAAATAAAGCTGGAAAACAAAAAATGTTAGGAATGGGCTTGAAAATGTTTAAAATTAACAAGATATTAAAAATTACTGTTTAGGTTTTGTACTTTTTATTTACCTTTCTTTAACGTCATACGCGTGCGGTGAATTACATAAAAAACTGGACCGTTAAAAGGTTGGGCGTGTATTTGTTAATAGCTCAAACGTTGAGCGTCTCTTTGGATTATCCTCCAATCGACCGAAACCGCAGATTTTCCCACCCTGGATGTGTGCGTGCAGGCCACGAACTCAAGAGGACGGGTATGGAAGAGCAGTTCGACCTCCGGAGTCGTGCAGCGGTCCACTCCTGTTTCCTCTCAGTATCCACCATGAACCTTTCCTTCCCTTCTCTTTCCAGAAACCAAAACCTTCCACGAAGAATACACGCAGGCAGACAGAAGAAGAAGACTAAGAGCCACGTCGCACACGCACATGTTGTCGTTGCAGAGGAAAAGCAGCAACTGTGGCTCTTCCCATGGGTTCTCCTTCTTTGGGTTTTAGGGCGCCCATGAGGAAACTCTGCCCTAACCTCGACCGAGAATGCACCCTCGACACCGTCCTCGAGGTCCCCGTCCCCGACGAGATGCTCGCCAGCAGGCCCAACTGTTGGCACTCCATGAAGGCCTGGCGTAGGTCCCGCCGCCGAGACAGGAGGCCCTCCTCCTCCTCCTCCTCTCCCATCCTCGGCCGCCGCAATTCCGAGCTTCAGCTCCTCCTCCGCGTCGTCGGCACTCCCCTAATCCATGTCCCCCTCCACGTCGGTCAAGCTCGCATTCGATCCTTGAAAGATCAACCCCTAGTACGATCTCCATATGCCCATTGCAGCTTCCTTTTTATGTTTCTTTTGTATCATTTTGTTTGGATCTTGTTCTGTTCACTTGTCACATCTCAGTCAAGCATGTCAGTCAATTTCCAGCAGGTTGGATCTCCGAAATCTCAATTTGGTTGCCTATAATGTGATCTGTCAAGGTGGTTCGAAAGATGATAACTTCTTCCTGTGATTCTCCATAACTTCTTCACCGCATCTTCTGATAATTTTTGGTGTCCTTCGAGGATTGTAGTTCATCTCAGCGTCTCCTTAGGAACTCTATCATGACTTTTCTTTTTTATTGTATGATGATGCGTTTCCTTTTTTTTTTTAGTTTAATTTGTCCTTTGCTTATTTCACGCCGTATAGCACTAGTTTCTTCAAGTTCCTTGTGTTATCTTCGTTCAAAACAAGCAGTTACAATTGGCCTGTCCAATTTGAAGAACTAATTCTAAGTACTTAGTTGAAAGTCAGGATGTAAAAAATAAACGAAATGAAGGAAAATGGTACACACGAGAAAGAAGAGACCGGAAGAGAGACAATGACAAGTTCGAATAAAAGGGCTATGTCTATGCAGAAAAAGATCACCGACTCTTTCTTCCACTTATGATTTAATCCGGACGCAAACATTCATACACGCTTTAGAACTGGTTATTAAAGGACGAATCTACAATAGCTTTATATGAATCTTAAGGTTATAAAAGAAGATTGGAATGAAGATGTCATCTTTCTAAAAGATTTAGTAAAAAATCGTCAACCGATTGTTTTTTTCTCCGTTTCATTTTATGTAGATTATCCGTTGACTCCCTGTCGGTTAGAGATTAAGTTACAATACATGCTTTCATACGATCAATCTGTTGTTTTCTGCTAAAGCTAAGTTAGAGTGCCCCTATATATACACACTCCATACTGGGTTTCAAACAGGAAGGCCTGTAGATGAAAAAAGGAGGTCTGGTGGTGAGGAGAAAGTAATCAGGAAAATGAACAACCAGTGCTGGAAAACTTCTAATGCTAAAGAACACATTTGGGTATACAGGAATCGGGCATGGCGAGGTACATAGTCGAGCAATATGTTGCTGCAATTGGGGGGCGCACAGCATTGAGCTCTGTGAAGAGCATGTATGCAATTGGGAAGGTGAGGATGATGACATCTGACCTCCCTGAAGGGAGTGAGGTGGTGAGGTCGGGAAGGAGCGGTGCTGCACCCAGGGATGGAGAAGGAGGCGGAAGAACAGCAACATCAGCGGAGATTGGAGGGTTCGTGTTGTGGCAGAAGGGACTGGACCTCTGGTGCATAGAGCTGGTGATCTCGGGGCTCAAGATCAGCGCCGGGAGCGACGGGAAGGTGGCGTGGAAGCAGACGCCGTGGCATCGCTCTCGCGCCTCAAGGGGTCCGCCACCTCCCCTACGCCGTTCTCTCCAGGTAAACAATGCGTTACTGGCGGGGACAAAGTCCTCTCGCTACTAGTAATTAATTGAATCGATGGAGAGTGTTTGAATCGCAGGGTCTTGATCCAAGGTCAGTCGCCAGCCTATTCGCCAAATCTGAATGCACCGGCGAGAAGACGATCAATGGGGAGGACTGCTTCATACTCAAGCTCGAGGCGGAGGCACCAACTCTGAGGGCTCGAAGCAGCAATAACGTGGAGATGATACGGCACACCGTCTGGGGCTACTTCAGCCAGCGGACCGGCTTATTGGTTCGCTTCGAAGACTCGCACCTGCTGCGGATCAACGGGAAGGGAGACCGCGAGTGCACCAACTGGGAGACTACAATGGTGTCGCAGATCCAAGGCTACCGGCAAGTGGACGGCATCCTCATAGCACACGAGGGCCGGACCGAGGTCTCGTTGTTCCGGTTCGGCGAGTCGTCCACTTACTGCACCAGAACCAGGATGGAGGAGACGTGGATCATTGAGGAGATAGAGTTCAACATATGGGGCCTATCCATAGAATGCTTCCTGCCTCCCTCGGACCTGCAAAAGGAGCAAGACGTAGCCGATGCCGCTGTCCAAGGGCCTGGATCCAAAGCTGGTTCGCCGAGGGACGTGTTCGCCATTCGCAACGAGGAGACGGATTCGACAGATGAGGAGGAAGGTGAAAGTTGAGCTGATCGTAACGCAAACAGTGTAAATAGTTGAATATTAATTTGTGATATTACTAACTACAGTTCCAAGGTTTTTGTAATAATGTTTGTCATTCGAACTTCTTTTTTCCTTCCCATTTTGGAAATTGATGATGAAGGTGAACGATAAAACAGTAATTTTATTCAATTCAAAACCAATACCAACTTCTTGAATCGATTGGATTCAGATATATTATAGTCCAGTTTTTCACAAATAAAGGCCTGTATCATATCCCTTCGCTCCCGCATCAGTTCTGAAATTGATCACAAGTGTTGGTAACATTTTACAAAGTGCTGAAGCATGATCACCTTCAATTTGGACATGCTTTTACTGAAGCGTTGTCATCCTTTCAATGGCGGCAGCTTCGACCATTCAATCACGAACTTTTAGCTGTAGTACTCAGCCATCTGGTTCAATCAATTAGAAGTGGACCCTCGTCTAAACTGATATCAACTGCAGATGCATGACCCAGAAAGCAAGGTTGAGGCAGTTAATAATAAATGGTAAGAAAACCTAGCGCTACCGGTAAATGCCATCGAGAAAGAGCACCAAAAGAGCGTGGGGGAACGTAAATGGCAAGTGGATGGTGAAGAGATTAATAATAGGAAGGAAATGAGAAGATCGTGAATGGGAGAAAGGGATGTGTGCTCCCAAATTGGGGAGAATGAAAGGGAATGACCATTCCTGCCCACCTTCTCTACCTTGCTCTGAAAACCGGTGGACAATATTTGCTTAATATTAGAATCGGAGTGGCGGTTGGCTAGGCCGTGATGAGCTGAGTGCATGATCACTGTTACCACCTGCTTACAGAGCTAGACCGTCCATGGGAAGACAAAACGGGCAATGCCATTTTATTGCAAAACATCATAAGCATGTAACACCCGGCCATTTATCTTTCAGTTCATTAATTGATAGCACATCTACCCAGAAAGAATTAATTGAAGATGAAACGGAAGTCATTCTAAAGGATGGGCCTTTGATGACCACCTTACCTCTTGAAAAACATCTTGTGCTTTTCCTACCCTTCAAACCTTAGAGAAGGAAACTGAAAGGTCAAGCAAGTTAAGTGCTCACTTATCGAATCATGACAGCGTGAAGGGTCTGTTCTAATTGGGTTCCCCTGTTCATACCTTCTTGCTAAGATATATATATCTTCATAGTCTGGCGGTACGAGTGTTGTTGTTGAAAGCAGCTTGACTCGGCCAGCTCGGAATGAATTCGGCGCAAAATCATTTCGATTCAGCTTTCGGTTCCATGGTATCGCGCGTATGTCATGTTCTTTTTTTTTTTTTTTTCTAATTATTTTTGTTTTTCTAGTATTTCTAAATTTTCCTTTTAATGTCCAACAATATAAATGTAATAACAATAGTCTTTTACCAATTAGAAAATGATTTTGAGATTTATTTGAAACAACCGAGTATCCGAATCGTTTTTCTAATTGTTTCGGTTCATGATCCGATCAAGATAACCTTGGTTGGGTGTTTTGGGGCCGCTATAGAACAAACAAGAGAAGCACTGTGCCCAATCTGTCGGCAAGATGCCATTTATATCATCCTATATGGGGCGGTGATTTTCGTAGCTAAGGCTAAGGCTAAGGCTAGATTGGGTTGTACGTATGCACACCTTTGTGGTGCAGGAAATTCAATCTATCGGCAAGATCGAGTTGCTTGCACGCCACAGATATGTACGATTTTTTTTGTGTTCAGGGCATTAGCTTTGATTTATATAGTCATACATGCAAGAGTCATTTTTAGCTTCCAACTAAGGCATTCTTTGCAGCTCTCATGGTTTCCTGATATAAATAGGAGAACAGAGGGCGCATCCGCTTGTCAAGAGAAAAGCAGAATCTTGCTTCACAGGGTCGCGTATCACCTTCAACGATGGCGGACCGAGGTTCGGTCTCCCATGTGCTAATCTTCCCCTTCCCTGGTCAGGGCCACATAAACTGCATGCTCAATCTCGCCGAGCTACTCTCCCTCGACGGCGACCTCTGCGTGACCTTCCTCAACTCTGAGCAAAACGACCTGCGACTCCGTCGGTGCACCGACCTCCACACCCGCCTTAGCTCCCGTAAGAACTTACGATTCCGTGCAATCACCGACGGGCTCCCGGATGATCACCCGAGGTCGGCGGACGAGATCCTGGAGATACATGCTTCGCTGAGGAAGACGACCAAGAACGTCTTCAGGCAGATGCTAAAAGCTTCCCAGGAGGAGGGAGGGGATAATATCGGGGAGAGGTGGCCACCTGTTTCATTTCTGATTGTTGATGGGATCATCTCCTTTGCTGCGGATGTCGCAGAGGAACTTGGAATTCCATGCATCTCCTTCAGAACGATTAGTGCAGCGAGTTTCTGGGCCTACTTCTGTATACCTTGGCTTGCGGAAGGTGGAGAGATTCCCTTCGGAGGTATCGCAGTTTTAGTTTGAATTACTTCCGATCGTAGGAACTCTGGTTCTATCATTCTTTATTGACCCCCCCCTTTTTTTTTTTTGAGAGTAACGAAGTGCCAAGTTGAGAGGGGTCTGTATGATGATGTATTGGTTAGCAGCTGGTTTCTGAAAGATCAACTTGTTGTTTGGCTTGCAGAAACAACAGACATGGACCGCGTCACGAGATGCATTCCAGGAATGGAGGGGGTGGTTCGTCTAAGAGATCTACCCAGCTTCTGCCGGGTAAATGACCTGAACGACGAGTGGCTTCGCCTCGTCCTGACCGAAACCCACCAGTCGGTGAAGGCAACAGGAATCATCCTCAACACGTTCTACGATCTTGAGGCAGCTGTGCTCGATCGGATGTCCGCTCGTTTCCCCAAAATCTACACCATTGGCCCGCTCAACGCGTTCTTGAAGTGGCGGAGCCTGGACCGGCCGGCAACCTTGGGCTCGGCTAGCCTGTGGAAGGAAGACAAAGGGTGCATGGAGTGGCTGGGGAAGAGGGAAAAGAGGTCGGTGGTGTACATCAGCTTTGGCAGCTACACTCGGATCACTGCGGAGGAAATGGGGGAGTTCCTCCATGGCCTGGTTGGTGCCGGGTTCCCTTTCCTATGGGCGATAAGGCCTGACCTGGTGAAGGGTGAAGTAGGTTCGGTTCCTGCCGCGCTCTTGGAGGCAGCTCAAGAGAAGGGGTGCCTGGTTGAGTGGGTTCCGCAGGAGGAGGTGCTCGCCCACCCATCGGTGGGAGGCTTCTTGACGCACAGCGGGTGGAATTCAACCCTTGAGAGCATCTTCTACGGGGTGC
Source organism: Nymphaea colorata (assembly GCF_008831285.2). NCBI lineage: Eukaryota > Viridiplantae > Streptophyta > Magnoliopsida > Nymphaeales > Nymphaeaceae > Nymphaea > Nymphaea colorata. Next base: position 16,466,647 of record NC_045143.1, read on the forward strand.
CGATGCTCTGCTGGCCCTTCTTTGCGGACCAGCAGATCAACAGTAGGTTGGTGAGCCATGTTTGGAAGGTGGGGTTGGACATGAAGGACACCTGCTCGAGGGAGGTCATTGAGAGGTTGGTGAAAGAGTTGATGGGTGAGAAGGGTGAGCAATTGAGGGGGAACGCGATGCGGATGAAGGAGCGTGCATGGAGAAGCATTGAAGAAGGGGGATCCTCTTACACCAACTTTCAAAAATTAGTGCAGGATATTAAGACACAAAAACTCAAAGGCGGCATCAACAAAAACTGCCAGTGAACTAATTGTTCTTGGCAAAAGGCTGAATTGGGAGGAAGGGCCACCCTGAATATGCCAGCTGCTACTTTAAAGTTAAACTCAATCGGCAGCTACGTACACTTGGCATCTCTCTCTCTCGTTCTCTCGAGTCTCTTCTAGAATGAGATTCTAGCAGAGCAAGAGCATGGTATGTCGATTGTAGGTTGACCCACCAAGACAGTGAAAGGCTTCCTATCATAAACCAGAAGTATTGGGAGAAAATTCCAAAGCATATAATTTGTTAAATGCTTATTTATTGAGCACCATTTTACATTTTGTTCTGAATTTTTTCAAGTTTTATCCATAGGTTAACGAAAAAACTTGTTCCTTTTGGAAGAAGCGTCTATACCACTATTACTTTAACAAAATTTCTACCACAAGTAAGCTCGCAGAATGGATTCAATTCAGGTCGGCTTATAAACTCAACCGGCAGCTACGTACACTTGGCATCTCTCTCTCTCTCTCTCTCTCTCTCTCTCTTTCTCTCTAGTCTCTGCTATAATGAGATTCTAGCAGAGCATGGTCTGTCGATTGTAGGTTGACCCACCAAGACATTGAAAGGCTTCCTATCATAAAGCAGAAGTATTGGGAGAAAACTCCAAAGCATATAATTTGTTAAATGCTTATTTATTGAACACCATTTTACATTTTGTTCTGAATTTTTTGAAGTTTTATCCACAGGTTAACGAAAAAACTTGTTCCTTTGGAAGAAGCATCTATACCAGTATTACTTTAACAAAATTTCTACCTCAAGTAAGCTCGCAGAATGGATTCAATTCAGGTCGGCTTAAGAACTACGCAGCAATTTGTAAGCCCACCCGCGTAGATGAAAAAAAATGTAGAGGACTGATGTACAATTATAATAATCACGAAGAACAGTCTACAAGCTTTTCAAGATCAGTAACACCTAGCTAGCTACTTCATCTGTGGATCGATGACACACATAATCGACCACGCAAATAAGTTTTCCTATTCGTGAAATTGTTAAATTACCTTTTCTACATTCTGCTGATAAAAGAATGACATTGGAAATTCTTGTTCTTTTGCTGATAAAACAGAAGTTCGATCTTCTCTTGCTTATGAAGCTCAGAAAACGCTTTCAACGACCCTATTTTTCTCACATTGAAGGTTGAAGTGGGACTCAAAAATTCCTCGTGACCTGACACATAACAAACTTGACAACACGTTTACTCGGGATTTTTATTTCATCAGGTAGGAGAAGACAGGGTAGGTTTATGAAGATTGATAGGAGAAGCAAGGGAGAAACTGCAGGCCTTCCGCGACTACGTTGATATATGTAAAGCCAGTAACATTCGGACCTTCGTTATAAGAAAGCTAAGGGCGCAGAAAGAATGCCCCTGCCCTTGTGTCTTCTGATCATCCGGAGATCTCAATGGACTTAACCTCCGGCTTCTTTACCTCCACCTTGGGCACCGTCACAGTGAGCACCCCGTTCTCCATGCAAGCCTTCACCTCCTCCACTTTGGCATTCTCCGGCAGCCGGAACCTCCGGAGAAACCTGCCGCTGCTCCTCTCGACGCGGTGCCACTTCTCGCCCTGCTCTTCTTTCTCTCTGCTCCTCTCCCCAGTTATCTTCAGCACCCTCCCTTCCTCCAGCTCCACCTTCACCTCCTCCCTCTTGAGCCCCGGAAGGTCGGCCTCGAATACGTGGCCCTGAGGCGTCTCTTTCCAATCGATCCGAGTATTTGCCTCGGCACTGACATCACTGGCGAAGCCGAGATCCGATAGCCACCTCGATCGAAAGGGGCAGCCCTGATCGAAAGGGTCCCATGCGTCCAGAGAGAATGGGTCGAACATGTTGCTTCTTGGGGCAAAGAAACTAGGAACGATCGACATTCTTGTTGTTGGTGACCTCAGATAAAGTTGATTGAAACTTTCTTTTGCAATGGGATCTAATTGCTTGCTCAATGATGAGGAGGTGGCGCCATGTCCGGGCCCATTTATAGAAGGGAGAGTTGCTTTATTGACTGGTCGGCTCTAGAGTTGTCGACATTTTACTTTTTCGTTTTTTTCTCTATCTGATGTCTTTTCAGAGGATTAAGGAGTAGGGTCGATCTAGATTTCTCCTCCTCTACATCCTTCCATCGGCTTTTTGCATCGACAGACAGTCGTCGTGACTGCTCCAGAAACAAAGCCACAGTAATCGGAAGATGCTGGAGCACTTCCATGCCTCTAGTCGTTTCTTCCAGTCCGATTTATCCAAATGTTGGTGATATTGAGAGAGATATATCTTCTTTCCTAAAAAAAGAAGTCTGTCCATCGACTTGTGTGGGACCATTTTGCGGGTCGCATTCTTCCCATGAGTACTAACATGTGGTGATATTGAAGGCGAGCCAGCCTTTGCCTCAATGTGAAGGAAGAGGGATCAAGTGATTTGTAATTGCATGGTCTTCTGGATGCAATGCATTTCTTTAAGTCAAATTTCATACTTTGTTTTAAATATTTTACAAGTAAGAATGTGATTTCAAGATGCATTGTATAGTATAAGAACAGGTGGTCGGATGTACAAAGCCCCTCTGATTCATGTGCATGCCACTTTCTTCAACTCAACCATTAAAGTTAACAATGAGAAACTCAGGTCTACTATAACTCAGTCAGGTGGTCCAGAGGACCCCGAAAGCAAGGGAATGGAGAACCTTTCGGTTGAAGGATGAGATTTACATGATTAGTAACCTGCAAAAAAGATCATTTCCGAATCAGGTTTTTCTAATGTATGACAAGCATTTTGTAATACCAAGAGCGTTGGTGATCTTGAGCATCGGTAGGTTGTTCAATCTTGGCTCAGTATTGCGCGCAGCTTGGCTGAACTCAACTGAAGAGTGGCTTACAAAGGAACCCACTCCTATTCAGCTTACCCAGTGATGTAGACTGTTTGATCTTATCCAATGTTTGCACCTAAACCCAAAGCTGCTAACTGATCTCGTTCGGGGCAGGTTTGAATTGTTAAATTGCGCAACAATCATTCCAACTACTTCTTCTAAATTTGCAAATATTCGGCCTGCATTCGGGTGAAAAAAAAATGTTATCTAGTAAAGCAATTATTGAAGCAATTAAAGGTTAAAGGGATTAGTAAACATTGATTATCTTTAGTTATAATTGAAAAATGAAATTTCAAGATTTCAAGTTTTCCCACTGATGAAGTGGCCCTCAACCGATGCAAGTTCATGGGGCCTCAACCCGTATATATGAATTTGTTCTATTCCATTTAACAAGGAATTGGTCGACTCTTAGACAGAAAAAATCTCCATGTCTTTGCGTTTTATATATATATATATATATATGTACTTTTTTTGCATGCGCCATGGCCCATACTTAATTAAACTGTTGGACTGTTCCTTTCATTAAACAAATAATCATGAGAAGAGGGGCCGATTAGAATTAGGGAGGAACAACAGTGTTGAGCATCTGCGCTGTTGGTAGCTAGGAGTGGATTGTCCAGGGTGCCAAATTGAAGACCTTGAATCAAGTTGATCCCCGATCGATGCTTTGCGACGTCATCAGCACACAGGTAGAAGAACTATGAACCTTTTCCCCGTTACTTTGGTATCGATCTTTAGCGTTTGAATCGATAGTAGGTTTTCCCCGGATCACATTGAATTAATCAAATAATAATGGGATTCAATTTCTGTTTGAATATGAGATGTTGGTCGTTAATTTGCTGAAGATCAAGCCTGTCTCTCCGGAGGCATCCTCCGAAAATAGCATCCGAATAACTTGACTGCATATGTCGTTTTCAATTTGATGATGATTACATAGAAACCAGCAACACAAGTTATGAACAGGCATCGCGAGGTAAAGTTCTATTCGTCCTAACTTATCCCTTGTTTCTTTTGTTCCAAGCGTTGAGCACCACGAGGAGGAGGAGGTTGGAAGTTCGACCGATGCTTTAGCAGCAGATGGGCCGTGAACCACAAATTATTGAGAGCATCACCTTGATTGGAACTGAGAAAAACTTACCGCTAAACGGAAGGTACAGAGTGTTTCACTTATGATCGGAATGTTTAAAAATATTTGATGTTTTCTCATTTATAAATAAACAAAGGATGCGGTGAGATGGACGGTCTAAGCTCCTGCATTTAGAAACAACATGGTGTCAAGGAGGAGGAATGGCAGCTGTTCACAGAGATTCTCTCGTTTTCAAGAATGAGTTAGGGCCAGGTAAAGCTCTATAATTATATTATCCTTTTTAGTTAAAAAGGTTTCTATGTCTTATCATTATTTCAATCTTTAGGGAAAAAAAAAAAAAGAAAAGGAAGGGAAAAATTATATTGTTGTTGTCGTCAATTGCGTTTTCAATAGGGGGATTCGAGCTCTCCATGTTGCAACAAATGTACTACAGTTTGGCTACCCTATCAAAGCCTCGTCAACAGCAAGTTGAGGACCACGTACTATAAAATTTTTCTTTTTATTCTTTTGCCACATAAGACGTCGAGAACATGATAACTATTCTTAACTTGACAATGACCAAATATAGTCAGCGTTCATTTACAACAATTTTTCTTATTTTCTAATGGAAATATAAACAACAAAAAGCTGTTGTGTTTCTTGTTTAGTTACTAGAGATGGCCACTGGTGGTGATGATGATTTGGTTGCCATGATATCTCTCGTATGGTATCTTTAGCCTCACATTTTGGCCATCTTATGGTTGGGTATAGCGATATCGTTGGGCTCCGAATTTGACTAAAATATCGGTGTCAAGAGAGACCTTGCAAGTTACTTAAACTGGCATTAATAAGATCAACATTTATGAAGAAGCAACAGCAGCATCATATCAAATGAGGAAGGTTTGGTAGGAAGAAAAAGAAACCGAGGCAGGAATTATTTGTGCTGCTCGCGTCGCATGTCTTAATATTATAAGGGATGGATCGGTTGGGATTTGACAGAAAGGAGGGCACTGCTATAAATAAGAAATTTAGTAGGAGAAAACGTGTGCGAACGAATTATACAGGGGAGCGGTGTGATAGAGAAGAAATCGTTGGCACCAACCAAGTTAGGTCTAAGTGAGGCCTTTGCTTAGGAAGCAAGGCGGTTTGCCTTGCGGCGTCGGGATTTCTTTTTCCTGCTACACGCAGCCGAAAACGATGCATAACATGAGGAGCGGGGAGTGAAAGAGGTTCAAATTTTAATTCTGAGAAATGGAAACCGCCGTTTCTTTTGGGTTGGGCGGGAAAGTGAGGAGTTTCAGCGCCAGACTGAACACTCCCTACACTCGCGTTGGGCCTCCCTCAACGTTCTGCTAAGGAGGAGAAGGGGCGGTGAAGAACATCATCTTTGGCCATTTTCGAATTTGATTCGAACGCAAGGGCGATGGGTTCAAGACTGGAGGTTTTGGGGTTTTATCCTTAATTAAGTGCAAGGTCGCTTTCCCGCCTTTTAAGCCGGGCGGTGGGGGGTGGCAAAAAGTAAAACTAAAAAAGAAAGAGCCGCACGCGTGCGATTTTAGGGGCTTGATCGAGCGCGACTGGCGCCTTGATTTTGTGGTCACCGCCCGTCGAGAGTCGAGAGTCGAGCGTCGAGGTTCGAGCTTTGTTTTTTTCCCTCCTCGGGAAAGGAGAGGAGCGCACTGCCCTCCGGTAAAACAATGATGAGACGGAAACGGAAACGGAAGGATGACATTGAGTTGAAGCGATCGGGCTGAGAGTTCAAAATTTGAAGACGGAGCGAAGCCGCTGGTGGATAATAAAAGGGAAGGGGAAGCTGTTGTACTCGCCACTGCAGGAGGTGGAGGTGGCCCTCCCGGGGGTTGATTGGATTCATGAAGGCTTAACAAAAGGAAAAAGGTCCACCGATCCAATCCCCTCTGACACAACCACATGCCTCCGTTAATTCTTCCCATCTTTTTTTTTTTTTTCTTCTTTCATTACATGCAATACTGTGCCACTGTCCAAGCGGAGCGGCCGTTCCATGACTTCTCGTTAGTTAGGTTAGGTGCACTTCTACCTCTAGTAGTCTTCCAACTTTTTTCTTTATCGCCATTTCCTTCCTCTTCAACATCAAGCAATCAATTGCCGCCATTGATTTTAGTTAGCGCCTATCCCGTTCGTTTACTCAGCACGCTCCTCTATTTCATGTCACCAAGATTGGTGGTGCCTCAACTCCGTCAGTTTGTAGACCGGCCACACGCCGGTACGGTACGGTACCTTCAACGGAGTTCCCCCCACCCCACTTTGGAAAACCGTGGCTCGTAATGCAAGCAGCTATCACCGCCACCTCCAGCGCACTTAACTTGTTAGATGGCTGCGCTGCGTGTTCATACAATCAAGAGAAGAAAAAAAGGCATTAATTGGGGGAGCGTTCGGGTCACCACAAAGCCGAAATGCAAGGGAAATCGTATATCTTGTTGCCTTAGTACCCAAGATATGCGCCTTCTGCTTCCCCGCCGTTGAAATTTGCAATGTAGGCTACCACAGATTTGCAAAGGCGGTGGCAAACGGAGCTAGCCACTTGTCAGTGGCCTCCACTTTCGAATCGTGTCGAGTCCCACTGCACTCCGACTTAGAAAGAAAAATGGTTCAAAAAAGACGCCAAAATATTATTGTAAGAGGAAAGGTCTGCTCCGCCCCTTAAACCCACAACGGAAAGGTGCAAGAGAATGTATATATACAATATTTTTTTGAAGGGTACGTACTCTCTAGAAAGAAAGTAGAAAGGAGAAGGGCCTTCTTTCGCCCGGAAAGACCACGCACGGAAAGGGACGGAGGGTTTTTCAGGTTTCCGTTAGGGTTCGGAAGAGATGCTTTGCTTGCCCGGTTATTAATTATGTTGGGTGTCAAACGCACCCGCCTGCACATCTTCGGGAAAAGCCGCTCCTCTGTAGAAACGAAACACGATAAATGGAATAAAAAATCCCAACGAAAACCAAACAACAAACCCTAAATCCAATTGCTATTAAATGCGCCTCTCTCTCTCTCTCCCGTTGGGTCCCGTTGCCTCCAGACTTACATATTCCAAATAAAATAATATTATTGTAACTTCTCCTCGCAGCAAACCCTCCGACTGTCCTTTGACTCTCCAGTCTCGCCGCGTGCTCTTTGCCTTGTCTCTATCCCTTCCTCCTCCTTTTTTATTCGAAAATGGCGGAAGATGTTGAGCAGGGAGCGTTACGGTTGCGGCCTCACGAAATGGGGGCGTTCCTGGAGAGCCAGCTCCCCTGCGAGTTTCCCTATGACCTCCACTCCGTGCTCAGCTCCACGGAGAGCGATGAAGACGAGTACATGGCGGGCCTTACCCGACGCATCGCTCACTGCACGCTCGAGGAGGATGACAGGCAGGCCGCTCGGAAGGTAACCCACCTTCCCCCTTTCCTCGATTTATTCCGGATGATTCCTCTTTGCTTTGGGTTTCTATTAGATTCATCTTTTTTTGGGATGTTGGAATTGGTTTTACTTTCTCTTTTTCCTTCTACTTTCTAAATTTTTTTTCTCGTTTTCGTGCTGAAGGTGGGCGCGGTGGTAGGTTCTCCGCAGTCGACGCTCTGCTCCCTGGGTAGCTGGTCTGCCCGGAGTCTGGACTCGAAAGGGAGCCACGGCAGCTCCAACGGCACGTCTCAGGTGTCGTCGCCAACATCGACGCAGCTTAACGAAGACGTCGATGGTTGGGATCTGCTTTGTGATGCGGCAGGACAGGTAGCGCGGATGAGGATGAGCGATGACGAGGAGAGCTGCCAGGCAAAAGGCCTTCTCGGCCTTCCCAGAAGACCGCCACCGGTCATGGTTCTGGGGAAACCTGGCGTCCAGTCGAAGACTACCAACGGTTCCGGAGTTCTCCTGCAGCGTTGCTGGGGTGGAAACCATAGAGACTACGCCGCACTTTCTATACAAGTAAGCACCACACGACGGCGTCTTCTCTTCTCTTTCTTTCCCTAGAAAATAATCCTTTGCGGTGACTGCCCTGCATAGGTAATGTGGATTTTCGAACACCAACTCTTTCTTTATTTGTTTTGCAGCTGGAGATGCTCAAGCAACATCGACAGCAGGAGCAGCAGCAACAACAGGGTTGGGGGAGACAAGAGAAGATTCCGCAGGTGCAGCAAGTGAACAGTCGGCTCAAGGGCGGAACTAACGGGCAACGGGGCCGGCCCCCTGTCTTCTCCTCCTCTGCGTGGCCTCCTCTCCAGGGCCAGTCGGCTAACACCGGCATGAGGGCGGTTTTCCTCAGCAGCAACTCTGGTTCTAAAAGGGGGTCTTCTGGGACGGGCGTCTTTCTCCCAAGAAGAACCGGTAATCCGGCGGATTTCAAGAAAAAAACTGGTAATAATTTTGTTTTTCTTTGGCAGCCCTCAAGCCGAACTTCTCGCGTTTCCTTTTTTTCCGGGGGTTAGGTTACTCATGACCGTGGTCGATTGTGTCTGCGATTGTTTAGGATGCTCGACCGTTCTGTTGCCGGCGAGAGTAGTTCAGGCGTTGAATCTCAACATTGATGGCATGGGCAGCGCACGGCCAAGCTTCTACCAGGGGAGTCTCGTGCATGACCCAGGTAAACACGTCCCCCTGTGTGCTACTATATCCGCATCTGCTCTGCCTTCACTGCCCGTTTGCATTTCATTTGACGTTGATTGAAAATAATAATGGACAGATGGTTCGATAATGCTCGACCCCAGAACGTTTTGCGGACGGAACGGGGTGGTTCCTCCCCAGAGGAGAACTGGCCGTCCTCACCAACCGGCCGTCAGCTGCGAGCTGCGTTTGCCTCAGGAGTGGACTTACTGACACCGATCTCTTCTCTCAGTTTCTACTACTAATACGTTCCCTATAGTTTTAGACGTCGTCGTCTTTTGGCTATGAACTAGGTCAATAATAAATTAAAAGGTTTTTGTTTTTAGAGATAGGCTAAGGGAAAAATGTTTTTGCGGAGGGAGGAGGGGAAGCTGTTTCTGTAATAAATAGTGCTTGCTGCTGTTGTATGGTGCCCTCATGGAAGGCCATCATGCGCAGAAATGGCCGAGGGTTGTGCGTGTGTGTCCTCGTCTGGTCTGCAAGTTTTTGGAATACCAGAGTGTGGGGTAGCCCTAGAAAACCACCTCCGAAAGATAATAAGCGGTGTCGGTGTATTGCTTTCTGTACTTTGCGGCAATGAAAAGTTAGTGAAGGAAAGGCGCGTTCGGTTCTGTTATTATATAAACGCATTGCTTCTTTCTTAAGGAATGCTGCTTTGTGTTGGCTTTTGCATGTTTCGAACCTGGCTGTGGATTTTGTTTAATTGAATGGTGAGTACGGGGGGTTATTGTTAGTTGGTGCGTCTTTTCTATGCATACGAGTTGTGTTATGTGGCCTCCCCCTTTTAAAATGATTTTATTTCCTCCATCGAACGAGTTGGGGAGATGTGCAAATTTCCGTTTAAATAGCGGAAGTCCTCTTTTGTTGCGAAGGCGTAGTTGCGTGGATATTTGGCGAACCAACATTCATTGATGTGCCTTTTCCTTTATTTGGGGGGCGAAGATAAAGAGGAGGTCGTATAGTTTTAAGAGACAAGATTTGTGTATTTAATGGCGTTTAATTTCTGTGATTGTGTTGTTGGAGATGAACATGGGATTTGGTTTGAGAAAGTAATGTCAAGCCGCTAAATGCAATTATTTATTTTACGAGTTGGTCGGTCTCACCTGACACTTATTAGCTGGGTCGTACGAATCGGGCCCCTCGGTCGCTCTCTGTGTGTGTCTTTCTTCTTTTATTCTTCTGTGAGAGCGGAGATCACGTCTGAATTGATCTGCGACAAACAACTGGGGGTGATTATTGACCTTGACGCGTGCTTGCCCAACTTTGTGGGCGGGTAAGCTAAAGGGTTGACGAGGGTGAAACTGCCACGTTCTCTTTTGGTTTGGTCAAATGGGGAAGTGGGCTCGGCGCATCTAAGCCTACCTACCACAGATTGGTCGTCCCAAAAGTTGGTGAGGAAGGGGTCATGACAACCACAACTGTTGGCTGATTCAATTTCAACGCTGTGTTTTGTTGATCTTTGCTGCGTTTCTTCAATTCGTCTCATGTTTTTGTATCCAACCTCGCGACAGGCCTTGCAATATATTGTTTTTCGATGCCCCACAACTCCTAACTTTTGATTATTTTGTTTTGTTTTAGTTAAACTTCCGCAGACAGTTTGGAACCTTGCCCATCCATGTGTGATATGTCAATTTAACTTCTAACAACTTCCAATTGTCTCGTTTAGTTTCTGCATAAAAACATAAGTTTCTCAGGAAGTCGAATTCCACGCATTATCGAGTCAACCGTTTAGATGATAGAGGAATGTGGCCGGTGTTGATCCGAAGAAAACGGAGACGGAAGTAAATGGAGTTGCACCTCAGGTCAAGGTTTGTTGGGTCTGAATCCCCTCCTGTTCAAGAAGATATCGGGATGTGGAGTGGAACAATCTCTAGTCCAACTTCTCAACCATGGCGTGCATGCAGGGGCAGACCGAAATGCGCTGGACAAGTGCCAAAGCTCCATCCCTTTCCCTTGTTCACCTGCTCCAGCTGGTTTTTATCGATGAGGAACTGCCGGAGCCTACCATTTGATGAAAAGGAAAATAATATTATCAATCGAACCAGCTGAAGAATGGGAACGGATTTAAATCTCCTTGGTCGAGAAACAAAAAAAAAAGCTTGAGCAGCTTTGTCTCGAGGATTCCAAGTAGCACTATTGAGATTTGGCAATTCTTAAACCCAGTGTGCGACCCCTCCCCTCCTCCCCAACCGAAGCATCGAGAAAACTAATCGCTGCCAACGAAGGATTTGCCTACACTGACAGACAGAATAGATGTTTAACCTTCAGTAGCAAATCTGTTCCAGCCTTCCAACATCATGTCGGTAGATGATGCTGGAAACTCACCTTATTTTCCGCAGAGCGTGTCGTGTCACAAAAACTCGCTTTCCATGCAGATGTAACTAACGCTAGAACCTTGCAGCAAATTCATTAGTTTTGGTTTCACAACCTTTTAATTGCATTAGTGCTTCCCTAATTAATTAGAAGCATTGAGGGCAGCAGATCTTTTAACAGCAGGAAGACCTTTCACGTGGAATCGATTCTTCCTTATGCTTAGGACACTGTCCATATAACAGCACCTGCTAACTAAATATCTGGTTTTAACAAATGGCAACGACGAGGATCCACGCGAATCTCTTGCAATTATATATAGGTCGCCGTTGTTGTTTCCACGCGCTCAAGTGTGATACACTTCAACCAAATGTTCTAAACGAATTAAATATATTTTTTGCCTGAAAAATAACAGCAAAACGTAATCTCAAACTTTGAAGAATGAGAATAAAAGAAATACTTGTGTGCTCTGAGAAATAAGAACCAATGGAAACCTTGTTTTCCTGATGCATGGAATTAATGAAAAATTACAGAATTCAACCGTTTCTACAATTTCGGTTATAAAATCTTATTGCTCCATCGCATAAGCATGATTTTTTTTTTTTTTAAATTTCAGTAATTCAAGATTTTGAAACATGAATTCTAGTTATTTACAACATGTTTACAAGAAAATCGTTCAAGCAAGCCGGATTATATTAAATAACACTATTCCTCTCTTTTTCTAAGCATTATAAAATACTATCATGGCAACGAACCATCTTTTAGCACTGCCTTTTGTTTATAAAATACTATTCTTTTGCTTCCTATGTTCAAAAGTGATGACACCACCATCTTCCTTTCTATGATTCAGAACTATGGTAAGATGTTTACCATAAAAATGGGGATGTGAAAATTATGTGAGATTATGTCTAAAAAGTGGTCCCTTAGACAAAAATTTCATTAAATATTTAATATGACCGTGCCTTGAACGTCACGATGACGTAGGGACACTGGGGTTATGATTACGATGGTTCATGACATTGAACATTTTGATCCCGCATATCTATCGAATGTTAAGTGGTGACAAAAAAAAATTGTTTTACTGATTAACAAAATAAACAGGAGCTAGAAGAAAGTAAAATCCTCGACGGGGAATCACCCGCGAAGCGTCAACGTGACAGAAAGCAGTGAATTACCAAATAGAAACCGTCCGCTCTTCCATGAACTTGCACTAACTCGTGAAGTTAACTTCATAATTCCAGAATAACTTTTATTTTTTGCTCACAAGCCACTTTCTGTTTATGTCCTATGATCGTTGAGAAAAGATCACATGTAGATGTAGCTGAAACTGTTATCCAGTCTGTCGTGACAATATTGAAAATAAACCAGAAGAGGACAGAAAGTAGACCAAGAGAAGCATCACTGATCTTACTCGATCGAAACCTGAGGAAAATAGGGAAAGGCGGCCATGGGCAGAAGGGGAGGGAGCCAGAGAGGCAGAGCAGGCCGAACCCAGTCAGCGGAAGAGGAAAGCGTCATTGTTATGGGCTCGTTCTCTACAGCAAATGGACGTCAGTCCCAAGGAAGAAGATTCTGCACCAACGTCAGTTGCAGTGGGAGGAGCGAGAGGAGCAGCTGAGCCAGAAACGGTGCTTGAACTGAGTAAGTCTCAGGGTGTCTTTGGTTCCAGTGTAGGTCTCACCGAGCTAGTAGAGTCTAATCCAAGTGAGTCTGGTTTACAAGTCCCTTGAGGCTAGCCAAGACCAAAGTCTTAGGCAAATGGTTCGGTCAAACTTGACCGAGCCCTTGCATCCAGCATACCGAAGTGAGGGCGGGTCCCCTTACGAGGTCCCCACCCTGGACTCAAAAGGCTTAGGGGTTTGAACCTTTTATTCATGCGTTGGGCACTAGGCCCGAGTTTATTTTAAGCATTTTTAACTTAGCAAGTAGGTTGTTTTCAGCAGGTTTCGAAATAAGGACCTAGCCTTGCGGGTTTGTGCTTGGCGCCAATTGTAAATGAGATTTGGGTAGAGATCTAATCCGGATTGTGGATGGATCATTTAGGACTAGTATAAATTGTTTTGGATCTAGTTGTTTGTATCGATTTTGGAAGTTAAGGAAAGCATTTGCGAGTTTGCTCTTTTTCTCCTCCGCGTGAGGCTGTCTCTTTCTCCCTCGTTCTAGAGGTGAGTTCTCCATCTTCTACGTCAATCACCGACTTCCCCTCGTGTGAAAGTGTGGTGCCTCTCATCCCCTCGCATCCCCTCAGCCTGTGACGCTTCTTCCTCCATTGAAGGCTTCGGGCATCAGAGATATTCCGATGAATACTCAAGCAAGAAGGTTTGCGGCGGATCCCCTCCAACCGGCGGTGGTCCCTCCCTCGTCCACGGCTTCTTCCCCATCCGAACAGCAATACAACAAGGTTGGTGCCTTCTTCTCGACCACGGTGAAGTTGAGAGACCGCCATTGCCAAAGGGAAGGTTGAATCTGCCTTAGGATTCAACAACGACGGCTAACGAGGTTAGTTTGCTGATTTAAGTTCTCCGACGCAAGTAGTGTTGAAGTTGATCTAGGAAAGGGCTCGTCGGCATCCCTGCTCTGTCCTTGGCAGTCCCGAGGCTAGAGCCCGAGACCACGGCGTAGATCCCTTTTAGATCTCCCTTTTCACGTTGTGGAGGAGTCTTGAATTCGCTAGACTTAATCTAGCCAACATTTTGTGTTTCTAACGGAGGTAAGAGCCCGACTTCAAGCTTGAAAGCTTCGGTCTCTTCCCCCAATTTCTCTCGGTCCAGCCAGTTAAATCTTAAGATTAGTGAAGATCTGTCCGTGAGAATTCTGCAATTGATAGCCCACTGAATTCGCCTTTTCAAGAGAATCGAAATGCTTAATTTCGGACGAAATCGGACGGCTGATTGGCAAGTTGTCTTCCCGCCAGATAAGTCTGCAATTCCGACCAAGTCTGCATTTTCCGGCGTCCTCCAAGGATTCCGGCGTCCTAGGACAGTCTTGCCCTCGTGTGTGTTGAAGCCCGCGTGGAATTGGAAAGGGCGAAATTGGTCTTCGGGGAATCATCACTCAAACTAGATCGGTTTTCCTCCTTGGTGCGAGCTCACTTGAAGATCGGCTCGGAGCAGGTAAGTCCAATCCTTACCATTGCTTTCGCTACGTGTCACCCATCTACCCGTCTTTCCCAGCTCGAGTTCCAACTGGCCCAACGTGTCCCACACCCAGAACCAGTTAGCACCACGTCCTCCTAGCTTTTAGGAACCTTGAAGCCACATCGCCCTCCTCTCTTGTTGGCTAAGTCTTCATCCTTAGTCGCAGCTCTCCCAAGCCGCACATCAGGCCACGAGGCAGCATCTCCCTGCTCACGACCAGGCCACCTTCCAGCTCGCCATCCACCTTTTCCACTTGACCCTCGTAGCTTGCCACCTCACCCCTGCACGTTCCCCACTTTGCGCGCCACCTCCTTCCCTCGCGCGTCCCTTTTCCCCATTTTTAGCGCAACTCCCTTAGGACTCGCACATAGCTGACTCCACCTTTCCACTACCCCTAACCGCAGTCCATCGTGACCCTTGATTGCTCCATGTGTCCCCATCCCCTTAATTACGAGACCACCCCAGCCACGTCGCTCCATTCCCTTCTCTCTCGCACTCTAGTCTTGAAGCCTACTCCCCTTAGTTTTAGGAAAGTGGATTCTTCTTTTCATTGTCGCTAGGGACCCCCCTAGCGAGCTCAGCCCAGTCCTTAGATCTTGCCACGTGGCAAGAATCCAGACCCTCTTCTCTAACCCGACCAGCCCTACCTGACCCTAACCCAGTTAGACCTTGACCGAACCCCTCTTACCTAGTCAACCCTCACGTCGTTTGACCTAAGCCCCCTCGACTTAACTCACCCTTGCTCATTAGGAACTCGGTCGACCCGAGCCAAGCTAGGACCAACTTAGTTGACTCGAGCCTAGCTCGAGTGACTCAGCTAACCTACCTCACCCGAGCGTAACCCTTGACCAAGTCTAGCCCCTCTCGGTCACTTACAATTTCCCGACCGAGCCTCGCCTTAGCCTCACCATCTATTGCTCAGCCCTTCGACCAGACCCACCTTCTAGTTAGGTTAACCCCTTCCGCATCTAAGCTAGCTTACCTCTCGGCCTCCCACAGCCCGAGCCATCTTAACCCGACTGGCCAACCCTTAGAGCCCCGCCAGTCCAAGCCAACCCCAGCCGTAGCTAGGGACCAGGTTCAGCCGGCGACGTTAGCGTTTCGCTAGCGGCCCTCGGCCAGCACCTCGGCCGCGCTCCCTCCGCCGTCGGATCCCAGCCGACGCCCGTGGCCGAGCCACTCGGAGAATAGGCAGGTCGGCACTGCCGCACTCGGCTTTCGCCCCCCTCGTCTTGTTCGCGGTTTCTCGTCCAGCCTAGCGGCGACAGGCGGTCGTCCTCTCTTCTCGGCTATTGGCAGCAGGTGGCTGCCCTGGTCGGCAATCCCTCGCCGACCCGTCTCCCGTCCGTAGGCGGCACCCAGGCAGCGCCCTCGGCGACATCCCGTCGCTATCCTCTCGGCGCTCGAGGCAACAGCAGGTCGCCTTCTTCTCAGCCAATCGCCCCGCAGGTCCGCGCCCGACAGCCGGTCGCCTCCCTCTCGGCTACGCGCCCGCCCGTCTTCGTCCGATAGCAGGAGGCTGTCCAGGCCGCGTGCTTCACGCCGACCCGTTGCTGCATTGCCCGGGGATCGGTCTTCACCCCGTGGCCACTTCGGCTCAGCCGAGGCTAGCCCTTGGCCGGTAACCCTCTAGACTCTCTTGTAGATCTGGGGAGGGTGTCATTGCTTTCTGTTTTTAGGAATTTATCTAGTTTTTTTTCTTATTGCTTTAGCCCAAGGCTTCGGCCTAGCTCCTCGCTGTGATACCTCGAGGGCCATCTTGCCCGAGACACGATCACAAGGAGTAGACTACCCATTTATTTTCCGTTGGGCGTGGTTTGTCTGTTAGCGTGGTGTGCATGGATATATGGTTTGATTGTGAGTGAGTCGAGAGAATTCTTGTATCGCTTGCGTTTGTACAGCCGTGTATCCCCTTGTAGTTCTTTGTAGTAGGTCTGCCCGTAGCTAGGAATTGAGAACAAGGGTTTTTCGCACTTGTAATTCCAGTCCTAAGGGTTTTTGCGCCGGGGTTTGTTCGGCCGGGTAGAATCACTTTTATTAATTTGTCTTATGATTTTCGGTTTTTGGAAGTACTAAAGTGACCTGGGAATTTAGGTCGCTCTTGGTTAGGTTCTCTAGCCCTACCGAGAGTGGGCCTAACAGTCTCTAAGGATTTGTGGGCAGTCCGTTCTTATGTTTATCGCCTCTGTCTTTGTTTAGTCGACTAAAGACGCCGCTGCCGAACAAGAAGAAGCCCACTACGTGGCCAGAGATGGCAACCAGAAGGATGCCGACGTTAAAGGTCATGATGGACAGCATCACCAGGTAGCCGACACCCATGCGCAGTCCGTGGAGGAGTGTCTGCAGAAGGCCTGAAGCTGCCCTCGGCGCGTCTGGCCGAGACAAGAACCTGCAGACGCTGAGCCACTCGTACAACAGGGAGAGAACAAATACCAGGACCAGGGAGAGGAAGTACATGGCCAGCCTGCCCTCTGGCCACCCATTGAACCACACCTCCACATCCTTCCCCCAGAAGAAGGGCGTATGCATCGACTCCATCGTCCCTTGCACCTGTTTCTACAACATCTCTCTCTCGGAAAGGTTTCCTTTGTTCTTGTGCTGGTGTGTAATTGAAGAGCAGCTCTGCTTTTATTGAAGTGGGAGTTGAACGGTTGAGAATAGCTTTTGTAGTAGAGATCGTGGTGCTGCCGTGGAGGAGGGCGAACAACCGCAGCTTCTGCTGCCAAAAGAATCCTTCTGGTCTAGGTATGGAACGGCCATGGAACCACCAAGTTGAACCGATTTAAAATAGCTTGAGAGACCGAACGAGCTCTGACGAGGTGCCGCTCAATAGACTGTCAGATGAGGTTGACTAATATTTTTACCAGGCTTATTAACAGACGGGGAACTGCTGTTTCTTATCCACGCATCCTTCATTTAACTTGAATCATACTGAAAACAGGTAGCCGTCTAAAGTAAACCATGAAGTTGTAATTTTGATCATCTTGAATTCCCTATGATCGATCGACACTTGCTTGAACTCTAAAACTTTAAAATTGGAAAACACTGTTTTTTTAGATTTATATAACATATACAAATGGATCAGATTCTAGTGATCTGGATGCTAATCAGTACCTGTCAGAGAGACGGTGTACGCGTTGCCAGGGTTAGGATTATTAATCTCATCCATAGATCATCTGTGTAAGTGAGGATCTGGGTTATAGATCTTAGATTGGACCTTTGAGGCATCATGAAATTCGGAATGAAGCCTCTACATCAGATTCTCGGATTCAAAGGGATTACCAGTTATTTAAGCAATTGGTATGAAGGATCTTAAGTTTGATGGTGCAGGTTAGAGAGGCCCTCCACCACATTAGCGTGACCTCATAAGGGCAGGGCATTTAATTAGTGCATGTTTAATAAAAAAGTATTTTATATATACATATATATATATATATATATATATACTATATACATATCTAATATATTTAAAATCAAGAAAAAAGAAATTTATTGGGCCCGCTCAGCCCTGACCCCAACCCATAGGTCAGCTCGGGCTCGGCCCGACATGGGTTGAGGGTCCAAAAGGGTGACAGGGCCTTGGCCTAGTGACCACTCTAACTGGCACCCGCGCCTTCCTCGAAGCTTCCACATCGTCTATAAAAGGTTAAACAACACACTTTTGGACCTGACCACTACTATATTATTGATCACTGGAAACAACGCACCCGACTATATTCGATCTTGGCCTACTGGGTAGTACAAAGTTAAGTAGTCACATGGCCCACTGGTTGGATAGATACACTGGAATTGTTCGACATTGTGGATGGCAAGTGGACTTGATTCTCTTGACATGCCATCTCTTTGAATTCTCCAAATCAATCCAAGCATGCCCCCGATGAAATAAATTCGTTGAATATTTGGCATATATATATATATACATATATCAGGCCATGTTTTTTATGTGCCAAGAATAGCTTTGCCTTGAGTGAGGTTGAAAGGGAGACACAAGCGTGCTGTCCAGACTCCGGAGTGGTACAACTCTTGGATAAGCCATTCCCAATGTTTTGGAATTCAAAGTTCAAACTTCCACTGTAAGGGCATTAGTTAAGGGCGAAGAAACGAAGCCCCTCTGTAAGAACAATCCGTTCAAGTGTGTACCCATGATAAAATGACGTTGGAGATCAATTGCCTTGTTGGAATATTGACTGCCTTATTCACCAATTAAATGAATAAGAAAGGTGCTAGGTTGGGCTTCTTTTGAACGTTGATCTAACGTTCATCTTATTTTAAGCAACTAATGTAACGTTCTTATTCCTGTTATATAAAAGAGAGAACGATTGTAATTGATTATGTCTTGAACCTTCAAGGAAAGATTGATCTCCCCGTTCGTGGATGTAGGCAACCTTTGCCGAACCACATAAAATGCCTTCTCTCACTCTCTCCTAGCTCTGTCCAAACTCTCCATTATTTCAAATCTTCATGGTATCAGAGCACAGGGACTATCGCCATCGCTTCCAAAGCTGTGAAGGAGAAATAGGCGCAGTTCACCGTGACTCCAACTGAGAAGTTACAGACAAAGGAGGAAGGAATAGGCCCGATGAAGGCTGTCTGCCAGATTAAACAAAAAATCCGGTGAACAAGGGAGAAGCTCAGACTTCAAAATCCCCAATTTCTCAAAAACATTGGTACCAAATCTTTTGGCCGTATCCACCTAGATCTGCCTCCTTTCATCGGAACTCTGCCAGAAAAGCATAGGAGTGACGGGGAGAGAGCGTCTCCTCACCCTCTTCATCGACTTCGGGCTTCAACTTGTCTGATTCTTCCCTTCGTGATCATCGAAATCACCGGACTGCTGTTTCTTGTTGTACCTTGCCAAGCTGAGACAGAAATTCATCTCCAAGCAAGCAGCAACCCATGGAGCAGGAAGGGGGAGCAAGACATGATAATGAACAACCGACTATCTTACAAGGCAGTGATGGATCTTTGCATAGACTTATCGTGCAAGAGCAAGGTAATCCCAATCTCAAGATTACTAATACCTTGCTTGATGGTCTCAATTTTTTACCTTGGTTTAAGGCTGTCACTCGATTTCTTAGTGGAAAATCTAAACTCGGATACATTGATGGTACTACAAAGAGACCACCACTCAATGATCCGAAATATAGTGAGTGGCGATCTATCAATGACACTGTTGCGTCTTGGCTCATCAATTCGATGGAGCCCAAGATAGCAGCATGTTTTAATTTTCTAGACACCGCAGAGGAGGTGTGGCAAGCCACCAAAGATCTTTATGGCGAGCAATATAATATTGCTCGCATGTACCAACTATGTCAAACAAAAGGAAGTCTAAAAAAGGGGACTGCCCCTATTAATGAATATATTGGCACCTTCAAAGGAATTTGGGATGAGATAGATGTCCATGCTCCTTTGACTACTGATCTCTCCATAGCCAAAAAGCAACGTGAACAAGAGCACATATTTGAAATTCTTGCTGGACTTCCAATTGACTACGAGAATCTTCGTAGTCAAATTCTCATGGCACATGAGCTACCTTCGCTAAGTTCAGTTTGTGCCCTTCTTATACGAGAAGAGTCAAGAAGAAAAGCTATGAGCACCTTGAACTGTAACGATCAAGAAGTGTCAAACGATGAAAAGGCGGCCTTCGCTGTGAACTCTTATAGCTCAGACAGTAGAAATTTCAGAGGAAAACGTGATGAAGGCAAAAAACTTAAATGCTCTCATTGTAAAAAGGTTGGCCATTCACGTGATACATGCTGGTTCATACATGGAAAACCTGACAGAGGTATAAATCATATTAAGTCCACGTCAAATGGGACATTTAAGGAGAACAATTTCAGTGGGAACATCAAGAAGGAGAACAATCAAACCAGTCTTATTACTTCCTCGTCAGACAACCCTATCACCTTGGAGACTCTTGCTGAAATGATAAAGGAACTTCAATTTGAAAAAACTCTGGTATCTCCATCAACAAATCGGATCACGCTAAAGGTATGGCCTACATCTCATGTCTTGATTCTAGCTCTCATTGGATTGTTGACTCTGGCGCCACTAATCACATGGCTAAGCAGTTTACTCATCTTTATTCCCCTCACTCTATTGACGACATTGAACCAGTCGCTGCAGCCAATGGAGCACCCATTGCCGTCAAAGGAAAAGGAGGAATAGATTTTTTTAACAAAAATTATACTAGTGAGATTCTTGTTATGCCGGAGCTTAAGTTTAATCTATTGTCTGTAGCAAAAATTACCAAAGAATTAGATTGCAATGTAGTTTTTTCTGCTACTAATGTTGTATTTCAGGATCGAAAGACTCCGACGATGATTGGTGAGGGGCACATGGTGAACGGACTCTACCACATTAAAGCTCCTAATCAAGCTTTGAATATGACTTCTATGAATGAGGGAGAAATCTGGCATCAACGAATGGGTCATCCATCTGCTCAGACATTAAATTATCTTTTTCCCAAGCATTATTTTGATAATCATACATGTGATATTTGCAAGTTTGCTAAAATGACCAGACCAAAGTTCTCTTTATCAGATTCTATTAGTGAACAACCGTTTGATCTTATATACTCTGATGTTTGGGGCCCTGCGCCTGTAGATTCTTTGGATGGATTTAGATATTATGTTACGTTTATTGATGATTTTTCCAGATCTACTTGGGTTTATTTCATGAAAAACAAATCTGAAGCTCTCTCTCATTTCCAAATTTTCTATAAGATGATTGAAGTTCAATACAATTATAAAATAAAATGCTTCAGGTCTGACAATGGTACTGAGTTCAAAAATTCTGGTTTGAAAACCTTCTTAGATGAGCATGGCATACAACATCAAACATCTTGTGTTGACACACCTCAACAAAATGGTGTGTCTGAAAGAAAAAATAGACATCTCTTAGAAGTTGCTAGAAGCATGTTATTCCAAATGAATGTGCCTAAAAATTATTGGAAATATGCTATTTCCACTGCTTGCTACGTGATCAATAGAACTCCTAGCAAACATCTCAATTACGTTAGTCCTATTGGTAAACTTATGGGACATGTACCAAAACTTGATCATTTGCGTGTGTTTGGTTGTGTGGTTCATGTGTGGCTGCATTATGCAAAAAGAGACAAACTTAGTCATCGCTCAACCAAATGCATTTTTATTGGATACAACTCACAAAGCAAGGAGTATGTTTGTTTAGATCCTATTTCTAAAAAAACTTATATATCTCGTGATGTTCATTTCAATGAGAAACAACCCTACTTTGAAGTTAATAATCGTGATATAGGACAGGGGGAGTCTAAATCTCCTAACTTGCATGACTTTGATGATTTATTTTTTACCATAAGTGATGAGGAGGTCACTAGAGAAACTCCTCTAGAAGCTGGAAGTTGCATAGAAACTCAAGAACCAATTATTACTTCCAATGGTGATGAACTCTTCAATCAGGAGCTCAGAAGATCTGAGAGAACTCGAAGAATGCCCTCTCATCTAGCCGATTATGAGACATATTCTTGTTGCCATTATCCCATCAGCAATTTTGTTTCTTATGATAAGGTTTCAGCTCAACACATCAATTTCATTAAGAGTCTTGACAAAATTGGTGAACCTCAAACTTTTCAAGAAGCTGAGAAGGACTCAAACTGGAGAAAGGCACTGGTGGAAGAATTAGAGGCTCTGAAACGCAAAAAGACTTGGGAGATTATGAAAAAACCAAAGCACGCAAGTGTTGTTGGCTGCAAATGGCACTATAGAGTCAAATACAAGAGTGATGGCTCACTAGAAAGATACAAAGCTCGTCTAGTAGCCAAGGGATTCACTCAAACAAAGGGACTTGACTATGACGAAACCTTTGCTCCTGTGGCAAAAATGAACACCTTGAGAATTATATTATCTTTGGCTTGTAACCTGAATTGGGGACTTCATCAACTAGACGTGAAGAATGCCTTCTTGCAAGGAGAAATCAATGAAGAAATTTACATGGCACTTCCTCTAGGACATCCAGATGAAGGAAAAAATTATGTATGCAAACTCAACAAAGCCATTTATGGCCTGAAACAATCTCCTAGAGCATGGTACTTGAAGTTGAGCATGGCTATGAAAAACTTCGGATTTCGCAGATGTCACTCTGACAACACGCTCTTCATAAAGAAACACAAAAAACTCACCACAGTCGTGTTAATTTACGTGGATGATATAATAATGACAGGTGATGATGTTGAAGGCATATACAATCTCAAACATTACTTGAGAACCACATTCGATATAAAAGATCTGGGAAAACTCAAGTACTTTCTCGGAATTGAGATTGCCCAATCTCACAAAGGCATCTTTCTCTGTCAAAGGAAATATGCACTTGACTTATTAAAGGAGACTGGAAAGATAGACGCGCGTCCTACCGACACTCCGATTGAAACAAATATCAAATTGGGGCCTTGTGAGGATGAGCCAGAGGTCAACAAGGAAGTATTTCAACGTCTAGTTGGTAAGCTTATTTACTTATCTGTTACTAGACCTGACATTTCATTCGCTGTGAATGTGATTAGCAGGTACATGCAAAGCCCAAGAGAGTCGCACATGAGGGCTGTAGATCGCGTTCTTCGATACATCAAAGGATCCTCATGAGGGGCACAGCTCAAACAGGTAAGGTTGGGAAGTGTTAAGTAGGGTGTCTTCAAATTGACTCAAAGGGTTATTCTCATGCATCGAAATGAATCTTATGTGCAAAGTAAAGCATGGGGAGATGTCATTGCTTGGTACCAATGCAATTCTGGACTCTAATAACAAAAAGAAAAAAGAAAGAAAGGAGAAGAGAACGAAGAATTGCTCGAGTGGTAAAATTAGTCATCCTGCTCAACAGGGGCGGAGGGTAACTTTCATTTCGTAAGCATGTCTTTTTTCCCGTTAATTTTGGCCAAGGCAAGAAAAAGTTGCCGTGGCCCGTGACATCATGAAAAATTGCCACTTCACCTCCCATCGGCAACTCCGCTGGTCATTAGCATCAAACCTCCGAAGGCTAACAAAGGGGTATTGTACCGGAAGAGGGGCAACTCGAAAGTTCTTTTGCAATATGGTTCCTCACAAGATGGTCTCTGTTTCTAAACGCCCCCCCGTATTTCACATACATCACTATTTTTTCACATTTCAATATAACTTAAAAACAATGTAAGGTTATTTGTTGTTTGCTATAGATTCAATTGTCCATATTTTTTTATAAATTTTACTGGAAAATTTGAACAAACCGCTACATTTAGCTTAAGGTTTTTGCTTTCCTAACTCAAAGAAATAACATATAAAATAAATACGAGTTTTTAGGTTAACAACAATGTTATGCTCCTGGAAAGGTGAAAAAATTAATAGCATAAAGAAATCCTTTTCGTGTGCCTATTTGCACGAACCAGTTTCCGGAAAACATTAAAAAAAAAAAAAAGGTAGACCATGAAACAAAAGTTAGTCTTACATTAAAATAAATTTTTGTGATGGACATGTAGTGCAGCTTTCAAGCTGCATAACGCACACACACACACACTCTCTCTCTTTCATTGTTGAAAACACAATGTATTATATATACACACTAAGACCAGAAGACATGAAAAAAGAAAAAAGAAAAGCAACGGAAAAGGAAAAGGAAAAAAGGGTTAGGTTTAGAATTTCACAGGTTGCGGGTTTAAAATTCAGGTTGTGCGTCTTCCCCAACAGGCAAAGAGAGGAAGAGAGAGATTTATGGGGCTGAAGGATCTACAGGATTTTCTTCTCTCAGCCCGTCACATTGCGACCTCCTTAAAATCCCTCTCCCTTAATTGAGTAAATCAAATGGAAGGTACTAGTATTTTAGTTCTGATCTGATGTAATAATAAAAAGCCAATGCTTCAAGCAAACTAAGCCCCATATATAATTAAGTACCACAAACCAATTGTATTCATATATATATCAAGACATAATTGCACACATAAAAGCGTGCAGAACAGAGAAAGAAGAATGAATTGAACATAAGAAATTGATACGTGTGTGTATATATACCTGCGAAGTCTTCTGCAAGGCCGTGACTGCTCAGCAGCACTGCCCACCATCCTTCAGGGTCGGTTCAACGGATTTCTTCTTGAAGGCCTGGGTTCCAAAGAGCCAGTAGCCCACTCCATGGCCAACGACGGCCACGATCACCACCCCCAAATTGAACGACATGACCGCAAGCATCACGCAGTATGCAAAGAACACACGGAACCCGTAGACGACGGCTTGGAAGAAGCCAGTGGGGATGGGGTTGAGGCCAGGCTTCTGGTTGGTCTTCAGAAAGGCCAGCCACTCGACGATGACTGCCCCCAAGAAGACAATGATCAGGGAGAGTATGTACTGGCCGAGGCTGGTGCCCGGCCAGTCAGCGAACAGAATCCACACGTCCTTCCCCCAGTACAAACTCATGTGCATGATCACCTTCTTGCTCGCCGCTGCCGGTGGTGCACCGCCGTGATCCATTCCTCCCATGTCCATCTCCGAGGGTTTCCGATCTCCTCACCACCAACCCTCTCTCCCTCTCTCTCTGGCTGAGAATGCAAGGCATTTGGAACGCTCAATGGCCTCCTTATAATTTGTCGAATTCGATGGAGAGTCAATCGCAGGACAAGTTGAAATAAAAATATTAGAGAGAGCGAAAGTACAAGGCTCGATCACAGGGGACCCAAATCCAAGCACCGCTTCATGTTTAAGTTAAACTTCGACGCAACGACCTGTAGTTACGTTTATATGATTCAAAATCCTCTTCAAATATAGATTAGTAGGAAATGCCCAGACAATTGGACGCCAAAAAAGCAGCTCATGCGTCGAGCACCAACAATAGTCACACAATGTTTAAAATAATATTTTGGGCAATATAGTTTGTCAACTTTTAGAATTCCGAAAGACATTTTTCATGTGGGATTAATTGGTTTATAATCTTCGTCACAATGGGAGGCCAGCAAGCAATTTGAATCATATGCAGTTTGACAACGTCCCTTCTTACGTTTTTTTTTATTACGCAGACATAGGAGGGTGGACGGCGGAGATAGTGTCGTATCGTTGTACTACACTAATGAAGTACATTACATATAAAATTGTCCACCGCCACAAGGCAAATGGTACGAGCAAGTAATGGGCCTTCACTTATATATTCAGAAAGGTGAGCTTTGACTTTCAATGTGAAATATGCCTAACTTGACACGCATATTACGCACACACACTCTCTCGATCGATCTCTCTCCTGGATGTAAAGGATAGTGCGTTGAAAAGGATGATTACGAGCAGATGCTCTGCAATCAAATCTCTTATCAGTGGCAGTGTTCGTGACTTTGAATTATCTACCCATCATTGTACTTTCTTTCAAGAGAAACCGTTTTCCGAAACCTTCCGGTGAACTGTCATCAACGTTGGCCCTCCGAATTCCACATACTATTCGACAATTAGTAATCCCCAAAGAGGTTGGCTGAAGATCAGTGTTGAGCCCAAGGTTTTGAAATTCAAATCTCTCCATGAAAAGTAGACTTTCACCGTCAAAATCAGAGGACTGAGAAGGCCAACGACAAACTCAACTTCCTTATAATGGTTTGATGGTGTTCACTATGTAAAAACTCCCAGCGCTGTTTATTTCATTATTTTTTTAGGGGAGTTCATATTCTCGTTTCCTGAATTTCGTGAGAAAAGGTGGCGATCAATGCCATCTATCATTTGAGGTCATGGTATGCAGATTGGTATAATTAGGGAAATTGAAATCCCCATGTTCTTCTTTCAGGTACTGCATGGTAGTTGCTTTCATTTTATACTCTTGGTGTGCCCTCAGCTTACTCTGGCTCCGGCCGTCGTCTCTGTAAAGCGCCATCCTTTTTCGGTTAATGCCGTTTTGTCCTTGCCTTGGGTTTGACTGCAGCATAGCTGGTTAGGACGGCCTTGTGTGGCTGTCATATAAGGCTATCCAGTTGACTCCAACTATATAGTTTCTTTCTTGAAATTAAGGGTAGTTTCTGCTGGACTTTAGGTCCGATATTTAACTCAAACAAGGCTTTTCCATGGTTTCACTTGATTAATTAATGGCATAGACAGATTCAAGGCTTCGTTCGATACCCAACAGTGTTAGTAAAACCTCAGTAGTATGATATTGCATTTCATATTCTTGATCAGTGTTATTCATGTGCAGATGATTGTTATGAGATGTTTCATGATCAACTGACCAGGATTAAATCTTGTTATGTTCGGAGAGTAGTGCTTCACGTACGTGAATAAGAAAAATTTATACTGGGCCAAAACAACGTGCGTTACAAAAGACAGTTCAGTTCCACAGGAACAACAAGGTTAGGCCTCCAATCAGATTTTTCAAAAAGAACTAAGCGCTAGAATAATAGCTATATTATTGAGGAAAGAACTAAGAAGCCGAAGTAAGATGTCAGTGTCACGATGGGTCTCTTCTCCCATTAAACAAACAATCTGAATGAAGATCCAGTGCTGAAAATACACATATGGCTCCCTCTCTCAGAACGTGGACGATGACCACCTGAACTCACCAAGAAATGGTCAAACCAGGAGCTCTTCTGCAGCTTCCCTTCTGAGAAAATCACAATTAGTCGTCGTGATCATAAAGAAACCATTTGCAAGTTGCACGGAAAGAGACTCCAACTAAATTTATGTTAATGAAAAGTAAACATTTGCTAAGAAGGACATCTGTAACATTAGAAAGAGAATTTGATTGACTTCCATGAAGAATCAAAATTCCAGAATCACACGTTGAAGCAGATGCACATTCTGTATGTACCATCTAATGCAGAGACTAGAAAAAACAAAAGCGACAGACTCCGATAGTCGTACGTATAGAGCAGGAGTTGAAACAGTTAACCATAATGATCTTACCTCTCACCACGCGGCCGTTGGCTCGACGGCTGTGGTAGCCGTGGAGGAGGCGGGAGCTTTTTCTGGGATGTAGTAGGCAGGGACCCAGTTGATGTCGACGATGTGGGACCCAGCTGCAGTCTGCTGGATTGCTTGTTCTGAGAGGGAGTAGGCAGGGACGAGAACGGCCCGGTTACTCAAAGGTTCCTCAAGAGTCAAGCCTTGGTTCAACACGGCACGCTCTGCACACACTCGCCCACTGCCCAAGAGTAGAGAGCAAGTCAATTAGAAAGTGAACAACAAAAGAGATAGCTTAGATATAGAGAAAGAGTAGTACCAATCTTCTCGTGTGTAAAATAATATCACGGCTATGCTTCTTGACAAGATTTAGAATAATCTGTGACCGAGGCAACTCCCACCGAGGCATGTACAATATACTCATGAAGCAAAAAATAAAAATTAGAGAGTTAACCATAAACATCTTTACCTCTCAACACGTTCGAGGATGTCCAAAAGGATGGCCCGAACCGTGTCGCTAATCTGTGACTGAGGCAACTCCCACCTGTGTACAATATACTCGTGTATACTCATGAAGAAAAAATAAAAATTAGAGCCAGAGGTAACCATAATCGTATTTACCTCTCCACAAATTGTATACAACGTTCAAGGACGTCGTCAAGGGTGGCCGGAACTGTGTAGCTAATCTGTGACTGAGGCAACTCCCACCTGTGTGCAATATACTCATGTAAACCCATGAAGCAAAAATAAAAAATTGGAGAGAGAGTTAACCATAATGATCTTACCTCTCAACCACTTGGACACAACGTTCAAGGGTGGCCATTAAGCTTGATACCCTGGAAGGCCTCCTTGCTCTTCGAGCAGCAAAAACTGGAGTAGCAAAAAAAGAAGTGAGAAGGGCAGCCATCAATGCGAAGCGAAGGAAGAATTTCAATAATATTGGATGAAAACTAATACAACGTTTGTGCTAGTTATATAGCGCAGGGTCTTGATCAAAAAGATAACTTGCCGTTTCAACGATATTTGAAACTGATGCCACTAGGAAGTTGGAAAGCAGAACTATGCCACTAGGAAGTTGGACAGCAGAAGCCAGAAACTATGCCACTAAAACAAAAATAGAAAAGCGAAAACCAACGCCACTCAGAAGAAAAAGTTGAACCGGATCCGATTTTGCGAAGACGTCAAACCAGAAACACGGTTCCAAAAAAAGCCGATAACTTCCGCCCAATATCCAGCCGCATCATATGAGATGAAAATATGAGGTCACCGTAGTTATATAGTTCTGCTTTCCAACTTCCTAGTGGCATCAGTTTCAAATATCGTTGAAACGGCAAGTTATCTTTTTGATCAAGACCCTGCGCTATATAACTAGCACAAACGTTGTATTAGTTTTCATCCAATATTATTGAAATTCTTCCTTCGCTTCGCATTGATGGCTGCCCTTCTCACTTCTTTTTTTGCTACTCCAGTTTTTCCTCAGGGCCACATAAACTGCATGCTCAATCTCGCCGAGCTACTCTCCCTCGACGGCGACCTCTGCCTGACCTTCCTCAACTCTGAGCAGAACGACCTACGTCTCCGTCGGTGCACCGACCTCCACACCCGCCATAGTTCCCGTAAGAACTTACAATTCCGTGTGCAATCACCGACTGGCTGTCGGATGATCACCCCAGGTTGGCGGACGATATCCTGGAGATACATGCTTCGCTGAGGACGACGACCAAGAACGTCTTCAGGCAGATGTTAATGGCAGCCCAGGAGGAGGGGGGGATAATATCGGGGAGAGGTGGCCACCTGTTCATGTCTGATTGTTGATGGGATCATGTCCTTTGCTGCGGATGTCGCTGAGGAACTTGGAATTCCATGCATCTCCTTCAGAACGATTAGTGCAGCGAGTTTCTTGGCCTACTTCTGTATACCTTGGCTTGCGGAAGGTGGAGAGATTCCCTTCGGAGGTACCGCAATTTCAGATTGCATTCCCTCCGACCGTAGGAACTCCGGTTCTATCATTCTTTATTACTCTTTTTGTTTTTTTATTGAGAGTAACAAAGTGCCAAGTTGAGAGGGATTCGCATGATGATGTATTGGTTAGCAGCTGGTTTTTACGATTTGAAAGATCAAGTTCTTGTTTGGCTTGCAGAAACAACAGACATGGCCCGCATCACGAGATGCATTCTAGGAATGGTGGGGGTGGTTCGTCTAAGAGATCTACCCAGCTTCTGCCGGATAAATGACCTGAACGACGACTTGCTTCGCCTCGTCCTGACCGAAACCCACCAGTCGATGAAGGCAACAGGAATCATCCTCAACACGTTCTACGATCTTGAGGCAGCTGTGCTCGATCGGATGTCCGCTCGTTTCCCCAAAATCTACACCATCGGCCGGCTCAACGCATTCTTGAAGTGGCGGAACCGGGACCGCCCGGCGACCTTGGGCTCGGCTAGCCTGTGGAAGGAAGACAAAGAGTGGATGGAGTGGCTGGGGAAGAGGGAAAAGAGGTCGGTGGTGTACATCAACTTTGGCAGCTTCACTCGGATCACTGCGGAGGACATGGTGGAGTTCCTCCATGGCCTGGTTGGTGCTGGGTTCCCTTTTCTATGGGCGATAAAGCCTGACCTTGTGAAGGGCGAAGTAGGTTCGGTTCCAGCCGTGCTCTTGGAGGCAGCTCAAGAGAAGGGGTGCCTGGTTGAGTGGGTTCCGCAGGAGGAGGTGCTGTGGGAGGCTTCTTGACGCACAGCAGGTGGAATTCAACCCTTGAGAGCATCCTCTACGGGGTGCCGATGCTCTGCTGGCCCTTCTTTGCAGACCAGCAGATCAACAGTAAGTTCGCGAGCCATGTTTGGAGGGTGGGGCTGGACATGAAGGACACCTGCTCAAGGGTGGTCATTGATAGGTTGGTGAAAGAGTTGATGGGTGAGCAATTGAGGAGGAACGCGATGCGGATGAAGGAGTGTGCATGGAGAAGCATTGAAGAAGGGGGATCCTCTAACACCAACTTTCAAAAATTAGTGCAGGATATCAAGATACAGAATCTCAAAGGCTGTATCGACAAAATGCTGAATTGAGAGGAAGGGCCCAGCTGCTACTTTAAAGTTTAAACTCAATCGGCAGCTACGTACACTACACATGGCGTCTCTCTCTCTCGTCTCTGCTTCTAGCGGATGTCGATGGTAGTTTGACCCACCAAGACAAGCGAAAGTCTTCCTATCATAAACCAGAAGTATTGGGAGAAAATTCCAAAGCATATAATTTGTTAAATTCTTATTTAGTTATTTATTGAGCACCATTCTACATTTTGTTCTGAATTTTTTTAAGTTTTATCCACAAGATTAACGAAATAACTTGTTGCTTTGGAAGAAGCGTTCTATACCAGTATTACTTATAACAAAATTTCTACCTCAAGTAAGGAAGCTCGCAGAATGGATTCAATTCCGGTCGGCCTAAGAAGTACGCAGAAATTTGTTTGTAAGCCCACGCGTGTAGATGAAAAAAATGAAGATGACTGATGTACAATTATAATAATCATGAAGAACAGTCGGCAAGCTTTTCAAGATCAGCAACACCTAGCTATGTGCCCAGGAGCCGAAGTTGATAAAGAAATTCCGAGGCATGGATTCTTGTGGGATCCACAGGACCACATGCGTGTAAGAAACGAGAAGGGTGAAGACTCGTGGGCTGCCACTATTGGGTTGTATACACACAATGGATCTTCAACTATTGTATCCGTAGTTCTAAGCCCTGCCACCACCTATTCTATTCTAACCGTGGTAAGATTTGCACCGACCTGCCGTTAAGAGCTTCGGTTGGGTGACCAACTGGATGGGACACGCAGCGCAGCTCTACAGTGGTACCCACAAATGTGAACGTGTTCTCTGAACTGCTGGGGTCCAGTTTACCATAATGCCCTCTTTCGGCGACCTGACTTAAACCGAAGATAACGTGCACTATAAAAATAAAATAAAACAACATAAAATGAAATAATGCACATTTTCTATAACCGTGTCCTATGAGTATCTTACGGCCCCCCCCCCCCCCACAAAAAAAGCTCTCATTTATGCGCCTTAATATTTTACACTTTGCTTTCCAAAAATTTTGGAAGCTGTCTGGTCAATTACGTGGAAAATTAAAAAGGTGGCAAAGCACTACAGTTAAGTCACATCTACAAAGCGTGTTGTGACAGAAATCTATGCACTTTATAGATTTTTTAAAAAAAAGTAAATGCTGATTCATGAATTATGAATAAAGCACGGGTGTCCACATCACAACCAATCGGGATTGCAATATGGATATACAAAGCACGGATCCGAAGCTCATGTCCCACAAGATTATTAGGTATCAGTCTGAGAGAAGATCGTACATCAAATTTCAATACAACTGCCTGTGAAGTCTTGCAATTATTTTTTAAGAAGAAAGCTGAATTATATTTCAAAATTTAGACAAAGAACATAATATCATTTCTTTTTTTTTTTCCCCCTTTATATTCATTATTAAGCAATTCTAAGAGCATAAACACACATCTTAATTGGAGTAAGAACTCAGAAGTACGTGGGTATCGACCCGAGGACCGTATCGCCAACAGCAGGATAAGGGTGATCAGCTAGGCCAAAGGACTCAACCAAGGATTAATGGACCATCAGCTGTCACACTAGTTCAATATAATATTTGTCAACTCATGACCAATGCCTCAGTTGGTCATATATATGTGACCAGCTGGCATGAAAAAAATTGCAATATTTGGTTAGCCACATACCTCCTGTTATTTGGATCTAATCATCCACGAAAAGTAAGAAGTTACGTTTACCTTCAATGTGAAAAATACACGTACTTGTACTTGACTGACGCCCAACCTAAAAAGAAAACCCAGCTCTTAGTCAGCTAAATGGCGGTTTCACGTTGTTTCTACTTCTTGCTACCAAGCCAATTTTGGAGCAGGTTTGTGAGAAAGACCAATGCTCCGATTGTAGTACAAATTATAAGTTAATTATTTTTCTTTTATGCCTCTATATTAAAAAAAATTACCTCCAGCCGACATCCAATTGTTTTACATATTAAAAAAGAAAGAGTGTCGGCAGTGGAAATTAGTTCTACAAAATGGCACTTTTTTAAAAGTAAATGATTCTTTTGTTTTATATAAATAAGTTCTTTCTTCTTTAATTTGTCACTTTATTTATAAAAAAAATTGAATTGTGCTCTTTAAGTAGTGTTTAATAAAAAAACAACACTTTATTCTTGAAACATGTGTTTTAGTAATACCATGATCTTACTTGAAGAAATATAACTCGACTAGGTCCACCATTTGATTGTTAGACTTGTAAATTATATTCATATTGCATATGTATATATATATATGTATTTCTAAAACATGTGTTTTAAAAGCGCAAGTTTTTCTTATTAAATACCCCCTTAAGTGCTCGCATGCATTTGTATGCAATGTTTAAAATACATTTTCTTTTACAATGTGAAGCATAAATAGATTTAGGGCAATTGTTTTTTGTGAAACATTATGCTTTCAATAATATTTTAAGAAATACAATGGTAAAATTATAACTCTTCAAGTTTCAATGGATTGTGATCTACTGATATCTCAAATAGTGGGTTGTACACGTGAGTTCAATGTCTTTTCATTAAACATGCATAGTTTTCACCATGGAAGACCACCATGAGTCTTGGTTACAAAATGCATAGAACAAGTTTAAATAGTTGAAGTTTCTATAATCTTGACAACGAAAAAACTAGGAAACCAAATCTGATTTTTGTGAAAAGATTTTCTTTTTCCTTTGTCATTA
Organism: Nymphaea colorata; assembly: GCF_008831285.2. Classification (NCBI taxonomy): domain Eukaryota; kingdom Viridiplantae; phylum Streptophyta; class Magnoliopsida; order Nymphaeales; family Nymphaeaceae; genus Nymphaea; species Nymphaea colorata. The sequence goes on from NC_045143.1 coordinate 16,499,568, forward strand.
ATTTTGATTGATCATACTGGGATTATTTCCTTAAATTTCACGAGAACGGTTGTCTTTCAACCTTATCGTTAACATCATCCCTCAAACTAGACGATAAATCTAAAACTCCAAGTTTGTTGCTTTGTAAAAGGTGATCATGTCATCTCTTTGGCAGTGACTCGGTGAACCCAAATTTGCTTCATAAAGTTTTTTGTGAAGGTATATCGTGCTTTGGCAGCGATTTTGAAAACCCAAGTTTGATTCCTCAATATTTTCTTCACAGAATCAAGTCTTCACTTTGATGGAGAAGGCATCGATGTATTTGGTCATTTGCAGGCCACTTATGAGCGTCATTCTTCTTAGCCAAGCATTATGCTCTGATATGAAGTTAAAAAATAAAGAAAAAGCAAAACAAATAAAAACCAACAATGAAAAGATTATTTTAATTAAATGTGCATGGTTTTTCACCATGGAAGGATACCATGAGTCTTAGCTACACAACATATAGAATGAGTTTAAATAGTTGAAGTTTCTATAATTTGGGCAACGATAATCATGAAAAACTAAATCTAATTTTTGCGAAAAGATTTTCTTTTCCTTTATCATTAATTTTGATTGATCTTGCTGAGATTCTTTCCTTGAATTTCTCTAAAACAGTTGCCTTTCAACCTTATCGTTAATATTATAATCTTGACAATGATAAACATAGGAAACTAATTCTAATTTTTTTTGGAAAGATTTTATTTTTTCTTTATCATTAATTTTAATTGATCTTGTTGGGATTCTTTCTTTAAATCTCTTTAACACGCATTGTCTGTCAACCTTATCGTTAACAAAATGAGGCAATGGTAGCGAAGGAGCAAGCACGACAGCACATAAGGAATTTGCGAAGGGATGCATGAGGAGGCTGAACAAGGAGCTGCTCTCGGCTGAACAGCAGCAACAGGCCGCCTTCTCTTGTTCTTTCATGAACGTGGCTCTCAACATTGCGAGGGTCTCTCAGTGCATGTACGACTATGAAGATGGGGTCGATGTCTTGGATCATGAGTCCATGGACCGAGTCTACTGTTTCGTTGGTTTCGCGTTTTTTTCTTCTTTTTTTTTCATTTTCTTTCAGTTTTTTTAATGTCAAACAGTTTTTTTTTTTTTTCTTTGTTTCAAATGTACTTATCTTTTGATGTTTGTGTTATTAGTTTCTCACTTATTTTATTTTCTTCCCATTTTTAGTTTTTAAAAAAATTTTGTATTTTTTCCGTTCAAGCTCACCATATTATACATGAGAAAAACCTCGCTGTTTAAAACTCCGAGACATTATTTGTGACTATGGAGCCTTGTCCACAACAGCCCACATTTGTCTCTGCTACTGCTCAGGCCCTTGATAGATTATAGATTATGGTATTCTAGGATTCGGACTTTTGTACCTGCTTCATTATTAGATGCTTGAAGAAAGCACTAGCACCTTTAGGGCCCACCGCTTCTCTCTTTTTCTTTCAGAGAAAAATCTCCTTGAACTCATGCATGGCATGTACAGTATGCACCCATATGCCTGATGATTGTTTGTAACAATGAGCATTTTGGCTGTCCACCCATTATGTGGGTAGTGTGACTTCATGTAATGAGTTTGAAGTTAGGCTGAGCCCATGCCGATGCCTTGTTTTTGTGATGGAGAGAATCTGTCAGCAGTAAGCCCTGTGGCTTTGCAACCATATACAGATTAGCACAAGTTTGGTGGACCAAGATAGATAGTGGAGAATTGTTGTAGGCCAACTATTGGTAATGCGAATCTAAGTTCAGCCATGACCAGTAATGCAGTTTATTATGCCCGGATGCCTACCTCCTGCTTTGGCAGACTATCAGCTTCGCTTATGTGCTGTTGATCGCTATATAATTTTGGACTTCATAATTAAGTGGCTAATTTATTTAGAAATTGGTTCAGAAATGGGAAACTGGTAAATCTGAAACTAATAAAAAGATATGCTTGAACCAAGGTTATAGCAGTAGCAAGTGGGGCATTAATATTACAGGTGGTTGTGGGGTAATTTTATGAAGGCCTTTTGTGGGGTGGAGAGGGAGAGAGAGTCTTCTCAGCACTATGTAACGAAGGTACTACTAGTTTAAGAGATTGTATTGACTGTTGTGACAATAAAAGAAAAAAATTGAATAATGTTTTGGAACCCAAATTTTGTTCTTTGGTATGCTTTCTCATGGCATTTCATGGTGTAACTTATAATTTTTTCCTAATATATTGCGAAATTGATGGAAATATTTTCTTACAATTTTTTAAACTTCTTGAACATTTAACTACGGTCAAGTGGAGTCTGCAGCTTGGCTTTTTAGCTGCATGTGAAGTATACCAGTGCTTAGATCTAATTGGGGGACCCAGGTTAATCCAGGGTCCCCTAAGGATGTGAGACAATTTGGGATTCTTTTGTTGTTATTGGCTGTCGCAGATTGTTAATTTGTAGATCATCATATTCTCAATTTCATATTATAGATTTATTTTTGAAACGTTTATGAGTCTTGATTAGTCCAACTATTCCGGACTAGGCTATTCAGCAAGGCCACATCATGGACTTGCACTGTTAAACTGTCCGGATGTTAAGATAGTGATATGTTCTTTTAAAAAGAGAAGGTAACAGGAGCGTATATTGTTATACAAAATTGTTCAAATTCTACATATGCCCGAGGGCTGTATTTTTGTTATGTTTAATAATGTAAACTGAAACATCAACATTACTGCGAGATGGCCACTTGTATTTTTATCCAATGTACATGTTAATTCATCTTATGCCTGGCGCAGGATCCTGAATTTATCTTGTTTCAACTGCCATGTTGGAGTTTTGTCCATTCCTTCTGTTTCCAGCTTGATCTATTCATTTCTTAAATGCTTCTACTGTCAGATGCTCGTTATGAAGGCTAGCCTTCAACACTTGTGATACAGAAAGAATGGAGGGAGAGGAGGGACGAATTCAAGAGGAAAGTAAGTCGCATTGTTAGGAAATCCCAAGAAATGTTCTGAACCTTGACCCCGCTGTTGCCTCTTGGATGATTGAACTTACTTGTGGTCATCCAACGGTATGATATCTATGGTTGTGGTTAAATGGAATAAAAAAGTTTCGAGTTTCAATTGAGATTCTCGTGCGACCTTCTATTTTGTAGCGTCCTGTGAAGCGAGTCTCAATCAACATGTAATCAATCTGAGGCTTTTCTTTGTACACAACTGGATTTATTCCTGAATAGGATCTTTTAGGTTGTGTTTTAGGACTTCTTACTATTATCTTCTATTAAACTGATTTTTTTTTTTCTCTTATCTCAGTCGGACGCAGAGACTTCTTACTGTCATAGTTACCTAAATCTAGACTTCAAAAAATCTCAAGCCCGTTTACACATGACAATACGTAATAAATCAATAGCCAGAGGCTCGTATACTGCCTCATCCCAGTACCAACTAGCAACTAAAAGGGAGAACTAGCAACCAAAAAGGAACTGTTGTTGGCTTTGCAAATAGAAAGTTTTGAGGTGAACAGTGAAGTGTTACTGAGTGAATGGACCAAACTCAAATCTCAAGTGGAGGATAATTCACTGGAAATACGATTAGTCAAGCTCAAGCAGACCTGGGTAAGGAGCGAGACAGGGTCCGGAGGAGGTGAGTCTTAGTAGCATGTGCCAATTTGTAGTCACAGGCTTTCCTGCGGTTCCTATTGAATTATAATGTGGGTGTGTTTTTAAGCTACCTGCGGTTCTTATTGAATTATAATGTGGGTGTGTTTTTAAGCTACCGGCGAACTTAAATAAGGACCATGGATGCCATTCTTTTGCACTAGCCAGTGTCCCTCTTGGGGTTATGGAAAAAAAAAAAATGCTGAGAGGATCTTATTGTAGTCCGGCCTGCCCAGCAACAGGAATGGGTGAGTTACCGGTGTTCCCCGTGCTTTTATCGGACACCTCGGGTTCAGGATTTCCATGAATCAGATGACCTTCATGAGCGAGTGAATCATGATTTTGGACGACTATAGACAATAAAAAATGATTCACTCATTCGTGCAATCACGGCAAGCATTTACTACTATCGAATATCAGAAATATTTGGTTTAAGGGACATTAATAATAAAATTATATATTTTTATGGTGGATCAGCATATAAAAATGAAAACCCTAAAATACCAATATAAAAATAAATATTATTTGTGGATTTGTGTGGGCACTTGCCACACATGCTCACACTGCATTCCTCGAAATATTCTGAAGACACTAGACTGCTGTGGTAAACTGACTCAGAAGTCCCGAAAGAAATCAAAGTGAAACTGAATGCCTGCAAGTCCCAAAATCCCAAAACAAGAAAGAAGAGAAGTTCATCTCATCCACCTACCGGAGTGTCACAAGAAAAGTGAAACCACAAAAAATCCAGGAAAGAGAGACCGAGGGCTGCATTCGTCGTGTTGGTACTGTAGTCTGAAACGTCAAGATTGCTTAAAAAATGGTCACTTGTATATTCATCCAATTTAAATAGACAAATTTGAATTTGTTGTCTTACAAGGTGGGAGCCATTAGGATTCGCAAGATCCTTTCCAATCGAATAGGAAATACCGATGAACAAAATATAAATTCCGAAGTAACTGGGTAACATACGCTATGTCCATTTACATGAAAGAAAGAGAAGAATTATTTGAATTCCAAACTTGCAACGAACATTTAAGAAAAAAATGATGATATATATATGTAAATATATATATATATATATATATATATATATATATATATATATATATATATATATATATATATATATATATATATATATATATATATATATATATATATATATATATATATATATCTTTTCAGCTAGTCAGATTGATTCAGACCTTTAGTGATACTTAACTTCATCTTGACAAAAAAAATTGCATCGATTCTTATGAACTAGTAGCCAGAAATATAGTAAAAAAACCTGCCCATTACAGACTGTAGCGTTGTAAAAGAAGTTTCTGAATCAAATCGGCAGGCCAATTCATTGAATCGGCTCAAAAAAATAAATAAATAATAAAAAGTTTTTAAAATATTTAAAAAATTAAAAACTGAACAAGTTCCACACTTGAATCGGCCACCAGGCTGGAATTTGTTTGCCATTCTAACAACACTGTGACGCGCGACTGTGTTGTGATGGACTCTCGATTAGTAGAAAGCACACTCAGTTTTGACCCTTCAGGAGGAACTGCTGCCACTTATTTGCTTTCAAAGTAGTGATGTTTAATCAACATATGAACATAAAAAAAAAAATTAATTCAATCAATGCAACATATGAACATAAAAAAAAAATTAATTCAATCAATGCTCATGAGTCATGACAGATATTCTTTTAGAACAAGAGATTTTGTATTGTAAAAAAGCTGCAATTAAGTTTAGGATTATGAGTTTGGAGGGGCACAGCTCAAACAGGTAAGGTTGGGAAGTGTTAAGTAGGGTGTCTTCAAATTGACTCAAAGGGTTATTCTCATGCATCGAAATGAATCTTATGTGCAAAGTAAAGCATGGGGAGATGTCATTGCTTGGTACCAATGCAATTCTGGACTCTAATAACAAAAAGAAAAAAGAAAGAAAGGAGAAGAGAACGAAGAATTGCTCGAGTGGTAAAATTAGTCATCCTGCTCAACAGGGGCGGAGGGTAACTTTCATTTCGTAAGCATGTCTTTTTTCCCGTTAATTTTGGCCAAGGCAAGAAAAAGTTGCCGTGGCCCGTGACATCATGAAAAATTGCCACTTCACCTCCCATCGGCAACTCCGCTGGTCATTAGCATCAAACCTCCGAAGGCTAACAAAGGGGTATTGTACCGGAAGAGGGGCAACTCGAAAGTTCTTTTGCAATATGGTTCCTCACAAGATGGTCTCTGTTTCTAAACGCCCCCCCGTATTTCACATACATCACTATTTTTTCACATTTCAATATAACTTAAAAACAATGTAAGGTTATTTGTTGTTTGCTATAGATTCAATTGTCCATATTTTTTTATAAATTTTACTGGAGAATTTGAACAAACCGCTACATTTAGCTTAAGGTTTTTGCTTTCCAAACTCAAAGAAATAACATATAAAATAAATACGAGTTTTTAGGTTAACAACAATGTTATGCTCCTGGAAAGGTGAAAATTTGCACGAACCAGTTTCCGGAAAACATTAAAAAAAAAAAAAAAGGTAGACCATGAAACAAAAGTTAGTCTTACATTAAAATAAATTTTTGTGATGGACATGTAGTGCAGCTTTCAAGCTGCATAACGCACACACACACACACACACACTCTCTCTTTCATTGTTGAAAACACAATGTATTATATATACACACTAAGACCAGAAGACATGAAAAAAGAAAAAAGAAAAGCAACGGAAAAGGAAAAGGAAAAAAGGGTTAGGTTTAGAATTTCACAGGTTGCGGGTTTAAAATTCAGGTTGTGCGTCTTCCCCAACAGGCAAAGAGAGGAAGAGAGAGATTTATGGGGCTGAAGGATCTACAGGATTTTCTTCTCTCAGCCCGTCACATTGCGACCTCCTTAAAATCCCTCTCCCTTAATTGAGTAAATCAAATGGAAGGTACTAGTATTTTAGTTCTGATCTGATGTAATAATAAAAAGCCAATGCTTCAAGCAAACTAAGCCCCATATATAATTAAGTACCACAAACCAATTGTATTCATATATATATCAAGACATAATTGCACACATAAAAGCGTGCAGAACAGAGAAAGAAGAATGAATTGAACATAAGAAATTGATACGTATATATATATATATATATATATATGTATACCTGCGAAGTCTTCTGCAAGGCCGTGACTGCTCAGCAGCACTGCCCACCATCCTTCAGGGTCGGTTCAACGGATTTCTTCTTGAAGGCCTGGGTTCCAAAGAGCCAGTAGCCCACTCCATGGCCAACGACGGCCACGATCACCACCCCCAAATTGAACGACATGACCGCAAGCATCACGCAGTATGCAAAGAACACACGGAACCCGTAGACGACGGCTTGGAAGAAGCCAGTGGGGATGGGGTTGAGGCCAGGCTTCTGGTTGGTCTTCAGAAAGGCCAGCCACTCGACGATGACTGCCCCCAAGAAGACAATGATCAGGGAGAGTATGTACTGGCCGAGGCTGGTGCCCGGCCAGTCAGCGAACAGAATCCACACGTCCTTCCCCCAGTACAAACTCATGTGCATGATCACCTTCTTGCTCGCCGCTGCCGGTGGTGCACCGCCGTGATCCATTCCTCCCATGTCCATCTCCGAGGGTTTCCGATCTCCTCACCACCAACCCTCTCTCCCTCTCTCTCTGGCTGAGAATGCAAGGCATTTGGAACGCTCAATGGCCTCCTTATAATTTGTCGAATTCGATGGAGAGTCAATCGCAGGACAAGTTGAAATAAAAATATTAGAGAGAGCGAAAGTACAAGGCTCGATCACAGGGGACCCAAATCCAAGCACCGCTTCATGTTTAAGTTAAACTTCGACGCAACGACCTGTAGTTACGTTTATATGATTCAAAATCCTCTTCAAATATAGATTAGTAGGAAATGCCCAGACAATTGGACGCCAAAAAAGCAGCTCATGCGTCGAGCACCAACAATAGTCACACAATGTTTAAAATAATATTTTGGGCAATATAGTTTGTCAACTTTTAGAATTCCGAAAGACATTTTTCATGTGGGATTAATTGGTTTATAATCTTCGTCACAATGGGAGGCCAGCAAGCAATTTGAATCATATGCAGTTTGACAACGTCCCTTCTTACGTTTTTTTTTATTACGCAGACATAGGAGGGTGGACGGCGGAGATAGTGTCGTATCGTTGTACTACACTAATGAAGTACATTACATATAAAATTGTCCACCGCCACAAGGCAAATGGTACGAGCAAGTTGTGGGCCTTCACTTATATATTCAGAAAGGTGAGCTTTGACTTTCAATGTGAAATATGCCTAACTTGACACGCATATTGCGCACACACACTCTCTCGATCGATCTCTCTCCTGGATGTAAAGGATAGTGCGTTGAAAAGGATGATTACGAGCAGATGCTCTGCAATCAAATCTCTTATCAGTGGCAGTGTTCGTGACTTTGAATTATCTATCCATCATTGTACTTTCTTTCACTAAAGAGAAACCGTTTTCCGAAACCTTCCGCTTCCGGTGAACTGTCATCAACGTTGGCCCTCCGAGTTCCACATACTATTCGACAATTAGTAATCTCCAATGAGGTTAGCTGAAGATCAGTGTTCAGCCTAAGGTTTTGAAATTCAAATCTCTCCATGAAAAGAAGACTTTCACCGTCAAAATCAGAGAATTGAGAAGGCCAACGATAAACTCAGCTTCCTTATAATGGTTTGATGGTGTTCACTATGTAAAAACTCCCAGCACTGTTTATTTCATTGTCTTTTAGGGGAGTTCATATTCTCGTTTCCTAAATTTCGTGAGAAAAAGTGGCGATCAATGCCATCTATCATTTGAGGCCATGGTATGCAGATTGGCATAATTAGGGAAAATTGAAATCCCCATGTTGTTCTTTCAGGTACTGCATGGTAGTTGCTTTCATTTTAGACTTTTTGTGTGGCCTCAGCTTACTCTGGCTCCGGCCGTCGTCTCTGCAAAACGCTATCTTTTTTCGGTTAATGCCGTTTTGTCCTTGCCTTTGGTTTGACTGCAGCATAGCTGGTTAGGACGGCCTTCTGTGGCTGTCATATAAGGCTATCCAGTTGACTCCAACTATATAGTTTCTTTCTTGAAATTAAGGGTAGTTTCAGCTGGACTTTAGGTCCGATATTTAACTCAAACAAGGCTTTTCCATGGTTTCACTTGATTAATTAATGGCTTAGATAGATTCAAGGCTTCGTTCGATACTCAACAGTGCTAGTAAAACCTCAGTAGTATGATATTGCATTTCATATTGTTTATCCGTGTTATTCATGTGCAGATGATTGTTATGACATGTTTCATGATCAACTGGCCAGGATTTAATCTTGTTATGCTCGGAGAATAGTGCTTCACGTATGTGAATAAGAAAAATTTATGCTGGGCCAAAACAACGTGCGTTACAAAAGACAGTTCAGTTCCACAGGAACAACAGGGTTAGGCCTCCACATCTCGATACTGTAAACATTGTCGCCTAGCCATGACCTCACCTGCAAGGAATGCGTTGGTGGTCTCATCTGTTAGCTGGGCTCATTTTTCCAGTCTCAAACTGACAGAGATTGCACTGAGTAATCAGATTTTGCAAAAAAGAACTAAGCACTAGAATAATAGTTATATTATTGAGGAAAGAACTAAGAAGCCGAAGTAATATTTCAGTGTCACCAGAGACGGCATAAGAAGATGGGTCTGTTCTCTCATTAAACAACCTGAATAAAGATCCAGTGCTGAAAATACACATAAGCCTCCCTCTCCCAGAACGTGGACGATGACCACCTGAACTCACCAAGAAATGGTCAAACCAGGAGATCTTATCCTTCTGAAGCTGGTCTCTTTTTGAGAAAATCACAATTAGTCGTCGTGATCATAAAGAAACCATTTGCAAGTTGCAAGGAGACAGATTCCAACTAAATTTATGTTATCGAAAAGTAAACATTTGCTATGAAGGGCATCTGTAACATTAGAAATAAAATTTGATTGACTTCCATGAAGAAACAAAATTCCAGAATCACAGCCTAACAGTGTGAGTCCCTAACTGTCACGTTGAAGCAGATGCGCATTCTGTATGTGCCATCTAATGCGGAGACCAGAAAAAACAAGAGCGACATAATTCTGTCCTAGGATAGTCACACGTAGAGAGCAGGTGGTGAGCCAGTAGCCAAGAAAGACACTGAGATTAAGAGTCCTAAACTTACCACTTTAGTTCCCAAGTTCCCGTTTGGTGTTGCCCTTAAGGTATTTGTGGTCAAGGTTCAATCAGGTTTGTCAAATATTGAATAATGGTCTGCTCCTTCCTCATCAGAAGTAGAAAGAGATGGCTCGGGCTTCTCAAAGATGAGTTCACTTTGTCTCCAATAAATGCATGCAGCACCTCGACCAGAATAAATTGATGAAAGAGACCCCACTAATATTTGTGTGTTGCCTTTGAGAAGATCGAACCATGTAACTCGCTTTGCGTTGCCTTTGTGTGTGTTGGTCTCTCTCTCTTTTGAAATCTCTTACAGATGACAACAGAAAGAACTTAGCCTGACACTTTTAAGTCACCTCTCTTCTTGAGAGACGAAAAGGAACATCTGTGGAAGTTTCGCAATCAAATTCATTATCTCTTCAAACATATAATCAACATTTTTGTGGTCAACATTTCAATCAATTGGATTTTCCCTAGTTATCTATAAATTATTGGGTTTTCCGAACAACATCAGTAACATGAAGAATTTTACGAACAATAACTCCTGAAGGAAGCCCAGCAGAAAAATTGATTCCACTGAATCAGATTGCACTCGCTGTTCTACTTTTGCTTGATAATACCAATATTACTGAAAAACTGGGAAAAGGAAACGATTATCGTTGTTTAGCACCTGTCCAATTTTCTTCCAGCCATGGGAAAGCAGAGAGACACAGTTACTCAACATTGCTAAGGCCACCAACAAGTCGTTGGGGGCAACAAAAAAAACAAGCGGCACAAACCCGCAGTAAGCAGCAAACCAAACAGAAAACGAAATTAAGAAGAAACCCTACTCTCCCTGCGGAGGAGTACCGCAACATCAAAAAGAATGAATGGGGGAGAGAGGGAGAGGGAGAAACGTTATGACACCAAATGGGATCTTTGATTTCAGTAAACTATGCGACATCAATTAGTAACTAATAACAGAGGAAGAAGAAATGTCTGGTTTTCTCCTCCCATTCTCGACTGCAGAACCCTGAGCCACATCCTTGAACTTTAGAAGGAAAAGGAAACGCGATAATGCTGTGGAAGGAGGAGGAAGAATGGGAATCGGAAAGGGGTCACCGCATGAAGGCGTGGATGACGACGCAGATGTAGATGATGATTGCAGCGGGGATGAGAATGACGAGCGGCGCCACGGCGCTCATGGTCCAGAACCCGCGGCACGAAAGGGATCCGAGCTTGACCTGAACGAAGTCGATGAGGGCGAGCATGAGGAACATGCATCCACTCACGGAACCGACCGCGCAGATGAGCATTCCTGCCCGAAGTACCGTCTTGTTGACGTGGGTGAGCATCCCGCCTGCCTCGTGGTGTCGGTGGTGGGGGGCGGCGCTGGCATGGTGGTTCTCGGAGAGGCGGATGGCCTGCTTGAGTCCCTGCGCCACCACGCTGGAGAAGAGGAATGAGGCGAAGGAGAAAACGTGGAAGGAAACGAGTCCCTCGGCGACGCTGCGGCTGGCGAGGCAATCGGGATCGTCGACGAGGGAGAAGGAGCGATCGGTGGGATTCCAGGCGAGGCCAACGAAGACGGCCAGAGTGAAAAGGGAGTTGACGTTTATGATCCCATCGAGCGCCGTCACATGGATGCTTGTTGCCGATCTGGGCACCTTCACCTCGTGCGTACTCATCTTCTTCCCTCTGCTCCCTCTCCCCTTCTCTGAGTATTGAGGGGTAAGTGAGATCTGGTCTCCTGAAATACAGGGGAGGGAATTCTGTTTCCCTGAGAATTCCTACATTTGATACTGTTTTCGGTTCCCGGAGTTCTTGTTCTGGAGCTGAATTTCTTTACGCGTTCCGATTCTTTTTCTACCATCCGTAGATGGCCGGTAGTAAGGGCTTAAAAATTTCTGCTGCTCGAACTCTCCATGTATTTATTTGTCAATATGAATAAGAAGATACGATTTGTTTGGAAAACTGAATATAAAAAGTCATATAGCTTACAGAGTAGGGACTACCATGAAAATATGTCTATGATTGATTATTTTCAAATGGGGGTTAGATGTTGAGGCCATAATCGAAATCAAGCGACCAAAGTTGACAAGATTACGGTGCCGGACTCAACCCATTTGTAACCCCAGTTAGGATCACAAATGGGATAGATCCAATATTGAGGATTTTTTATCAATTCTTTTTTCTCTTTCCGATTTCAGCCTGTTTCCAATTGCTATCCATCATTTTTTAACTAACAAAAGTAATTTTCACATCTAAAAACTTACCAAATGACATAAAAATTATTCTGCTGACGATCCATAGATGCCATGTGCCCGCGTATAATCTAGGGGAGTTTTTTTTTTATTGTTATGTAAAAATGAATTTAATAGATGTTAAAAAATACTTAATAAAGTAAAAAATAAGTATTTTTTATGACTTCTACATCAACAACGTATCAAGTAACGGGTCAACATATGTACATGAGTCAGAGGACTCGTGCTCCTAACTTTTCAAAAAACCGCTATGCTTAAGTTTAGTGATCTGTCAACTCTGTTGTCAGCTAAAAGAAAAGTTTGAAACTACAGAAAGCAATTCATACTTTTTTTAACCGGAGGAAGCAATCGCTTTTCTTTTTCTCTGATTGGGAATAGGGCGTCAGGTGGTTCACCTAACGTTTGATATATCAACGGATGCTTCCATCATATCAGAGACTTTGGCTTCTTGTACTTGGAACTCTCTCAGTTGAAGCCTTACCTGTCCATCCTTGAACTTGACCACTAAGCAACTTTTACAGTAAAAAATTTCCACTACAGAATTCGGTGCCCATATGACGTTATTGTTTATGCAACCAACTGAATTCATAAAAGAAAATTAACACTTCGGACCACTAGAAAGTGAATTTTTTATTTACCAAATTAGACTTCAGCCGAAGGAGGACTTGAAATGCAACTTTTGTTTTCACAGTTGCGTTGCATCCAATTCTTGTTTGATATCCTGCAGAGGCAACGTATCCATACGCTGCAGGGCAATTGCAAAGGTCACTTCTGCGATGCAACGTTGCAGCTGCCTTTAACATGTGGTGTCATATGAGAACACCTGCAAAAGTAGTGACTGTGGTGGAAGCTGCAGCTTTGCCTTTAACACAAGGTTCCCTTGCAATCCCTCGACAGAGCTAAAATTTTACAGTGAAGTCCTCATCACTTGTTCTAAAGCGAGAAAATATAAGGGGATGTGAATGGGTTGCAGACAAGTCGGATTGAAGCAATATGTAACTAAACATGAGAAAATAGGAAAATAGAGTCGACTTAGTTCTTCTGGGCCTCAAAGCATGACAATGGACAAGCTGAAAAGAAACCAACTTAAGCTTTTTTTCATGGTGTTCTTCTCATATAGCCTGGGTTTGGTAGCCGAGGCCCATATAGGACTTGCTTTTAAAGACGCTGGCATATTAAGTGGTGGGAGAGTCGCATCAATTTAAGATGAAGACTGCACGTAATTGAAAATTAGTCAGTATGGCAGTTCTTATTTTAGTGGTAAGGGTTCATGTCCCCCCCAGAACACTGCCAAGCTTTTTTCGTTTGGGAAAATAATGGAGCATGCACCTGTAGAATGGTAGGCAAACTCAACAACTCATGGCTGGCAAAAAGCTTGTGCGCGTCAATCAAAGTGAATAACTGTGAGCAATTTACCGGAGACTTTTCTTCCTTTTCATTTTCTGTGTTGTCAGAATAAGTCAATTGACTGCTCAGTCCAATAAGTTGTTCCGTATCATGTTTGGCCATGATTTTAGTGCCTGAAAACCAAGATTGATCATGTTTTGTCATCATTTTAATGACAAGATGCATAATATTAAGCATCTGCCTTTTTGTTAATGCAAAAGAAAACTGACATCAACTGCAACCTTTATTATTATTAATGTTATTAATTTAGAAGCCTACCAGTTCACCAATGTAACTAGCTAGACAGTGGATTACATACTACCCGGCTCTACGACGGCCTCCAATCTCAAGGTATAACCTTCCGGCAGCAGTCAATACATTTATATTGGGACTGAAGGAAATAGGAATTGAGTTCATGCTGTAAGGAGGGCCGTGCTACTTAGTGTTGGGGACTTAGAGTTCAGGTTTAACCAAGAATTCTCAATCGGGTAAATTCCCTTCCTTATCAAGGATCCATGATTCAAAGTTTGCAGCCTTCCTTACAGGAATATTTCTGCAGATGATGAATTCTTCGGCTTTTGTGGATCTTTTACAGTTTTAACATCGGAAGTTGGGAGAAAAGAAGAATGCAATCATAAGAGCCAGGGAATGCTGATAAGAGGGGAGCTGTTCAACCAATGCCAATGGCTTCCTTGACAAAACCTGTGGCATCAGGGGGATGGTCCTACACCTTGACCAATTGCACCAACATAGTCTATCAGAAATTCAGAATGTCCTTCAGGGGCTGGCGGTTCATATTGGTTTTTTTGCCATCTGCCCTCCAGAGTATAGGCACCGACAAAAAGCTGGGTGCCGTTAAAACAGTCACAGATGGTGCAGAAGACAAACACAGTAGGTTACAACAGACCTTTCCCCATACGTGTTATAAAGGCGGGTTACAGACGAGAGATGAAGAAGCATGTTTCCGTGTATAGAGGATGTTATGGTTTGAGCAGAATGCTGACTGCTAGACTCTCAAATTGACAGATCTCTCTCTCTCTCTCTCTCTCTCTCTCTCTCTTGTGGGTAGTTTTCCTTTCTTCGCCCATCAGTGCTAAGTGACAACTTGTCAGCCGCTTTCTTAATCCATTCTTCTTTCAGCCCATCATTCAATCCCTGAGTTTTAGAATTCAATGATCACTCTTTTAGCAACCTTTGACGCTTTCACTCTGGACATACAGAACAGAATGTTAGGAGGTCGGTCCAAACCTAATCAAGACTTCCAGATTCCCTAGCACATTGACAGGGTGATTATTGAAAAGCATAAAATCTGCCATATCGTACAAACTTTTAATGCTTTCACTAAATTCGAACCTCCTCCAACGTGAAGAGTAGACATTAGACAACGAATTCATAAGCTTCTTACACAGTTCGCCATTAACAAACTTGACATCGTTAAAAAGAGGAAGCAAACATGAGGAACGGCATTGTTGGTCAGCCACGAGCTATGATATCAACTGTTTCCTTCCGACTCCTCATGCTTCCACTTTTGCCACTGACAGAATTTACAATGTCACGGTCGTTCTTCCCCTTGGCATCACCACCAAGATAATCCGTCAGAACCTTCTTTACGCCAAACCCACGAGAAGAGGGCTTGCCGTTTACAAATGGGGATACTACCATTGCAGGGCTGACTAGTGGTGCTCTGGTGGCACTTGGAGTAGTGAAAGCAGATGAATGCGGTGTAGAAGATACAGAAACAGAGTAGGGGAGGGAGACCTTCTTATGTGCTATGACACTGACCGCAGATACAGAGGAAAGCTGATCAGCATGTTTAGTCAAGTCATCCACATAGAGAAGATCATCAATCCGAGCTATGATGTTGAATGCTAAGCTCTCCAGAACTCTAGAATAGCTTTCGAGAATGGATTTCCCAACATCCTGCAAGTAATAATTGGGAGCTATTAACAATCAATTCTGTATCGAAATTGATATCTGAATGCAAATAATGGTGATAGAGAAGATGGAAAACCTTATTGTATTGAATTTTGCTCATATCCAAGGCAGTCTGTGGAAGACCAGGGAATCTCTGCTTCAAGCAAAGCAACAGGCTCTCGGCTCTTCCTGCAAGTAGTTCAGTTTTATCGGCGTCCATCATCAGGTCCTTAACCATATCCCACGAGGATTTTGAACTAGAACGGCCTGAGGTGTTAATGGGTTTCGTATTGGATCTTCTTCTCCATATATGGATGGATGCCTCAACACGGTTTGCAATTTCAAGAGCTTGGTGCTCCGAAGACAGCTCTAGGCAATCAAGAAGGCAATCGGGAGAAAATTGCTCTGAAATTATATACCTATATATCACATCCCCTAAGCTTGATCTCCCATTCTGAAAATAAGTAAAGCCAATGTTGCTATTTAAGAGGACGTTCAACATATTCCTGGAACAACTTAATCTAAGGTAGTTTATACCTTTGGAAGAGACTCCAAGTAGCTTTCGGGAACCTCCATTTCCGCTAAAGCATTGTCATTTATTGCCATTGCAGCTTTAAGTATTTGATTCGTGCATTCACGTTTGTGTTGCAATTGCTTTCTAGATTTCTCATGCAGACCACAGGGAGGAACCCTAGGGACAGGTAGCCACCATTTCTCCTCTTGGCGCCTGCCGGGCCTTCCAAAGTTGTCAGGGCCAGGTGCTACAATACCTTGATCAACATACCAGAACTCGGTGTCGCTAAAACTGTCCAAGATTTCCTGTTGTAATTGAAAATTTCAGAACATAAACTTTAAAAGCAGAGGCAAGAAAAGGAAAGGTAGATCGTTTTTTAGGATCTTACAAGCAGCATATTGTCAAGTTTCCGCAAAGCAGGAAGATTGATATAAAGATCTGAACGTGGTCTGCATGTCATTACCTACCAAAAGTGCACACAAATAAACCCGACGAATTAGAGTTTTTCGGTAAACAACGAAAAACGTATAAGCAGGGAATTTAACGGTATACAGAAGAATGTTCCTGCTCTTTCAAGTTGAAACAATGTAAGAGCAACATTGGAGAAATTTACCTCCAACTTAGTTCCATCCGGTAATGTTTGCCAGGAGGGGATTAGTTCAACAATGTGATCGCTAACACAGGTAAGACATTCCATTTCTTTTTGCCACATTGACATTTTTTCTGGAGGCAGGGGCTTTAATCTCCACAGTTGGCCAAAGACAGTGGCTGAAAGAAGGAAAATCCACTAGAATTCAAATCGAAAGAGGAAAAGAGCAAATCTAGCTCAGGGATCGCCATTAGAATTTTCAACAACAAGACAGGAAGAGAAAAGCTTACCACACAGATTGGTAATGGCATTTGATATAGCTAGAGCGGTGGAGACACCCTTCCCACAACCTGACATGTCTTCCCCGAGCAACAACTTAGAGAGCCTTTCTTTCATCATCTCAATTTCTTCAAAAGAAAAGAAAGACCATCAGCAAGTAATCTCTTGAACCTTGAACTGTGCCTGGTCCTAACACAATAATTGGCCGAAAGCTAATGCTGAAATAGAATTTTTTTCTTTTTCATCGTTGAATTAAGCGTCGCATGCTATGCACCGAACCAGAGAATGCAAAAATGTGTAACGGCATTGTCTAAAAAACTACAAACAGAAGTCTAAATGAAAAGAAGAAACTATGGAACCTGAAAACTTCTCATCTTTGTTCTCTTCTTGAAAATGGGTATCCTTTTCCTCACAAACGTTGCCACCAACGGAGCAGCTGCTTCCCTCTTTGTTCCCAGTCGGCCAGTCCGTAGAAGACGAATCCCCGGAGCTACCTCGTTCCTCAGTGCTTCCACAGCATGCTGAACTCTCCGAATCACAACCACTCTCCCCGAGCTCCTCACCCCTATCAGCCCTAACCTCAGCCACCTTTTCCTCCATCACCTCTTTCTTCTCCTCAAACTCCTCCATTCTAGGAATAGGGTACCTCCAGAAAACACTCGTGCCCACCTTCCGAAATTCAGTAAACGCGAACCTCTTGGCTCCAATATTGCTCCCTCTCGACAGGCAACCGCTCCGGCAAGCAAATACTCTAAGAAATCTCCCTACCCAGAAGCCGAAACTCGAAACAGTGAATGCCGAACCACCGTGGAAGAGACATCCATCCATTCGAGGGGCACCATTTCTGATACTCTACAAGAAGGTGAATTTCTGGTACTTATATGCAGAACGGAGAAAGAAGGCAGTGAATGGTAGAGTGTCTGCAAGTGAATGGCATGATCATCACAGAACAAATGAATGAAATAATGGAAGAGACCAACAGGAAGCGCTCCCCTGCGTGTATGTCTGTGTATATCCGATAATCCGAACACATGATTTGCAAGGGGCCAAGGCGCCTATATAGATAGATTCATGCGAGGCATAACTGCACGTGCCGCGCCCACACACACCTCCCAGGTTGCCTCTAGCCATGTCATAAAAGTGCCAAGATTTGACCGTTTGCCCCTCTTATGATGCCATTAGTATTTTTCTTTTCATTTTGAGTTAACACGATTACAATTTAAGAAGGATTCTGTTTTATCAAATAAGCGTATATCTATGTCCATTCCTATTTAGTTTTAGCATGAAAATCGCAAGAAACAAGGCGGCCCTTTCTTTCTTCCTTCCTCTTGGTACCAGAGAAAAAAAAACGGAGATATCAGTGAAGATTTTCGGTGAAAAAAATAAGACAAACATAGAAATCTCAGTTCTATTTTCCTGGAAAAAGAAAATCTGTTCTATACTTTCTTGAGTTCTGTCAACACACAGATTATTTCTTCAATCCTTTCCTTCAGAGTAAAACCCTGCTGCTTGCCTTATTGGCCATGGTAAACTACGTATCCAATTCTGTGCTGGAGGTTCTTCATGACACATGATGGAGACTGACTTGTTGAGTCTCGTGAATAAATGAGCCAGGACATGCCTCTATTGTAAACGTTGCACAAAATTTCGACATTCATTAGACTTTTAATGAAAGAGAATTTTTATGGATGAATAATATGAAACCATTGACGGTTTGGGGCCCCGAGCTCGGCAGTGCGCATCCGAACAAATTATGGTGGAGTCTCAGAAGATCGCGTCTAGGTCGGATATCCAAAAAAATATTGATCCGGACGGTTCTATTTTTCACAAAACTGGTACAATGGCTCTCAGATCCAATCGGTGTGCGCTTTATGCCTGCCCAGTGCCTCCCGAAATTGAACGGACATGAATCTTATGAAAAACCTATCCAAATTAATTTAATTTCGGGTGAACTTGAAAGAATATTTTACCATGGAACCATGCATGTATCTGTTTGTAGATCTGACCCAGATGTGGAACTTCTCTTTTCCATTTATTCTTAAATCTAAATCGAAATGCAAAAGTATATATTCAAACTCCAAAATCCATTCTTGTTGGTTTCAGTGATGCCTAGACCTGAGCTGAATCCACGACTAGCATAGACTTGTTACGCAATCTCATCATATAAACTGTACAATATGCCTCGCGTCATACAGAGTTAATACACTTACACTAATTAATAGTCGTAGTGTTTCTATTTGCAAATAAATATGTTCAAAATTCCGATTCTAGTTGCTTCTAAATATATTTACGGAATGTATCATTTCATAAAAGAACTAGCTCAAGCTTGGTTCAACTAGATCAAAGTTTGTGACATATTACTACCATCTTGTAAATGTCCAACTTGAGCTCATAGTTTGGTCATTGAACTCGGTTTATTTCTGACTTTAATCTCTTTTTTGCTTCTTAAACAAACAAGCCATGCATATTCAAGGGCCTGGGCTTGTTTACCAAAGCTAATTGCAATCATAACTTATGCAAAAAGAGGGAACGAACAATTGCAATTATAGATTATATAAAAAGGAAAGCATTGTCTCCATGTCAAATTCCTCCAAGAAGCATAACGTAGCTAATTGAACAGGTGGCATGGAAGTCATGCATTGCTAATTCGATTCTCATGGACACTATGCTTCTGTGTCATATGAGATGAAAGGATTATACTAGCTGACATACATTGGGTTCACACTAGGCACCAACGCAGCCCTGGACCCTGAGAGTCGAGGCTTTACTTATTTGCCTTTGTCGTCAGGGTCCAGGGCTGCGTCGATGCCTGGTGTGAGTCCAATGTACTTCAACCAGTATAACACTCTCAACTCGAATAACACAAAGGCATAACACCCACAGGAATCGAACCAACGATGTAGGCTTTCATCGCTACCAGCACAACCAGCTAAGTGGTGCCTCTGAATTGAAAAAAACACCACCACATATTAAATTTGAGGGCCATTTGGTAGAAACGATAAAAAGTGATAACTGTTGAGCTCGTGACTATAAGCACGGCTCAGGGTGGTGCTGGGTGGGATCAGCCAAACTAGTCCCTGAGACAAATTTAAATTGTTATCGTCTTCTCTTCGAAGCCCGCGCCTTGACTCCTTCTGGTGAGCTTGCCATGGAAACAGCGAATGATTCTCGCCAGTTCACCAATCACCAGAGCTTGGCCTTGGCTATACAGACAGTCTAAAAAGTACACTATTGTTCCTAGCAGAGCTTTGAGGAATTTTTGTTGGTTTTAAGATTTTCAACTTAGGGCGAACCTTTTGACCGTGTTTATTTTATAAGAGGCTTTCGCATCATATTCAAACTTCTTCGTTATTTTTCTTCTTGTTTTGCATCTCTCTCTCTCTCTCTCTCTCTCTCTTAAAATTTTTTAATGTTTTTTCATGTTTTGGCTTCATTCTCAACCCAGATACTTGTTCGTTGTAGATCGCCGCCAGTGGGATTTGAATTTTGGTGATAGCCGTTAGTCGGGGAGCAGGTGCGGAAACCCCATCTCCTCATCCCATGCATTTCCAAAATGATTTCTTAGAAATTGTTCGAAACTTGAAAGTGACTTTGCACGAGTCCTGTTTCTAATAGAAGTCTGCAAATGCTTCTGTTTAATTGGATTTTCAATCCAAATTCGTCCAGTCATAAATTCTTGCATTCGCATCATTTTATAAAATCTGAATATATGATCCGGATTGGATTCAGACTTCTAGAGGTCAGGTCTAGGAGATTAAAATTTCTTGAAAACAATTAATTCCCACAGATTTGAAAGGACATTCCCACAGTTTGAATGCAACCCTTTAAGATTTTCGAGCTTGAGGAGGCCGAGCGATCCATCTTTTACGAATTCTGACAGGGTGCCAACGAATCCCATTGCCCATAAATTAGAAAAGAGTGTGACGAAACTAGGCCGTTGACTAAGTTGCCGTTCGAACTCAGTTCCATATGATATCGATGGTAACCGTTGGCGTTGGATTCAAAAAAGCTAGCCGTTAGCGGTCTCCAAAGTGCACGAGCTTGCTTTCTTCATGACTTTTTCTCCGCAACGGCTAATCATAAAGTGTTTCACAAAAAGGGACCACCACCCTTATTAATACTTTACGACGCAGACTAATTTAAAGAAAGTTTGAGCTGCAGACGGTCTTTTTTTTTTTTTTTTCACTTTCATTTTGTTCGTGAACAAACTTTTAGTCTACACTTCAAGCGTGCAGTCCGCCTTCGAGTTCAATGTGGTTGTTCAAATTTCATGTAATTATACACCCGAATTATTTTGTTTTTTAATCCGTCCTTCTTCTTTATAAAGTCCCATTCACATATCCAAATAAAGTGAGCTCCAAGAGCCAGTTTCTGGTTTCTGGGCTCTGAACACGAAGATCATAGGAACGCGGTTAGATTACTCAACAACACCTTTGAAAATAAATTCTTTTGAACAACCAAATTTGGACCCTGGAACGCAGGATTCTTCTTTACCAGGAGATGTACGTTGCTTGACCACATTCTGGTTCTGAGGAACATTCCGGGCGGTCCTCGGGTGGTTTGCCTACGTTGGACATCACAGTACACAATGCACCTTCCATGGAGCACCTATTTGTAGGACCCCGCTTGAGGCCGTGAAAAGGACGGACATCATCTTGATGTTCCGTTCTTGTGATGTGGTATTTTTTTTTTTCGCATTTTTCTGGCAGGTGATCTTCACCAACAATTCTTTTACCTCTGAAATGATAAAAAGGAAGCGAAGGTTGATCTCCTTCATCGTCTGGATTAATGGCAATGGTTGCTCTACGGAAGCATCAATTCCACAGGTTTATACGAAAAACCCGTCCTTTTAGATCATGACCAAGTTGCGAATGACGTCTGTTTACGTTAGGAAGGAGCGTCCCCATTTGAACCACGTAAATGTTTGGCATGCACCAAAAAAAGAATTAATAGCTTAATAAACTAATGCAGTAATCATGGGTTTCCCTCTTGGCATCGTAGGCCTTAAAAAATGAAGCGTAACGCTGATACATTTCAACCCATATGGGCCCAAATCGACCGATTTTCTGACCTTTTTTAATTAAAAATTAATTAATTAAATATTTTAAATTTGTTAATAAAATAAAAACTTCTTCTTCAATCCTTATATCATCTAGTGTTTTGTTGCGTAATGTCCGGCCAGTACTGGCAGTAGACGGTTCAACAAACCTCAGTTTGCCATTAAAAAGAAAACAAGGGAATGAAAGAGGTCTGATAATGATGGACACCGTTTGGCCTCTCATTTAGAAGGGGCACATTCTCTCCAAGTTGGTTGACAAAATTCCGAACCTTTTTTACATCGTCGCCGTGGATTCAAACACTGCTGCCTTGGCTATCAACGGCTAAATTTTGAAGTAAAGCAGCTGGCTGGCGGGAGGCAGTTCAAAATTGGAAAAGAAGAAAAAAAGGATATTTTCGATGCTGCATGATCTTTAAAATACAGGAAAAGCAATTGTAATGCTGGTGCCCGCCCGGTCGTCGGTGTGCTGGAGAAAAAATTGAACTCTGGACGAGGGATTTCGTCATAAAAAGCAGCCGTACTGGAAAGGATCCGTCACATTGTACTGTTGGTTCTTCGTTTTATGGGTGTGTTAGTTTTAAATGCAATTTACAAAGGAAACCACTGAAAAAGTTTTCCGGTTGTTTGACGTTGCTCCATCAGTTTATATGACATAGAATGGCAGTCGTACAAGCGGGCAGAGATCAGGGCCTAATGACACATAAAAGCGTCAGGAACTACTGTTTACCGCCTTTCCCAGATGCATCATGTAGACTGTAGATTGGCATTAATTTATAGTTCTTGAAATTAATATACCTCTGATAATGCTCGACCATCAAGATTCTCCAAATGGTACACGAAAGAACAGTCAAGAACAGTCATATTTGCAGTCTCTGTATAAAAAAGAATTCGTATAAAGATTTGGAGAGGCGAGAACTGAAGCATATTGCCGTAACTTTGTCCTTGTTCTGCATGCAGCAACGAAGTACCTCATTCCGGCGTTGATTCTGGGGCTTCTCGTGAATCTCTCCACGACAAGGGCAATCACTTTGCACTGCCGGAGGGAAACCGAGGAAACGCTCCATTTTCACTGAATGTTTACAGAGAGTACGGCCAACAAACGCATTTATATTTTCTTTTTTCTTCCCAAAGTTGAAAGATGTAATCCAATCCAGAACCTTCAGGAGTGAAGTGGTTTTTCCATGCTGGTCCTTTCTGACATGGAGGTAAACTCAGTTTTTCAGGATGAAACCGCATTGTGATTGTCAGTGACCGTGTTAATAGCACGGTACACTTGACCATGTCAATCCCTTTCGAGTCGATGCAAATAGGTTTTTTTTGCACTGGAACAGAACGCTGCAGTTCCGTTTCATCAAAATAGATGAAAAAGTGAAATGTAAAGCGCATGAGACATATGTTCCACGAGGGATGGATTCAGCAATTTCCGGCATTCCATAGCAAAGTGAACGTTGGAGAACGAACGGGTAAAGTAACTCGAAAAAAGCTGCCGCTGTTCCTCAAGGTCCGTCTGCTATTCACTAGGAGGATGTCCTGCTCCGCAGAATAAAACGTCCGGTTCTGCCTGTTATAGGAACAGCTAATCAAGCACGGTCTTTTTTTATCTTCTCTGATGCGTTAGGGAACGTCTTTTTTTATTATATGTAGAT
The DNA here is from genome assembly GCF_008831285.2 of Nymphaea colorata. Taxonomy (NCBI): domain Eukaryota; kingdom Viridiplantae; phylum Streptophyta; class Magnoliopsida; order Nymphaeales; family Nymphaeaceae; genus Nymphaea; species Nymphaea colorata. Next base: position 16,523,031 of record NC_045143.1, read on the forward strand.
ATGTAGGACCCAAACCGGTTTGAGATTGATGTTTCAAGTTCGACGCCTGCAGTATAATTGACCTCTTTTCTTGTAATTTTTTTCCAGCAAAGGCATGTCACAAAAATGGAAGCTTGTATTGCTATGTTTGATCAAGTTGCATGTGAGTCCGACGCACTATGTGATTAGTTGACGAGTCTACATGCTACCCTCACTTCTGCTAGTTCGATTCTGTTTATCCGACCTGAAACAAGCAGAAAATTTTGACAGAACCATCACAAGCTCATCGAGCATTCAGCATATCCATCTGCAAAATGGTGAGACTCGGCGCGATGTCTCCAACCAGTAACAAACTCCGCTTAAGAAAATGAGCAATATACGATGCATAAACATATAGTTTCCATGCAGACAAACTAGCCTTTGGAAACAGGGAAACTGTCAAAATATTGCAAAATGGGATCCAATGATACATTACTAAAGCTTGTACTGAACGAACTTAGAAGCGTGTAGGGCACCTTACATGGAGGAGTAACAAAAGGGCGGAGATGTAGCAGAAAGAGCCACAGGATTCAGTTTGGGCACATCAGAACAATATATATATATATTTTTAGAAAAAAAAAACGTCTTTTAGAGGAGCACCAGAGTATGAAAGAAAACCACAAAACAATACACAGAAACAGTCCACCACAGATCTCCATGCCAGACCACTGCTGCTGTAACAGCATCTGAGAAACACAAATTTAAAAGGAACACTTCCTTGCAAATCACAATATATCCTAAAATCCCTAAAGATAGAAAGCATTCACGCTTGAAAGTTCAATTTGTAATTTGTATATCAAAAGTATGGAGAATCAGCACCGGCAAACAAAATGAAGCACGCTTGACAGAGAAGGGCCAACACCAACAGTTGGAAAAGAAAAATAGGAAAGAAACAACAGTTCCACTTGCGAGTTGTGACGCTACCTCAATTACCCGTCTGGTCTTCCTGTTTATTACCTACGTTTGCTTCATATTTCAGAGGCTAAAGAAACAGAAATATTATTTAGAAAAGGATTCTTCCATATAATAGGAAATAATTCGCGAGCAACTTAAGCCACAAATGCATGATCATGCACAAGGAATGTGCATTGACAAACTTGTCATATCTTCATGGCCACAAAACAAAAACAGCGTGGCTTCCCACAGCCACATGCAATCATCCATGTTCACAAACTTTGCATTCCACAGAATGGGCCATTCCTTTCAAAGCACTGGCTTTCCAATCTGAGCATGTTAACAAACTCTCAACACATTCACCGTTGAATCAAATTGGGACAACAATATGCAGCAGAACAAATCAAGCTGAAAAGCAAGTTGAGTCCAGAGATTTTGAAAGACAATCAAACCAATACTTAAGTAATCAAGTTCCAGTTATACAAGCCAGAAAATAAACCGAACCAACAGGCAAATGAAATTCTAAAGTGTAACAAATATATTCATTCTTCCTCTTTCAAAAACCTATTCATTTTACTTCATAGCATCAAAAAATGTACCAGATACTTGACGGCTTATTGCACTACAATGTAAAGTTCAAGTTTTGCTAAACACACTGGAGATATACTTCTTCAATGCTTGGGCTTTAGATCTTTCACGATTGTCACAGGACAAGATGCATTTGACAGAACATAATTGGAAACACTTCCAAGCAAGATCCTGCACATTAGAAAAAATTAGAGTGAAAAAAGGAGTGACTATTTGTTAATTAATTTTGAAGCATCTGATAAAAAGAAAATCTTGGATAAAGATAACCAATTAGATTTTTAGACTAAAATTGCTATTGTCTGCAGCAAAAGATATTGCTTCTGTCAAAGATCCATTTCAACAATAAAGTAGAAGTAACTACACCAAACAGCAGCACATCTATGCCATCGGTTGCAATTCATAGCTGTAGCAGTGAGAAGGAAAAAATCCACGTCTGTGTAGATTGTTTGTGTATCTTGCCTAAACATAGACTGCAAAGCTTGCTGATGTTACTGGCAAATACAAATGGCAAAATAGAAACCTACTGACACCAGATGAGCTACCTTTCAACCCGTATGTGTTCTATCCATTATTTTCTTAAATTTCTTCACAACAGCTAATTCAACATCTCTTTGTTGGCATCATCGATAACTCAACATTTCAGTTTTCACAAGTCCCAATTCATCAGGATCACCAGAAAATGTGAAACCATTATCATCAGACCCTGAAGGTCAGCATATTTTTCCTGGGCACTAAGTATATACACACACAAACACACCCTTTGAAATCATCTACCTTACTCCTTTTGGTGTCAAACGGGTTGCAGGCATCCCATGAGATTTACCAACTGTTCTTCACAAATCTCGACATAATTTCAGCATGTCACAGACTAAGTGACAGTTGAACTCCAATGTGCCAATAGATGGGATAATGGCTGTATGACCATATAAGACAATATAGAGGCACCTCCTCATTTCATCCTCATAGTTAATCACTTACTTTTTTTTATCCATGTGTTAACGGAAAACAATGACGACCATCATTAATAAAAAAACCTGCTTCTATCAATGGATACCAATGGTGAATTTGCACCTTCAGGGATATAGGGGCGTACTGCGTACCACATCATTAGCACATTGAATTTTTGGGTCACAGACAACCGTACGATTTCTATTCGATCCAAATTGCCAACAAGAAGGTAATCCATCTCATGACATCTCTAAATGAATCAAGCCAAAGCAGACAATGCATGCCCTAACATGGGTCAGATGGCCCGAATCAGTTTATTCCATGTCTGACCATGACCCACGGATTAAATCTGGATCTTGCAATTGTACCTCACTCCATGTATAGACTCAAGTCTACCGTCTTCTCTAAGATAGACCTGGTAACAGAGTTAATCTTGATCCACTTACCTGCCGAACCATCACAAATCAGACTCATGCCTAACCAAATTCAGAGTCACAGGTTTTACAAATGGAGTCGAAGACTCTTGGAGTTTTTAAATTCCCTCATCCGTCCAAGAGATCTGGCTGAACGGAGTATTGGTCCCTATCGTGCATTACACTCACATATAAGTAATCCTCTTGCCCTAGGTGAGCATGAATTTGAATGTGATCGCGTTCCAGAAAAGAGATTAACCGGAAATTTCCAGCGTACTAGCAATGAAATTTCAATCTTAGACATATCTCATGATGGTGCACCAGAAGAGGCAAACCCATGAAGTTTGATATTCTTTCACTGAGATCAATCAGATGTCTACATGAAGGCACCCTACCAACAGATGATCAAAAGAAGGAATGGCAAATTTTCCACTTTACATTCAGAAAACTTACACAAAAAAAGAGAGAGAAAAAGGAGAGATTTCTCACCTTTGGATCTGTCCTAGACCTCGGCTGCCCATCACCAAGGAATCAAGCTTCAGATCGCCCACCGCATCACAGAGCTTCTCCCTCGGATCCCCCCAATATATTTTCGTCACGATCGTCACCTAACAATCCACCACCACCAATCAGCCACGAGTCCAAAGAACCCACAAGTGAAGAACAACACGAGAGGAAGAAAACCAATGAAAGATAAACCAAAGAAAACAGAGAGATAGAGAGAAGAGACACAAACTTCTTTCTGCCTCGCAGCCGTATCAAGCATGTCCAAGACCTCTGCGTCGATTGCGACATCGTACTGCTTCATCGAACTAGCATCTCTGAACTCCGTCAGAGGAATCAATGCTGTTCTCGGGAACAAATAGACCACCATGACCAAAATCATCTTAAACTAGTCCGATCAAAACGAGAAAGAAAGAGAGAGAGAGAGAGAGAGAGAGAGAGAGAGAGAGAGAGAGGCATGGGTGGCTTACGGGATCCGCACTGCGCCCAGAGGACGTTGCGCACCTCGTCTCCCTTGCTGGGCTTCACGTGGATGAGCAGAAGCATATCTCCCTTCTGCATCAGGTTGTCAACCGCCCACTGCAGCGCCATCTTACTGCTCTTCGAGTAGTCCAGCGCCACCCCAACCTTCCGTTCACCCGCCATCTCTCTCTCTCTCTCTCTCTCTCTCTCTCCCGCTGAAATAAAGACGGCAGGAGATAAGAGCTATTTGCCTGATATTCTTCGAGACGCCTCCTTTGTTGCTGCCCTCCTCTTCCTTCTAGCAATTTGCAATTCCGTTTGCCTAAAAAAGGAGATCCTTCGCTGACATTCTCGCATCGCACAACCGGAGACCTGGCCCCCCTCCGTTGCTTTCAAGTATTCTTTGCCGGCCTCTGCTGCTTGTTGACGACTTTATGAAGTGCCTCACATTTCTAATATTCCCACATTTCTAATATTCTTGATACACTTGTGCTACCGACTATCGAATAAGAAAGCAATCATATCAATGTCATGTGACTTTAATTTAAATATCAGATAAAACTTAGAAATACTTTTCTAATTTAAAATATGCGTTTCAACCTGCCGTCATTTAACTTGTGGGACCTAAAGAAATTCAGTTTATCTTGAGATCCTTTCTTGCTAGTTGATAATAATTTTCAAGTGACGCCCAGCTGTTTTACCCCACTAGCCGCGTCATTGCCCCAAGCGCAAAGGCGGTTTCTCGGTCCCATGCAGTCCGATTGTCCAAGGGTCTTCTATGCCGATCATCATACTTTTCAGAAAAATTTTGGTCGATTATAAAAGCCATTGCGTAAAAAAATGATGAAGTGTTTAAACTGTCAGTATGCACTATAAAAACATGAGTAAGGCGTCCTTTGCCATTGTGAAAGCCAAATGCACATTAAAAACAAAGCATCATCATTAGTTTTACTTGAACTGATCACATTCAAATAATATTTTTTCCAGAAAAAGATGTGCTTTCTTTTATCTTGAACAAGTAGAGCCGTCTTTGCTTTCTTTTACCTTGAACAATTAGAGCCCTCTTTCTTTGACATTTAGGAGAAACCATAGACGCCAATTGGATTTCAACGGTTTGAATACTGACCTTGATTAAATGAAACGGAATGGATCAATTCAAACGTATGGTCCGACCATGTTGCAGCAACATACAGATGCGTGGAAGCCTTGTCACTATTGAAATATGACTATTTCTGCCATGGAAATATGACTATATGAGGCTTCTGGGCCATGGTGCTGTCTCTTTTTGAGTCTCCGTTCTTGGCTCTACGGCTCTACCTTCACCGTCCTTTCACAATTCACACCAAGGAAACGTACAAGTTTATGTGGCGGCGACGATGCAGCCGTTTCAAATTTGCCGTTCTAATTCTGGAGATGTAAACCGGTCGGGCCTCAGCTGAACGTGGATATAATTACTAGCTTCGACTGCCGAGATGTCTTATATTATAAGCTCCGAGGTCCATATAGAATACGGCATCACAGTTTGTTACTCATCTCCTAAGCAAGCTAAAATTTGGATTCCCAATCACATGAATTTTCCCTGGCATGTGGTCCCTTCAAAGTGAGATTTGCTCATTTCAATTCACGCTAACTTGTAATGCAGGTTACTATTCCTTCTCTTTTCGGGGGCTGGAAATGCAAGGAGATTTTCCAACCGGTACTTGTTTTATAACTGAGTTAGACTCGGTCGGTTGTGAACTGGGCTCTACTCTAGATAACATTCATACACGTCTGAAACAGGTTTACTAAAGACCAGACAAAGTTGGTGCCCAGCTTACCACCCTTAGGTGGATGGCCCTTTCACTGAAACACGAATCAAGTTGGGTCTTGCGGCATTGAGACTTTCATGAAGTAACCAAATATTTTCAATAAACAATATGAATAGAAAAATGAGAAACAAGAATCAACGAAGAACTGAGATGGGAATATTGTTAATGGTTATCCTTAGGCCATTATTTTAAACTACTTTATTTTGTTAGATCAAACTGAAGGATTTTTCAAGTATGACAGCCCTTAACAGAACGAGTGTGGATTTTGATTTCTATGGGCACTAGGCCTTCAAAGGGAAGGGGTAGCTATTCTTTCATTGTAGAGTTAAATTGCCCAAAGCCCCGAGTGGCCATGTGGACCGATGAAAGAAGACAATGCCAACTGCGAGCCAACCCACATGCCTTAATGTTTAAAAAACGAGGCCAAATATATAAGGACAAAGATGCCTTTTTTCCGCAATTATGAATGGTCAGATGACGGTCATTCTACTAGCTTCTTCTGCGAATAAATTAGCTCAGATTGTTGTCTTGGCCTAAAAGTGAGTGGCTCTAAATCATAAAACAGAGATTTATCAAGAATTGAGAAAAGAAAGTGACAAAAACAAAAAATCGGTCCTTCTTATTTCATGAAAAAGAAAAAGGCAAAAGATGCTTTTATCAACCAATGGGTGCTAATGAAGAAGCTCATGGACTTTCCGAAGTCTATTATACGGTATGCATGCCGATCGTGAGGGAACCAAATTCTTAACCTTTTCCGATGCTTGAGTCTAACACACGAACTAGATCAGAGCTTGCTTGCATAATGGCCCTATCTCTGCTTCGCGTCTACCAGTGTATATGAACACCTACTATTATCAATTCTTTAGTACCATTTCCTTATTTCCACAAATACACCAACACTAAGAACGAAGGTTAACTTGGTTCTGATAAGCAAAATGCAGGCGAGATACGACCTCAACCAGAATATGGACCTTAGTCGATTGCACCTTTCCCTCGTCTCCCTCCAAGCATCTTCGAGAATAACAGCTGGATCATGAAACGCTTGATAGAATACAACAACAAAGTTTTACAGGACAACCCTAGGACTTCACATCATTAGTAAGACAAATTTTACAATCCGAGAGACACAGATGGATTATGACTGAGTCATTCATAAAGCAGCCATCAGAACTGTTCCACCCTGAGATATCAGTACCCTGACACCGACACAATTATTGCACGGGAAAATCACAGATCACAGAACTAGAATGTCATGTATGGAGATAATTAGCCGCCATCATCAACTCCAAAGTTATCTCAGGCTCAATGTGAAACTCCGTCTCCTTCCCACTACAAAGAAAAGGAGGAGATCAGAATAACACATAGACATGATCAATATCTACACAGTGAACGATAATAACAAAATTTCACCCGAAGATCTTGAGCGTGCGACTCTCAGCCATAGCTATCCATGGCAAAAAGAAATCAGCAACATGGAACCAAAGAAAGGTTTACAGAAACCTATGTCGAAAGTTGAGGCATAAGAGTGAACATGAGATGCAAATTAAACATGTTCAGGCACCTCTCGTGTCTTCAACATGAGCATCCCATATGTACACAATGATGAAGTGCTCAATGCGCTTTTGTTTCCCTAGCTCCTAAAAGATGGCAACATCAGATCTTGAATACTGCAGTACCCACATGGCAAGCGGATGTGGAAACATATAAAATGAAAAAATTACTGTTATCGTTGTATTTCAAAGTCCAAGATTCTAGTTGGTATAACCGAGAAGTGAAATAGGGAAAGCACATCTTCTATGTACAGACCACCTTATACATAACCATCAACGAAACTTTCAATGGTAATCTGATTAAGCAGGTCCAGGCATCATAAATTTGCTGAAATTGGGTTTCTTGGAACTACTGAAGAGATCACAGAAAAGATTGATTCAAATCCTTTTTTGTCCTTAACCTTACCAAAATTCCATGACAAACGTAATCATCTTTGGTTGATGAAACTTCAGAAGAAATCCAACCTTGAAAATCCTTTTAACTGAAACCACCAACAAACATACTGAAATCAAGGTCTTGTTTTATTCATTATCTGGTTTCTAGAAAGCAAAGAAACAAAAGGGACAAAACAAAAGTAACAGCCATGGAGGGAATACTTTATTCATGATGTAAAAGGTGAAATTTCTCAAACTGATAGGACAAAAAGCTTTGAAGGAAAAAAAGGGAGGATTTCAACCAAGTAAACTTGAATTAACAGGATCACAATAACTCAAACAGCACCAATAAAAAACAATCCATAAATATGGTTTGAAACTTACATGCTATTTAACAATAAGAAACAAATGTTTAGCTAGCTTTGCAAAACCATGTACGATCATTTCCTGCAAGTTGCAGAATACACATATTTGTTTATAGAAATTGGTTGCATGACACTTGAAGGCTAAAGCTGATTTTTTTTCAAAATTAGTCGGTGCATAGGTAGGTTTTCAACAATAAAAACATTACACATTTACTTTTCTAAATTTTTTAGTTGCAAGTCATCCATATAAATGTAACACATGTGGAAGCAAAAAAATGCTCCAATTTCTTCCTGCAAAACAGACACTGAGCAATAGATGAAAGATTAAGAGTTAGCCTGGAAACAACAATGATTCATTCACATGCCAAGCAATAGTTATCAGCTTCAGCTCATCAGAAGTCCTTCATATGTGCACATATTAACAGATCTAGCCACAAAAATTCGAACCTGAACGACTATTTCTTGTCATAACCAACTAGTGGTCAATGCATTACATTGTATCAAATACACTCAAAATTTTCCGCAGTATTGCATCCTATATGTCCTTCTTAAAAAAGAGTTCCACCAAAAGCCGTATCCCAACATATTAACAGATCTAGCCATAAAAAATCAAATTGGAATGACTATTTGTTGTCATAACCAACTAGTGAACAATGTATTACATTATATCGAATATACTCAAAATTTTCTACAGGATTGCACAAGAGGTCCACAAGAGCCATATCCAATTTCTATTCCTAATTCGAGCTGATGTCAACATTAAGTCATTCATCAATGTGAGGTACTTTTATTAATGTTATGCATAATATGGGAGAATATAGAAGATAACACAAATTATCAGTAAGGGAAAAGAGAAAAAATTGCCCCAGTTGGATCCAAATCCAACTGATTTTCATGAAATACATTACCCTGCCAGAACATTTGTGTCTATGAGGTGCCCCTAAGCATATGTTACAGTAGACATTTGTCCATGATCACAAGGAGAACAAGTTGCTTCCAGACGGCACACAAAATAAGCTTCATTTGGACCTGCAGAAGCTTGTTGCTCTTCGGACCCAGAATTTGTGGCACCCATCAGCTAGAAATTTGTTATATTCTTAAGCTATTGGTATGTAATGAAAGTTAGTTCACCATAACTTAACAAGAGTTCAGTACGTGGAAGATACTCCAGAATGGACAATACAAGTCAAAGTCAATCTGTGTAGGGCTTGAAATGTAAGGCAAAGGTGACACAGAATCATGATCCTGCATGTTGTTCTCAATAATATTAAACCAGTGAAATAGTTTCTACACTGCACTTTGGTTGCCAAAAACAAAGTACGAGCTCCAGAATCTGATATAACTAGTATTTGGCAAACACGAAACGGTCATAACTGCAGCAAATTGACAAATTTGAACTACAGGATCCAACTAAAATCTTTTGAACAATAGCTTAGCTAAGGGGGGCATGAATAGGGGTTGAGATTCACTAAAGAGAATAGTACAAGAGAGGATATCATCATCTTGCCAACAATGGGGTCATTTACTACATCGAAGCTCATGCACTAGGAAAGGAGTGAAATTTATTTAAGACTAAAAAATCAGATGGCCTTGTGATGGTTCAACCTGGGCTGCTTATTCCACCAAAATAAAGTGGAAGACAATTCGCTGCTTATTTGAGATGATAATGACCCCAAAAGAATACATTTTTGTGAAAGAGGTTTGTCAAACAAAATCATGATAGCTTTCGAATACCATGGGTACAATTTTAGAACAAGATCTTAGATTAGAGATTTTCCACCCTAAAGACAATCATCAATCTTACCATACGTTTGACAAACAAAGGAACCCTTGTCCCCCTTACCATCTCATCCTAGTCCTTCACAAAGGGAATTAAAAATAAATCCTTAAATTTGAGGTGCACTACCCATCTATGGACAACACAAAAAACTTCCGTTATAAATTCTGTGAGTTTACGACGGGATTTAAAGAATCATGTAAATGTAAGACTTTCAATTTTGAAGTGACGGTTCATATTTCATAATGATAATTTTTTGCATTGCTACAATATCTTTACATCAGCAAATATATGTTTTACACATCATGTCATAATTTTTATATAAACTTATACACTAACATTATTAATTTGCTGATATTTTGCCAATATTTTCCTAACGAAAAAAGAATCTTTTATTTTTTTTCCACAATCTGATTTCATAAGGTGTAAAAATACCCTAAAAAAATTGCTTGCTTTTTCAAAAGATAGTCCAGTGAAATGAAAATCTGAATGTCATACATATACATGGGAAACAAAGCCCTCCATTGCAATGGACAATTTCTAAGATTTGGAAGCTTGAATATGAAAATTTTCAGCCAATGAAACTTTTCTCACATGTATTTTAAGTTTTTCATGTTTAAAACCAAAATTTTCTTAAAGCTCCCTGAGTATAGAACTTCTATTTTAGAGAGAAAACAAAAATATTGTTGAAAGAAGCAACAATCAGAAGAACATTCAAATGGTCAAACCGCTATGCTTACTCAGTAGAAAATGTTGATTGGACAAAAAAAAAACACATTTTCTTGATTTCCTTCTCTGCAGCTAAACTATGTTTCCTCCTAGTTAGCAATTAAAGGGAACAAAAGAACGTAATGAGATCTGTGACCAGAAAGTTTGAGAAGCAAAAAAATAAGCCCACTTCAACACCTCATGTCCTACAATGGGATCTACTTCCCTGACAGCAGAAATGGCATTCTAATTCTCATGCCAAGTGCAACAAGTCCAAACCCCACTGGCGAAACACTAAAATCTGATAAATACATGTCCTTCGACAGCAGAAATGAAATTTTCTCACATCCAGTAACAAGTCAAATGTCCACTTGTGAAACACTAAGGTTTCCTAAATATGGTCTAAGTAGTCAAATCTCAATTCAGATACAGGTTGTTCAGGACCCTACAAAGACTATTCAAGATTAGTCTGACTAATTGGTCTGACTCGGTCGATTAAAAACAATAAATAACCTCACATATACACAAAGATACACATACTTATATATAGATGCAAAAACATATGCATTTATGCAAAGAATGCAGATGTGTATTTACAAGTCACGAAATAGTCGGCTGACCAACAGAGTTAGCTAATTTTACCAATTAGTCACCGGTATGAAGCACAGGTTGGTCGACAACCGACGCAACTGAGTGGCCATACTAGTCAGCCAACTAGTCAGGATTCTGACAATTAAAAACAGAATAGGAGATAATTTTATGGAGGAAACAAAAGAGAGATCAGCAACGGAACGGAAGAACAATGACAAGAGTAGCGAGAAGTTTAAAGTCCAACATCAGTATTCATATCCTGCTGCTAACATATGTACCCTATCTAGGGACACAAAAACACGACCACCAAACAAACTGAAGGACCAAAGAATCAATAAAAAAAGCCAAGACTTATAAATCACCAAGCAAATCCACAGGCTGGAAATGAGACGCCTACTATGTACAATTAGCTACAGCATACGCCACATTAACGCACCCAATACCCAGGGAAATCAATCAACACCCAAGCTCAAAACCAACAAACGCAAACTCGGGCAGACAAGTGCATACCACTTGAAGGCCAAACACCAAGAAACCAAGACATTCGCTAGAATCACATGCGTCAGAAAATCTCATACCTTGCATACTGCAACGACCAATAAAAGTATTGGCAGACCTTCTCCAGAACGGGCGTGCTGATATCCGGGAACCTGACCTCGCCGAGCTGAGTCTCCGTAAAACTACCTACCATAAGCCATACGAAACCAGATCAGCAAGCAACTTCGGAAGATCTGAAACCCTAAGCCCATCCCCAATTCACAAGAAAACGAGATCGGAAAAAGCGGCATGCGAGTTCCAGAATACCTGAAGACGTGAGCATGTTTCTGAGCGTGTTGGAGACAAGGGCGGCCTTCCTGTCGATGATGAATTCGAAGCCCTCGGCGCTAATGAGCTTCACTGTATCCTCTTTCTTCATTTCAGAATAACCGCTTCGGGACTCGAGAAACAGTTTCAGAAGGAAAAAGGAAATGACGTAATCGGAATCCCCAAATCGACAGTAGCACGTGACGTAGGCCGCTACGGCAGACGCAGATAACCGGAATTCCCGGATTTCGAGCAGAAAACGTCAATCCTTTAGTCGGATTCCGTTCACGCAGAGGCAAATGAAAGAGAGAGAGGGAGGCGCCCTGCAAGGGAAAGATCAAAGTAGTCGAGAACCAACGTCTTCCTTCCGGTATATTGCAAACAAAGCTGCTATTTCCTCGTATTACCTTATAAGCGACCTTTCTTTTGGTTTATTTTGGAAACAGCACTTGCTTTGCTCCTTTCTCTTTTCTTTCTGTTTCAGAAACGCGTGCGATCCAGAACCAGTATACATTATTGCCCTGTGTGAAGGAGAATCTTACTTTTGAGTTTTGACATTATGTTTAATGGATTGATCAACTATTCATTCCTATTTATTGGTAGGACCGTTAACGGTACATATGCTTCAGAGTGTTCCATTAACCACCCAAAAGTTTTCCCCACTTTGTCCAAATTGCACTGTATATCCACTCGCTTTATGACTTTGTGAGCCTTCATGTCCGCTGACAATGAGGTCAATGCTATAAGTTTTTTTTTTTTTTTTCTAAAAAAAAGAAGATGATTTCGCATTAGCTTGCCCTCTTTCTGTTTGAAATGACCATAGTTATGGTATCCCAAATTGTTGAACAGATATTTTAGGAATTATGTATGTTATATTCTTAGATTTGTCTGTAGCTTCCCAATTTGAGTGTCTTCTTTACACATCCCTCCTTCGATATTGTTGTATTTGTTTGATGTAGCTTGTCAGCAAGTCTATGGTTGCATGTCCACAACGTCCTCACATTCCCCTTGGGAAACAGACTATTATGCTAGAATGTGCCTGTATTGCACCGTGTAGTACCACTCGGACATTGAGTTATATCGTGTATACGTCCTCGTTACAGCATTAATGTGATAACTTTACAAGATGTTTGATAATTGTTTCGTTGGACACGAAAAACAGGATCTCCTGTCTACCATGCCCTTGTCATGTTTGTTTTGTAAATGATGTTTTCTGTCCACTGTTTGATGGTTTTAGGAATAAAATATCACCTTCCTTTTCTACCGCATTTGTTTTTTGTGTTTTCTAACATGTCTATTTTATTCAACGTTTGATGTCTGTTCTGTTCAATCTTTATGTTCCTTACAGTGTTTGCGTCTTGTACAGTCTGTTCTGTCTATTATGTTCATTGTTTGATAACAAGCACACTGTGTTTGTTGGTTTCGCTTGTTTTGTGCATGCCATAACAAGCATTCATCATGTATGTGTTCAATAAAACAAGAACAAATACTTAAAAAATTTATAACAAGAACTTGTTAAATAAAAATCAACACGGCCAATAACAATATCCTGTTAAATCAAGATAAGACATAAAGAACCAATATAGCAAAATCAAGTCTGCTTCTAACAAGCTAAAGTTTGTCATGTTCCATATAACGCTAAAAGGACACGTGAATGATAGCTTCAAATATCAAAATTCCATCACCCCATTGTCTGCATAGTTGTGCAATGAATGAAAAGAACTAGATCTTTAGAGAGAGAAAAAAAAAAGGGAAGAATAATGTTATGTGGCTTCTTGTGATTGACAATCATTGAAGACGTCTGCTTCTAAGCACCACACAGTTGTTAACATCCCACGCATTATATTATTATTACTGCTATTTTGAATGGCATTCCCTGCTGTTGTCAAAGTCAGGCATCTCTACTCAATATCCTTTGCCTACTTTCATGTTGGTAGATGAGAAGACCTATTGTGGATTAATTGAAGAGCCGGTTTGCAGTGTCTTACATGTACGTGAAAGCAGCAATTTTGCCCAAGAACGATGGAAGGCAATTTTTCGGTGTTAGAACAGTCTTTCTCTATAAATTCATTTTTCTGGTTGGCTTTACATTACACTAAGGGGCCTTTCCGTGTTAGCCGCTGACACGGGAAGCGGTGTTCCACCATTTTGACCAGAGGGGCATGCAAAATTTGCTGCAACACTTGAGACTGAATATGCATTTGTTCATCTTTTTCCTCATCAGAAAAATGAATAATATGCACGTTTCTCATGTTGCGCTTGTATGAGTGATATCTTTTTGTGTATGTTGGTAATTGGACGATCAAGGTACAAAGAATGGATACAGCTGAGCAAGAGAAGTATCGAGCTATCATTAGTTTATGACATAACAACTACACAGACAATTGACGATGTCCAAGGTGGCTATGCTAAGTAGTGGCCATGCAGACTAACATTGTCATCATGATGGCTTGAAACAAGTACTTGAAACATCCGAGAACTCTCTCTGAGACAGATGCTAGGGTTGTGGCAGAAAAGGAGATTTTTTTTTTTTTTCCTCATGACATCTGTATTGGAAGCAGTAAATGCTGAGCAGGCTTCAGACCATTCTCAACAATATATACTGCATATAAGCAGGAAAGCTCTTACTGCTTAAGAAGCTGCTGCGGCAGCTAGTCCTCCTGACCAAGGTACAAATATTAATGTCAGTAGCTGTGGGGGATCAAAGATCAATTTCTGTTACTAATTGTCCTTGGCGCATCATTTTCTACATAAAAGTGCTGATTTTATTAGCAAAAGTAGCACTACTCAGTTAGTTTTTTCAGTTAGATGGTCTAGTTGAATGACAATAAGTTAAAAACATGTGGGGGAACCTGGCGAGATGGCTCACCTTCCTCAATTCCTTCAGTATTGTGCGAATGAACGGTGCTACATTGATTAATACATAGCCAGTGTAGAAAATCTGGTGACTTAGTTTTTTCAGTTAGATTATTTATTTGTAGAAGCAAACCTAGTGAGTTAGTTTATTCAGTTAGATGATTTAGTTGTGTAAGAATTACTTAAAACCATATAGGGGATCCTGGAGAGATGGCTCACCTTCCTCAGTTCCTTTAGCGTTCAGTGAATGAGTGGTGCTACATTGATTGTTAATAATGCTCTGTTATTCTGACTCAGGAGAAATCTTTAATTTCCGATACATGCTTCTGCCATGGGAAGGGCCAGGATTGTTGTAATTTCTTAAACTGAGATAGTCTGTTCTTAGATAAATTATTCTGTTCTTAGATGATAATTTATTTCATTGTTAGTCTATTGGCTTGGTCCTTCTAGTTTTTCCTTTTCTTCTGGTCCCTTATTCCTTTTAGCATACGGAGACTTTCTGCTTCATCTGATTCTCTTGGGTGAACAGGTTGGAGTTGGTCATATGTACTGTAAATCAATGTTATAAAAGGCGTAGCGTATCGCGTATCGGTCGGGCCGACCTATACGCCGTATCGTAACGTATCGTAAACGTAGCGTAACGTATCGTAAAATTAATTTTTTAATTTTAAAAAATATTTAAAAATCAGAAAAAATAGACAAAAATTCTCAAAAATCTGAAAACAATGAACAAAAAATCAGAAATCAAGAAAAATAAAAAATGTATTCAAATATAAAAAAGATCATCATACATAAGGAACATTCATGTGTATACTATCAACAACACATTCAAAAATAAGAAATCAAATATTCAAATTAACATAATAAGCATCTATCACAATTTTAAACTTGAAAATTTTATAAAATTTGAGGACTTAGAGTCTTAAGTCTTGGAGTTTTAGGACTTAGATTACATCAGAATTTTATAAGTTCAAACATACAGTTATCATATTTCATGATTCAACGATGATATCTCCCAAATCGATGAATCATCGGTTAATTTTTATGAAAATACGCAAAATTTATCCCTCCTATGTCTATTGGAGTCTTTAAATACAAGAAGAGAGAGAGGAAGGAGTGTTTAAACTTTTAAAAAATAAAGAATTTTATGTTTTCTCCCGTATCGTACGATACGGGGGTGTATCGCCCGTATCATACGATACAGGCTCCGTATCGTACGATACGGCCGATACGGGTACGATACGCATGCGTATCGTGTATTGAACATGTATCGTATAGGTTTCTTCAACCTATACGATACGTATCGTACGATACGCGTGCGTATCGTACGATACGGATAACATTGCTGTAAATACTACTTGTTTAGCAACCTGCTTTTATTTTCTGCCATGCCTCCATCCGTTGTCTCCAGTGTACTCACAAGTATGCTTTGCTAAGCAGCTGTGTACAACCATTTTGTAGTTTCAAGTCTGAGAATCTTTGCTTGCTTTATGGTACAGAAACAACGATGACCAATTCGAGTAAAAAGTAATTTATTATTGCCTCCCGAGTCCCCTGCCAATGGCTGCTTTCATCTGACTTCTGCAAGTAAATAGGCACAAGAATGGCCCAGTAGATGTGATTCAGTTCCTGACTATAGAACAGGAAACATGATTTTCACCAGTTCGATAACTTGGAAGCACAGTTGCTGTAGCCTAGATGATGAAATCTCAAACATCCAAATTTCCATAAGGAAATAGTGGTTTCGAGCCTTCGATCTGCAGTAGGGCTCCTCTGATCCTGTAAGAGCTGCCTGAAAATGTTACTCACTGGATGGAACATTACAAGTTTGAACTAGCGATACCTTGTTTCCATTTGGTTCATAATGGAGATCGGACCGTATATTCCCTCTTAGAATACACTGTAGCAAGATTGAGTTGATCAAGCCATACTCCAAGTACGGCTGATTTAAGGGGCGTCTGGTTGTTTTTCTCTTTCTGTCTTGGTGCTCTCAAGAGCATGGAATCAATCATCTTCTAGCATACCTGTTGTAATGTGTGCTAAATTCCATGAAGCTACTAAGGGCGACATTTTTTGTCACTAAATATAGCTATTCTTGTGGTGAAAAGAGGTAAGTTTGTGACTATTGGCAACTCCAATACTACACGAAGATGTCTTTACAACCACAATGTACCAATGAAAATGGGAAAAGAAATAACCAAACTTGAATGATTGACCATTTTAAAACTACCATTTACTGGCAAAAAAATAGTTCCTGAATAGTTCTTAAAAACTCCCTCTGGGCAGTCTTGCGTACTAAACCCTCATATTCCAAGTTAAAGTCTTCATTGCTCTCTTCTTTTTTTTTTTTTTTTTATTTGGCTCATTTGAGCATCAAAACCACACCCTGGGCGATCTCCTGGGACCAGACTCTCCTTCTTATCTTCCATACACCTTGAGAAAGCTGGCTTTCTTTCTCATGTGTTTAAGCTCCAAGCACATGGACGCAGGTATAATGGAGGTGACACATCGGCCTTATCCAGAGACACTTTCATGAGCCACTGTTAGTGGAATCTCCTTTTGAAATCTAAAGGATGAAAACGATAGGTAAATTGGGGCCGAGGGACCTACACCAAAAATTATGAAGAAAGACGAGGTTCGGGGTTGCCCTGCGATGCATCTGCCGCAGTAACCTCACCATCATCTAGAAAGCCAACCCCACTAAAGAAGCTTTCCCTTTCCTTTGTGAGGTCCCACTGCAAGCACTTCCCATTCTCTGTACCACCAAAAAGATTCGAGGAGATTCTTTATTTCGTAAGCACACTCTCTCATTTTCCTTTCACATGTTGCGAGCACTTTTCACCTTAGCCTATCTCTTTATTATTTTGTGATTACCTACTGCTGAACATGGTTTGAGATCCTCCCACTCACATCGGCCACCGATCTTAACAAGTTTTGTGGTCGAGCGAGAGAGAGTTGAGACACTCAACAATTGAACTAGCTTCCACTAAAAAGCAGACACCATCTAGAAAGTTAAAAGGCCACTTTATGCTGATTGATTATGATTTTATATATCATAAATGACAATGGTAGTCTTAGAACGCATAATTCAAGAATACTTTCTTCGAAAAAACAGAATTGAAAATTGGACGTGGCTATATATTTTTTAAAATAAGAACATTATGTTCATTGGACACATGTTTTTCAGACACAGTGTTCTTATTTCCAAACGCCCTGTAATAAAATAAAAAAAAAAAAAAATTAAGCCTGGAGCAGTTAACCACAAAGAAATGAGCCAGGCAGGAAGCCGGCCACTCGGTTATGTCGCCCTAGACATGCACATGACCATCCGCCCGTCCGTCCTGGTCACTTGCGTCTCGAACAATTTTGTTCAATGGAGAAGAATTTGTCTTGCGAGAGCTGAACATTTGTCTGCCACTTCGTCTATAGTCAGTGCTCCATTATCAGCCGTTTGCAAGAGTTGTAACAGCACAATTAGTCGACCTTTTCGTATGACATCATGTGGGGAAGCAGCGGTCATATGTCGTGGCTTTCTTCCCAACTAGCACGCAAATGCACATAAAAGAAATTCATTTTCCACCTTCTTCGGGCCTCGCTTATCATGAACAGGGCCTCACCTAATCACTTTTATGTGCTCAAATCACTTTTTCCTCAAAGACTTTGTGGATTTCTGATGACTACAGTTCTCGATATCTTTGGAGGCAAAATTTGCTTTTAAAGAACGTGCATTGTCCTTCCTTTTTCTTCTTTGCTTTTCCTTTCTCTCAATCTTGGGCATTTTTTTTGCTTTTCTCGTGATTTGTCTAAGCCGGCTGTCTATGAACTAAAAATTTGTTCGTTTTTCTGGCACCAAATTGATATAATTTGAGTGCATACCTAGTCCATAAACTTAACCCTACTTTGCCCCCAAAAAAACTGAATTGAAAAAGCTAGCTGGGAACAATTTTCATTGGGAGGCCATTCTTCTGGTTATGATGTTAAATGTGGCCTTCATATTTCTAGTTTGCACAGAATAGCCCTCAATTTTACATAACACTTTTGAGGGGCCGGTGCACCCACTGCGCTTATTCATGCCTCCGGCCCCCTGCTATCGCCAATAATCATATATATATACTAGTTAAAAGAAACTCGGTGGCACATAGTTTTCCGACCCTAAAACCCTTTTTATTTCAAAATGGGAAGGCATGCAACAAGCAGATTTCCGGAACCCTGTAGTTCTTACAATACGTTACTCCTTGAATTCTAATTCTAACCTGATTTTATATAGATTGAAACTATAACCAAATTAAATCGGTCTACACTCTTTGCTGACTTGCTTAATTAAAATAAACATGTCCACTGTTTTCGGTTTTTACGTGCCACGATCTCCAAGGAATTGCTGTCTGTGCTGGCCAAGATAAGCCATGCTATGAGACTGACTGTGCCTAAGGGCCCAAACTGGGTGCGGTTGTACTCTGCCGGACCCCGCAGCCTTGCAGACCATAAAAGCTGGTGGCTTTGCGCCCATAGAGCATGTTTTATTCACATTCTCAGGATGCTGAGAACAAGATGCATGCTTGCACGCAAATAGTGGACATTAAACATATGTTGGTATTGTGTTGAAATAAGCAAACTATTCGCTCAAAAAAGAAACTTCCATTAGCTCAGCTCACTCTTATCATATTATATATTGGATTCGGACCAAAACATGCCGTTTTAACAAGCCAAGGTGGCCAATTGGCCGAGAAGACGTTCATATTGTCCTTTAGTTTTCCTTTTTTCATTTTTCAAGCCAGCCTTCTTTTTGCATTGGTCCTGAAGAAGTTAAGAAGTTCTAATATTATATCCCCTTCCTTCAATATACAAAGTTGTGTTATATATAGCTAGATGTTGTATGCATTGTCGGATGGCTAAAAATTAATTAATGCCCAAAGTACTATAGTATAAACTATTACTAATTGAAAGCGCTATGAACCGTTGTTGATGTTATGGTTGCACCCACTGTTTTTAATGTTTTAGCCACCAGACGGCATCCCGCATCCGGCAGATTTGGCAAACAAAAAGAAGGTGAAACAAATTTTATTTGCACAAAACGCTAAGCCTTAGCATTCCACTTTAGGTGGGGAGATGAAAGAATACAAAACAAATGTTAAATAATAATAATAATAAGAGAATGTTTCATTAATTTGCTCCAAAGAATAAAAGAGCCAAATTGTTCGTGCATTTATTCTCTATTCCTTCTTGCCTCCCCTAAAATGGAATTTCTTATTTTTGTTCTACGCAGCTTGGTGCAAATAATAAAACTTGTTTCATGTTCTTTCTGTTTGCCAATGACTTTTAAGTCTTATGGTTCCTTTTTGGTATATATTTTATCATATCCTCAGATTGCAACTTAGTGCTAAATCCAATTGCAGGTCAGTTGGATATGTTACCACCTTCTGGATATTAAATTGTATTTTTGAAAGACCATATCTTGGATTTCCCTCACCAAATCTCGATTGATTAAAGTCCCACAAAGGATAACGGAGGTAAGTTGCTTATAAAAAAATTCTGTGTAGCTGAGTTGCGTCGGCACCGTCCCATAGTACTTGATGTAAGAAGTCAAAGCGGAACACTACGTACCCCCCTCTGATTTTTCCTTTTCCAAAGCCTGTAATTGTTATTTTCTAGGGTTGGTGGTGAAGCATTCAATCTGCTAACCTGGAAAATTTTTCTTACACATGAAAGCAGGCCAGCTTTTCCTCTGTCGATAAAGAATTTCCTCACATTTGCAAAAATCTGCTGCATTTTCTCAAGGGAAATTGACCAAAGGAAGACGATTTTTTTCTGTGGATGTGAAAATTTAACTGTGAACAACATTTCTCCATCCTAATCATAAGTTGATTTAGATCGGATCCATCCAAGAAAATTTGTTGGTATAGTTGGTCGGGTTGATGGGCAGGTAGAAAACCTGTCATCAATTTAATTCCCATGGGCACTAAGCCTCTGCTGGGCGCAATCTCTCTCACACGCACTAGAAAGAAGCCTTTCATTACAAGATCTTATTCTTTTGAAGAGTTTGACAAGGGCCTTCCTTTTTCCTTGCTCTATCTTGCATGAGTACAACTGGTCAACTATAGAATGAAACTTGAATACTTTACGAAAACACAACTTTTGAAGGAGGGAACAAATCGAAAGATCTTGGTGTTTGAATATTTCACGTTTAGCCATTTGAATTAAACAGAAAAAATGGATTTTTTTTTTTCAAGTATCAATGTCTTTTTGTTATATCACTGAAAGTTAAGCTCCATTCCAATAAAAACCTTGTAAGACTTAAGTTGCTTGCCAAAAGTATGCAATTGATTTGAGTCCACGACAGTTCAGATCCCGGTAAATTAACAAACTCCGGCACACCCATTTCTTGATCGTCTTAGATATGCAAGCATTGCACCACTATAGAAGAATCGGGACTTTAGCATGCAACGGCCTGCTTTCAATTACGAAATGTTGGCCTCGTTGCTTGGTGGAATTAAATGATTGGCTGGACAGTGGAGTTGATCTACAGCATTATAAGAGCAGCCTCTCCCATCCATTATAACTTCCATTGTAAGCAGCATGTCATGGTCCACATCCTCAAACCTTCACAAGTCAGGGATAGTGGGGCTTTTTGGAGAGAACAATAAAAGAGAAAAGAAAAGCTATAATAAATATTCACTGAATTTATGAAAAGCAGAGAATAGACCCTTATAAATAGAGGACCTACACCACATTGCATTCCAAGTGCCTAAAAATAGCAATTTCATCCTCAGCAAGCTGCTATCTTACATCCTCAGCCATGGAACTTGGTGGTGAAGGTGATGAGAAGAAATGGATTCATGACTCATCTGTTGATTACAAGGGGAGGGTTCCTCTCAGGACCTCAACTGGGGGATGGAGGGCTTCCCTCTTTGTAATTGGTACATATTCTCATCTTAGTCAAGCTTCTCTGTTTTCTTCTTAAACTTTGCAGTACTGGCGCGCTTTGTTGATCCTTCTTCTGCTGCTTCTCTACTGAAAAGGAATCGAATTCGCCGAAAGGCTGAGTTACTATGGAATAGCTTCCAACCTTATTATGTACCTGACAACGGTACTTCAACAAGATTTGAAAACATCAGCGAAGAACGTGAATGACTGGTTAGGGGTGACCGCTGTGTCGCCCCTTCTTGGTGGGTTTCTTGCTGATGCATACATAGGCAGATTCTGGATGGTCGTGATATCTTCCTTAATATACCTAATGGTAATCTTCCCTCTCACTTCACATATGTTCTCTGCATATGAACCTCTCATGTGTTTAGAATAGAGAACAAAGTTATTTCATCTCATAAACTGAAGTTTTTGCTGTCGCAAGTTCAACATCACATAGGCACTAGTACTAGTTCCTGAAAACTTTTACCACATGGCTCTATCTTTTTTCATTTCAATACTTCATACTTCCGGAAAAGACACCTGTTTATGTTCCATGGTGTTTGTGGAAACAGGGACTATGCCTACTGACCTTATCGGAGTTCGTGCCGTCCCTCAAGCCACCAACATGCAGCACTTCTGCGCACATATGCAACAGGTCCAAAAGGCCACATGAGAACGCCTTCTTCCTGGCACTGTACCTCATCTCCCTGGGCACAGGCGGCCACAAGCCTTCACTGGAGAGCTTTGGTGCTGATCAGTTCGATGATGACGACGATGGTGAAAGGAAGAAGAAGACCTCTTTCTTCAACTGGTGGTATTGTGGCCTCTGTTCTGGCGCCATGCTCGGGGTGACCCTGATAGTCTATATACAGGACAATGTCGGTTGGGGTGCTGGCTTTGTTGCCCTTACTGCTGTGAAGGCTGTAGCCATTGTCATCTTGATAATTGGGGTGCCCTTTTATAGATATAGGGTACCCAAAGGGAGCCCACTGATCCCCATGTTGCAGGTATTGACTGCAGCCATAGTCAAGAGGGATCTGACCTGCCCTTCTGACCCTTCTCAGCTCTATGAATTGGTGGCACCAGGGAGGAGGCGTTTGCATCACACTCAGAGGATGAGGTAAGCTTCTGTAGAAATCATTTACTTTGTCTTTGCATAGTGCTTTCCACAGGGATTCCATCCTAGATGCTTTTATGAGATCGTTAAGGAAGCTGGACACAGTGGGGATCTAGGTGATACTGAAACTACGGACGCAGTTTCTCGTTTAGGACTCAATTTTTCTGCTATAAAATGAAGAAGAAAAGGTGCTCATTTTCTGGTCTGCAACACCACTAACATGAAATGGTTTCCCCACAATCTAATCCGACCCCATTTGGTTCAGTCATATCCACCTAACCTGCACCAGTCCAAAACTCATTGGGATCCTCTATAAACAGTAGATGCAGCCTGTGGTCGGTGGGTTTCAGTGGGTTGAGTCTGGCCAACTGATTAACATATTAGGCCGGTTCTAGTACAATCATACCGGGTCTAGGCTGAGCCTAGCTAGTTCATTCTAAGCTCGCATCCCAAATAATTAAGAATAAAACTGACTGGCCATCCCACTAGTTAAGAATAAAACAGACAGCCAGTCAGAACAGAACCTAATAGCTTTAACTACATTATTTATCGCATGTGTAATCTAACCTCGTAGATATGAATTTAAAATTGACTTAGTAAGAAATATATATCAACTCAACCATCTTCCATGTTTATATGTGTTACGTCGACGAAAAAGAAAAATCAATGACTTGTAATGCCAAAAAACCCGAGGGTAAAGACCAGTTTGAAGCAAGGTATGTTTTGTAATAAAATTAAGCAGTGATAAACACATTAAGCGAAATCATGTTCAAATTGAGTTAAAATATACCTAAGCATGTTAGTTGAGGTGCTTAGTTCACGGTTCCAATTGGAACCCATTCATTGCCTCGACTCAATCAAAATGTAGCTGTATTCCTTGTGCCTCAATGATCTCCACATATGCTTCCAGAATAGGGAAAGCTCACAACGACTGCTCACTGTTTTGTGACCAAAGGGAAAAGGAAAAGGGAAATTGTTCTTTCCCACCCAATGATCGATGATCGTCAAATCCCATGATGGCATCATCTTTCTCTGTTGTTCTTTTCTTTTTCCCGAGATCCTTTCGGCCGAGAAAGGGGACGAAAAGCCGAGAAACAAGAGTGAAACGAGGTGGTCCAGAATTAAGTGATCTTGTCATATCACCTGATTCTCTGCTGTGCGAGGCGGATGGCCAACTGGGCCACCTTTTATCCTTGAGCCGAATCTATGATTTGCCAAAATCATCCCCGGAGGAATTGCTCTGACTTTAACTGTTGGAGATCTTCTTTCCCCAAAGGGAAAACTTTAAGTCAGATCAATGGCCACTACAGTGGTTGCCGGCCGGCGGCACGAGACCACTTTTATGATGAGTGCGTTAGTTAGACAGACCTGTAGATCTTTACTTTGCCAGTGCTCTTATGTCTTCAAAAGTAAAAAAAGATCCAGTCTACATTAAAGAAGGCAGGAAAATGGCTCAAGGGCCTCTGGCCTAATCGCTTGCCATGCCATGTCTTGTCCTTGCAGTCTCCCTCAAAATGCAACGTTGGTGCTGATGAAATAAAAAAGGTACCAAGTCACGTTGGAAGGATGAGTTTTTTCTTTTTCAAATTAGCATCTTGAACTGATAAGAGATGATACTACACTTGATCTTAGCCAAAAGGTTGAGTAAAGTGTATTCAATTATCATCTTGATGGCATGGCAACAAGATTGCCATAAACAACCAAAAAGTAGTAAAATAAACTTTTTACTTTTCAATTATTCGATCGTCCTCTTGATCTCATATTACAGTCGTAAACAATCAAAATTGCTTGATTTATTAATCTCACGAGACGATTCCTATTCCCAATTCCAGGTTTCTCGACAAGGCTGCTATAATTCCTGAAGAACCATGTGGCAACTCGGCGGCGGCGAGCCACAAGCAGCAGAATCCATGGCGCCTGGCAACCGTAACGCAGGTAGAAGAGACGAAGCAGCTGCTGTCCATGGTCCCCATCTGGCTTTCCAACCTAATCTTCGGCGTCAGCGTCGTTCAGGGCCAGACCTTCTTCATCAAGCAAGGCTCCGTCATGAACCGCTCAATAACCCCCAACTTCAGCATCCCGCCGGCCTCTCTCCTCGCCCTCGCTGCGCTCTCCATGGCGGTATTCGTCTCCATATACGACCGCCTCCTCGTCCCCGCCCTCCGCTGCCTCACCGGCAACGACCGAGGCATCACCATCCTCCAAAGAATCGGCATCGGAATGGCCTTCTCCGTGGCTTGCCTGGCCTCCGCCGCCACGGTCGAGAAGAAGCGAAGGGATTCTCCCCTCCCCATCAGCGTCTTTTGGCTTGCTCCCCAATTCACCCTCTTGGGGATCTCCGACGTCTTCACACTGGTGGGCCTCCAAGAGTACTTCTACGATCAGGTGCCTGACAACATGAGGAGCCTTGGCATCGCCTTCTACCTCAGCGTGATCGGCGCGGCGAGCTTCTTGAGCAGTTTCATCATAAGTGTTGTGGACTCCATGACCAGCAGGGGAGGGGCGAGCTGGTTCGCCAAGGATCTGAACCACAGCAGACTCGATTACTTCTACTGGCTGCTGGCCGTGCTGAGCGGGATCAACCTGTGCGTCTATGTGTGCGTGGCGAGGAAGTATTCTTACAAGAGCGTGGACAAGGGTCACAAGTGGCGGGACTCGCTCGATGACGCCACCGGCGATGAGTTGAAGCTCATGCCCTGAATTTTTTCAGTTAGCGTCGGTGAGTCTGATGGCGCCGGTATTCGCCACAAAGTTGCGATCGTCGAGTTGTTCCATTTTGTTAACTTCCTTGCATTGTTTGTCAACACGGCCGTGATCAAGAGATGAGAAAATAATAAAAGAAGAAAAAGGAGGAGATCACTTTGCACCGGCCAATTACCATCTCTCGTATGAGCGAAACACGTGAATTGAAAACACTTAGGACAGTGACGTGGGACGCGCTGTGGAGACGTGGGTTCCGCCTCTCATGCTCTATTATAAAGTGATGCTCAGCCGAACCAATCATGCTTTGCTTTGAATAGTGCGGTGAAAAGAAGAAAGAAATTGAAGAAATATGCGATGACAAATTTGACTCGGAATGTCATTGTGTTATGAATTTGACTATTATGGAGGTTTCTAAAATCTGACTTACTCTGTATTGGAGCGATATATAAATCTATCTACAAAAGTTGTTTGCATAATTTCAACGTCTCCTCTCCACTCTATTTGAAGTTCGAACGATGTGTTGAAAAGAGGAGGGCAAAGGAATGAAGTGCGTTGAGTTGTTTGGAAGGATCATGAGATGGTGGGACTCCATGTCTTGCTTGAACCATGTGATAGCAAAACACGCACTGACCCCAACAAATGCGTGTGGAAGCTTAATTATTGGCAACGTGTGCACCGGGGGCTCCTCCATAGAGTGAGTAAGTCAGTGGGGGGTTTTTGGACATCATCTTTGCTTGCGATTGTCATCCAATGTCAACCCATTTCATTGTCGTCGTTTTCATCATCATCCGTTGCATCGACTACTAGTTTCCACAACCACCAGATTGCCCACAAAGCATAATCTCTACCTACCAAGTGATTGGTAGCACAGCTACCAAGGAGGATTAGGTGGCGTGTCATAGTCACGTCTTCTATGCAAATCAAATTTTAGAGAGTGCTATCTTGAAGAATGCTGAGCTTGTATTCTATACCCAAATCTAAACAGGCATTAAATCCAAATAAATAAATGTATCAAGAGCCAATGAGACCAAAGTGCCCAACAAACCTGCAAAAATTATTATATGTAATTGGCACACAATATAAATATACTTTTCTGATTTCTTAACGAAAAGGTTAATGCTATATAAGGATAGCATGCATTTATTATTCCTGAGGCCAAATTGGCAGGTGTACTGTTTCCGGTCTTTTCTCTCCAACGGTTGACATATTCGAGATAGCATATATGTCAACATAATTTCGTTTTAACAATTTCGTCTTAATTCCTGCATTATTACATTTAGCATGCGTTATCAATGGAATTCTTAAAATTTCTGGCGATTATGCCCTTCTCAAATTTATCTCTTTGTTCGAATTTCATTCAAAACGAGAACGAGGGTGGCATATAGAGCTTAGCAAGATTCTTGTAATTAAAAGTAATGGGCCAGCAAAATGTAATTTCTCTTTCTCTTTCTCTTTCTCTTTCCCCTTCTTCTTTCAAGAAAAGCGAGTGAGATGGATGTGGCACATCTGGTTGGCTGGTTCAGGATAACATAATCTTTCGAGGTTTGTGTTATGATAAATTATTTGACGAATTCAAGAGTAGAGATAAGAATTTTTTTTGTTGTAGGGGTTGAATTATAGTTTTAAAATTTTAATAAATTGGGTTGGAATATGATTTTTCAAATTTTTTATATACTCGAAATTAAGATTTTTAAGTTTATATGTAAATTTTTTATTTTTAAAAAACATTTGAAGAGAGACCATAGCTCCTACCAACCCCTTGCCTCCTTCCCCAAAATGTTTGTTGTTCATTGTGGGAGATACTCTCACAGGTAAAGTTGACTTTTTTGTTTCTGCGATGAGGTTCTCTCTCTTTCTTTCTCTCTCATCTTTTTCTTGCTAGCCACATCAACACTTTTGACCACTTACAGCGCCTCGACATCAGTTTGGCTAATCAGTGTCCCCTCTGTTTTGTCGCGCTCACAGTTGGTTTTTTTTTTGTTTCCGTGTGATGAGGTTCTCTCTTTCTCTACATAGATACAGGTTGTTCCCCCATTGGCGGTTTCCTAATACTTTAAAAAAAAAAAACTTTGAAAGTGTTAGAGACAGCAAATCGTGATTATTCTTAACCATATATTTTCCTTGAAGCTTCCATCATTTCGACCATAATTTCGGAAGCCGCACCTCACGTTGCTTTATTTCGTAAATACGGGAGAATTGTCCAACAATAGCTTCCAATTAAGCATGTTACAATGGGAGACATAAAAGATTGTACATTTGATATCTTCCTCTTAATAAAACAGCAAAAAGAATTACCACCAACCAAAGGAAAAACTTAGTCCTCCATGGCTCGGCTCCGAAGTGCAGAGCACCCGTAGGAAATACAGAAACGTGAAACCCCTTTCTGGTGCTGTGCAAAAAGATGAGGCCTTCGATGGAAAAAACGGCTGTACTTAACAGTCCGGGCGTCATAAGCTAGATTCCACCTCACGTCAGATGTCCAAGGGCCCCACCCGCGGGAGATGTACGGTGCCGGTTGACTACGACCGATGGATTCGTTACCAGGCCGTTGGCAGGGTCACAAATAAAAAGCCCCCTCGGCCACAGCTCCTCCACACGGTTTCTCCTCTCTTACCTTCTCCGGCAGCCGGTGTCTCAGTGTTCCGACGACTCTGTAAGCTTTCTCCTCTTCTTTTAGGAATATGGGTTTTTTCTTTTAACATTCATGCAGTTGTGAGAGAGAGACAGAGATATGTTTAGTGCAATACCTAGGGAAGATTTTGCAATTTCAAACTGTCCATGCGACGGGGACTTAATTCCTATGTTCAAATAAGATAACTTCATTTCTGATGATTCCGAATCTTATCCTCATTATCGATACTGAAGGCGATGGAGATCGGAGGGGAAGTAGGTGCACACAACAGGGAGGTTGAAGATGGGTCTGTAGATTATAAGGGAAGGGTTCCTCTCAGGGCAACCACCGGGGGTTGGAAGGCTTCTCTCTTCATCATAGGTACTCAGTTGGTAGCCCCAAATTTACTTACTCTTGTCTTCCGTCTCGTGTTTTCTTATTTTCTTTCCCTGACCTCCTCTCCATTATATTCTGTATTTCGAAGCGTTGGAGTTCGGGGAGAGGCTTTGCTACTTCGGCATCGTCTCAAACCTTTTCATGTATCTCATGACTGTGCTCCACCAAGACGTGAAAACAGCAGCTAAGAACGTGAATGAATTTGTTGGAGTGAGCACAGTTGTGCCTCTGATTGGGGGCTTCTTAGCCGATTCTTACACCGGTAGTTTCCGGATGGTCGTCTTATCCTCCTCACTCTACCAAATAGTATGTACTTCCAATCTCACACCCATATATATATATATATAGATATATATACACACACACACATGTAACCTTGGAATCTTATGTTTGATTAATTGCGATGACTGGAACAGGGTCTGATGCTTCTAGCCGCATCACAGCTGCTGCCACTCTTAAAGCCACCAGCATGCGTGGGCGATTCATGCAGCGGATCCCTTGGGCTCCACAAGACTGTGTTCTTCGTAGCACTGTACCTCATCTCCGTGGCGTCAGGAGTGCATAAACCCTCACTAGAAAGCTTTGGTGCAGACCAGTTTGATGAGACTGATCATGGTGAGAGGAGGAAGAAGACGTCCTTCTTCAACTGGTGGTTCTTCGGAGCATGCAGTGGAACCCTTCTCGGCGTCTCTGCCTTCGTCTACGTAACTGAACACCTTGGTTGGGGCGTAGGATTTGCTGTGCTCGCCGTCGTCTTGGCCATAGTCTTTCTGTCTTTGCTCATTGGAACACCCTACTATAGGTACAAGGTGCCTCGCGGGAGCCCATTGACTCCCATGCTGCAGGTCTTTGTCGCAGCCATGGCTAAAAAGAAGCTGCCCCTTCCTTCTGACCCTTCACAGCTCTATGACCCGGTGGTACCAGGGAGGAGACGCGTTTCTCACACATCCAGGATGAGGTATCAGATCACCAACATGAACTTGGTTTGTGTTTTTGATGTTTCATGCAACATGTATTAAAGACCAACCAAGCTAGATATTGAATTTACTGACAAACATGGAATCAGATACGCAACACTAGACAAGATCTGTGTGGTAATTAATGGAGATGAACCCTACACTAAACTAGGCTTGTAATTTGCAGGTTCCTTGACAAGGCTGCAATCATAGACCAAGTTGAACCACAAGAAGGAAGCAAGAAGATGACCGGCCAGAATCCGACCAGTGAATATTGCCGCCACCCATGGAGGCTGGCGACAGTGACACAGGTGGAGGAGACCAAGCAGCTGGTATCTATCATTCCCATCTGGTCCGCGGCTCTCATGTACGGTATCTGCATCGCTCAAAGCGACACCTTCTTCATCAAGCAGGGCTCTGTCATGGACAGGCATATAACCCCCAGCATCGAGATCCCCGCCGGCGCCATCCTCACCATCTCCACGCTCTCCATGGTCATCTTCGTCGGCTTATATGACCGGCTAGTTGTCCCAGCCCTCCGGCGATTCACCGGCAACGAGAGGGGCATCACCATCCTCCAAAGAATAGGCGTAGGCTTGTTCAGCTCCATCTCCTTCTTAGCCGCTACTGCAATTGTAGAAAAGAAACGCAAGGATTCTCCTGAACCCATCAGCTTCCTCTGGCTGTGCCCACAACTCGTCCTCATGGCCATCTGTGAAATCTTCACCTTCGTGGGCTTACAGGAATTCTTCTATGGCCAGGTGCCTGAGAACATGAAGAGCCTGGGGATGGGTATCTACCTAAGCGTGTTTGGCGTTTCGAGCTTGCTTAGCAGCATGTTGATTTCCATCGTCGATTTCTTAACCTCTAGAGGAGGGAACAGCAGCTGGTTTCAAGAAGATCTTAACAAGAGCAAGATCGACTACTTCTTCTGGTTGTTGGCAGCGATGAGCATCGTGAATTTCTGTTTCTTCGTCTGCTTGGCCAGAAGGTACAGTTACAAGCCCGTGAAGGGGCTTCGAACCGAAGCAGTTGTTGATCTCCGGGATGGCGATCACGAAATGAGCTCAGACTAAAGAAGAAAACAGAAGGCTGAAACTAGACAACCGAAAGCATCATGTGGATGTACGCAACAGTGGATTGTCTTCACAATCTAATGCTTCTCAATTCAAATTGTTTTTACCCCATGATTTTCGTTAATGTACAGTTCAGTGTCCGCAGCTTCTGCTATTAATCAGAAAATGAAAGAAAGAAAAAGAGGACAACGAGAAGACTTTCAACAAAATGAACCTTACATTTTTCTCTTTTTTGTTGGTCAAAGAGCATTAGCACAGAGAACTAAGGTTGCAAGGGGTTTGGATCTGGCCTGAAAATCTTGTCAACATTTAGTATACCTGAATGCAACCCTATAGAAACGTCAAACAGATCAAATTCAGACAAGATTATGTTTCTATTACAAGTTCTGATTGACTGGATTACACGAAATGGTTTCTAATCCAGACGAAAATAATTCAGATGGGATTGAATTGAGTTTTTAGATATAATCAGATGCAGATGTCCATCATGTTCCCGAAAGAAAGAAATAAATAGTAGCTAGGTACTGTCTGAACCAATATTGACACCCATGGGTACTCTTCCAGCCATGAACCGACAGATAGCACTTGGCTTACGTAGAACCGGATCATGGAACCTCTCACAAGATGCAAAACTAAGCTGCTTCTAAATTTTGACTGCAGGCACCTTGCAGGTACAGGGTCATGAAACTAATTTGGGAAATCATATCAATTTTAGGCCTGCAAAAGGATCCTTCATTGCTTTTTCTTGCAATTTTTTTTCAGTAATTAAGGGCTACCCGTTTCATTGAATTAACTATCAAATTATTGGAACCTGACTTAACTTGGAAGCCAAAAACTTTATCAAAAATTAATATAGACCTCATTGGCTAAACATATAAACACCATTTGTTGGATTGAGCCAACTTAACAAACAAATTAGTTAAATATTTGTGTGCAGATTTTGATCCAAAAAATCGTTTAGTACAATGGGTACCATGCGACTAATGATATCAGAAAAGGGATGGATAATGAACTCATTTTGGAGAAGAAACATTAGAAGCTTTACTGTACTAGGTGCAAATGCTTAGATAATTAAGACAGAAGGCGTACAAAGAAACAGCCAATATGCTTCTCTTTCCAGTTTGGCAACTGAAAGCGCTTGGAAAGTCAGCCACTGGTCGGAGTAGAGCAATATTAAATATTTATATAAATGTCATTTTTGCAGTTTCTAGATTTTTTTTTTTTTTAAGGAATTAGCCCATACGTTGTGTAATCATGCATCTAGTAAACTGGTAAGGATATTTCAGCCCAACCCCAATATTTTCACTTCAAAAAACGGAAAAGAAAGAAAATATTCTTTAGTGCTTGTGTCTTTGAAATAATTTTCCTTCGGTAATGCAATACCCAACATTTAGTTAAAATCAATTGAAAAAATAACTTTAAAAAATGAGTCGCCTTATCGAAAGCCTCTCCGCGATCGATTCTAAAAGTCAATTTGCCGCGTGTAACTTTTAAAGTTGATTCCTGTTTCTTTTTTTTTTCTTTTTTTTTGTCTTAAAGTGTGGTGATCACTCGTATGACGATATTTGTACGGCCAATTATACCAATCCAGGTTACTCAATGTGAGGAGGAGCTAAAAAACTTTGATGAAAGGAGTTAAATTAAAGTTAAGTTTTTAAATTTTGATAAGAACTGAAATGTCATTTTATATATATATATATATATAAGACAATTGAAATTTTCTAAAATGTACTTGTAAATTTTAAAAAAAAAAATTGAAGAGGGTACAACCCAGCGACCCGCCCTTGGTCCTTAAAGCAATGTTACAAGTGGGTTGGACGTTGTTGGTGTCATTTTCTATTCAAGATACTGAATTAAATTCAAACTCGACCTCAAATATTTATGTTGATCCGCACTTGTTTTGGACCCTACGACAAATTTTGCATAATATATCTGAGGTTCAAAGAGTGTGTGTGTATGATCTTTGGATTTCTCAGCATGAATTTGGATGGTGAAATCCAGTCTTCTTGCAGCACACATCAAATATATAATGATGCATTGCATGGGGTAGCCGCCGTGATTGGACGAAGGTTGAAAATGACCAGAGGATTTCACTTTGTATATATACAAGACAGACATTGTTGGAAAGTAGTGACTCCATTTTGGAACTAAGGTTAGTCATATTTTTTACTCCTTATGCTGCACCTGATGAACTCGATAATCACATCCAGAACATTAAAATGGTCTTTATTAGTAATCCATAGTTTCACCGGGACCGGAATGGTGTTTAGAGTCCGCAAGTCTTCTGTCATGATCAGCTTGTTGGGGGCATGACGGTTGCATAAAATCTCCACCGCTTATCCGCGTACATCGGGGATGACTGCGATGACCGTGGACTCGCGGTTCGGTTCCTACCGAAAGGGAACATGCGGTGGGGATTGAGGGCCACCGCTGGGTTGGTTGGGATTCAAAATGACCAGAATCTGAAATAAGAACACCACCCCCCTCCTCTCGTGCTCATTGCCCGGGGTCCTCTCCGCTCTGCCACCATCTCCGTCGACCCACCGGCTCCTCTCGACCTCCTCTGGCACGACGCCTTCCCTTGCAGTTTCTTCAAGGTACGTCTCCTATGTCAGAGAGAATGAGAGCGAAGAGTCCCCAAAACCTTCCGCCGTTTGTTTAGGAGAGTTGTTGCAGAAACACGTACAAAGAATCGACGTCGTCCTGATTCATTACATTTGCCGGAATTGCAGAAAGATTGCTTTCTCAGAGAAACTATATAGAGATATAGATATGCCATCGTTTTGAATTGGATTAAAACCTCTAAATTGAAGGAGGTCTCGAGTTAAATGCCCACTGTGTTGTGGTCTTATACTTACGTATCGATGTTCTTTTCGTATGAGTATTGCCCCCGCATGTTGAGCATAGAATTGCATTGCCAACTCTGCACACAGTCTTGGCAACAAGTGACCCCTAGGGCATGTGATCTCTTGGACGGGAAATGGTTCTTGACATTTCCATTAATGCCATTTTTTTACCAGGATGAATTAGAATCGTTTGGTCGGACTTCCAGAAGTTAACGGAAGACTCTGTTGATTCACAGAAAATGCTTTTCTTTTGAATTCAGAGAATGAAGGAGACCAAAGGGATGGAGGCCATGGAGATTGGAGGAGAAGGTGGAGGCCACAACAGGCAGGTGGATGATGGATCTGTTGATTACAGGGGAAGGGCAGCTTTGAGAGCATCCACTGGAGGTTGGCAGGCTGCTTTCTTCATCATAGGTGAACATTTGACTTCTTCTTTTTCTGTTTCATATATGGCTATTATTAGGTATGTCACAAGCAGTATCCGACCCCATAGAAGCGAAATTTAGAGATCCTACGTATGTGGATCGGATTACAAGTATAGTCCTACCAAAAGGCAAACCTAATCCCAAAATGGTCATGATTAGGCACAGACCGATGATCTTGGTCTGCCGCAGACCTGAACCAGACGCTGCTCGACTCTTATCTGGTTGAGTTTGCAACTTTCAGCCTGGGCCGGATTCTCTATAGCTAGAAGCAATGAGGCACCTGGAATGAAGTTTTGTTTCTCTAACACGTCCATTTCTTACTTGCTGTCTTTTTTATCTTGTGAAATGAAGTAATGGAGTTCGCGGAAAGGCTTTGCTACTTTGGCATCATATCGAACCTCTTAGTGTACCTGATGACAGTACTCAAACAAGATGTGAAAACAGCGGCCAAGGCTGTGCATGAATTCATTGGAGTTAGCACGGTGACGCCTCTGCTTGGCGGATTCTTGTCCGATTCATACACGGGCACCTTCCGAATGATCATGTTCTCCTCCATCCTTTACCTACTTGTACGTTCTTCTATCCATACATCCTTTTGTTTTTCTAACTCGTTAATCTCTCATAAACAAAGAATGCATGTGGTTCGAGATATCTCGGGTTTAGCTCTTACGAAGCAACTTTCTAATTCACTGTTTGGGAGCGTTGCCCTCAGCAGGAGATATATATAGGTTGCACTTTGCATGGATTGACGCACATGATTTCCAAATCAGTATGGAGTTGCAAAACGCACAAACGGCTGTCTGACTTTGGCAAGGAATGCCATTCTCCTGCAATGTATTGAAAAAGAAAAATGATGGGGTTCATTGGTGGGGGGAGATCACTTTTTCCCCTTCAGTATTATTGCTGTTAGATCCTTTTTCCAAGCAACTACCGCGGTTTTGGAACAGACTCATGTGTGCTGAAACTGAACGGGCATTGAAAATGATTTATATGATTTCAGGCGCAACAATATGTGTGAAAATTCAAAGTGCAAATAGTCATTTTGAACTCGATAGGGAAAAAATTAGATGCACATAATTAGCAGTTGTGCAATTTTGAACTTGAAAATGGTTTTGATTCTTTGTCGTTGGCGGTGATAATTGGAGCAGGGACTGGGCCTACTGACTGCGTCACAGATCGTGCCCTCCTTTAAGCCTCCAACTTGCGTGGGCAATTCCTGCAGCGGATCTCTGGAGCAACACAAGACTGTGTTCTTCATTGCACTGTACCTCGTATCTATAGCAGCAGGATGGCAAAAGCCCTCGCTAGAGAGCTTTGGTGCTGACCAGTTTGATGACAATGACTGCGTTGAGAGGAGGAAGAAGATCTCCTTCTTCAACTGGTGGTTCTTTGGGGCATGCAGTGGAGTCGTCTTCGGTGTCACTGCAGTACTCTCTGTAACAGGCCATTTTGGTTGGGGTGCAGGGTATGCTGTGCCGACTGTCTGCTTGGGCCTCGCCCTTGCGCTCTTGGTTATTGGGTGCCCTTACTATAGGTACAGGATACCCCAAGGGAGCCCACTGACTCCCATATTGCAGGTTTTTGTTGCAGCCACGGCCAAGAAGAACCTGCCCCAACCTTCTGATCCTTCCGAGCTCTATGAATTTGTGGAACCGGGGAGGAGCCGCCTGCCTCACACGTCCAGAATGAGGTAAGACGGACAAGAACCCTGCAACTCTTCCCCTTACCAGAAAACACACACTGTCCTTCATTTCCCTTCCACTTTCATGCCGCGTTGTTAGATTTTCCAGGAACTAATTTAAATTCGAACAGAAGAGGTCAGGGAGATGCATGAAAATATTTCATCCAAAATGCCACAAGAAACATAAGAAATTTCCTAATGAGTTTGTTCAACATGTTGGACCATGATGAGTCCCTCTTGTATGGCTCCATAACTCGAAAGATAAAAAAAAATCCGCGTATTGCTTATCCGAAGCTTTTAGATTCAAAGGAATGCGCACCTGCTGCTTCTGCTTCTCTTCCACCTCCTCTATTGCTTGTATAACTGAGGGTGCGCTGCCATCAATTGACAGCTTTCTTGACAAGGCAGCCATCAGAGATCAAGTTGAAACACAAGAAATGAAGAAGGGAAGCGAAGACCCAATCTGTGTAAATTACAACCCATGGAGGCTAGCGACAGTGACTCAGGTGGAGGAGACCAAGCAGCTGATATCTATGATCCCCATCTGGTTCGCCGTCCTCATCTACGGTGCCGCTGTCTCGCAGGGTGACACATTTTTCATCAAGCAGGGCTTTGTCATGGACAGACATATAACCCCCAGCATCGAGGTCCCCGCCGGCTCCGTCATCACCATCACCACTCTTTCCATAGTCATCTTCGTCAGCCTATATGACCGGCTCATCGTCCCCGTCCTCCGGCGGCTCACCGGCAACGAGAGGGGCATCACCATCCTTCAAAGAATAGGCATCGGCATGTTCCTCTCCATCGCCTTCTTAGTAGCTGCTGCTCTTGTAGAAAAGAAGCGCAAAGATTCTCCTGAAATCATCAGTTTCCTCTGGCTGTGCCCCCAACTCATCCTCAATGCTGTCTGTGAAATCTTCGCCTTCGTGGGCCTACAGGAGTTCTTCTATGGGCAGGTGCCTCGCAACATGAAGAGCCTGGGCATTGCCATCTACCTCAGCGTGTTTGGCGTTTCAAACCTGCTTAACAGCTTCTTTATAAGCGCTGTTGATTTCTTGACGACTAGAGGAGGACAGACCGGCTGGTTCGCCGAGGATCTCAACAAGAGCAAGCTCGACTACTTCTACTGGTTGTTGGCTTTCTTAAGTGCTGTGAATCTCTGTGTTTTCGTGGTCTTTGCCAGGAGGTACTCTTACAAGCGTGTGGAGGGGCCTCTAAATGGTGTTGTTGTTGATCTGCCTGATGGTGACGAAGATGGACATTAGCTATCCGCAATCTAGCTAAAGAAACCCAACTCTGTACTATTGCTTAAAGATTCTGTCTGCTGGTTGACAGATTTAATGGCAAAGCCTCTGTAAAAACCAGTGTGCGCTTCCCCTTAAACTGATTCAATGTGTTCACCTTCCTTTCCGCCAAAGCAAAAAATGAAACTGCATACTGCCATATATGTGGCTGCCATCTGGAGGCCATTATCCTACCATATATGGTTCCCGCACAAGAATTTTATCAGGTACATATCTGTTCGCGTTTCTGTAATAGGCACACGATCAGGGTCAAGAATCAGCCGGACATCTTCAAGTGATGAGCGAGCGAGGCCTGCATCCCTGGATAATGGATATAAGGGCCATGGCATTGGAAAGTTTTCTTTGCAATGTCTTATGAGTTCTTCAAGTTGCATCCTTGTTGTCCTTTTTGGGATTTTAGTTGGTTTTCTCTCCCCATCTTCCTTTCGATATTATTAGCATTGTTAGTCTCTCATCGAAGCGAATCAATTTCGAAGTCCCATTGCGATATCTCCCCTCCCTTTGGAATCTCTAAAATTTCTTAGCAACTCACTGATGCTGGAGCAGACATGTATGAAACATAAATAATCGGCTGCGGGGCGGTTTGCCAAATGGTTGAATATGTTAGGTTCCGTTCTCACTGGGATTAACCATGCAATTAATGGAACAAGAGACAACTTGGATCTTGTTTCACGATTTTCTCTCCCAAGACTTTAATCATGGGGCCAATGATTTGGTAACATTTCTGAGAGGGTTGGCCAGCGACTATCCCTGAGAATGGCATGAGCTAACTTTTGCGTCCGTTATTGCTAATGTCTAAAGAGAGCATTGGATCCCCTCTCTTCCTGATAAGAGGCCAATGTGCATTCAAGGACCTTGTGTCATCTGGCGGTGCAGGTCCACAAATGCACCATGTTCTTCATTGAATCCTTCGATTGAGATAGAAATAGAGTAAGAGTAAGGTGAGAGAGAGATAGAGAGAGAGAGAGAGGACAATTTTACGTGGTTTCGGCTACTAGATGCCTACAACCACGATCTGAGTGATCGATCTTCACTTGATACAATACCTCTACATACAGCAAAGGCTAAAAGCATTAAGCCAAATAAGAGTACAACAGTCGTCTAGAATAAAGAAAACGTTTGTTCAACGTTCGAAAACTGATTGATGCTTCTTCCTTATTCATTCAATCAATGAATAAGGCAATCGATCTCTCAACGGCCATTTTATTTTTATCATATCTGCAACTCGTGAGGCACCGTATTCTTCATTGGTCATAAGGACTATGAAATAGTTAAATCTCACTATCTTCGTGGCAGACACACATTTTCTGAAATCATTATATTTGTCTTTTAATTTGGTGCCAGGTGCAAATAACGAGATGAACAGCTGGAGGCCTTGTTGGCTAGCTGTTGAATCCCTTCTTTTTAGTTGATGATAGTCTTCATCATACTCATGCGTATAAGAAAAACGAAGGCAAATAATAGAAGAGAAGGTGATCATGATTCTCCGATAATAATTCTATGACTGATGTTGCGGGATGTTTCTGTAATTTTCCCCAAGGAACGCAGACATTTCGCACCTAAAGGCCCAAATATTTCTTCCTGCTTTTTTTTATTTCTTGGGAAAGCAAGAAGACTGCCCTTATTTATAACACTGTGCACTGCAGTAAGGAATCCCCTTCATCGGGCTGAGCCACCTGAATGTTTCACTTCACTTGTATTCTACGTGCGTTTACACAGGAAAAGACCAGTTTTCATTATGACCCTGCATGATGTCCACATGCTTTTGGCTTGTTAGCTTGTTGGTGAACAAAATAAAAGATTAAGAATGCTACTCTTGCATCTTATTCCGCAGAAAACGACCAGGTTTTGGCATTATACATGAACCATACAAAGGGAAAAGAATAAAATGATGGAAACCTTTAAAATAATTCGAAGAATAACCATTGAAATTTAAGTACTTATCTCGGAAGTTTGCTATCTTGGTAGGCCCTATGTCGTCATCTTTCTGCATCCAAATCCCCCCAAAAAATGAATTTTTCTTCTCAAGATGGCATGCGACATTATTGTAGGAGAAGTAAGCTGGAACGCATTAATAAATATAAGCCAGAAAGCGGACAATGTGGAACAACCTCCAATATGCCCAACAAGTAGTGGGCCTCATAACTCCTCTTGAAGCCATTAATCCTGCATGCCACCAATATCTCTCGTTCAATATATATAGACGAAAGAGAGGAGGGGGAAAAAAAGACTACTTCCAATGAATTAGTGAATATATAACTGTTCGTCACATTTGCTTCGCAGTAATTTTGATGAGGACAATGTGAAGAACTGGAACCGTTTGGGCTGCCAAGGAGAGATTTTGGAAGCAGAGGCGTCCCACTTTCTTTAGCATATGCAGAAGACAATACAAGGAACCAGAAACGCAAGGCAACGCAAGTTGAAGAAAGTAAAAGTTCAGTTCTCTGGGCTGACCTCTGTGGCATAATCTGGTGGATCCCTGCCTAAGGCCAACTTTCCTTTACCCATAAAGCAAAAAAGATTCAAATATGGCGTCTACTCTCCCAAGTATGAACCGAATCGGGCAGAGCCAATTCAGCTGAATCGGTTGTCAACTGGCTAAAATTATTTTAAAAGATCATTTCCTAAAAAACGGAAAATATTTGTAGTAGAATAGTTTCAAAAATAAAAACCTCCAAAGTACCTCAAAAGATTGTTAAAAGTTGACATGCTGCGCTTTTGAATGAGACACACAAACAAATCAGTTTGACAATGATTTAACACTGGTACGAACTCTTCGGATTCAGGATTTGCCCTAGTTAGCAAAGAATATCATCTGAACTTAGCAACTTCAACAGTTATAACCATCTAATCGACCATAGTACTTTCTCTACTTAATTACCTTCTGCAAAAAGCACGTTGGCTACTTAAATTTGAAAGTCTTTTATGCTACAGGCTAATGAAGAGTCAGAAATTGAGTTAAAAGCAAAAGATCGAATGAGTGCGCTTGTCACTCAGCAACAGCTGATCAACTCTGTAACCAACTCTGCAACCCATTTATATATTTCCGGAGACTATGGTACCATTTCATGCATAAACAATGTGATGTCCTCTCAAATTAAAAAGCTACCTCACCGCGTTATTTAAGATCTAGCTAGAACGAGATCTTGGGTTCTTTTTTTCTCTTTTTGCCTTTCGAAATTGTGCGATTTGTTCCTTTGTCGGGATCACCAAAATTTGGGTGTCTTCTATCTCCAGCCATTGCGTGGAATATCGGCACACTGTAGGCGAGTTTTTGTGAAACAGAAGCAAGCATGTAGATTAATTATTTACGGACCGTCACGGTCACGGAGGCTCCTAAAGCCAAGCTTGTTTCTCGAGAGCACATGCAGTCTGAAAGTGAAGGACTGCAAACTAAACTTCTCTTGCAAAAAACAACATGAGTTTAAAATGTACTGTGTTTATATAGGCAAAGCTTGCTTCTCGATTCCGTGTCATATTGACTAGCTTCCATTCACCCACCCCCTTCCCTTTAACAGCATAAAACCTGCAGACCAAAGTTGTTGCTGACACCGGTTACAGTAACAAAGCAACATATCTCAGAGTCATCACTCATTCTATTACCCGGTTTACTGTGGAGTGCTATGTAAAAACGAGCCATACATGCATATATATATATATATATATATATATATATATATTGTAGAGTTTCTGTGGGCAAAGCATTGTCTAGTCATTTTTAGCCACATGATGGTGGAAATTTGTTAGACTTATAGAATCTAGTTTAGATGGTATCTTCCGTACCACTTTTGGGCAGCAAAATAAAAGATAATCTTTCCTTGTCTAGTCCGGACTTTAGCGGACAGTTGGTGGACACCCCCAGCCCCGAAAATAATAAGCCGAGATGATCGGTCCACTCCAGAAAATACGAGACACAGATACTAACTGACCACTCGATTCCATCATATTTCAGCTTTCCTTAGTCTATTTTAATATGAACCAACGGCAAGTTCATCATGATCTAACCCTAAAGAGGCCGTTCAGTAGCGTTCTGTTGCTGTTGTCCGATCTATCTAGCAGAACGATAAAACAATATTTTTATGTTTGTGTTACTCAGGTTGTAACGCGCATTTCTACAAACAGTTACCGGATTCTGCCACCAAAATAAATATGTGATTAGAAAGCCAATTGCAAGATTGGGTGGTGGAAGTGGCTTCTGAAGCTGGGTACTTTTGTCGGGGGCAAACTCCATGAAAGGTGAGCTTGGTTCGGCCACCAGGCTCAAAGCAATATACTTGGAGTGAGCGCCGAGTTGCTTAGCTCCTTTATCAGAACCGGCGTCGCATGCCAGACCAGATTGACACCAAGGTCCCTTTGTTTTTCTCTTTCTCCTGGCAAAGCTGACTGAGCGGGCCCAGTACTGCGGGATTGGAAGCGGAGATTCCTCGGCTTCCTCCTCCGCCTCTGAGTGACCGCCATGCAGCTTAATCATTGTTTACAGAACGTCTTAGGCTTCACTATGGCGATGATCATCCATTGGAACGTTCCCTTGCAGCTTTATGATTGATTGCAGATGATTTAGCTGTCACTAAACCAAACAACCATGCAGCTTAATCAATGATTGCTTTTGCTTTTCCTTTTCTTAACTCGAACCATGAGTAAACTGGTGAGGATGTACCCCGAGATGTGCTATTTGTTGTTCCAAGTTGGTGCTATATTTGTTTGCGGTGCAACTCTGGCGTCGCACTTTCGCGGCACGATCTTAAACATGCTCTTTAGTTCTTCCCACACCAGCTAGCTTGCTCAAGCTGTGTTCTACAATGGCTAGGAAAAATCATAATGTTTGTGTTTGATTTTATTGAAGAAACTGATGAAAAACTTGTCGATTCAAAAGATTTGTGGGTAGAGAAGAAAAATTTTGTAGCAATAATTGGCCCCTACATAGAATTCAAAAATATGTAGGACCAAGTCAGCTCATAACCCCACAAATGAATTGTTTTGGCAAGCAATCAAATAAAAACCCAATCGGATTCAGATATCAGATATGACTTTAAATAAATGTCTTGTACTTTTTTGTCTATAATATGGTTTATTCGATTTAAAAATCGGACACGGATTTGTATGTTAACTTAAAAATTTGATTCAAATTATGAATTTGTATTTCAAATTTGGATATAGTATACATTTTTCTTCACCCAAATTTGATTATAAATTTAAATCTAAATATATGGATATTCGAAAAGGCAGATATGTTAAAGTATACATCTGAATTTGAATCCCATGACATTTCTACAAATAGCATATGTGAATCAAAAGTAGGCGTTGAGGTTCCATTGAAGTATTCCATTGTTCATATATGCATAAACATGATTTGGTAGCTCCCAAAGTTTCCATCGCTAATTATGCAAAAATAGGTGCTGTTTTGGAAATATTTCTCTTAAGCTGTTTGAAAGCCCTGGTAAAATAGTTTTAGCAAACCTTGAAGGTAAGATCCGTGATTGGAAATCCTCACAAGAAGCAGCAATAATGGCCGGCGCGCGGAAACCACACCAGGCGAGATGGATAAATAGAGAGACCCTCGTGAATCCTTCACGGCCGTCAAGTGTTTTAGAGAAGGGGAGAAACCCTCGAACCTCGATGGGTACTGAGGGTTTTGGAGAGACCAACAACAAACACTCGATGGCTTCGAGGGTTTTGGAGAGGACTCTTAAACCCTTGACAGGCGTGCCGAGGGTTGGTGAGAGAGAAAGACGGATAGACTCGCCGTAGAGAAATCCGGTAATTATCCAAACGAGAGCGGACAGAGACTTCAGAGATTCGCCGGCTTATATAGAGGGACCGACTCAATCGCCAACAGAGAGGAAAATGGTAGAGCGTGAGAAAGGAAGGAAAAGAAAAGGAGAGGAAATGAAAAAGATCCAGTTAGGTTGGCACCAAACGGCGTCTTTGAAAACTATGTGCTTACTTCAAAAACGTTGAATCTAAAAATCTTGTCCAAATCTAAAACCTGAGGCAATCGATCAATCTTAGTCTTATTACTTGACAGAAAGCAATTACTTGGGCAGATCGGCTCGCTTTTAAGCGATAAGCATATAGATATCTCAGTTTCCGTCGTCTCAAACAAGCCAACTTTGTTGGTAGTGAATACTTATTTAAGTTATTGTAATTATTTATATCATTTTACCCATAAAACTGACTTCCTTTCCCCCCAACCTTGAGAAGAAAAAATTAATATTATGTCAGTTTCTGACGTCCACCATCACCTATCAATCCAATCTACCAATCACGTCAACGTAGACCAGGAGTATGGCATGCCACCAAGTTGCAGAGGCCAGGTCTCCAAATTATTTTCAAAAGCCTGGCTCTTTACCAAAATCACAAAAAAGAGACTAATTTTTCTTTTTCAAACTTGCCCAAGCTGAGGATGATCAATGGCAACGAAGGAAAAAACTCTTTTTTTTCATAAAAATGAGAAAAGAAAAAAAGGAACCCGCTTGAGAGCAGACCACGACAAAGAATGGCGTTTCACATGTTTCAAAACGATAACATTTAACGGGAACTTCTCATTCGACTGTTGTCATGGAAAGCGAGATTCGTATCAGAAAAAAAGTTGGGAAGCGGAATTCTACGATTTACTGAAATTCTTTTTTGTATCTAAAAAAATTAATGAGAAAGTACCTTTCATTTGAAATGATAGATTGTATGTGCCAAGTTTACGTGAGATGAGGAGGGGTGGAGGGATTTTTGTGAGGTTCGGTGGGGGAGAGCGGTGGCTGCAGCCAGTAATTCTTTTCAGGCAGCTTTAAAGCAAAAGGGTAATGAGTGGGGAGGGAGAAGCGAAGACTGAAAGCAGTCAAAAATGTACAGCCCCGATGGAGAAGACAACCGCTTGGGGAGGTAGGGAAGAGCCCTTTCCCGTGTAGTTCTTCGATGATTTAATAAAATTTATTTTCGTTTCTTAATGCTAAATAACGTCCTATTAAGTTTTTTGGTAGATGGAATAACATAGTTTATTTTGTAAGCTACTGTGCTAGGAAAGGGAAGAAACCTCATGACCGGTAAATTCCGGTTTTTGGGGGTACGCAGAAATCGAGACTCCGGCCAGGAAGGGGGTGTGTGCTTCTGCCACTGCCACTGCCACTGCCACTGCAGCTGCACGGTGATAATGAAATGCTTCTTTCCTTCTTCTCTCCATGCTTCGTTTTTTTGTGATTAATGATCTCATACATCTGATCTTCCCTTCCCCACCCTTCGTGTCTCCTCTCCCCATCTCTCATTCTCCCTTTGTTTGCTTGTTCTACGACAACAGGTATTTTAGCTTTTTTTTTTTTGTTTACTCATTGTTGCATCACGTGTT
Organism: Nymphaea colorata; assembly: GCF_008831285.2. NCBI lineage: Eukaryota > Viridiplantae > Streptophyta > Magnoliopsida > Nymphaeales > Nymphaeaceae > Nymphaea > Nymphaea colorata. The sequence goes on from NC_045143.1 coordinate 16,567,046, forward strand.
GATGTTTCTGTTATTTCAAAGTGCATGGCAGGAAAGGTTGCTAAATATTTTCGTATCACATGTCTTCGTCTTATTGAAACTGTTTTCTGCCTTGTTTTTTTACTTCGGTTCTGCGCAAACTCTTGTAATGTCTAACTTCTACGCTGTATCTGATATCTTTCTCTTTCTGGTGACTGAAATCTAGAATATTTGGCTGCTTGTTATCAAATCAAGGTATCTAAATATCGTTATTTCCTGGTTGTTCTGCAGATTGACATTGATCTCCATTGTATCTGCTTTTGTTTTCTCTACATGGTCGTCTTACAGGTACGCCTGCAGGTCCTTTTCTCTCTCTCTCTATTTTATACCTACATGCTGTTCATGCATCACTGAACAGTGTAACTTTTATTTTCCTTTTCATAGTTCATACAATTATTTATTTCTATTATATTTTATTGTTATTTATATTATTCTTTCTTTATTGCAATTTGCTATATATATCATTTGAGTGTGATTGGATGGGTACTGGGTTTATGTCTGCGTGTGTGCAGAACTGGAGTAAAAGATGACCTCAGGTTGAGGCATGACCCCCTCTGGAGAACCCATACCTCTGAATTTTGAGTTCATGCAGCATTCGTTCCCCCAAAGAGTAGATCTCGGATCTTCTCAACCACAACATGTTGCACAGCAGATCAGAAGAGATAAGCTCAGAATACAGCAGCATGTGTCTTCGTCCCCATCCTCCTCCACTCCTTCCGCTGGGATTTCCGACCCTGTTCTTCAATCTCAAGAAGTTGAGGAATCGAGGAACAGTGGGCTATCGGGAAGTGCGTACTCCGGATTCCCTGGGTTAGGTGGTCTAATCCCTCTTGGCTACGATCCCAATAGCCTGATCTCCGCGGAGATGATGAGTTCCTCCGCTGCTGGACGGTTGCCATCCTTCAAGGGCAGCGTTCCTGAGAGTAACAGTGGTTGGAAGTGCCTAAATTATCAGGCAAGCACAGATTGCATAGCCAACTGCATGCAGAACCCGTCTGCCCAAAGCTCAGCCGTGGGTTCTATGGTTCTTGGTTCAGTTGGTGGATTTCCCATCTACAACCTTGGTGGACCGCCTTCTATAACTGTTTTGAATCCTAACTGTGGAGGTAGGGAAGATGTTCAACAGCACCCAGTTCAACAGTCCCAATTTCTTTCTCGAGCCTCCCAAGAATTCAATATCAGGGAGCAGAGCCAGGGCCTCCTTTTGCCAAGCTTTGGAAATGTACAGAGCGGCCAGTCGGGTTTCAGTGAGTGGAACCATAAGCAGGGAGGGTTGAAGCCACAGTTGGTTGAGGAGTCTTTCATTGGAAGGGAGGCCATCAATGGATGGTTTAGGACAGATACAACAGGGCAGGGCTTGTCTTTATCTCTATCGTTCCGTAATCCAACTCCTGAGTCGCAGTTGCAACATGAAACAAGATTCGGTGCTGAGAATTTGGGTGCTTGCCCTGCTTCTGCTTGCACCATAGGCCATCATGAAAAACGGAAGCAAGAGCCAGTTGGGGATTGCTTCTCCTTCCAGAAAGATGGTCCTGCTGCATTCATCTCTAGGATTCAGAAGAACCCAGTACCACTGGGTCCATTTACGGGATACGCAACCGTGCTGAAAAACTCCAAGTTCTTGAAGCCTGCTCAGCAGCTGCTGGATGAGCTCTGCAACGTGGGCAAGGTTGCAATCAACAGCAGCAGCACTAGCGACGATGATGGGACCATCGGAAAATTTCACACCAACAACGACCAGTTTGAGATTGACGGGAAATGTGGGAATTCTGGTCGTTATTGCCACATTCCCTTGGATAATCCTCCCTGCATCTCTTCTTCGGTGTATCTTCCCACTAACGAACCCGCAGAACCGAGTAGAAGGAACCCAGTTTCCGCTTCCGCAGATCATAACGAGCACCGCAGGAAGAAGAATCGGCTGATCTCTATGCTTGATGAGGTAGGCGCTTTGCATCTTAGTTCCATCCACAAAAATAAATAATTTCTTTCCTACAAAATGAAATTTTTTTCTGTTTCCTTTTATTTCTTATAGTGCAGTGAATTTTATTGTCCACTAGATTCCATAGCCTCTCCAATTCTGTATGATCCGCGCCTGGTTGTTTAACTGTTATCTCAGATTGTAGCTAGACAGCTTGTTGCTTGTCATGTTCGAATCTAAATAACTTCTGTTATGGTTGTCAGATGTTGTTGTAATCATCCTCGCTGGGCACCATGGGTGTTAACATTGTAAGTGTCAGAATCTACAATACATGGAAAAAGATCAAGAAAGATCTCTGTTGCAAGTTCAAGATTTCAACAGAAAATTGTTCTTGTTTTTTCCATGTTTGAGATCCTAACAATTAGTGCAATTGTTACTATGCGTCTGAAATCACTGAAAACATTTATCTGAAACAGAGACTTCTAGTCTTTACGATGGGCTATTGTTTGGAATTGAACTATACCCTTTGCTTATCTCTGCTTTTCTATACCCATCCAGCCGTGCTTCGCTTATCTAGTTCTAATCTATATTGGACGTCAATTAAATTTATATATTTCCATGAGTCCGTCATAATGTCTACTTGTGTGCGTGTCTGTGGATGCATGCATGCCCTGGTGTTCTAACTTCTGAGAACTGTGATTTCTTGAGAAGCATATACTTGGATATTACCAAATTCCTTCCTCAACCATATATACAGCTTAGAAAAGATGGAAACAGCATTTTCTAGCATTTGGGGATTTTTTGTTTGTGGCTTCTAATAGGTTCTTGTTTGGCTTTTGCAGATATTGCAATCTATGGACAAGATGGCTTAATATGCATGATCTGTTTTGTAAATGGCTCGAAATTTAATTCTTATTAATGTATTATGTATACAATACTAAAAACAGTTTCTTGAAAAATTATTTTTACTTTTTCTAGATTATCATGGAAGTTGTAGACCTGCATTTTATTATGCTTCTCGATAAGAACTTTTTTTTTTTTCTCTTTTTTGTCTTTAACATGAGAGTAGGGATAACTACATTGCAACCTCACGTATTGGTAAGATCAAGATTTCTAAGATTTGAGTATTGGCTACTTGTGGGCTGATGAAAAACAGTACGTATTGTGGTCTCTCTCAGTGATGTGATTGTGCAGTTTGCCTGTTTTCCTTCAGACAAAGTAACTGATTAATGAGGATGTTCATTGATAGAAAGTTTTTTTCTAGTTTGTTTCGAGGGATTATGATGCTAAAACTTGTCACTGCATGCATGTTTCTTATGCTTGTTTCCTTTTCAGATTTCTTTTTCTTCTTTACCTTTTCAAACTGAAGCTGACAATCCAAGGTAATGCATTCAAAATGAACATTTGATTGCTGAGAAAAAGCTACTTTGCTGGATTAGCTAGAATTGTGTGATTTATTCCATTCAAATACTTTGTGTTGCTTGTCATGGTTCTTAACCAACTGGCTTGATTTGTAAAAGAAACCTCCACATGATTACGATCAGTCGATAATTTAAGAAGACATTCTGAAGTAATAGGTATTGGCTTGTGCGACCATTTGTAGTGCATTATGGTGGCTGTGTTCAATTTATTCTTTAAGATAAACCCAGGAAAATATGTCTGAATGAATTTGTCCTATCCTGGATTCAGGTTTACAGGAAATACAGGCATTTCTGTGGACAGCTCCAGGCAGTGGTCGCCTCATTTGAGTCTGTTGCTGGCCTGAACAATGCTGCACCATACACTTCCATGGCTGCCAAAGCCATGTCTAGACATTTCCGGCATCTTAAAAGCGCAATCAGCAATCAGCTGAAGTTCACATGCAAGGTTCTTGGTGAGGATTGCTTTCTCTCAGGCACTGCCAGAGGAGATGAAATTTCAAAGCTGGGGCTGGAAGGGGGTGTCCAACAGAGGGATGCCGGGTCTCTGAGAATCAATGAGCCACAGCAACAGCAAGTTTGGCGTCCACAGAGGGGCCTTCCAGAACGAGCTGTGGCAGTGCTTCGGGCCTGGTTGTTCGAACATTTCTTACATCCGTAATCATCTCTCTCTCTCTCTCACTCTCTCTCCCGAAAAACACACACACACACAGAGCGCAACTTTGACCTGTGTTGTTAAATTCTGTTTGTGTGATTGTATTTCGTCTAGTAATGCTTCCAATGGAAGGATTTGGGGGTGAAACATACTCAAACTTAGAACTAGAGTTGTGAAACTTTCTTCCCTCTCAAGTGAAAATTGAACACTTCGTTGGTGAGAGATATCCACTTAATGGTGGATCATTCTGCTTCTTTTTTGCATATTGGAGCTAATTGTTTGATCAGACTAAGGATGAGCAGGAATCCACAGCTTGAAAGTCCAGTGACCTCCTTGGGTTGCATGTTAGGGGTAACGGAAATGAGGTTAACTGTTGTTACAAAAAGTGACCGGCCTTCTCTCCAACCCTGACTAAAAAACCTGAAGAAGTAACTGGAAGAAATAAAAAAAGTATTCTCCTCGCAATATAATCAATGTTCGTATCAATTACCATGAACTACTGTTTTCTGAGGACTTGGAAAGCAGGAAGATAGTCTTTTTTTTTTGGGGGGGTACTTGTCAATAAGCTGTTTCCTTCAGATATAGGAATTATGTGTGGGTTCTAATACATGATAATCACACTGCTCAAACTGCTGATAATATTTATACGGGGATTTTGAACTTTGTTGTTTTTCTGTGTGCTGCTGCGAGGTTGTCAGCTGCCTTTTCCTCTTGACATTTTCTATGCGTAACTTTTTAAAATCCTGCTAATACAAACATGAAGTCATGAATCAAATGCATTTCGTATGATTAGATTTGAATGGTATCTCTATTTGTAGGTATCCTACTGACACGGATAAGCAAACGTTGGCCAAGCAAACTGGTCTCACCAGAAGCCAGGTGCGTTCTCTCAGTCCACCTTCTTTTTTATCATGCAGCTAACACAGTAATTATTCAGCTGCATATAAATGACGTATTTGTGTTTGTTTCAATGGTTGTTATTTGCGTATGACATGGTTATTTGTGCGTTAAAAAAGAACGGCTGGACAAGTATTGTGTCATTCAAACACTAGTTGGTTCTTGTTAGAGTAGTGGTCGTAGTTCGTTCTATGAAGCAAGATTCGGGCTACTTGTCTTCCTTTCTTTTTCCCCTTTCTCTTCTGTAACGTCAATTTCCATTATTAACTGGTATTCCGAATTTGAAACAAAAAAAGAAAACGATGATGACAGTGATGGTGGCAATTTCAGGTATCCAACTGGTTCATCAATGCTAGGGTGCGGCTGTGGAAGCCCATGGTAGAAGAAATCCACATGATGGAATCACGCAATTCCGTATCTTCAGACTTCAGTTCAGTGAACAAGCCAGAGTCGGTGGCCATCATAGGCGAGAGCAGGAGCTCTCAGGCCTTTCGGGCCCCAGATGGACGACAGAACTGCGACAACTCCGACCACCCTCTTGGCCATCTCCTGCCCACAAAGCAATTCTCGGCCAATGTCTCGCAAATTCCAATCTACAAGGACCGCAGCATCGGTGATAACAGCATGCTATACCAACAAAATGAGGCATCGGTGAAGACGACTCGCGCCACCGGTGGCATTGGCGGTGTGTACTTGTCACTGGGGCCATGAAAATTTCTGGTTTCCGTCGTCAAACCTAGAAGCTACGAGTCGAGGATGATCAAGACGATGGCCGTGGAGTGACGAAACAAAAGTGGCGGAGTTACAATGATAATACAGAAACTAATGGGGCATTATGTTAGAGAGGAACACGCGTTTGTGGGCAATTTTCCTGCATGTTTTGGGCTAAGATATGAAAATTATGGTTAATTCTTTGGAGTTTGAGGGTCGGTGTGTTGGTCATATGAGGCTGTGAGAAAAGATTTAATTGGCGAATGCATTCGTGTTTGTCTGTCTTCATATGCATGTGGAGAAGTGTGCAGTATATATATATATATATATATATATATGGATTAAAATCGCTGAAAACATCGTAAATCATTCCCTGCGTCGTATATTGAGAAAGACCATTAAAAAACCTGGAATGGCTTGAAGGGGGAAGAATTTCTATCTTCGAAAGTGCCCAAGTGTACAAATGATTTGTATTGCATAATTAAGATTATAATAATCCCCTGTTTTAGTTATCTCATCATGACCAATCCTTGGCCAGCTAACTGAACAAAGGGAATGAGAGATTACTTTGTAACTATTTTACAATACAGTTGGTAAGGTATGTATTATTGTCCTGTTTTTACTTTGCAACTATTATCTTCCAGCGTTTTTTTTTTTTAAAAGCAAAGTAGCAAGAATTGATGACATCACAGCCAAATCGTGATATCTTTCAAGTCGGTGACATTTATTATTGTTATCTTAATTCGTATGGGTGGACCACCCTTTAGCCTTTCCGTATCAATTAATAGGGATGTAAGTGGGATGAGATTTGAAACTTGATATTTGACAAACTAGATACATACAGCTTCAAGTCCTGAACATCCAACCAAAGAATTGGGTTGGAACATAGGAAAGGACAAAACTAAAGTTTAGCAAGCGAGAATCATGCCAGGCCAGTCATCGAGTCTCAACATGCATTGGCTCGAAAGTTTACAGGGCTTTGATTACTTCAGATTTTAGGTCCGAGTTTATCTAAAGTTTTAGAATTTCTTCATTAAACCGGCTATTAATGTCTAATCATAAACTTATTAGTGAAAAAAAAGGGTTTACATATCTTTACTAGAATACAAGAAACCCTTGCCCCAAGTTTGCCAAGAATGAGAATATGTTTAAACTTTCAATATTACAAAAAACACCGGTTTTTTATTATTAAAAAGGTTGACGAGCCTTTTTAGTGAAAATTTACAAGTTTCGCGGCTTAGTCTCCACATCATTTAAGTCTGAAAAACACCCCTGAATTTAAGGGGAGGAGGGAAAAGGAAAACCTTTCCAAAAGTACAACACACAAAAGCTTTACTTGGGAAAGAAACATCTGCGTCCGTGGACATTTCTGTTCCGCAGTTCTGTGGACAGGCGAGAACAGGCTCTGTTCCTTTCTTTGTCGGTTTCGTGATTTTAGGGCTGCCCTTTTTGACCCCGTTTTTCCTCCTCTCCCCTCCTTTTAACAAAACAGGAGAGGAGTAGCAGCAGAGGCGAAACGAGACTCGGATTCTGTCGCTCATCACCGTGCGAATCTCTCCCCCTCACTCCCGTCCCGACTTCTCCTTGCTTCTTCGACAGCGTGAAGAGGAAGCAACGAACCGAGAGAGACGAGGAGATGGTCGGGTTTGCGCGAGGTGCTAAGGCTTTCTAGGGTTCTCCTGGAACGCAAACAGAGAGAGAGGAAGAGAGTTTGTCTTAGCTATGCAAACGGAGGCGGCGGCGGCGGCGGCAGACGGGAGGCTCCACCACCACGTGGGGTCAGCCAGAGCGCACCTTTCGACGTGCTCCCAGTCGCTCAACTCAGCCAGCGGTCTCGATCGCGCCGGCGTCCGAAAGTTTTCTCAGTCCGTCCAGCAGTCGCAGATCGGCACTGTCTCCCAGCTTCTCGCAGGTGGAATTGCTGGTGCCGTCAGCAAGACCTGCACCGCGCCTCTCGCCCGTCTCACTATCCTCTTTCAGGTCCGTCTTTTCTCTTGCATGCTTCTCTTCGTCTCCGAATTTTTTCCACCCTTTCTTTCCCCAATTTTTTGAGGAGATTCTGAAGTTGGATCGCGTAATTGAACGAGGTTGAGGAAAAGGATTTTTGACGGTTTTATTGATTTAAGTTTCATCTTCGTGTTGATATTCGGTTAACGACCAACTGGAATTAATGTATAAGGGAAAACGAGCATTGAGTTGGTAAGTGAGCAATTCTTGTGCGAAGACCGGTTGGTGATCTATGAGTTGCTCGAGAAGGTTGTGGTGGGATGATATCAGCTCGAACAGCGTTTAATGGGTTCTCTTGACCCGTAATTGCTTTGGAATCCATTTTCACGGAGAACGGATGTGAAGAGCAGTCTTTAGCTGAGCCGGAAGGTCAAAGTGGTTGCAGACAAAGGCAGTTTGTCATCCTTAATTATCTTTTTTGGTCATGGTGTTTCTAGGTTAGTTCTGGTTGCAAGGAGAAGCTGTTCTAGCTTTGAAACAAAGAGGGGAAAGAAGAAGAAACCAGAGCAGAACTTATCTTCATAAACTGTTTTTTATTTTATAGTTGGACGAGTGATTGACCCTTGGCCTGTGAATGTGGGCACTTTTCCCGGAGGTACGACTAAGTTTCATAATCTCACTATGTCCATACTAAGCTCCTTTATGAAACGTTTATCTTGGATTGATATGTTATTGAGAATAACAGAAATTGTTGAGCTGGATGTAGATGGTGCTTAGGAATTGCATTAAATTGGAAGTTGCGGAAATTAAACTTGCCTATGTTATACTTGATAAGTGAGAATTTTGGGTGGTGCAATCCTTATTTTCAAGAGGACTACAGTTGCCAGTTTTGGACACTTCGCCAGTGTGAGGCATATACTATCTATATTGACCCTCTCTTGTCCTCCCTCCACCCTCCATTACAACAACAAATAAGGTTGTTAGAATAATGGGAAGCAGCTGACAAATAGGGTATAGCCTTCATACTGGTTGCTTTGGCCTATTGATGTTCCCTAATTGCGTGAAAGTTAGTTTTTCCAATCTAGGTTGCGTCCTTGCTGCCTATCAGAATGCTGGTTTCATAGCTTATAATAACTGTAATACGTGGCATTTCAGAGATGGCAGCTGTAGCCTTTTATTGCTACAGACGCATCTGTGTGGGTATGGGGTTTGGTCTGGAATCCTGTTATGCTCCAGATCTTTATCACCAAGCAAAATTAAGGACAAGAAGATTCTATTTTCCTTGCTGCAGGGTGTAGAAACACTTTTTTTGAGGGTAGTATTGTGGCTTGAAGTTCCTGAGCAATTTTATCGTGAATAGCAGATGATCTGCATAGCAGAAGGCACCATCAATTCGCTAAAGCGGATCCAGTCTACATGCTGAAGGACAATTATATTTTTATCTATACCATCCAACTCTCTCTCTCTCTCTCTCTCTCTCTCTCTCTCGCTAAGGTAGGATGTATTACACACGAGTTGGTTGACACAATAGAAACTTCCGCCATTATATTATGTAGTTGTTGTATAAGCATGATCCCAATTTTGGTCTCAGTTCTCAAACTTATTTTGCTCGAAATTGGTTTATGTCAACTATTTAACCAACATATCATAAGGTGGTTGCTGTTTTTCCTTGTTATTCTCATGTTACACTTTTACATACTGATTTTTTTGGTTTAGTCTCATCATCATTTCTCGTGTTATGATGGTGTCATTCCTTTTCTTCAGGTGCAAGGTATGCACTCTGATGTTGCTACTCTAAGCAAGGCTAGCATATGGCGTGAGGCTTCTCGCATTGTTTATGAGGAAGGATTTAGAGCATTTTGGAGGGGAAATCTGGTTACAATAGTTCATCGCCTTCCTTACTCATCTATCAGTTTTTATACATATGAGAAATATAAAAATGTCAGTATATTTTAAATTTTAGTTTCACCTCAAAAACATTTTTTCCCATTTTTAATGGGCTCCTGTTGATAAATAATCGGAGACTTGCTCTATTGCAGTTGCTGCAGTCAATTCCTGGATTGGAAAAACAGAGGCAAAGTGTAACTGCAGACCTTTTTGTACGCCTTGTGGGTGGTGGCTTGTCAGGAATAACAGCAGCTTCTATGTCATACCCACTGGACCTTGTTAGAACACGGCTAGCTGCCCAGGTGATGTGTTTGCAGTTTGCATCCTTTCCTTTTCCTGTTTGAGATCATTGTTGAAGCCAATGTTTTCATATAGTTTCATGCTTTATTTGTCTTCTCAAGTAAGCAAGTTTGTTGCAATATCGAAGGAGTAAACCTATGCTTGAGAGTTAAGAGCATACTAACTTAGTGCTATTGTATTTGCTTTGAATATTTTTTTAATGATTGAAGACTTCAGATGCCTGCCGATTGAACTAATTGATGTCAATAAAGCCCATGTTTGTTTAGATCTAATGCTGTTATTTCTGTTTCACTTGCTTGGATAGTAACAAGAACATGCATTCTTTTCTTTTTTATGATTCCTGTATCGGTATTCATTTGCTCAGACGAATAAAGTAGTGGCGTGAACTTCAATCAGCTACAGTATAAGGTGTCAACCTTTTCTAGGTACCTATGGTGTTAGATATTAATTCAGTTTTAGGCTTTATTGTGGTTGTGTTTGTCCCTTTGTCATTTCTGTTTGTTTTGATATTGGAGTCTGTTTTTTCTAGGTAACCTTGTTGTTAGATATCTGTTCAATTTTAGATTCTATGGCATTTATGTTTGCCTATTTAAATTTCTTTTTTTGTTTAGTATATTCAGTAAATGAGACAAAGTAGCAGGTATTTTGTCACTTGTGCTACATATTTGTTTAGGAAGTGATTTTCTTGACTCTGGTAAGTAAAAGCTTGATTATGTTACTTCAAGCATCCTTTTATGCATCATATTGTAATGTGTGATATATTACAATGCATCACATAACTATAGGCTATAGGGAAATGCATTATGATGATCTCTTGTTACAAGGGTGTAACATACTCGTATTGCACCATATCATCTGATATGATGCAATATCATACTTTATGTTATGATAACAACCCATGTCAGACAATGCCGTGTATGCAGAGATTTAAGGGGATTTTGGGGTATTTGAGAATAAAAGAAATTGAAGAAAGTAGTAGTTCAGGAAATTCTTGGTATAAAACAGTCTCCCAACCTCCTATCTCGTGCAAAAAAGCAAGAAAAATGTTGGTTTAGAATTTTGACATTTTTCTCTGCAAAATGTTTGTGGGGTATCTGCACGAGTGACTTGTACATAAAAATGTAGAAAATGAATTTTAATTAATATTGAAGTAATACATCTATTGTAATATTAGGTGCATGGCTGCATGCAATATCCGAGATGATTTAAAGCATTGATGTTAAGATCTCTATTCAGGGTAAGTTGCACCTTTGTGTGCTGCAAGCCTGCAACTGCTTCTGTTCATGCAATATGCTTGTTCATGCTACAGGACTGAATGTTGCCTTTCTGCTTTATGCTTTGAGATTTTAGCATAAATTTTGTATACTGAACTTGGCATTTTGTGCGTGAAAATGCATTATGGTCAAATTTCAAGATGAGATTGAGAAAATAATATAGTGATAGACATGATACTGCCCATTTTGTGCAACTTTTTGTATGCCAATAGCTATGTTCTATTCACTAGAGTTTATGAATTGTTTTAAGGAGCAGCCTAACTGACCTTTACCTACAACTGTGCAGACCAATGTAATGTACTACAGAGGCATATCACATGCACTTTACACCATTTGCAGGGATGAGGGCATTAGAGGGCTATATAAAGGGATGGGTGCTACTCTCCTGGTGAGTTCATGTTTATTATCTTTACGGAGATATTCTTTTTGGTCGGTTATTTAACTTCAACCTGCTTTTATTAACAGTGATTTTCATGATTCAGGGAGTAGGTCCTAGTATAGCCATTAGCTTTTGTGTTTATGAAACTCTGAGGTCTTCATGGCAATTACAACGGTATGCTTCTGTTTGGCCAGTTGATTAAGAGTGTACCTTACATTTGACCAAAGATAAAAGTGAAGCTTCTAATACCTACTTTGGGTTTTGACAATAGGCCAAATGATTCTCCTGTCCTTGTCAGCCTGGCTTGTGGAAGTCTCTCAGGCATTGCATCGTCAACAGGTATTCAGGATTATATATAGAGCAGTATTTTGTGCAGTTTGTTCACATGGTCAGAACCTTTGTCCTCTAATCTTGTATTGGTACTTTGAGGTACCTATTTCAAGTGCTTCCCTCTGGCGTAGAGTGTTGAAATGTGAATTTTCTAGCATTCTCTTTGCATGAAATTCTTCCCAACATTGAATTAGCATTTTCATTTTTCATAGTTTTTTTTTTTAAGTAAAAGTAAATGTGTTGAACCTACCCCCTACCTTGGCACCCCTAAGAAAGTGTTCCTCCATGTAATGTTCTCAATAGAAAAGTCTCATTTTTTTTTTAATATTTAACACAAGTATTCAAATATGATATGTGGATTAGTGAAAATAAGGAATAATGCTGTGAGCAGTGTGACAAACATGTTGCCACCCGCCACTTTATTCAACCGTCAGTTTAGACAATAGAATAAAAAGTTTGAGATTGTAAGTGAAATGCTCTATTGAAGAAAAAAAAAGCTAACTATGAATTGATGGTGTGTGAAAACGATGGCAGGCTGTTATGTTATATTCAAGGTTGTTGACATTTATGGTATGGTGTGAAAAAAAAAAAAGATTTAAGGAAATTTCCTTTTATAGGCACACTTTAAAGTAGGAGACTCCCATTGATAAGCCCAGTTTTTTCCTATACTTCCAAAGAATGGGCTTTATGTTCTGGAATAACCTGAAATTGGCTCAAAACTTTACTCTTGCTGGTGACTGCTTGACTGGGACCTTAGCTTAAATTTAAAAAATGTGTACTTTTGTACTTTTCCATATGTCCTTTTAAGTTAAGAATATTTTTCTTCTATGGGAAATAAAGAGCGTGTCAACTCATTTGACCTGTGTTTTGACTTTTGACAACAAGAAATGGATAGTTAGACCTCCTTTCACTTACGGTCATATTTCTCATTTCATATTTTCTTTCTTGGTAGAAGAAAATTCAAGCTTGTGTGTGTTCATTATGAATGCTTCAGATTTCCTGGCTTCCATCGGGGCTTTCGCCTTTCATGATCCTTATTGTGCTATTACTTGTCCAAATAATTGGCTGATCCTGTATCCTTGCTGCTAACAGGGAAAGTAATGACTATAGAGATTCTTGAAATCTCGATGCACATTGTGTTTTTTTAGCCTGCATATTCTCAGATCAAAGTTGTCCATTTCATTTAGATATGTACACATGCTAGGAATGATCTTAGGAATATATTTCTTCATTTGCATGTTGACCTGATGAACGTAATTACCGTATCAAAGAATAAGTTATCTTAATTAGATTGAAGATCTGACAGCCAACAAAGTTTGAAATTACTATTAGTGATGTCAATATCTGCTGTGTTTTGTATATTTGATGTGATAGGGAATAGGAATCCTTCACCTGAGATTGGACAACTGCTTGACCTATGTAATTCAACATTATGTTTATTGTGTGTCCTGAGGATTCCTTTTATATGGTTTCCAGCAACGTTCCCTCTTGATCTGGTGAGGCGACGGAAGCAGTTAGAAGGTGCTGGCGGTCGAGCTCGTATTTATAATACAGGTCTATTTGGGACATTTAGACACATAGTGCGGACTGAAGGCTTCCGAGGATTGTACAGAGGAATTCTTCCAGAATATTATAAGGTTGTCCCAAGTGTTGGTATCGTCTTCATGACATACGAGACGTTAAAAATGCTTCTTTCTGATGTTCACTTTTGAAGATACGGTATGTTGGACCATCTGCGACCTTGAGTCTAGATCTGCATCTGTGTCCATCCATTGTGCTGTCAAGAGTCTGGTGCTAAGTCTAGATAGGTTGGTGAGTTTTTTGTTGCATCGAAGAAGCCCATGGTAGTAAATTTTGTGATTCCTACCATGAAGAGTACATGTTAGTGTATAGATCCAAATATTGGCGTCTCACAAATGTATCAATAGGTTTTGTTGTCATTGAACTGACTAATCTATCATTGATTCTTCATAGTTTCCTATCAGTCCTCTTGCAGACTTTACATTCTAGTCTGGTGGTATCAGTGCGTCATTTTCTTCTTTGAGATTATCAAGGCATCATTTCTGCATGCTATGCAGATAGGGATTTTGTTGCAACACATTCTGCTTTTATAGTGGAGACTATGACCCGCACGCTGTCTTTGGGTTTGGCGTTCGGACAAATGCAGTTGATTCCTGTCCATGAATCTGAATTGCAACTAAGCCCCATGTGCAGGATATACTTGAATATGTTTTGGCTTGTCAATTTAAGATTGAATTTATGGTTCACGATGAATTTTATCAGCTTCTTGGTCTTGTTATGCGTTTTCCACCATTAGATCAACTTATTCTTTTCCATGGGTAAGAGGGCATAAGTTCTTTTTCTTATAAGAAGATTTATGCCCCAGATATAGCCTGTAATTTCGGACCCCCCATCTGCTACATTTTGTATCTGATACTTGCATTCGGTTTCTCGTAGTGATGGTGCTAGTAAAATTATGTTACTTTTTCAACCTTTGTTGTCCCGATGGTTTCAAAGCTGAGAAGTTATAGGACGCCATCCATTATAATTATCATAATGTGCTGGACATTCCCCTTGCTTGATGGCCTTTATCAGCTAAAGCCAGATAATTGAGCTTAGTATTAAAAGCTAAAGAAGTGGATCTGTGCCTAATTTGAAATGCCTTGAAATACTTATCGATAATGATATCTTGTTAATTCTTGAACTTTTGCCATACATAACGATATTTGAACTTTTGGGATTTTCTTAGTATCATATGTCATATAGTACGCAATAGAATGGGAAATATGGATCAAATAATATTAAAAAAAAAAAAAGATTTTCTCATCTTACATTACGATAAAACAGATGTTTCGATGAAAATGACGTTATGTTTGATGAAATCGAAAGATTTGCAAAGTTGCCATAAAGTATCTCTCTCCTCGACTTGAAGCGCAACGACTCTGGTGACGTGCTCCAGGATGTTTCTTGGCTGCCAAAATGCCCGCGTCTGTGAATACATGTGCGCTCCCAATTGTGCCAAATGTCCAGACTGAAAAACGAACACTAACAAACTCTGTTGGCGTTGAATCTACGAAACAAAACTGGATACTTGTTGGCCTGGAGGGCAATAATTTAAGATATTTGCCATAGAAAACCCCCCAATATTAGACATTATTCCGGACCATATGTACATTTGTGCCGGTGAATTATGCACAACCATGGCAAGGCCTACAATGTGCAGGATATAAAAGAATTACAGGCTGAAATGCTCGTACGGTTGACAAGAGAAACTAGTGCAGGATATAAAAGAATTACAGGCTGAAATGCTCGTACGGTTGACAAGAGAAACTAGGGATATGGGACATACAAAAGGGACAAAGCCTTAATGAGTTCAAGTGTTCTTCTCCAGAACCGAAAGGGCCGGTGCCAAATAGTTGTTAGCTTTATCTGGCAGATGTGCTACCTGTACAATTATGAAAATATTAAAGATAGACATTAGTACATGACAACTAATATGAAGTGAGACGTCAGCAATTTAAGGGCATATTTGGTTGGGTGAGAAGTTGAGAAGTAACAATGAATGATTTTTACAGGCTCATTGTCACAAGCATGAAAGGATTGCGACTTACACAAACATAAGTGCAAATTTTGATTTCTCAATGCCTTCTGTGAAAGTTCACGCCCTTCAGCTATTGACTGCCGGTCATAGGCATGAGCTTCCGATTAAAAATCTCAGTCGAAAAAACATGTCCGTGATTATTCAACCTTGAATATAACGAATATTAAAGGGGTTCAACTTTCAGAGAAGGCACATACAAATAAAAAGTAAGATTATTTAATGAAAAATCTCAAGGGCCTGTAAGAGTTTGGAAACCACAAGCCAAGGAAATGAGTCTTGATACTTCAGATCTGGCTGAAAGAGGCCTTACCAACTCATAGAGCTCGTTTCCTTGTTCAGCGACATATTCATAACATACCTGTAGAAGGTGCAAGTTAAGCCAAATCACAATGGACCAGAACACACACACATGTACACACATAACTAGAGGTTAATGCACAAACGAATGGATAGCGGTTGTCAATCAGATCAGTGGACAGCACATTGAACACTGAACCAACTCGGCCTCTGTAAACATGATGTGCGTTAAATTTTACTAATGTTGCATCTAAGAATGAAAAAGCACTATTTTATACTCGAAAGCCTATCAAAAGCAGGTGCCTTAGTAGATCGACCACGAGAAATATAACTAAAAAATTTATGTAAACAGCAAATATTTTCTAGGATTTCTGTCAAAGATAGCAATGGCATACATGTACATGATAATTTCCATCTACAGACCCAGTTTGTCGATCTACGCTGTTCTGGACTGAGAAAATAGTTCAACATCCAATCTTTTGACCAAATCTATCAAGCAAAGATGCCAGATGAAGCAACAAGAAAACGTTCAATAAAATGAAATTACCATAGCAACTCCCATTGCAAATAAATTAAATTTCGGAATGCAATACTTTGCATAATAAAATATGGAAGGCACCTTTCAGACCAAAATATTAAAAATGGGACATTTTATGGATATTAATTCAGGAAAATGGAACTCTAAATGGAATTCTCCATGAAGCAACTAGCAAGTAATGTTTTCTGTAGGGAAACAGGATTACTAACATCAAAGCTTTTGTTTCTTGCTGTTGTATCATGCAGTGCCTTCACACATATGTCAGCCACATCAGCACAGCTAATTCCCTACATTTAAGGGATTACAATCCAGTTAAAAATCCATACACTGTCCTGAAACAAAGTGAAACAGAGAAGCTCACCTGAGAAATTCTGTTGCCTTGATCAAATATGAGAGCACGCTGGCCTCCAGGTTCTTCCTGAATGCCAACACAAAAATGGCTTATTACATTGGTCTTGGAAGTACTAAGTCACCACCTTCTTAAGCAGCATATTACCTAATAGGACGTATGTATACTTGAACAAGGTACACCAAGCATACTCAGGAAATGAGTAAAACCAGAAACCATATGGGACTGGATTTCAAGTCCCCTTTGCTCCCCAAGATTTCACCAATGCAGGATGGAAAGGATGGTTGTGAAAAGAAAAACGAAGAGAAAAAGGGTAGAAAGAAAAAGTAGGTAGAAAGAACAAAGGGGTTCAAAAAACAGCCCCGACTGGTTTGACATAGCAGGCAAGGTCACAAGAAAGGTATTGCAGGGAATGCATTTTTCAGTTTCCTCCACACACACAGACACAAAAAGAACCTTATTGCTTTCTCCATCTTGGCAGAAGAAAGCTGCTTAGGACAGAACGGCTATTTTGCAACAATATCCCAGACTAAAAAGTGTGGGATGTCAGCCTCAGTTTGAAGCACCATCTACTAGTGTACTCGCTCTCTTGGTTTCACCCTTTGGTGTTATGCACAAATATGATCACAGTAAGTACCTGCAAAGGACCCGGACGTATAATGGTGTAACCAAGGCCAGATCTCCTAAGTGAATCCTCCCCAGCCTGTAAAAAACTTCAGTTAAACTTTCTGAATTATGTTGTAAAAAAATGAACTAAATTGTAGGTCATTAACAGGAAACTCTGACATGCTTATGTACCAAAATATGTGATCGAAGACCAACCTTTTTGGCTCTAAGAACTTGTTCTCTTCGAGTAGACTCAATTCCATATCCAGTGCAAGAAATGAGTATAAAATCTGTCTCTGAGCCCGTCTGCAGATGTTCAAGTATATATGAGAAGAAACATCAATTGCGCAAAATATTCAGTGTGAGAAGAAACATCACTTTCTCGTTCGTTGGAAAAATATACAACAATTGACAAGTTGTCCAATATTCAGAGCATTTTCATGAAAATAGATTAAATTACACTGGACAGAAAGCTACAAGAGAAACATTATTTCCTGGATCATACTTACAGGTAATGCTTTTATATATTCAATTATCAACTTGAAGCTCCTAAGGTCCTGGGATACTCCATTGGATGCTTCAACTTGCCTCTAGAGAAAGAACCATACATGAAGTGAGTCGGCCACAAAATGCAGCCAGTCATCAGAGAAACTGAATAAACAGTGTAGCACCTTGTTATTAGAAAAGGAATGAAACTTTGAGGAACATAATTTGTGCAATCAGGTAAATCACCTGTCGCCTAGGTTCAAAACGAATAGTTAATGTATGTACAAGGAAAGGATCCAATGGAGGGTCGTCTGGCTTTACTGAACGGAATGCAGAAAATGGCACTCTCACCTATAATTTATGCATCATAATAAAAAGGAAAAAAGTAAGGAAAAAGAAAAACACAACAAAGCTGATTCAAGCCACAAATTAAACAAATAAATAAATAAGAGTAACTATTTCTTGCACAAAATTTCTGACCCTGCAGAAGCCAACTTTGGTATTTATTCGGGCAAAATATAATTTGCTTTGAGATGTATCTGCCATGGGTCCAGCTTCAAGAATTATAACATATGATCGACCATTGCCTCCTAGAGAAAAAACCAGGCCATCATACCTACGTACAAAGAGTGGACATGGTGGAAAATTAAAATTATTATCTACAGGAATGTTAACTAAAATTAAATATTTAAAACATATAATACCGTAGACTCGTAGAGTTGATGTAGTAAACCAACTCTTGAAGTGCCGGTTTTTACAGAGTCCAACTTTATTCTACACAAGTTGGACAGCTTAAAGTTCAAAATTTACTGCTTTAGTCTCAAAAGTATATTTGACAAGAAAAAAGGCCAGCTAAAGCTCAGCTGGTCTCGCAGTTTCTTTATCAGTCTGAGACGGGCCCGTCTTGGCTCACCATAGAAGTTGAACAAGTCAAGTTTGGTCCATTCTACTCATTGACAAAGCCTTTTCTGTTATCTCCCATCATATATCATATCCATAATGCATACCTGTCAAGAGTTCTACCCAGTGGAAGTGAAAGACGTTTTGACAGCTCCACATATCCACCTCTTGAATAGACGTATCCTAAAATAAAAAAACAAATTAACAAATAAAGTACATTAAGGGTTTTGGAATTTTGAACCAAATCAGCATTTTAAGCAACAGTTCGAATTTGAGAAATGAGCAAGACATCACCTGAGAAGACTGCGCTGCCTATTTCTGTAAACTCAAACTTGGCATCCATCCCTCCTTCATATTTGGTTGCGATAACGTCCTGAAAATAGGTTCCTTTTCGAGCTTCCCATCCTTCCAAGCACTCAGGGGATTTAAATTTTGCAATCAACAACTTGCTTTTGCTACTTTTACCAGCCCGCAGTTGGGCTAGTCTATTGTTGTAGTCCTGAAAAAAACAACTCTCAAACTCCCTCCCAATTGTGCAATGTCTTCAAGACTGGAACATTAAATCTAAGGTATCAGAGCAGGGATCTGATAGGAACTTATTAGAAACGGCCATGTCTGCACGTGAGTGAGAGAGAGAGAGAGATTCAAGTTGTACAACGGAGAGAAGAATATTCACATGTTTATACACCAAGTGAAAATCACGATGAGTGCGTTATCCTACCAGTTAAGAGGCCGTGTAGCTACGATTCTTTTCTACCAAGCCGCATGAAGCAGATTTGTGAAAACCCAAAGGAGGACTAGTTGAAATGAAAAACTAAAAGAATTGAAAGGCGTTTGGTTGACCTCAAAAGGCAGAACAGCGACTATTTTTGCTACGAAATAAGGATTTCTTTGTCGTCATACATTTGTGAAGCCATTCCTCATTAGAATAATGTAATTGTTCCACAACTTCCACCACCTTCCGTCCGAAACGTATGGTTTCATGGACGGTCGTTTTATATATGAAGTATTTCCCTATATTAGGAGTGTTCCATGTGAAAGCTACTTCCTACCTTTCATAGTGTAAATAACGACCTCCCAAAAGCTCCTCATCTGTTCCTTTCAAACTTCAAAAAGACAATGGAACGGATCACTGGAAGTGACGATAAAAACACAAGGAGGGAAGGAAACTTTGAGTTCCCCGGATGAGTGAAAAAGCCCAACAACAACTAGGGAAACCGCATTTTCTCCTGTTCAGTGCATGCATATTCAATATAGAACGTGAAAGACCAGCAACACAAAAAGCAGACCTGAAAGGCCTTGGAGACGTTGGCCACCCCTTGATAATCAACCCTGTTGAGGTCCCCAGTGATGGCAGAACGAGCTGTTGCACAGTAGATGATCTTGTTGCAGCCTTCGACGGCAGCCCGGAGAGTCGACGGTTCACCTACATCACCTACTACAAGCCCCACTGACCTCGGGAGCATGTCGATCACAGTCTGGTCGTCCTTCCTCACTAAAGCCTGAAAGGGCGCAAAGGGTGTCCATCACCAAACGAAGGTATCACAACAAAGGAAACGTTTTAAAGAGTGACATTGACAAAGCAACGAGTCAAAAACGGAAGTCTAACGGAGAGTAGCAACCACCAAATGAAGCAATTAGGATGACCTTCATACCTTGACCTTGTATCCCCTGATCATCAGTTTCCTGACGAGTACCCGTCCGACCCTGCTAGTGGCTCCGACGACAAGCACCGTCGTGTCCGGCGCGCCAGGAACGCTGAATTCGCAGCTAGGCCCGTCCTTTAGAAGCAGGCCATCATCGGTCTCCGACTCGCGGGTCCTTGAAATCTGACCCAATTCCGAGAACTTCCTCCACACTTCATCGAACATCTGTCTCGACCTCCGCCCCAGACCCACCGGGTTCACATCCTCTAAGGTCAGAGGTGACTGCTGCTGCTGCTGCTTGGTCCTTTCTTCTTGTCCTCTGGACTCGCTTCTTACCACGAGGGATCGTTGGTTGGGCCGGCACCTCCTGCTTCTGGGGATCCAATCGCATGAAAGATGAAGACCAACCAGGTTAAGGCTGTTACTGTTGCTACCAATCTGCAATGTTAAAGGCGCCCTGTTATTCGATACGGCCATTCCTCCTTTCCCTCCCTCCTCCCTCCGCTCTCCAAAGAGAGTGACGATCTATAAGAACGAGTGAGTTGGTTGATTTACATGAGAATACAGGAAGAGACGTGGCATCACTTGATCTTCTTCTGTGGGTGGACGAAAGCCTCCACGGAAAAAACAAATGGAGAAAAAAAAGGAAAGGAAAAAACGAGGACATAGAAGAAACCAAGGCCAGAGAGTATACGTGGTAGGCTCCACCTAATCCAAAAACGAAGCTCCGCGACGCCGACTCCATTGACGGGACGATCACGCAACTAAATCGTAGGGCGCACATTGCTTTTCCAAAGCGAAAATGGGCGCTAATGGTGGGCCGAGCTTTGGCTAAAACCAGGTCAGTCGGAACACCAAAAATGCTTCCCTGTTCCGATTGTTGTCGTTCTTGTTAGCCGGTGGGAACAATATGGATGTGAACCGTCAGGATTTGGATCCAACTTGCCATTTACTGAATTTGATTGAGGTTTGGCATTGATCGAGTTGGATCCGTTCGGATCTGAGGGTGAAATTGTTCAGATTCAAACATATTCAGAAATTGGAATTCCGAGCAAATGGAAAGGAAATCGAATCAGTGTAGGGGAACACACCCAAGTCCATTACATCCAAATAAGCCAACATTTAGTGCGGACTCCACAACTTTTTTAATATATATATATATATATATTGTGTGTTTGTGTGTGTAATCTCTAGAGTGCTTTGGTGAATTAAATTAACCATTTCTTTCATTTAATGATATTTTTTAAATAATAAAAAACCAAACAGTTCTTATAACATCAATATTTAATAGTATAAAAGATCAATTTTTTTACAAAAATAACTTGAACTAGAACAAGATTTATATAAAAATTAGTATTTATGAATACATTAGGAGGTTCACATTTTGTTAAAATACTTTTTATCTCTTACCTAAGTAGTTTGGTATTTACCAATTTCTCTCTCACTCTCTCTCTCTCTCTCTCTCTCTCTCTCTCTCTCTCTCTCTCTCTCTCTCTCTATATATATATATATATATATATCTGCTAGATGTTAAATGTTGTGAAATGATTAAGCATTAAAATTCAGCCACTAAATATGGTAAATGCACGAGCATTAACAATGGTTTGTAGTGTTTTTAGTGACTTTTTACTCATCCAGCAACAGTCGTGATTCTCCTATATATGTATGCACTATCTTATAGAGAAAATTAGTCATTTTACAAAGTCAAAAGCTGGCCTCATACATATAATATGTGGACGCCCTTCCTCTTCCTCATAATCCTTCACTAGGTTCCTTTTGACGGGACAATTCTTCTTCTTCTTCTTTTTTTCTCATGAAATTTCATAGAAGTGTTCATGAGGGTACAAAGCTGTGGTTATGCACAATGGATGCCCCAGCGGACAAAAAGTAAATTTCAGGAAAAAAATGCCAAATCCATCAATGTTGAATTTTGAAAAAATAAATATGCATTTTGGTAGTGCTAAGCATAGGGACCATCCTGGCCCACTAAAAAGTGGGCTCGGGCCCGACCAGGCCACAGCCCATGCTCACCTCCTGGGCTGGGCTCGATTACCCGCAACCTTGGGCATGGCCTGATTTTGATAAGGCCCAGGTCTCTCTCTCTCTCTCTCTCCATGTGGCCAAAACCTTCGCCAAAGGTGGAGCTGTTTGGGTGAAAATTTTCCATCTGATCCTGTCTGTCAGATGAGTTGTATTATAGGCAAGGGCAGAAGGAAGAGGGCCGGCAGGGGCATTGGCTTTCTTTAGATTTTAAAAACTTTAAAAATTTATATATAAATTTAAAAATGTTTAGTTTAATATATATATAAAAAATTTAAATTTTTTTTAATTTAACCAATGCAACAAAAAATTCTTGGCTCTGCCCTGATCTGATTATAGGGTGGTCATCGACCACAGAGATAAAATGTTGGGATGAAAAATTTCTGTTTAAGAGGTATGATTTCTTCAAAATGGGCTCCGACTATTTCCTTTTCTAATTCTTACTGCTCGAAGAGATGAAACATTTGGTTGCCTCTCCAATACTTCTTTAGACCTAAAATCCTGTCCTTCCTTTGCTTATCAGTTTTTACCACCAACATCAAAACAACACAGTTATAGTTATGTTGGTGGGTATCGACAATTCTGATCACTACTCGGGCTAATAAAATAACCGTGTTAAGTTTCGGGTCGTTTTTCTCACGTAAAAATCCCTACCCCACGAATCAAACGACGTCCGTGGCATTCTAGTAAAGTTTTTCCCCGCTTGTTACGCTGGAAAGAAGCAAAACAAACGGGGGACACCCCTAGACTGGCCCGCCACCTCTTCTAACCCGCCCTCCCCTTCTCACCGAACCTCTCTCTCTCTCTCTCTCTCTCTCTAACGGTGCGCGCTTTCTTGAGTCCGGCGGCAGTCTCCAACGGCGTAGTCTGCTTGGGCGAGGATCTTCATCATCACCTGTTCTCTCTCTCTCTCTCTCTCTCTGTAGGCCAGCTCTGGGGCGAACTACACCTGCTGTCGTGGTTGCATAGCGGGAGGCGCTCTTGGAGCACGACGCAGTGGGGTCCTTCTCTTTCTTTCTTTTCTTTCTGTTCGCTGCGTCATTTATTTGTTTCCTTGATTCGAGAACCGGTCTTGTCTTGCTAGTTCTGATTGTATGCATTTGGAGTTGTTGACTTCTGGTCGAGAGGCGTGGTGATTGTGATCGATATAAGTTGAACTAAAGTCTCCATAAAATGAAAAATGCTTTTCTTTTCCCCTTTTATTCTCCATAAAGTGAAGAATGCTTTTCTTTTTCCCTTTTATTGCATTTCTGTTGCAGTCTTGCTCTGTTCTCTTTGTACTCTTACTATCAGTTTATCTTTGGCTATTTTTCAATATTCCGAACTAGATGACCCGCTGCCTCTATTGTAATGTCTCATCTAGGGCTTTCGACAGTGTTAAATTGCAATTCTTGATTTGTGTTACAATTTTGACATCATTCCTTACGAGTGGTACTTGACTTCCTTGTCCCGTTGAAACTTGAAACTCCTAATGCTCTATCTATCTCTTTCTCACATATCCCCTGGCCTTCCAACCCGTTCCACCTTAGCTATCCGGCTTGAGTCTCTTGCCCCCTAACTACTCATCTAATCTATTAATTATGGTGTTGATCTAATGTGTCCAGTCAGTTTGGTTTCCTAGAGAGCCCGGAGGACGTAGATGAAGGAAAATGCCGCAAGTGAGGATCATCGCGAAGAATTTCATGGATCTGGTGGCAGCGCTGCCAGTCTTCAAGCTCGACAAGCTCTACGATAGTGTCTTCGTCTGCGAAGCCATTATGAGGTATATCTTCTTTGTTACACTAACTGAAAGTAAAAGAAGTCTCCTAGATTTTTACCCCTAAAAATCCTGCAGTTGTTTTACTGGGTGCTTGAAGTTGTTGGTTTTATACAGTCAAGTATAAGGAATAAGTCTTTTGAAAGGCTATTTTGTTTATTTACATCTCATTCTTTGCCTTTGCTAGTCTGTGATTTTTTGAGATGATCATGGTGGTCATTTTTTCTTCCGGTTTGGTTTCAGAATCAATGATTCTGTGTAACGCCCCGAAAATTTAGTCCGGTACTGAAGATTGTGAGGGATCGCTAGGGGGCGGGTTGGGATCCGCCGAACCAGGGGCCCGAGCCTAGCAGGGGGTCGGATTGTTACGCTCTGTGGAAATGTTAGCATAGTTGGTTTAGAAGTGTAGAATTTGTTTATAGGTAGTTTATTACCATTCCATCAAAGGAAAATAACTCAATAATATAGACTTTTCAGACACTAGATTTGGGTAGGGTAGACCTTGTGGAATGTCATGCCAGCATTCTTGTGATGGGTGCCATGAATTTAGCACATGGTTTATCTCATTTGGATGATTAAGGATTGTTTATAGGAATTTTCAATTGTTCTTTTCCTGCTGCACAAGGACCATTTTTTTTTCAAATTGATTATGGTCCTGTTGCACAAGGACCATATTGTTTTCTCGCCCTTTTCTTTCCAAATGCTCTCAATTTGCTTGGTGTCAGAACATTACTAAATATAGGATCTGATTTTGATGTGGTGTTGTTATGCCAAGTTCATAGTGTGGATCAACATTTCAGTTCTTAAGGGTTGTCCAATTACAGGCCAAGGTTTTGCCTTTTGCAGGGCATTTTTGTCAAAAATTTGGTCCCCATACTTTTGAACTTTACTTATCAAACACTGCAAAAATGTTATGCCTGTGCGAAATTCTTGCTAGAGGAGCTCATTTGGCCTTTTTGGAAAATGATTAAGTTTAACCACTATGTAGAGGGTATTGCCTTCAAAACTTTTACTTTGACAATATTTTGGCCTAATGAGAAACTTCTGCCAACAGATAAATGAGCGCTACATACAGTTGAAGTGATGGTTTCTTATGGTCAAGAGAATAGATTGGACTGAAATTTTCTCAATTTTCACTGACCTCCTTCCCCACTATTCCTACTTCCTTTTTTTTCTACCTTTTGTTCTCCAATATCCTTGTATTGTTTTTCATCATCTGTTGTTACAGCAGTTGTTATCTGCATGTCATTGAATCCATGATTGTGTGAAGCTGGTTTGTGCAACTTCACTGTTTGCTCTCCATGCAGATCTCTGCCTCCATTATCCAAGAAGTATGTTCTGCAAATGTTGTATATTGATGTTGGCTTAACTGCTAAATTATTGGAGGAATGGGTGCTTTCGGATGGTTTGTCTAAGCATAAAGCTGCTGTTGATAGGCTACTGCAGCTCAGAATATTTATTGAGACTGTGGACAGGTCTCTCTCTCTCTCTCTCTCTCTCTCTCTGTCGCACACACACACACACACACACATAGACAGAGGGCCATCTATGCATGTCCCTTTTTTGGTAGGAGATACTTCATTTACCAAGATTGTCTGAATATTGATCCTCTGAACAGGAAAAAGGAAACTAGTTACACATTGAATGAGAAGTTCAAAGGTAACCTTCAGAAGTACATAGTAAATGGGTAAGTATTAGTATGTAAGCCGATCCTTTATTGCTGTTGAAATATTTAATGAAACTTTATCATCTTTTCTTTTTTCCATTTTAGATGTCAACTGAGAAATAGCATGAACCACTGCTGAAGACAAGATCAACTCTTTGTTTCTTTTTTCTTTGTTTGTGTACTAGAAGCATGTGTGTGCACAATATACATCTGCATCCAAAAAAGAAAAAAGGAAAAAGTTAACTGCACCTTGGTTTATTAAGTTTGATCTACAAAAGATTCAAAATTGCTAGGGTATCTCAAATTATATTTAGTAATTTAATGTTCAAATTTTGTTTTAGAAATTCCGAAAGAAATTTATTGGAGCTTTGTCTTTCAGCAATTTGAACATACTCTTTGTTATGCAAGATGTAAGGGAGACAATTAAAAACCTTCATTAGCCCATAATCCCATATGATTGAGGATTAGGGTCAGACCAAGAAACATAATAGCTCCTCATAAGAAATAAAAATAAGTAATAGGAAGAGGCATAGATGTCAATCATGCGTAGCTTGTTACAACATCTAGTAAAATCAGTAATAGGAAGAGGTTTTGGGAAGACCGTTTGCCACTTGATCTTCTGAAGATACGTGCATTGTGGATGTAATTTCTGTCTACACCATGTCACAAATGTATGACAGTCTACTTCAATGTGCTTGGTTCTCTCGTAGAAGTTCAACATGAATGCCTAAGCCTATAAACATGAACTTTATCCATGTCTTTTTGCAGTAATTTGGGCCATATCCCAATACTCTGACTCAACACTGGATCTTGCAACTACAACTTGTTTCTTACTCCTCCACAAGACTAAGTTCCCCCAACAAATGTAGAAAAGTCAGTTGTGGACTTTTTATCATCAATAGACCCTGCATAGTTTGCATCAGTATAAGCCTCTGCATCCAAAGATGCTCTTTTTTTGAATAATAGCCCTTTGCCAGAAGAAGACTTGAGATATTTGAGAACCATCATAGTTTGCATTCCAATGCACTTTTCTTGGCGTGTCCATAAACCGACTTAATTTACTAACAACAAGAGATATGTCTGGTCTGGTTACAATAACATAGAGGAGCTTCCCAATCAGTGATATGCAAACATGTTTATCAATTCTTACTCTAGCATGAGGTGAATTTAAGTTCTTGCTTTCGTTGCCACTTCATGTGATTTTACAGTCTAATTTTGTTTTTGTTGTGGTCTGTAAATTTGATAACTTCAGAGAGGCTATGCCACGAGAGCCAATGCCTTCAAGCATCGTTGTGAGGCTCCCAACGTTGGAGGAGCTAGAGGCTTATGCCCTTGAGCAGTGGGAGGTTGCACTCTCATCTTTTAAATTTTATGTTTTTTTTTGACATTCCCGTAAGAAGCATGGCATGCTGCTGTTTTGTTTTTCCTTCTATCTCCGCTATCAGGGGGAACCTTCTTAAACTTCAAGTTTTGCTTGTTTAGCATATAATTCTGAGATATTGCTTCTTGCTTTTTTTTTTTTAATCAGAACTTCCTGCTTCAACTTATTAGATTAACCAAGGGAGAAAAATCGGCAAGTTTTAGCTCTGCAATTATGAAAGTTGTACAACGTGGTCTTCTAAGTTCAAGGTTTGCCTTTCTAATTGTGCCTTCAGTTGATTTTTAGTAGTTTTGATTATGTTTTTGTTTGCTTGTTTTTGATAATTTACCTGATTCCATGTTAAATTAGTCTTCATAGACTAATATTTTCTAGCTTCTCAAATCTGCAGAGACAATGATGGCCTAAAGTTAACTGAAAATGGCTTTCAATTTTTGGTATGCACTTCAGATTTTGTCCTGTTGAGTTGCTGTTTTGCCTCTCTTTAATTTTCAATTTTTTATGCTGATCTTTTCTCTTTCTCCAAGAAAAGCTGATGGACACCAACGCACAGCTTTGGTATATCATTAGGGAATACATTTCTACCTCTGAGGTATAACAGATTGACTATGTTAGCATGTTTGCTTTTTCCTTTTGCCAATAACGCTGTGTTCCATACCATGGCATTGCAAAATAATTTCTGCACTGGTGGATAAGTTGTGCTTTTAATCTTTGTCTGTGGTTCCTTTTGGGCAGGACAGAGGAACAGATTCAACAGATTTGATCTCATTTCTTCTTGAGCTTAGTTTTCATGCCACTGGTGAGGTACAACTTTTACTTTGTTACTGGCTTCATCATCATCATCATTTGAAGCTCAGGATGCAGGTTCACCAATTACTTATTGGTGTTGCATTATTTTGGCAGAAAGTTTCTCTGTTTGGCAGTACTGTTTTTGTTTGACATGTTTTACTAGTAGAAACTAGTAGAAAAACAATCATTGCTAAAAAGCAGTTTTTTTTTTCTTCACTATTATTTCTTCTATGTGACAGTTCTATTACCCCACACATTGCCCTTTGCTACTGCTACAATTATTTTTTCACCACCACCCTCATTATCTCCATTCATCTGCAGATTCTGCACTGATATGACCATCATCACCATTGACCTTCACTGCCATCACCTAGTTTTTTTTCACCAACTTTGGACTTCAAAAATTAGAATCCATGTATAAACATTTTGTTGCCCTTATGGGCTGATATTGCGTTCACATGGCTGTAGGCATATAATATGAACACCTTGACAGAGGTGCAGGAAGATGCTATTAAAGATCTCTCTCAGCTTGGACTGGTCAAACTTCAGCAGGTAAAAGAATTTCAGTATGAACTATGTGGTGCTTCCTTTAAGTCTTCAATCAGAACTTGTGCATTGCTTATTTTTGTCTTTGTAGGGAAGAAAAGAGAGCTGGTTTATTCCGACTAAATTTGTCAAAAATCTTGCCATGAGTTTGTCAGATTCAACATCACGCAAAGAGGTTTATACACGCTTCATGCTGATGATGCAATGATCTAGTTCATTTAATCCTGTGAAGTCTTTTCCTTGTGGAGTTTGGGTTGAGGATACATGTATCTATTTTTATTCAGTCTATTTTCCACTGTTGCTATTGTTATTTGGTTTTGTTTCTACTGTTAATTATTTTTTACATTTTGTCATATATATCATACCTATACAAGAATGCAACATGTAGAAAAGAAGGTCTTCGGAGTTTGGCTTAATGCAGATCAGTCACCAGCTCACCAACATCTCTGACATTTTTTTTTAAAAAAACAAACCAATCTTACTGGCACTTTAGTACTTTACAGTCATATACTATCGAAGAATATCACGGATTCACAATATTTCAAAGAATGACAAAAAATATATCCTATCCAATGTTTTAAAACCCAGTGACTCGGGACTCAACTCATCCATTTGCAACTTGTGATTCGGCCGAGTTTTGATGACTATTTTTTTAAGAAAAATAATATACAGCTAGTCATGTATACAGTTTACAAATCACCATTCATGAGCATGGCAAATGGTGTTTCTTCACAATGCAGTATAGCAGTCCAAGCTCAAAATCAAGGACATTAATGTGCAACAGCAAAAGCAGCAGACCATATGTGATGTGTGTGTGTGTCTATGAGAGAGAGGGAGAGAGAGAGAGAGAGAAAAAATAAGAGAGATAAAGGGACACAAGAAAAGAGAGAGAGAACGTGCCGGAAACGTGTGTGGGAGAGAGAGTGATCAGAAATACAGTCGAAGATGTAGTCGGAAAAAGTAAAAAAATGGGAGAATAGTGAAATCAGTAAAAAGTGAAAACGAAAAAGCAAAAAAACATACCTTAAATATCACTGGATTTCTTGTTGATCCTGGTGCAGTCATGGAACTCAGTGCACCTGCCAGAATCTGGTCGACAAATGAAGAATGTGCATTCCACGCTCTGGTTAACATGATGGAAATAAGGTTTTTTCAACCCTTACTGTAGATAAGGGAAAGGCACGGGAAGGACAGCGCTTACCATAAAGCCATGCTATACTGCATTGTGGAGTTTGGGTTTTTTCAACCCTTACCATAAAGCCTTAGCCTTTTTTTTTTCCCAGTCATGCCATGCATTAAATGACACTGCTTTTAAAATTCTGCAAGTCTTTAACCATGGCTAGCAGATCACCACAGTCAAATACTAATAAAATGGATTTTATGTCATTTCAAAAATACCTGCATTTATTTTATTAACCTCTTTCTTTCTTTCTTCTCTAAAGGTACTTATGTTGAAGGGAAAACGAATTTACTTGGTTCATAGTGTCAATGGCTAGATTCCACGCCAGGAATAGGTTTGTTAATTTCATGCATTTGGAAAGATCCCTTTAAAAAATATGTCTTTGTTTATTATTCTTTGTGAGAAAAGAAATAGAAAATATGTTATTTCTAGCTTTTCTGTTTTTTTAATTTTTAGAACTTCCCAAGGATTTCCCTAGATTATCTTGTGGGAGACTAAAATTTTTACTTAGCTGGTAATTTTTTGATTATTAAGTAAACATAAATGTGTTTAATATCACATGAAATCCAATATCTAAATAATATCCATAAATATGTGTAGTTATGATGAGTGTGTATATGCATTGACAAACTTCCAAACTGAAACACAATTAAATATGTAGTTATAGTGGTGGATCAGAAAATAGGTCAGGGTGGCACCATTGTATAGTAAAATGATGAAAAATAGATGGAACTTACTATTATTTACTGCACCGACATATCTCCAACCCCAGGAATTATGCATACAGATGCATATCTATATGTTAAGTATGTGACGTGTGGTGTGTCTGCATGCCTGCTTTTGCTGGCAGCTATATTGTGTGCAAGCTCTTGCTATGCCATGATTTCCTCACACAAATCCAATAACAGTATTGAAGCATTTTGATGACCTGCATTAATTTAGCCTTTTAAATGCTCGAAACGAACTGTTATGTTTGTCCCTTATTTTTCAGCAGCTTATTATAGGTATGCTTTTGTGCTATTATGTTGACATCCGCTGGTTTCTGCATACCATTAGCCAAATATGTCAAAAAGAATTAGTATTGTTTTTCATGCAGTTGAGGGGCATATTCAGACTTTCATGGATTCATTTGTACAATATCCGTGATACTTTTTCATTCATTACTTATAGGGTTTTATAGTTGTGGAAACAAACTTCAAATTGTATGCAAATTCATCGTCGAAGCTTCACTGTGAGATACTGGACCTATTCTCAAGGTAGTCTAAGCTGTTCTTGAGTTTTCATACATTTGGCTTTGATAATGACATTTATTTATTTTTGTCATCAATTTTCCAAAAGAAAGATGTTTATGAATGTAGCTAATAATCTTTGTCAGATGCTGTGAAAGGATGGGCCATCTTCAGTTGAGATAAAACCCTTGTATGAGGTTGCAGAATGCTCCTGATGTATGTCAGTTGCCTAACTATGGTCAACACAATTAATTTAGTCCAATGTAATTCTGCGATACTACAATAATGCCTCACGATGCAACTTCCCTGACATGGTGAACAAATCAATTAAGTTCAACCAAATCAAACAGAAACAAACATGGAAATGATAGATGACATGAAAAAGATGGAACTGGAGGACATTCTGAGGCAATTGGCAGTTTGAAATGGTATCTCCATATATTACATGGAGTTGGAAAGTGTGACATGTGCCTGTCTAGAATTTACCTCATGTGATGGGTTGTTTCTCCCTTTGTGAACCACTAGAACTCTTGAGACACATAATCCTTATCAGATTCTTGTGTTTCAGCTTTCTTGTGCATGATATGTTAGTCCATGTGAATATGTTGCTTAGATATGGAAAACCCAATAGTAGCAAGCTAGTCTTATGCTATTAAAATCTATATAGTCAAGACTCAAGAGTGCTACATGGACCACCTAGGCAGCCTAGTTAGGGCCCATAAATTACAAGTGAAACTAGTCAATCCCAGTTAGTGAGGGAAAAGGAAAAAGACAAAGTAAGAAGAAAGGGAAAAAATTGACGAAGAATAAGAACGATCACTTTTTGGGCTTACTGAAATTCAGTTCATCATGCAAGTAAGTGACCTGGCAACCTACATTATCCTGGAAATAATGAGGCAGCCTTTCTCTTGATAGTTTGGTCACAATTATCCTGGTAATCTTGCTTGGGTTCATTAATATAGTAGAAAACTAATACATGAAGAAGCTCAGGTATATTTTCTTTTTTGATGATTTTTTTGAATTAGCAATTTAGCATAGAGCCATAGACAATACCGATGCTCGGACAAGGCAATGAAATGTAAAATGTCTAGGGGCTAAAACTCACACATATAAGGAAAGCGTAATACATGACGTGAAAGGATCAAGTGGTGCATATCTCAAGATGGATGCAATATGGAATGGGATGTAAATATCTGTCAACTATTGGTAACAGTGTTTAATCATGCCATGACATTGTTTGCACTTTTCTTGACCTTGCGCACTAATATTTCAAGTAGCCTTTGGATTATTGCCTTGAATTGCAGGATCTGTATAAAGCTAATGAAACATGTATTGGTGCATTTGATTGGAGAGTCATGTTTTCTTTCTTTTCTTGTCCAGTCCCTTGATTTTGTTGTTCGACAAGCAGTTCTCTTTTTATGGTTGCAGGATTGAATATCAAGTTCCAAACCTTATTGTTGGATCTATTGCTAAGGAAAGTCTGTACCTTGCTTTTAGTAAAGGGATAACAGCGGAGCAGGTAAAAGACCCCAGCAGCTTTCTAGTTGCTCATCGCACTACCCAGTTTTCCGGTTTAGTTGCTGTTTACATTATGTTCTGTGTTTAGTTGCTGTTTGCAATTTGTATTAATGATGGTTAGGTTTATTTAATTACCTTTCTGTCCTGATATAATGATTTATGATGGATGAGTAGGGCCTTGGCCATTAATGGGCCATCTTTCCTTTTTCTTTTTTAAGTTTCCATAGGCCGTTCATTTCCCTATTTTATTCAAGGTGTAACAAAAATGAACTGCAAAAGTTGTACTTCATGTCTTGTCCACGTGTCATGTTATGCCAAACTGGGATACTTTATATATCCTGTATGGCCGTTCTATAGCTGGTCACTCATCAAGAAAGTAAGAGTTGATTTTAGTCAAGATATCCAGACTCTAGGATGCAATTTTCTGCATCATCAGTTAATTAGTTCACTGTCACTTTTTAGCTTAATAGTGTTTGTTTTGCACCTAATGATACTCTGAAAAAATTAGGGTACTGTTTTTTAATTCTTATAGCATAACTTTGTATCTTTATCTTTTTCTGTGTATGCTTGGGTTCACCTTAGTGTTCATGGCTTGCAGATAATAACTTTTCTTCAGCAGAACGCTCATCCTCGTGTAGCAACTAGAATACCTACTGTGCCAGAGAATGTTACCGATCAGGTAGCGAACCAGTTGCTTGTTGCCTAGGTTTTCTGTCTAATAAATGACAGGCTGCATCTTTATCGAATCTCTAAATTTATTAATCAAGAAACATGACATTATGTTTTCGTTACTGCTTTACAGATCAGGCTGTGGGAGGCTGATCGAAATCGAGTAGAGATGATTCCGTCACATCTTTATGATGATTTCCCATCGAAGGTTACATCCCAGAGGGTCTTCTTTTCCTTCATGTTTAGCATAACTATCTTTCTTTTTGTCAAGAAAATATTTTTTTTTTGTTCAACATATTTATCATCCAATTCTATTCATCATTCGGTTGGAGTCATTTCCTTAAAATTGATTCATTTAGCCATTCTAGCGCAGTCCGAGCTATTGATTTTTCACCACGTCTAGAAAAAACATCGGCATAAAGATGCCGAATCTAATACATGTTCCATACTAAGTAATCAGTGGTATATACGTTTAACTGTTTAAATCAATCCTGTCTTTTTTGCTGGGGCCTGAAATAGGGTCTAAGAATAATGGATCTTAGCAACTGATTTCCTTTATATATTGTCTTTCCCTTATATATGGTCTATTAGGCCAAGGAAAAGGCCTGATCCAAGTAGGTGGGTCTCCTTGAGATCCCTCTGCCATTAGAAGCACATTCAACTTTCGAAACAGACGCCTTAAGTGGCTTCCAAATTTGTTAAAATCTATTTGCCGTGGCAACTCACTTGTTGTCCCCGTTGCATGAGCAGGCTCTTAAGGTCACGCAAGTTTTGTGATCTTACAGAAAAAATTTGTTTGTGTGTGTGTGTGCATATATATATATATATATATATAGGTAGATCTTATAAACTAAATAAGGAATTGATTAACTGAGTTTAGTCCGTAATCTGTTTCAGGAGGTTTTCGAGAATGCGTGTGATTTTGCAAGAGAAACTGGTGGGCTTTTGTGGGAAGATTCCCAAAAGATGATTCTAATTTTGCGTGGAGAATGTCATGAGGAGATGCGTAATTATCTTCGCAGGCAAAGGTAGTTTGTGAATATGTGTTAATTTTCTGAATGTAGGCAGCAGTAGGGAAGGGGGAACCTTTTGTGAACTTCGATTCACAGCGTTATTTATCATTATCATCACGACTCTGTTTTACTTTCCATGGCTAATATTTTTCCGAATCCAAGGAAAAGTCCAGTTTCAATACGTGCTACTTTAGCCTCTGAAAAAAAAATATTTAGGTTAAGGCAACCTGTATGGTTTTACTAAATTTTCAGTGTGAAGTGTGGCCATAAATTATTTCAACCATCGAAACGTGAATTCCATGCTCTAAGAAGATGTGCCTACGAGGTCGCTTGATTTCAAGGTTCTGCTGTTCGCCGTAACACTAGTTTTGTCTCGCCGACAAACGATCTATCAGTCACTGGACGCACGGAGCACAAAAGTGTTCCCCCAAAAACACTTTTTTATGTGTTCCAGGCATTCCATGGCGGACTGAATTTCTGGAATGGAATGCCTTGTTCTAAGAAGTGAGTAGAACAGATAATCAAATATTCTACTCTGCACTTGCTCCAACATATCGTCTCCCTTGCTTGCTTCAGGTCCACTGGGAAGTTATTTGGATCCAGAAGGCAGGATCCAGATATATGGCTAGGCCTAGTGCAGTTTATGGATGTAAACCAGTGGGTCTAGGTTCAGATCTGATTGTTACCTATCTCACGGTTATCTCTAATCAGGTCTTTCAATTGAGATCCAGTTTGGACCTCTGTTTTTTTTTTTTTTTTGATCTAACCATCACCAAACCTGACAAACTTGGACACAGCCTAGTCAAATTCGGGTTTGGGTTCATTTAGCTAACCCAATATATTGATGTAAGGCTGGGTCTAAATGTCTCAAATTTGGTTGCACTTCTGTTCAGGATTTGGTTGGAAATGTGCATAAATCATCCAACCCTTGCTCTTTAATCAGGACAATACTTGGTTTACCTGGTGCGACTAAATGGTTTGCATCCTTGGCTATTCAACCCAAAGCGCTCATCCTAGTTTATTCCAATATACAAACTGGGGTGCATCTTAGGGCCAGGCTTTTCGGTCCCATCTGTTCTGGTCAAGACACCAACTAATACTGCTAATGGCGCAACCCACCTGATTTGGTCGAAGCTGGACTTGGTTGAAGCAGGCCAGTTTGACACAATGGCTGGTTTTGGTTGACTCGACCAGGACATGGGTACCGATAAATCATAACATGTAAATTTGAGGTCGAAGACAAATATGCCTAGGCAATTAGCAATGTATACCTGTTGTTGCTTGAGAAGAAAATTCATCTTCTTGTGTTTAATGGCTGATTAGTTGAGTTTTAACGAATCCAGTGACTTATCTGAAGAATACCCACATCCAGTTACATATGAAAACTTCATTTCCTGGACTTGCACATTATACATCCAAATTCAAATCCGGCTCCGGATTTACTGGATTTGGCAATAACTACAACAGTTCTGGATCAAGAGTTTAGAGAATGATTTTGTAATGGCATATCTGGGAAGAAGCTAAGTTTGACCACCAGAGCCCCGTCAGCAGGTCCTGGGAGCCACGAATGACATGAAGACCCGTTCCTGGCTTTGTGCTGGAGGAAGAGGGGTCTGTATCATATCATTGACTGAGCATTGAATAGCTAGGTTCTCTGCCCCTATGGAGCCCGACACAGTGATCAGGTCGCCTAGCCTGCCGGGACAAAATTCTCCCGATCCTGTTTGATTTAAATCCCCCTCAAATAGAGTTTGCGTTCTGAATTCAATGGGAAAGTGATTAAAAAAAAGAAATCCCTTGCTTGCACGTAAAAGTTGCATTAAATGAAATTATGGTTTAGATCTGACGTGCACAAAATTGACTAATCAAACCCGATCTACTAATCTGAAACTGAGAAGCAAATGTGGACTTGAACTATCCGTCCTGCCCAAAACTTGATGCGTTCAGATCGGAAATTCAGAGATTCCCGATTTACTTGCTGCCCTACACCATGGCGTCACTTCTATGGTGTAGTCTCATGTCATTCTGGTGCTTTCACATGTGCTTTCTCTTTATCTCTCTGGGGTTTAGAATTTCAACACAATATGTGGCTACATGCGTTCATCCGTGGTCAATTTTGCACGCACACATGTGAGTCACCACATTTATGTGATTCATGTGAACTAACTATGCACATATGAAGACTATGGGAGCTGATTCTAAATTATTTGATAAAAAAAAAAGTGAACAACAATTATATGCTGGTTAGTTGATATATTTGTGTGCGTGTGTGAGAAGCTTCTATGGGGTCAATCCTTACCAGTCAATTAAGTAACTAGTGGAAGAAGGAGCAAGACAACCTAACGATTGTGATTTGTGTGACATATACTGTAGATTACAACTGCCCGCCTACTTGTAATTGACAAACCCCCTCACCTTCCACTGACTATGCATTTACATGGTTATTGGCTGCTGAATTCCGCCAATCTCACGACACCTCAACGTTTTGGTTTTCCATTATTTCTGTCCCACCTACGCGTTTGACGGAGAGGGTGGGACACGTGCCGTGTCTTCTCCTGCAGGTCATCATTAATTAAAATGGACTTGACCAGGAGTTCGAATAATTTCTTTCATTTTACCACCTTTTGTATATGAAAGACCAGAATCGATTCTGGATAACCTTGTAGAAAATAAATCAAACACATATAAGGTGAGCCTGAAGTATTTCATTATCCATCCTAGGACTTTTAAACTTTGAAAGTGAGTTAAAACAAGTCAGAATAGGAGAAGTTTGAATTTCCTACTACATCTTGGGGTGCAAGTTTGCCAAACAGTTATTATTATTATTATCATTGTTCATGTTGTTTTTACTCTTATGATCTAAAATTAATTAATTAATATTTGAAATATTTACTTAAGTACAAAGTGCACATGTTCGAAAGTTTAACTGATGGATGCGGAAGTACAAAATTCGAAGAAAACAGGAACTTGGAAAAATAGAAAAAGAAAAAATAATATATATGAAAATAGGAGCATCACAGAAAAGTTCCTCCCGACAGTGATGCGGCGGCTCCACTCCACACTAAATTTCGTACAGGAGTGTGCTCATTCTCGGAAAACGGCATGGAAAGATTAGATTAGAGGTTTCCTTTTCTTGCCCCGTACACATTTCTCAATGGGGAAGGATTAGAAGGAGAAGGTTCTACGAAAACCGTTATCCCAAAACGTGTGGAATTTTCTTGCTTGCTAAGAAAAGTTGAACGACACGATTCATATCTCATTTTTGACCTCCAACGAAGCAAATTCGACGGAACCTCTCCCTCTCTGTTGCTTCTCACCATTTTTTTTAATGAACTACCAAGACTTTTTGTCTCGTCCGAAAAAATACCAAACATTGCGACTACTACTCCATGTAAAGAGATGATCCGCGTTGCATAATCTATAAATACCTCATCCCCTGTTCCCTCCCACCTATCTTTTCTCTGCGTTCATCACCCGTCTCGTCGTCGTCTCCCGATCACTTTGTTCCTCGACCATGGACTCCTGTTATCATGAAAAAGAGGCACAGCTAAGAAGGGCGAACCAAGTAGAAGAAGAGCAAGAGTTGGGCCGAGCCGCAGAAACGGCCAGGTGTCTGCTGCTCTTCTCCCGCGCCATAAGCGGAGCAGCAGCAGCAGCCGCGGCGGCAGCGGCACCCTTACCCTTGAAGGGCGGGTCCTATGAGTGCAAGACGTGCAACCGCCGCTTCTCTTCCTTTCAGGCCCTCGGCGGCCACAGGGCGAGCCACAAGAGGCCGAGGTTCGCGGGTGAGGACGGCGGCGACGTCGACTCCGACGACCAGCAGCCTCACAAGCAGCGACGGGGGAAGGCGAGAGGGCACGAGTGCGCTATCTGTGGGCTGGAGTTCGCCATCGGACAGGCGCTCGGCGGCCACATGAGACGCCACAGGAACGAAGCAATTGAGCTCACCCTCGGTGCACCCACCGCCGAGACGACGAAGAAGGCAGCCAAGAAGGCCCGGTTCTTCGACCTCAACCTGCCTCCTCTAGAGGATTACCCCACCACCTTCATCCTTGCTTAGGTCACGTAGGGCTGCTCATCTAACCGAGGCTGATGATGTATAGATCAAACTCGACGGGCTGCCTGAGCCGTGGCTGTTGTAGATTGTTTACTACCCATTACATTTTTTTCCTTCCTCTTTTTTTTCAGTATTTCTTGTAAAAGTTTTGTAGTCGCAGGGTCATGTACACATGAATAATTCAAATATTCTTTTATTTTTATTTTTTCATCTGAGAACGGCAAATTAAAAAACTTAGTAGCTTGAAAAGATCTAGAAGCAAGCTAGCTACCGCGGTTAAATTTTTCTTTCTTGACGGCTCACGGGATCAGGTTTTCATACTACAACTTGCGTATTAATATAACAAGGACTATGGGCAGGAAAATACTGATGAGAAAGGATAAGCGACCATGCGTCAACCTCAAAAGTCTCATCACAAGTCCCTTCGACAGTCACAATAGACTCTTGATGAATAAATAAATAAAAGTTTATATATATATTTACATGTAAATTTTAAATTTCACTTGTTTTTGCATAAAAATTTTAAAAAATAATATTTCAGTTAAAATTTTGAAGCTAACCCTTTAATCCAGTCCCAACGCTGTCATTCTAGAAACCTTTCTATCGTTTATCTAACGACATTACCCATGGGAGAAGTTACTGTTTAACCGTCTTCTGAGTGTTTCTTAAATTTAACATTTTTGCGTTACACGTGACATGAGTTAGACAACGTATCTTGAGTTACCCCCGCCGCGGCGCAAGTTACTTACCATCCACGTATTTCACTGTTAGTATGGAAAGAATTTCAGCATACAAATTTGCACTTAATCAAATTTACTAAACCCTATCTACTTGGACATACTTACAATTGGCATGTTTCTACTTATTTTACAATTTGTAAATAACTATCTTTGTTTGGATGGTTTAATTTCTTTTAATGAGCATTGATCTGTTGGGGTTGTTTGGCATCAATAATGCATTGTTATTGTTTCATGACTCTACTTCAAAAAATGAAAGGAGAACGTTTTAAAGTGTCCAATAACTCTCACCAAGTTTTAGGTTAGTTGCATGAAATAGTAACATACTGTTACTATTTCCAAATGACTCCTAACCCATTGTTGTTGTTTTATAAACTTGCTTCGAAAAGTGAGTGAGGCAGATTCACTGTAACATAATGTTTCACAAATCTGTAGATTCATTAGATAATAACAATTAGTTACTGTTGCAAAACAGTAATATTTTTATTTGAGTATAGCATCAAACTTTTTACTCATCTCTTTCTCTAAGGAGCACCTACACGTGCTTAACAATTATTTACTTTTACATAAATGTTCATTTTTTGTGCTCATCGGACCTTACAGTTATGACCAACCTACGTGAAGTTTAGTAAGAAGTTAGTTTTACAATGCAAATTCTTGTTCAAATATAAATATCTTCAATATTCAATGGTTCACCATATGTCAAATTTGAATACTTAATGCTCATTGTTTTTTTTTTTTTTAATTTCAATTACATAAGTAAAAACATATTTCTAGCGTATAATAATGTCCAATGTATATATAAGGTCAGGTCATAACACTTCTAGCCATAGTTCTAACTTCTAACGACACCCACCCAAAAACCTTGGTTGGTGCTTATTAAAGCAAAGGGCTTTCCTTTCTTCCAAAGGTTTGCCACCCCCAAACAAGCTACCACTCCTTTGGATGGAAATCGCCATAGCAGGTTCCCCCTGTCAAAACCAAGAACCCCCTGTCAAAACCAAGAATGTCTTAGAGAAACAAAGGGTCATGCCACCTGACATACCTGCTATATATATATATATATATGTATGTATGAGAGAGAGAAAGAGAGAGAGAGAGAGAGAGATGGTTTTAAAAATGTATGCCTTTAATCACAATAATCATGAACCTATGACTCGAGAATGGTTCACATCCCATCCAGAAAATCTAAAGTTTCTACACTAAGCCGATGGCACACGGAAAAATATGCATGGGAAAGGAGGAGGCAAAAATATTTTGACTTACTGAGGAGGACGCCATTAACGAAATTACGTATAAAAAGAGGTTGATTGCTACATGAGGCGATAGTCACCCCATAAATATTTGATTTGTCTCGTTCAAGGGCCAGCCTCGTCTCGTGCTTGAATGATCAAGTAGCAGTCAAAAGCCACGGCACTCCATGTACACATATATGGCGGCCTTTCACATCATCTAGACGAGAACCCAATGGGCTGGATTGTTAATTAAAAAAACAAAACATCATTAAAAGAAACTTATCCTGATTTAGTTGGATGTTAACGTAAACGCTATACATATTACAACTTTTTCTTTCTTTCTTTTATTTTTTGCTTGTTAATGAAAGGCTGCCGACATGTAATTCATCTTCCTTCTTTAATCAATTACTGAAGAAAATGAAGTTTCAATGGCCAAAGTACATGTTGTTGGTGTGATCAGGTGAAGGCCGGCATGCCCAACCAAACATTACAGGCCAAGCAGGTAAAATTCTGATTGATAAGATACAAGATTGCGTCAAATATAATAAGCGAATAATCTCGCGATTCATTTTTCAAGCCTTCTTTTTGTAAACAAGCTTATGATCTTGTGGATGAGATTTACATGGTTCGAAACGTAAGGGTCAATCTTCCCACCAGTTTAATTCACTGTTTGTCAAAAACCGGCCGCTTCAATCAATTTGAGCTTAAAACTTTAATCTAGTGGGGAACCGATCTGATGCGGTAGCCGATAAAGGGTGGATGGATGCATCAGTTTTTAACTATTTTTTTCATTAAATTAAGATTTTTTTGTATTGTAATTAGTTTTAATAAATATATTTTCATTTTTAATGTATGTTTTAGATAATTTTGGCCATTTTACAAACGATTCAGCTAAATTGGGGAACCAAGAGATTCGCCCCGAGTTAATGAGCAGCCGTACACTAGACGGGTTTGTTTAAAAATTTAGAGAAAAATTGCAAGTTATCGAGCCTTCTTATTTCAAGATCTCGGTCCAATTCAATAACCACGTAGATCACGTCCATCCTGCCAGAATGAATCCTGGAAACTAACTTAAGAACTTATCCAGTTATCTTTGACAATGAAATCGAGCGAAAATTTCAATTCCGTTCTCGAAGCGTTGGACTCACTGCTGATTGCTGAACTTTTC
This sequence comes from Nymphaea colorata, assembly GCF_008831285.2. Lineage (NCBI taxonomy): Eukaryota > Viridiplantae > Streptophyta > Magnoliopsida > Nymphaeales > Nymphaeaceae > Nymphaea > Nymphaea colorata. The sequence continues at coordinate 16,608,184 of NC_045143.1, forward strand.
ATGCCTCCTTTACACATTAGAATGGGATCAGGTTCAAACTTGCCGCAGCAAATTCCTTCTGGAGGTGACAAAATTGCGTTGATTTTCGTTGAGCTTGGTTTCTGGCATTCATATGTATGCTTGGCTCCCACATGTTGGTGCAGAAATGCTTGTAGGAGCCTTAAATGGCGTCCAAATTCCAAGATAGGTTTCTAGGAGCTGATATGAGTGGAAAAGTCTTTGGGTGCTCCGAAAGAATAAGAAAATTTTTCATCGATATTCGTCTGTAAATATTTAAAAAGTTGTATATAATTTAAAAAAATTATGTTGTTGCAAAGACAAAATAGAAAAGAGAGTTTCAAATGGGAGCTGTTGGGAGCCGAAGGGTGAAAATTATCCCCACGGATATGAGATCTGTGGTGATTTGAAATCACTAAACTTTCAGATCCGTTGGACTTCTTCCATCCGACCTTAAATCTACAATTTAAGTTCCATACTATCAACTCTTAATACAGTCTCAGAGCTAAGCCTATCGAGCACTACCTTAAACGAGAGAGAGGAATACTGGTGGGCTTTTCTGGCTGTGGTGGCGCACTGTGGAACAAATAAATTTGTATGAGGGACAAAGATCCGGTCAAGCCGATGAAGGATGAAATGGAGACCCACGGATTTTAATGAGCAGTCAAACTTGGCCCGCCGGAGGAGCAGGGCCAATATTGTTGAATGGTTGGACGGGAAGCCATGGCGGAGTAGGTTGGGATCAGACCCCAGCATGACGTCTTCTTTAGGATTTAGCCTGACGGCACTGGATTGCATCAGAAGCGGTTGGCTGTATACAGTGCTTTCTCTTTTCAGAGAGCGAGAGTCAGTTCTCACCAAATTCCTGCAATTGACTGACTACAAACGGTGGGGGCAAAGTGAACACTAGTGAGATTAGTCATGAGTTGGTGCAACTTGCTGGTTTTGAATTAAGAAAACCATTTGGGGATTAGTTTTTCCTCAAGACGATATAAAATAAAAGAAAGAAGGTTTGGCATGAACATCGACACATAAATGTGTTTGCATGTGTTATAAAACCCATCAGGAGTTACGTACACGACTGTGCACGGTGCACAGCTAAATACTGATATTTGACTTCTTTTATGGCTGAAGGTGATAAAGTTACGGTAAATAGTGATCAGTTTTTCTTATCCATCATTCTAAAATTAGGGATGCAGAATCTTAATTCTAGATGAGCAAACATTACCTATGGGCTCGTTCTGTTCTCGTTCCTAAAATGCCAGGAACATGATATCTTACTCTTTGACATTCTGAGCACAGCTGATATACCAGACTTGGTCTTTGTTTTCACGCTTCCTAACAAACACCTGCAATTAATGGAATGGCAGAACACCATGATTTAGATGCAATATTTCACCGTCCTTGTTCGGTTGTTCCCAAAAACATGACGTCATTAACATGTGTCTAAAGTTTGGTCTGTTGAATCTTATAACAACAGCAATAATCGGACTGTATATATTTTTCTTAAAACAGGAAACAGATGTTCTTGAGACATGTTTTCTAATAATACAATATTCTTCTCATTGAATGCCCCGCGAAGAAAAGTCCTTTAATAGCAGGAAATATATCTTTAACTAAAAAATATGTCGCGTGGCAGTTGAAAAGTTTTGGAAAAAAGTTGAAGCTCACAGCCCCCACTAAAGAAAGCTGGCATTACATGACATTAACCTTCAAGGTGATAGTGATAGCTATGTCTTAAGGTTCTGACTTACTTTGGGTTTGGGTAGACATTAGATACAACCTTCAACTTGTGTCTCACATTTGCTACCATATGCAGCCTAAAAGAAAAACATACTCAAGTATGACACTAGATAATTTTCCAAAGTTTTGGTCTGTTTCTTTTGTTTTAAGATTTTTTTCAGAAACTTGCTCACTAAAAGAGTTTTTGAGGGCCATCAACTAGTGGCAGAGACAAAAATTTGTAGCTAAATGGTAGCAACAAAAGAAATCTGAAATTTAAAGAGCACCAATAGGTAAAAAAGAAAAAAAATATTAATATATAAATCAAATAAATTTTGTGGTTGTAGGCAACTGCCCACATTAGCGCACGCTTATAACCCCCACTAACACTAACCTCCCAATAGTTAAGGCATTTGATAGTATGAAAAAAGTCGTGGGAAAACTTTTTTCGTGTTGTGTGGTGGGTGAATCTTTGTTTGAGAAATTAGTCGGATGGCCGATTAAAAGTCTTCTTCCCCGCCAATCAAACGCGCGATATGATCATCGTATGGAGATTGTGGGGTATGGCGGTTCATCAAACGTCTTTCCACCACGTTGCGTCATCCTTCTCGATGAAATGGTTCCTCACACGAAGTTTCCTTTTCTAAGTTTTCTTCCTTATCTCGTTCGGTTTCACAAATTCCTGGCACTTTCAATCTAGAGAGAGAGAGAGAGAGAGAGAGAGAGAATGACGTTTCATGCCTACGTGTTGAATCTTCTGGCTTGCTAAACAGGAAAAGTTCAAATCTTTTTTCAATAAAAGATTGACTGAAACGTTTACTTGGAAGAAGCCAAGCAACCCCTTGATCTAGAAAAACAAGTAAAATCCGATTCCTACCCGGCTACCTGTACCAAACACGTACTACTTCATTGACCGCAACACCTCTCAACGTTTGGCTCCTTTCTTTGCGTCTATATATAGACGTCTACACATCCATTGCACAACAACCACCACCACCCAATTCATCACTTCCCCAAGGACACTGATCCTCACATCGCCCTTTCCACTATTGACTCTTCGCCGGTTCAATCACAGAAGCAGCGGGCAGCAGCAGTTTCAGTAAACCATGAACCCTCGTTTCCACATGGATGCAGGAGCAGAAGAGTTGGAGCAAGCCGCGGAAACGGCCAAGTGCCTGCTGCTCTTCTCCCACGCCGTGAGCACCGCCGCCGCAGCGCGGACCTCACCCTCGGGGGGATACGAGTGCAAGACGTGCAACCGCCGCTTCCCCACCTTCCAGGCGCTCGGCGGCCACCGGGCGAGCCACAAGAGACCGCGGTTCGCCGAGGAAGACGGCGACCAGGGTCAGCAGTCTCACAAGCATCATAAGCCTAGAGGGCACGAGTGCGCCATCTGCGGGCTGGAATTCGCCATAGGGCAGGCTCTCGGCGGCCACATGAGGCGCCACCGGAATACGGCGGCCCATGGGCTCACCGTGGGTGGTGCACCACCAGCTGCCGCCGTGCCCACCAAGAAGCCACGCACTGTCGAAGCCCACTTCTTCGACCTCAACATGCCTCCTCTGGAGGACTTGCCCAACTTGCAGCTCTGCTTGACATACTCTTGAGAATATTGTAGAGAGGAACTAGCCGGCCGGTTTCTTTGGCCACCATGGGATTCGTTATTATTTTCCATACATTTTTGTAATCGTTCATACATAGGATGTGTAAATGAAAATTTTCATGCGGAAATATTATTATTCTTAACTTATTAGAGCAATCAAATCATACCAACAAGAGCACCCACATCTATACCTTATTTTATATAAATTGTATGTAGAGTTTGGGTGCATGTATCCTGTATATAATAAATAATACACGGGTACCTGAACCGTGTTTATAATTGTCGATAATTAAACACGAGGAACATGAAATACATAATTTGATCTCTTGAAATTATGGTCATTGCAAGGTACATGCATGTAAAAGTCTAAGACAAGCATGTTTTGATCTCTTGAAAACACAGAATGGTGTGTTTGGTAGCTTAATATGGTCCAAGATCAGAGGTGGAAAAATTTGAAATCCCTTCTATGTCTTACGGAGAAAACAAAACATGGGGTTTCACCACCACCATGTGAAAATGAGGATGTGAGTTTTTCAGTGCATGACTAAAACCACATGTAAGGTCCAATTCAAAAGAAGAAGGGCGGGGTCTGACCTCAGTTGTAGACCCCAAGCTACACAAAATGAATGCCTATGTTTGTTTCCAGAGTAGTGAAGTACGGCCGTGAAGCAGACTCTATTAGGCTCCGAACACTGGTTATAGGGGTCGCTTGGTCCGGAGCACAATTTTTTTTAGCCATCATGATTAAGGATCAAATTTTTCTTGGCTAATAACAAAAAAAAAAATTATAAAGACAAAAAAGAACCAAATAAAAGTTAAAAGACTAAAAAAATATTTTATTACATAATTTTTAAAATACGGCAACTCCCACCTAAGCCTGAGTATCAGCCGACACAGACACACAACTCACAAACAAGGTGTTAAATTTGGACATGTAAAGATTTTAAAATTATATAATGGCAGTGGCACCCCCTGGACCAAACCTTGGCTTTGCTGCCGTTTAGATGCTTGGAAAACAAAAGGGCCCCCACAATCTAAGAATAAGGTTTGCAAAAAACTAAAGTAAAACAAGAAAATAGAGAAAATGGGAAAAAATAGATGGCAGGTTGAACCAGTGAGTCCAACCAGTGAGTCCAGCCTCTCTGAATCCAGGTAGGGCCAACTGAATTCAAATATAAAAATTACATGGCGTAATTAAAATTTTTTATTTTTTTTAATGTATTTTTTTTTCATTGGCCGGGGTGGGGCCATGGCCTAGGCGGCCTCCCCTCCCTCCGCCCCTGGGTTCAACAAGATCATGTGCTCGATCCCCAACACATGCAGGGTCTTCAGTGATGCAATACATTTTTTTTTTATTTTCTTATATTTAAAGAAAATTAAAACATTATAAATTGTTTCTAAGTTGAGAAAAAAGGCCCATCAAGATGTGGGCAAATTGAAAAAGTATCGACACCAAAACACTGGTAAAAAGTGTCCTAAAAGGACCACCAAACCAACATGAGTCCAGTCAAGTGCTGTACCTTGCGACCTTTTGGAATGTGTGGTCTTCAACAAACAGCGCTTACATCGATGATACTTTGATAATTAGTATGTTGTCCATACACAGTCGGCCGGGTAGTCATCCTACTACTACACACTCTCCCTCTCTCTTATATAGAAGAGATAGAGAGAGAGAGAGATTGGTAGAAACCATACCAATAGGTTAGGGGCAAAAAACCAGACCCTTTAAACATGATATTTAAAATTTTGTTTTGAAATCTAACCTTACCAATTTTGATTCTAAAGATAAAATGATGCAAAATATACATTGACTTGATTATTTTTTGGGTTTTAATAACATTTTTACAATAGGCAAAATTGAATGGTTCTCATAGCATCAACATTTTGATGAATAGAAAAGTCAACATTTTTCATAAAAAAAATTGAATCATGTTTTAAATCAAAATAATTTTATAATTATGTTAGGATGTTTATATTTTATTTAACATACTTTTAGCAAAAACATACATATATATATATATAGGATGCTGACGTATGCTTGACATCCCAGTGATGCTTGTTTTTTTTACTTGTATCTAGAAGGACCTGAATTAATCTTCTACACCTCAGTTTGTGATGAAAGAATGGAGAAATCATAAAAGATGACAAGCATGTATGACTTAAGGAAGATGGCAGAGGTTGATGTGATTATGAGTGCGATTGGTTGCTAGCAAGCTAAAGACGATAAAGACAGAGAAGTCGGCGTTCCCTCTTACATTTGTCAATGGCTTCACACGGTAGCTACCAATTAGTGTTCATAACACATGATCAATGCACCGCCACCTTAGAGACTATATGGATTAATTTCACATTTAGAAGGCAACAAATTTCCTCCGTTTTGGTTCATTCGTCACAAAGAATATTATTTTTATGGGCCGTGTATTAAAGAAAAGTTCACCAACTCTATCGTCCCATGAATAGATAAAAGATATTGACACTTACGGCGTACGTTTATATCTTGACTTATGGAGTCAATGCAGCTAAGCCGATGATATTGCTCACAAAAGTCCCCCTTACTTACGAGTGGGAACCGTCTTCCTTTGTGGGCTGTTGTTAAGTCGTTAGTCAGTGAAGAAGAAGAAGAAGAAGAAGAAGAAGAACTTAAGGGAGCAAGCGAAGCTGAGTCAATTTCAATCAACTGCGATGGATGGCTGGTTGACTTGGTCCGTTCAGACGAGGTTCAACAATATTTGTGAGCCATCATCACTGCATGTATTTCTCCTTGGATTCAAGTCAGCTGTACGTCTGAATGAATCTGAATTCGATTAAAATATAATTCAAGTACATCCACTGTGATTAAGTATGTAGATGGAGTGCTTTATATACACACACATTTGATTAGGGCTAACTGGGTCCAGATCCAGATTGCACGTGCATCTGTCTCCCTAATCCAAATCCGTGCATATTAATTAAGAGTAAAATCCGTGAGCAAAGGCAACGCGGAAATGCCAGACGGGCGGGTTAGGTCCGGTTCGGAGCAAATACTTTTCAGGGATTAGATCTGTAGATGATGTTCTTTCTATGTGCTTGCAACTTTCAACTTTCTTATATATATATAAGGAAGTTTGGATGCTGGTGTATGTTAGGAAGTTAAAACTAAAAATAAAATATCGATACTAAAAAACGGTTGTGAGAGTAGCTTCAGCAAAGTTCTCTTTTAGCGGAACAATTAAAAATAAAAAATGTGGTGTTAAAATATTGTCGCTAAAGGAGCATTGGCAAACAATTTTTTTTTTTTTTAATCTGAAGCAACGTTTTCTGGTGTGTTTAGCGACAGTCTATAGTACTTTTAACGACGGATTTTTTGCTTTTTCCCATCAACCAACATCTGGAACACTTCAGTCTTAAATTCTTCTGGATATATGTATATTAAGAAGAAAATTTGTTGTAACTCAGGTAATGCTGAAATAAGTTTTGATTTGAAGATATCTTGATATTTTCACCCCCAATCAGTGTTTAGCAAGTTAAATGCCCTTCAAACCAATTTCCGTCGGCATTTGAACGTGTTAATCATCAGAGTGGCATGGTCGTACACAGTCATGCCCTCTTGAGCGAGAGACTGAGCATGACCAAAAAAAAAAAAATCAGTTCGAATTTAGGTTTTTATTTGTTATTTTATTTTATTTGCATCTTGTTCTTGTATTTTTAAGATTTTATTTATTCTTACTCTGTTTCGGATATAGATCCAAGGATCTGTTTTCAGGCCACATAATGATGTTTAAAGCCTCATTTGTAATTAGCTTTGAGTTAATGAAGACCCTAATGGTTTTTTACAATTAATTTTCTTTTCCCATTTCCTTTTACATCTCCTTTAATTCTCCCTAGATTAGTTAAGCAAGTCCTCTCTTACCCTAATGTATAGATCTTCACACCAATTGAGGCGCAGAGCAGGTGCCGGTAAAAATGGAATTTCATGTTTCAGTTTTCTAATTTCGGTTTTTATTAACTGAAAGCTAATTACAAATGGAGCAAGCTCCAAACATATTTATAAGGCCTAAAGACAGATCCTTGGATTTGGATTCAAAATACAATAATAATAAATAAAAACCAAAAAATACTAGAACTGCGTCCAAACAAAACAAAATAACAAATCAAAATCCAAATAGAAAGCGAATTCCCTTTTTCATGCTCCGCCAGCTACCAGTGTTGATCTATAACCTGGATAGGCCTCAGCTATACAGTTAATATATAGTGCCTTCTTAGTAAGTGGTCGCCCTAAGGCTTTCCAAGTTCAAACGAACAAGTGGACGCATGTCCATCACTCAAGCACGCGTCCCAGACCTTTCATAGAGCGAATTGGACTCTAGACTGCTTTATCTTCAAGAAAGTGATGACCTTACCTTTTGGATCAACATCAAGCCCATTTAAAAAGTTGCTTGGGCATCTGATAAAGAGAAGATAATTATCTTGTTAATTTAGCGTCACACAGACCCTCCCAAATGTAGTATTTAAGCAACTGATAATGGCGTAACTGACTAATACAAGTGAAGAGATTAAATAAGCAATCAAAGAGCAACTAGCTTCTACCGCCCTTCTTGATCCCACTAGAACTCTGAGAGTCAAACTCATTCAACTCTTATCTTCCTTAACCGACTGGTGTTTCCAAGCATCATTCAATTCTTACGAGTAAAAGATGGAGGCAACAGGCGTTCCCATGCTTCCTTCTCCAAGTCCAAGCGTGGATGCCAAGCATGATGAATCTGCAATTGCGCCTATAGCAACAAGGGTGTACGAGTTCAAGAAATGCCATCACAGGTTTCGTTCGTTCCAAGCACTAGGCAGCTTTAGTAGCCGATGCATGATGTGGTATTATAATGTTGGTGGGCATGCAGTTTAGAAGCTCTCGGTTACGGTGGGCCGCTATGAGTGCTCGATATGTGGAATGTGCTTTCCAACTGGTTAGGCTCTGGGTGGACATATGACCTTGTAAAGGCGGCCGGCCAACGGTGTGGGAAAAAAGGAGCCTCTGGATATTGACCTTAATCTACCTCCACCTGCTAATGATCATGAAGAAGAAGAGGCAGACGTGAAGTGGCCGAAGAAGATGCACTGCTGGGTATAAGAATTTGGTGGTGCCAATACTAGGAAAACTTTTTGTATTTTCTCTAATGTCAATACAGAAAGCAGCTCCTAGAAGTTAGTAAGCTTTCGCCTATGGAATTATAGGAATTTGTTTTTTTTTTCTACAAGTACTGCAAAGTTTAGTATATACAATAAGTTTCTTCTTTTACTGTAACTGGCTAACTAGCTTAAAGATGCAGATAAATTCCTAGGTATGATGCCATTGTAACTGGCTAACTAGCTTAAAGATGGAGATAAATTCTTAGGTATGATGCCATTAACACATTTTTTATATTTGATTGTAGAAATTGCGTATACTTGAATACATATTCAGAAATTTTTCGTTTTTTTGACGCATTGGTGGATGTGTATTATATTAACCAAGGGAAACATCTCCTAGTTGAATCTTTTGCAATGCAGTAGCAATATATACTGGTCTTTTCTTTTACTATAACATGCTAACTAACTTAATGATGTAAATAAATTCAGATTCAGCTTGGATGCGGCCATTCCAATGTCTGAATAGTTTATGAGTATGGAGTAATCGTATTAATATTCAGATTCAGATTCAGATTTTTAAATTTTTTGTTTGTTTGTTTGCAGAAACTGCATATAGATTAATCAGGTTAGAAGGTATTTCTCCTAATCAATAATAAAATAACCCATGAGCTTGGGTATGACAACAACCTTGACCAGAAGAAACAATGACGCACCAAAACATTTGGAAGCGAGTCATGAATTCTGAAGTCTCTAATTTGCCCTTGAGGGCGACCTGATTTTTTTGGTTAATAACTCAGTGACACGTGCATATGGAAAAAATAAGGGCAGTCCTGTCTTTTTTTATAACCAAGTTTGCCTTTGACTATTGGACTCTAGCGTGAGAGCGGCCTCTAAGCTGTGAGTCAGACCCCTAATTAAGGGACTAAGGGCAGTTTCCACTCCCATTTGGTTCATTCTTGTATATTTTTTGTAATTAGAATATAATGAAAATTGCATTTTTGTATTATTTATTAAATAAGAAACCGAAGCAGGTCGGGTCAGCCGATTCAGGCTTTGGTTTTGGTGAAGGGCCGATAGGATGTGTATAAACTGTTGAATGGTGGGCACCGACACCGTAATGATATAAATTATAAACTTAACCAAACAAGTGATATAATGCAACAGCCGTTATCATCAGATCATCAAGCTTCTACTCTCATCCTTTAACATAGCGATCAGGCTCTTCCCCGCACGAGACACGACCCGTCGTCTCCCCTGCCCATAACAATGGCTTCTTTGAAGACCAACTTCCTTCTGGTAAGAGTTCTCGCACTAGTCCAGCAACCCTTCTTCCTGTATCCCATCTCTTGGTCTGCCCTCCTAACCACGGTCCTTTTCTGATCTCTTTCACGCTAGAACTTGCTTTCGCCAACGCCATGTCTCCGTCTCCCGGCTTCTCTAAAGCATGCAATAGAAGGCAGCATGATTGTATTCGGCCCAAATGGGGAAAGCTTCCGGCTACCGATGGAAAAGCCGGCGATGTTCTCCGTGTCCCAGCGAACCTTGTCCGACTGTCTCGGCTTGATTTCGTGTTTCCGCCTCCGTTGAGTGCATTGGTGGTGGCAGGGTCAGCTGGTTTTGTACATCCAATGGGTCGATGCAGGGAGCCAAAGTGAATTTCTCTCTCTCATTAAGAAATTCCTCGAAGATACATCATTAAGAACACTCTTCCAAAAGAAAAAGAACGGAGAACAGTGGAGATGGGCACATCGAGGGCATGTCATTTACAAGCAGTCAAAAACTCCCCGCCTTCCATTGCACTCCCTTATTTCGTGTTCACATGAACTCCCGGGCTCTTTTCTTCATTGCCCTAGGCAGCGTGTCTACATATTTCCCCTGACAAGCAAAACCACATGACATGATCAAATTTATCAGTCATAGAGTCACCTCAAATAAACTTCTTAGGTTCACCTCATAGTCCATTTTTGGTTGTGAAGACCAACGTCACACATCCGATACTTCAGTACACGTTACTGTAGTTCCCGCTAAAGGGCTAAGGCTTTTATTAGCAACGTTTTCCGTTTTCAAGAGAAAATAGGGGAACAGCCGTTGGGAGTGTGAGTCGACAACCCGATATCGCAGGCTTAACACAAGTCCGTCCCCACAAAAAAGACTCCGAGAGTGAAGGACGACGGAAAAAGAGTGTTCCTGCCTACAGACCTGGCCAAGGAACACGTCGGTGAGAAAGAACCGTCTTCGAGCCCAAAGAAGCCTTCAATATAGCCATAGCCTGTGGTAAAAGATGTTAATATTTATTGTTATTGGGCACCATGTCTACTGATTATATATAGAGATAAACTTTCAATGAGGAGGAAATCGATGTAAGAGGTGAGCACGAATTAACGGAAAGAACAGAGGTAGGAATGATTCCAGAGGAGATTGAACAAAAAGAGAAAAGAAAATGGATAAACGATTTACCTCCTCAATGTCTACTACTTTGACGTTTTTCATGAGGGTCAATCCCGAAATCGTGGTCAATGGCGCGATGCTCAGATCATCGGTTATGGTGTAAGTTACCACTCCCTTCACATAGCCCGTCTCCCCTTTATCGATCCCACCAGTATTCATTTGCAGGTTACCACAAGAAATGCACCTCGTCCCTGCGTTGTGGTACACCGGCGACGTGGATGCACTCTTCAACGGTAGATGAAGAACGCCATCGCCAAGCTGCAAGGATGGCAGAGGAGGGTAGAGAAGTTCGGCCTTGATTTGGTCCGGCGATTTGGAGCCCGAGATGACGTAGGAGGCATCCAGGTTTTCCATGCTCTCGTACAGCTTCCCGACGGGATCAGGCACGGACTGCTTTCCCAGCAGGCTAACCACGGAGCCCAGGGGAAGCGAGAGAAAAGCGAAGAGGAAGTCCACCAAAGGAATCCTTCTCTGCTTCTCCAAATAAAAACTTTACTGCTCCTTCCGTAGATCAACAACCTTAGAGGTGGACCAGTGTTTTTTCCCTTCCCCTTCCCCATCCCCATTGGGGGCAACTGCTAAAGTCGACCACCAAGGAAACAGAGCAGAGCAGAGAATTGAGGCAGGGAATTTATAGTGCAAGTTGTTACATCGGGTAAAAAGGTAAAAGAAATCAACAAATTCTGTTAGAAAAGAATCATATGTTTTATTGTACGACATTTTAGACGCAGATATAGGCACACTACTGGCGAACTATATTAAGTTTATCCCAATAATTTGGGTTTTCCTATTTATCATGCTTGCTACTGCTCAGTTATCCATGGTTATAAGCTTTGATTAACAGTAGATGAGGACACAATATCATATGAAACCTCCAATTCTATTACCGTCAACGATAACCTTGATACAGTTGCTCACTTCATGGCAATTAGGCCTCGGCATCGTAAGTTTGAGTTCGAAACATAAAAAATACTTTTTTAAATATAAAATAAATAATAAAATATATATCATTATTAACTAAATATCAAATAAATAATAAAATATATATATATCATTATTAACTAAAAATAATATACAAAAATAAGACTCGAACTAATTTTTTTGGGTTCAATCGACTGGGTACTCATCAAGTATCCGAACCCGATACCATTGGAAAACAAGAATGACCTTTTAATTAACTTCACTTCACTGTCTACCATTTCCATTGTCCTAGGAAAACAAAAACAAAAATGAGACGCACTTGGAATAAAATATAATGCTGCAGTGAATGGCCAATCAAGATTTTTTTTTTTTTTTTTATTGTAGGGATCAAACTATAGTTTTAAAAAGTGTAACATGCACTGAATTTTTTTTATATAGATTAAATTAAAAGTTTTAAATTTTAATAGATTGAATTGCCTGCACATGAAAAAAGAAAAAATAAAGAAAAGAGGTGGAGGCATTTTAATTTTTGATAAAAATATGTAAATTATATTTTTTTATTATTTCTTTTTTAATGTTAACAGCGACATTTTAATCATTGCATTGCACAGGAATATGCACGCAACCAAGTAATTGCGTAATCATTTGATCAGGTGAACAAGTAAACCAATGAATTCTGATTGCATGAAAACGCCGAAAAGCAAAATTATGGTACATCACATGAATAAATACTTGCGCAAGGATAAAATCAGTAAGTTCCCCAATGTATTTCATGTGATAAATTTGTTTTCTGTAACAGCGATCACCAAGGACCTTGGTGGGTTTATATGTTTGCACCATCACAAGGGCAACTTCAAAGTCAGATTCAATTTCAGAAATGATTGACCCCAAAGATGTAAACCACCGTTTAAGAATAAAATTCAATTGCAGACTGAGGAACTCAGTTAGCTAGAAAACTGAATATCAAGGGCCAAAGTACAGTAGTATTTGTTTCTGAAAAGTAGCTAATTATGTCCCTGAAAAAAATCGTATTTGGTTCTGATCCGAAAATCTGAAGAGGAATATATAAAATCTGTTTCTGGGTTGGCAACACACCCAAATGTGTTCGACCCCCCGTTTCCGTCCTTCCTGGCTTCTAAGAGTGGGCCAAATGTTCTCTTTAACCCATCTTAACTGATATTTAGCAGTGTTGATAACGTCAGCACACCCGTATTAGCGATTCGGCCACCGCCAATATGCGTTTCTCTCTCTCTCTCTCTCTCTCTTTTTTTTTTCCTTTTTTGCCTTCATTTTTTTAATGTTTTAATTAATCAATTGAAATATCATAAAATTATTCTTAATTCAGAAAAATGACTAATAACCCAAATTGGTGAACAAATTCAGTTATCTTATGCCAATACCGATATGAACAACATTTGGATAAAATGCAGTTCCTTGTTATTTAAGATATATACAGATCTCTCTCCCTCTCTCACGAGGCTCTTTACACCCCCTGCCCCTCCCACCTTTCTTCTTCTGCCACCTTCACTTCCCCTCCCATCTCCAATAACTCTTCTCCCTCCCTCCCACCTTTCTTCTTCTGCCACCTTCACTTCCCCTCCCATCTCCGATAACTCTTCTCCCTCCCTCCCACCTTTCTTCTTCTGCCACCTTCACTTCCCCTCCCATCTCCGATAACTCTTCTCTTCCTTAAGAGGTGTTTCCAAGCTTTTTTACTCGATGGAGGCAACCCACCAGCAGGTTTGCATCAAAACTGGCGTTCCCAAGCTTTCTTCTCTAAGCATGGATGCCATTCACGACGAAGCGGCAGTTATTTCTTCGACGACGAAGATGTATGAGTGCAAGAAGTGCCATCACCAGTTTCGTTCGTTTCAAGCATTAAGTGGTCATAGTAGTCGATGCAAGGACGTTGGTGGGCGTGCAGTTGAGAAGCATCCGGTGATGGTGGGCCGCCATGAGTGCTCTATCTGTAGAAGGTGCTTCCCAACTCGCCAGACTGGGTGGACATATGACCTTGCATAAACAACCGGCCAAGAATTGATATTAACCTTAACCTACCTCCACCTATAGATGATCATGAAGAAGAACAAGAAGTCAGAAATTGTATGAGAACAAGAAGAACAACAAACGTGAAGTGGCCGAAGAAGATGCGCTGCTGGGTATGAGAAATTGGTGGTGCCAATACTCAGAAAACTTTTTGTTATTTTCTGGGGTTGGCGCGATGTCAATACAACAAACAACTCCGAAAAGTATACTAAGCTTTCGTTTATGAAATTACAAGAACTTGTTATTTTTTTTACAAGTACTTCGAAGTTTAGTAGATATAGTGAGTTTGTTCTGTAATTGGCTAATAAATTCTTAGCTACGATGCCTTAACACATTTTTTTATATTTGATTGTATAAATTGCATATACATGAATAGATATTAAAAAAAAATTCGTTTTTTTTTTGTTTATCGGATATACTTTGGTATTTTCTGTTACTGTAACATGCTAACTAGCATAATGATGTAAATAAATTCCCATTTAGCTGGGATGCTGCTATGGAGGAGTAATCATAAACGCACCAAAACATTTGGAAGAGAGTCATGGATGCTGAAAATCTCTAATTTACCCTCGAGGGGCCACATGATATTTTTGGTTAATGACTTGATGTAACGTTCATCTGACACTGAAAAATAAGGGCAGTCCTGTCTTTTTGTATAACCAAGTTCACCTTTGAGTATTGGACTATCTGTGAGTCAAAATGGGCCAACGATATGTAATTAAGGGACTAAGGGCAGTTTCGACCCCCATTGATCAAAATCGGCTTAGACCGTCCTTGAATATTTTTTGTAAATAAAATATAACAAAAATTGCATTTTTATTATTATTTAATAAATAAGAAGCAGGTCGGGACAGCCGTTTTGGTCAGGGGCCGATAGGATGTATATCAACCGTTGACGATGATGACCACAATGAAGATAATTCATCACCACGATAAAGTTCAAAAATAAGAAAAAGATTTAGGATCCTGAAGCCTGAATCTGTCCTGCAAATAGCTACCACCAATATCGTGAAAAATTGTTCAGATCTGAGTCCAGTTCTCTAGTGGATCTGTTTATTATAACTCCAAACGGTCCATGTCATCTTATCAGTATCGGGGTCTTGATAACAGATTTCTGAGATTTGGATCCCGCATCCGGACAAAACCAGACCGGTGCAAGGCCGATCCCTTTTCCACAAGAGAACCAGAGGTCAACCAAGAAATCCAGAACAGGAGTGGTTCCGTTTCCCATCACCAACCCAACTATACACACTTTTGTTAGTTGGGGTTAGGTTTATTTTTATCCACTAAACTTAGCCGAGCAACTGATATAATTCAGCAGCCATTGATTGTTGAATTCATCAGATTGCCAAGCTTCCGCTCTCGTACTCCCATCGTCTAACTAGAGATGAGCGCTCTTCTTCCCCATACGAGACATGGCCTGCCCATAGCAATGGCTTCTTTGAAGACCAGCTTCCTTCTGGGAAGAGTCCTCGCACTAGTGCAGCGACCCTTCTTCCTGTATGCCATCTCTTGGTCTGCCCTCCTGACCACCGTCGTCTTGCTGGTCTCTTTCGCGCCAGAACTTGCTTTCGTCAACGCGGTGTCTCCGTCTTCCGGTTTCTCTAAAGCATGCAACACTGGCAGTATGAGTGCCTCCGGCCCAAACGGAGCAAGTTTCCGGCTGCCGATGGAAGATGCCGGCGATGTTCTTTGTGTTTCAGCGAACCTTGTCCGACGGTCTCGGCTGGATTTCGTGGTGCCGCCTTTGTTTGCTGCATTGGTGGTGGCAGGGTCAGCTGGCTTCGTACATGCAATGGGTCTCTGCAGGGAGCCGCAGTGATTCCCTCTCTCCCTCTCTCTAGGTGGGCTTATATCAATTGTTTATGTTTTGATTACTGACAATAAGCCAAAACAAACAGTGGGAAAGAGAAATCGTTTAAAGATGCTGCTGATATGTTTGTCCCACCACCATCTTTTTGTTTGCTTAGGAAATCGGAAATACTCAGAAAAGATGTAGAATGGGAATCGAAATTTGCACTGTAAATCCAACGCAGCCTTCCAATCTTGGCTCCTACGAGCGTCTGAGTAACTCAGGAATTTCAGTCACCATCTTCTTGTAAATTTTTGGTCTTTTCTTCTCAGTGTTTAAGAAACCTTTTATGAACTGACCTTCAAAATCCTTACAGCGTGCATGGAAGCCATGGTTCAAGTGCAATAATATATAGGTTTTACCCTTAACAGCCATTCATAAGCGACGAAACTACAAGACTTCCAAGAATGAGTCATACTCCTCACAAGTTCCTAGGTACAATCTGCAAAATTGCTAGTCAAAATATTGATTTTGCTTGAAAATTGTGTATTACGTACCCGAATAACAATCAACCCTCCGCCATACGTGCATCCTTTTTTATGTCACAATAGCTATGCCTGCAACGCTAATGTACTACCCAGGGCAAACGGAACAACAGTTATATTCGCCTTTGAAGGTCGAATTCCAGGCTTCTCGGACCCATTCATATCCCCATTGTGAGGGTTTTCCAGTAGGCAACACCTACCACCGCTTTTCTTGGCAGAGTTTCGTCAAGAGCACCTTTTTTTTACTCGTGATTTGAGAGCAGGAACACACGGCCCGCGAACAAGGCAACCATATGAGGGCAACACTCCCGATTGCGGCGCAACCGAAGGTGAGGTTTGAAAGTCACTCAACTTGAACGAACCAACAGGAATGCGAATGCCTCTTGCCCTACAAGATTGAAGGAAGCCACTCATCTAAAAACGAAAAATACCGAAAATATAAGAGGTTCTCCAAGCTCAGAACCCAAAGTTCGGCAGTTCTGGCTAAAAATGAAACGATGTCGTAAACGCGATCTCTCTTCTGAAAATTCTATCCCAAAATAAACAGGCCCCAGATGTAAATTCCCCTCCTCCATCGTTAAATATCCGAAGTGCACATGCATCAGACTCCTTTTCCGATCTGTGATGGCCTGATGGGTACACGAAACAACCACTCAAAAAAAAAAATCCTATTCTCTGACAAAAAAAGCAGGGGTTCATGCTATCTTTGTGTAAGATGCATCGCTAAATACATTCTTCCAGAAAAGCGACATTTATACCACAAAGGAACAGAAGGGGTCGAGAGGAAGCAGATAGCGCCAAAGGATAGACCCTCGAGGGGATACCATTCACTAGCAGTATAAAAATCCTGATTTCCATTGCGGTTCGTATCTCGTCTTCACATGAATTCCCCGGCTCCTTCACGGCACTAGGTAGAGCATT
Organism: Nymphaea colorata; assembly: GCF_008831285.2. NCBI lineage: Eukaryota > Viridiplantae > Streptophyta > Magnoliopsida > Nymphaeales > Nymphaeaceae > Nymphaea > Nymphaea colorata. The sequence goes on from NC_045143.1 coordinate 16,625,279, forward strand.
TTACGTTTTGTTTTTCCCTGATAAGCAAAAGCACGAACAAACTAATCAGTGAGGTGCCTGACACTCTAAAGACCTCACCCAAAGTGAACTTGAATTGTCCTCACACTCCACCATTGATTATGTAGAACAATGGTCACAATCATACGAAGTATCACCACCGCATGTTATTGAAGTCCCACTAACGCGCTAGCCTTTTTTATACTAAACACTTCCCTTTCTCAAGTGAATACGGAGAAACAACTGTTGGACTGGGACTCCAAGTCTTCAAAAGCTGCTTATCGCAGACTTAAAGCGAGTCCCAACAACAGCTGAGCATAAGAAAATTCCCAGACGAAGACCTTGGCAAAGAGTGTCCATGTATACAGACCTTGGCAAGGAACACGTCGGTCAGAACCGTCTTGGAGCCCAAAGAAGCCTTCAGTATCGTCCATGCCTGTGAACACGTCGTACAGCTTCCCGATAGCATCAGGGAAGCGAGAGAAGGGCGAACAGGAAGTCTGTCAAATCCTTCCCCGCTTCCGCAAATACAACTTTATTGCGCTTTCCTTCGATCAGCAACTTCAAAGGTAGACCGATGTTCTTCCCCTTCCCCATTAGCGGGGATATTCGAGAGCAAGTGAGAAGGGAAACAAAGAGATTCGACACGCACCGATACGACAGAGACTTACGGCCTCCCTTGTAAATGCAGGCCTCCGAACTCTGAAGGCTTTTGTTCGATGTACCACCTCATGAGATTTGAGTCATTTGACACGCACCGATACGACTGAGACAGGAGAGTTGCAGACGGACACGTTCCTGTCCCGCTCCCCGACGGGACAAATATCTCTTCAGATTCTGGACTGGGTGAGCCACCAACGATGAGCTTTAATTACTTCTCACGTGTCCACACCTCGCTGGAATCAGCCCGCCACTTAGGCGAGTCCCCAGCAATCACGACAACTCCTCCAATGGAGCCAGGCGAATCGTTAACGGCCCAGATTGCTTGCCAGTCTCTTTTCTTGCTCCGTGGCGACCGTATCTTCGGTGACAGAAGCGATGAAGAATCAACTAGGGCGTCAATCGGTTTCATAATGATTTCTCAGCGACTAGGAACTTACTGCCCGTGTCGATATCAATCATAACGAAATTGGAAGTGAATCGTGTTATCTTGTAAGATCATCTTGATAGATCTTTTTGTCTCCAAGTGAATGCATATAGGTGATATCTTAGTTGGCCGGGGAGTATAAGCTGCGCTATTGGCCTTCCTCCAAGAGCATGAGGACACCTGCCAATACTAGCAATGGGCCAATGGCCATCCCAGTTTGTCCCACCCAGTACACCCAGAAAAGAACATAGCCCTCAGTTAGCTATTTGATGCAGCTTTAACCTTCTAACTGCAGAGTTTCTATCACCTTCGGGTCTCACCCCAACTCATGGTATTACCATTTCATTGTTGAACCAAGTATCAGTCACAAAGATTGACACAAAGCCCAACTTTTGGAACAAAACCAAGACCAGATATGTCCTACAATGCTTCCAAATCCAAAAGGACACCACGCAAAATTATTGGAAGTATGTCAAACTTCAAGCCAGCTGCTCCCAGGTTCTTTCCTCAATGCATTACCTTCCAGCTTCCTCCTCACCTTGCACTTCTCTTCCCACATCCCTTTTTCAGCGTAAATACTCGACAACAACACATGAACTGCATCTTTCTCCTGTCCCAATTCTACAGCCTTTTTTGCTGATCTGATGCCCAGTTCCATATCCCCATGAATTCGACAAGCACCAAGCAATGCCTCCCATACATAAGCATCCGACTCAACGGAGACATTCTTTATAAATTTCTCTGCCTCCCCAAGCCTCCCTGATCTGCCCAGCATATCAACAATGCATGCATAGTGTTCCCTTCGTGGTTTAACACTATGTAATTTACTCATTGACTGAAATATCTGGAGTCCCTTATCCACAAGCCCAGAGTGACTGCACGCAGAAAGGATAGTCAGATACGTAACATCATCCGCATGAAGCCCCTTAACTTTCATTGCTTCAAAAAGTTCAAGAGCTTCTTTCCCCATCCCATGCTGTGCAAGCGCTCCAATCATTGTTGTGTATGACACCTTATCGTGATTTATCATACCAACAAATACGGTCTGAGCATCCATAATGCTACCACACTTGGAATAGGCATCTATAAGAGCATTTTCAACTAAGAGGTCAGATTCAAATCCTGATTTCACTATGCGTGCATGTACTTGTCTCCCCTGTTGCAGACTTGATAGGCTGCTAAATGATTTTAGTATACTTGCAAAAGTATATTCATTCTCTTTTACACCTTGGTCCAGCATGTGATGGTAGAATAGCACTGCATCCTCGTTCATGCCATTTTCTATAAATCCGGCAATCAAAGCTGTGTATGAAATGATATTAGCTGAATATATTCTGAAAAAGAGTTCGCTAGCATGGTTCATGTCTCTGCATTTCGAATACATGGTGATTAATGCATTTCCAATTGGTGTCTCAGAAGCCAATCCTGCTTTCATTGCAAAAGCATGCAGTTGCTTTCCCAGTTTCAAATGGTTTGGCTGCACACATGCACCAAGTATGCTGGTCATAGTAAAAGAATCACAAGACATGCCTGCTTGAAGCATGTGCATAAACGTTTCTAATGCCTGTTCATGACAATCATTTGATGCATATCCAGCAATCATTATGTTCCATGAGACAATATCTAGTAGATCAATTTCATCAAAAGCCACCCTTGCTTCGTCCAACCTCTTGCACTTAAAATAGCAGTCAACTAATGAGCTCATAACAAACTTATCTAGATTGAGACCACATTTTAGCCCTTCAGCATGTAGCTGCTGTATTCTTTCTATTGCTGTTACAGAAGCACAAGCTTTAAGCATAGTGGACAGACTAATAGAATTGGGCACCATGCCAGATGTGCGAATCTGTGAATACACAACAAGAGCCTCACTATATAATCCTCGTTGTGTGTAACCAGAGATTACAGTATTAAAAGAAACAATATCTCTTTCAGACATGCTATTGAACACCCGAAAAAGATAAGTCATTAGCCCACATCGGCTATAAACATTTAGAAGCTTATTCCACAGTGAAAGCCATCCCGTCCCCACCAACTTGATCACTTGACAGTGGAACTGAAGGCCCCTCTTTATGTCCCTTGTGTCTGTGCATTCTTGCAAGGCATCACAGAATTTGCCTGGATGCACAGAAACCAGAGATGAAATTCGCTGAATTTTCAGACGGTTAAAGTTCAAGCATCCAGGGGATGAACCAAGCCGCATCAGGGTGGCCATCTTCGAACTAAACTTTGAGTGGTGGAAACACATACTTGAGGCACAATACACATTTTGATTGAGAATTATATTCCAATGATATGCAAGCTCAAACAGAAATCTGATCACTACCATAAAGCATGTGTATCTTGAGCCGTACTTGCACAAGGGCCAAGCAATGTCCCAGCATGTTCTATCTTATGCTCTTAGTAACTTCAGATTAGCAGAAGCAGCAGCTGAAACACGACACAGAAATGGCAGGTATAGCATAGATAACTAGACACTGTTGCCCTGCAAATAAAATACCAAGGATGAGTCATTGAACGATTACCTACCAATACTACAACTTATTCACATAAAGTAAAATCAAACTTTCACACGGATGAAATGAAACAAGTCTATACATCAAGATAAAATGTGGATTGCTTTAAGAAGCCATTGTTCAAAATTGAAAAAATGGTTTGGTGCTCATACAAGTTATACAAAGACATTTTGATCCCCAAAAAGTTCCAGCTTGCTCATTCTAGAGTATTGCTCATTCCTTCAAAGTAGAGAAGATGAGACAACCGCACCAGCATTTTCCAAGAAGCCCTTACAATTCTCAAAGGGAAAAAATCACACAGAACTCACTAGGGAAAAAATCAAACAGAACTCACTACTAGTGATTAACTAAAAACCCCAAAACACTCATAATCAAAAGTTAAACACATCCAATCTGATTATGTATGATGTCTGCGAAAGTTAATTTCATATCATGATTTTAAGACATTAAACTGGAAACGGGAAACTAGATATCTAAAAAATCACGAAATACTTATCATCATGAAAATCATATGAGAATCACAATATCTTGGTTTTCCCAAAACCAAGAGAAGAGGAGAGTGGATAAGCCACGTCCATAATCAATGATGAAGGAAAAGGAGGATATCTCAAGGACAAAACCCCATCATACCTCGACCTCTAAATGTGAACAAATGCTAGAGCCAGGAAATTATTCTTGAGGGGGGCAAACCAAACCGGTTATAGATAGGACAGAGTAAGCACATACATATAATATACATACATGTGTATACATACATGCACACACACACACACACACACATGAAGAAAGTAGCAATCACTTTTTTTGGTCTGAAATATTTATGAAGTGTTTCCATCTCATTAAAAAATTCACCTACATAAAATGTCAACATTAAATTAAATAATACAGTACAACCATGACCTTATAATTTATAACACATAATATGACTGATTTCAAAATTTTTATCAATTTTTCATATATTTGATCACCAATTTCCATCGATGATCTATCACATTCACACCATTAAGAATAAAAAATATTCCACTTCCAAAGAGAAAAAAAGGGAAAGCAGATTAAGTCAAAGAAATTTTCACATACATAGCAATTGGCATGATATTTTACAATTTGGTACATTGAAGTCTGAACATCAAAATCAAATTTTTTCTTCCCAATTTTCCCTTTCTTAATATTCCACCAAGCAACAATACTAACATTGAAAGAATCAGTACTTTCCCGTATGATCTTTTGCATTCAAACCATTAAAATAAAAAATGTGTTCCAATCCCAAAAATGAAAAGGGGGAGCAGGTTAAGTACTGTTGAGAAACTCATGGTACACAGCAAGTGGCATGAGACTTTACAAATTGGTGAACTGATCCCCAAAATCAGATTTCTTCCACTTTTACTTTCTACTCTCAACCAGAACAACAATAACGACAACGGAAGTTCAACAATCAAACTCACAGAACAACATAATTCACATTCATATGTTCATAAAAGTGACAAGTATAGAACCAAAAAGTGAAATACCATCCCATTTTTAAAATTTCCAATCATGGTTGCCTATCCTATTCCAAATCACAACAATGATAATTCAACGAAAGTTTAACAATCAAATTCATAGAACAACATAATTCACAGTCATATATTCATAAAAGCGACAGTATAGAACCAAAAAGTGAAATACCATCTAATTTTCAAATTTCCAACTATGGTGCCCCTTCCTAATCCAAATCACAACAATGATAATTTAACGAAAGTCTTAACAACCAAATTCATAGAACAACATAAAGTACCAAGTATAAAACTAAACAGTGAAACTGAAAACACCATCCTCAAAGCACCAGCTAAACAGAGATAGACGATTTATATTCTAGAAACAATAAAATCCCCAGATAAAAACCCATTAAATAAAAATCTAGAAACAAATTTCAGGAAATAAAATCCCAGCGCTGCTTTTTAAACCTGGGTGTGGTGACGCACGAAATAAACTTCCCGAAGTAAAGTACTGCGTTTGATGAATGAGAAAAAATTTCATGGATTAAAAAAACTTAGCATTGCAAGTTAGACTGTCGCCCAGATTAAACGAAGTATAATGTTGTATATGTGCAAACCTCATTGACAGACCTCCTAAAGTAGCTAAATCTCCATCATCAAAGATGACGTCCGGATTTCGATGACAAATGACCAAATCCGAACGCCCTCAGTTCATGAACAAAAATTAAAAAAAAAAAAGCTTCTGAATCACAATCCTGCACCACAGGAAACCTTTTATGTAACATGAATCACAGACCCGATGTCTCTTCATGAGGCACTATACGATGCAGGTGATGACATAAAACTAGACCGAAACAGTTATCTAACATCATGAGAAGAGCAAGGAATCCATTAAAACATTTTCCTGTTAAGCTGAACATAACCCTCAACAAATGTAAAGTGCAGTTATATGTTGAAAAAAGAGAAAAAGGTATTATCAGTAAACTCTCATGCTTCCAATTAAAGAATGCAAGATGAAGTTGGTAGTACATCTAAAACTAATAACGGGTGATAATCATGAAGAGGGAAAAAAAGCGCCAAAACATTTATCGATTTTCACGAAGCCATTGTTACCTTCATAATTGTCGTCAGAAATCCAACATCAAGAGAGCACTGCACACATTTAAAAGACCACGACTCGATACCCACCAAACATAACAGCAAAATCCCCACACAAATCAAATGAATTCGAACGGAGAAACCTAACAAAAAAACGACTGAAATGGTTATAGGGTTTTGCTTAGCAAAAAGCTGATTTGCTTAGCAAAAAACTGAGCATACGGAAGACTACAGAGTACCGAAGATGCACAAAATCAGATGGGAATTTTACCTAGTAAGGCACGTCCCAATTTCTCAAAACCAAAGTGTGTATGTTTTACCTAATGGATCAGAATGTGAATGAGACGGCATCCATCTTTCATTTAACTCCATTGGACGGTGCAACCACTTAAGTCGGGGATTAGTGCCTGCTGGATGGTTGCTTACCTACTTATTGATGGGCATGGCTGAAATGACAGAGAGAATGCGAGCGAGAAACAGAGAGGGAGAGGCGCGCTTATGGATGGGCATGGCTCCAACGGCTGATACCGCGAGAGAGAGAGAGATGATGTCTGGGCAATATAGTATATAGCTCCGATGGCTGAAATGGCGAGAGAAGGAGAGGCGCGAGTCGCTCCAATGGCGGCAACGGCTGTAACGGGCTAGAGGAAACGTCCGAGGACAGACGGAGGACCTTGCGAAGTCCGACTTTGTTCTGCTGGAAAGCAAGGATTTTTTCGTCCGTGCGTGAGGGGTCAGGGACTTTTTTTAAAATCAAGGATGTTTTCCCTCGATCCGTAGTATATTTTTCGCCCATCAAACATAGGAAAGGGGGAGTGAAAATCGTTTGTTTGACAAACGTCCTCACTCACTCACTCACAATTGTACATGCACATGCACATGGAAACTTTATCTTAGACCCTAGGAAAAATGACAAAAATGTTTTTAATGGTAAATTAGAAGATCCCTTCTATGAAAACAAAAAGTGGAATTAAGAGAAATGTTTTTTTATGAAAAGACGAAAATATCCGGGCCACTATATCCATAACTGCATCCATAATTCTTGTAACTTTTTTCTAAATTGTAGTTCATTGAAGAACTTACCTCTACTTAACTAGATAGTGAGAAAAAAAAATCTTGAAATTTTGTACCAACTTATTATTTGGTTTATAAGGAGTAGTTTGTCCATTTCCTTCCATTTTTTTAAAAGAGGGACACATTTAATGTGCAGACTTATTCAATCTCCTTCAATTTGAAGAAAGATTGCCGTGAATGCTACCTTTCAAACCCCATACGACCTTCACCACCTTGTGCCATTTTTACATAAAAATGAGGAGAACTCTGGATCACTTCTCCCATCATCAAAGACAGCGCGTGCTAGATTTACCAAAGGCGAACTAACCTTGAACAAGAAAAACCAGCATTCTTACACAGATTCTCAAAATTAGCCGAACTAAAAATCCAATAAACCATACATTTTCAGTGCAAAACCAAGAGAAAAAAAGTATTATCATTTTGTGTTTGAATGATAAAATCAAGCACATTACGCATCCATCGGATCATTCGTTTTAGCAATCAAACACTCCCCTTAAGATTTTTCTTTTTTAAAATTATCCACATTAATTTATAAAGAGATTAGAAAGAGATCAGTAGGGCGAGATCTTGTCATCACGAGACCTATGCCAAAACTTACTTTTTAAATAATTGTCGAAGAAGAAGTATTAATTTCTGTTTAAAAAAGAACTAAAACACTTGTAACTTAGCTGATCGGACTGGTAGGTTAGTGAAAGCCTGACTATAACTCTATTTTCATGAGTGCTACACTTCTAAATTACAAATGGTGCTATTCTCGAGTTCAAGCAAGGAGTAATCATAAGTTTACACAGGTCTCGGCTCTAGACCTGAAAGAAGGAAGAAGAAGGAGCCAGGAGGTTTAGGCCTCTCACATGGACATAGGATTCCCTCCGGTTCACGCCAATCCAAAAAACACCCTTCACTCAAACGGTGAAACGGGAGAGACTACCACGTTCCCCACAGACGTGGGTGTTCCAAGGTACGGGCCACCGCAACTGGATCTTTAAAATTTTAGGAATTAAGTAGACAAAGGCTCAGGTTTTGGTTCTATTCTTTGACTCTTTCTTTGAAGATGCAGCGGGATGACTAGCATGAATTGCTTTACTCGAATCCTTCTCCGATTTGAAGGAAGAAAATAATACATGATTGGTTAGATGATAGGGGAAACAGTGCATGTTATATTATGACTATCATACTTATTAGGAATACATTGGCATTTGCACGACATATGCTTGTCCGTGGAATATTAACCTCCCGGCCGGCCCGCTGAAAATGAATCGTCTTCCGATAAGCATATATAACAAGTTCTTGATCTCTCTTTCAAACAATAACGAAACTTGTATAAAGAAATTCATTTTAAACAAACCTAGTTTAAGTTGCAAACCTTTTCAGAACGTATACTTGGCTGTGTTCACATGTGATCATCTACCTCGTTCCACCAACATGCGCAGAGTACTGAAGAACTTGTTGCAGAAGACCTACCCTGACCCCTGTGGTGGCTTCTTTTTCCATGTATGGCAAGAAGGGTCGACTATGTGTGCCTTTTGCTTTGCCATGATCTGCTGGGAAGCAAATGAATATGCAAATTACATACATATAGCTGGTGAGCAGACCAAACTGTCCCACAGTCCGCATATATAGTTAGGCTTAACGCAAGGCACTTGTTCTAGCTTTGCAGGCCAAGCCATAAGCAGCGTAACCCATGAAATAGAAATTAACTGATCAACATGAGAAACTGGTGTTTGATAACTTGGGTTATGAACTGATCGGCTAGTGTTCTGTCCATAGCTTGACTGGCCGCCGATATTTGTTCAAGCTCATCAGCAACATCTTTAAGAAGAAAGCCACACACACACACTATATATATATATATATATATATATATATATATATATATATTCACACACACACTTGGCTAACTTGGCTTGTATCGCAGGTGTGTACATAAAATACATGTCTCCACTTGTTGGATGGCATGCTAAGGAACAGTAACGCTGCCTTGTTAATGTTCACTATAAACTCGAAGAAGAAACACCCTTTTTTTTTGTCTATTTGGACGAACAAGCTGCAAAGACATAAAGGGATTGGCACAGAAGGGTGTGCCTTCACCATCATGCAGGGGGTGACCATTCAAATCTCCTGTTTGTCACTCTTTGCACAAGCCAATCTTATACGCCTCAACTCTAACCTGGTTTCTCTTAAAATTTATGTAGGGAAGAAGAAGAAGAAGAAGAAGAAGAAGAAGAAGAAGAAGAAGAAGAAAGGATAAACCAGTTTGTTCTCTGAGTGTCCAGCTCAAGCTTACAAATGCTTAGTCTTTAATTTGTATAGCTGAAGCGCAGTTCTTTTGCCTGGTCGATCTAACAGCCTTAACATAAAATGAACAATTGGCAGAAAGGAGGAAAATTAGAAAGAACTAAGAAGAGATAAATTCAACAATAATCAGCACCCCTTCGGCTGCAAAGTACCTGCCACTTCGTCATTCTTATGATTAGAAAGGAGGGGGTAACCTGCATCCGGAGGCTTAGGGTTTAACACGATAAGATCTAAACCTCAGGATGCAGATTACCTGCTCCAATCTAACAATTCTTGGAGAGGAAAAGGGCAGTGGCGCGTGGGAGGGACGCTGCTAAGAGAAGCCGGTTGAGAGTGAAACCCACCCTCAATCTATGTCGACTCTTGTCCTTCACGCTTGTGTGGTGCAGGTATTTATAGGCACTAAAAAGATGAAAGGATGCCGTCATTCAAATGAGTGGATGGGATGATTCTCTTGAGACATCGACTCATAAAAGCCAAGATAAGATGCCCTTTGTAGTTGTCCCCATGGCTCAATCATTCGCCAACCAAAATGTAACACGCCGACTTCTTTTCTAAGAAAAGGATGGACCTATTGCACCCTACCCACTGCTCAAGCATGCATGCATGCCCATATATATATATATATATATATATATATATATATATATATATATATGCCGGCTGGGAAAATTACCACAATTCACTCATGAAAGGCACAAGGAAATGGGAAAACAACGGCAAAAGTTTTTACTTATGCGGCTTGTGCCGTAAACAAATTGTTACTAAAAGTAAATACGCTGAATCAGGAAATGTGGGCGCGAGAATACTTTGCGTGTGCATCCCCTCTTTCCCTTGCCTAAAGCTCCAGCTCTGCCACTGACCCAAAAGTAGTCCAACTTGTGCTAGGTGCGACAAGATCTAGGTCCAATAATGAAGACAGTGATCGGACTGAGTACTTGATATGAATATCAGGTCACCACCTATGCCCAGCAGGCAGCGTTCAAAATTTGAGTTTTCATGTACGAGATATGTCAAACCTTCAGTTTGATCTGCAACATTGGTTTAAAGTGATCACCAAAGGGCAGATTATATTGCCCACACGTTTTCATGTACGAGATATGTCAAACCTTCAGTTTTCATGTATTAGAAAATTTGTTTAAAAATATCAATATAAAATAAAAGCTTTTTTGAGGTCTATAATTGCCCACACTTACCTTCGCCCGGCCCCTGATCTTATCTTATGATAGAAGGCATGGTTTTCTCTTGTGGATGTCTCATGAATCTCGTCCGGCCGGCCAACGATAACCAAAGGGCAGATTATAAAACAACTTGCTGCCGAACTGTGATTAGTGGTACAAAGAATGGTACCTTGTAGCTAAAAGCAAGGACATGGGCCCATGCCTCTTTTTCCTGCTTTTTACAATACACCAATTATTAGAAGGTCTTCTCTTTTCCCAGTTTTTGGAAGGATTGACAGCAGGAACTGTATAAAGATATAAATTAAGAAAAGTTGTGCCAATCTTGGCTGCATGTAACACCATTAATATGTTATCCTTAGCTTTTCATATGTGGAGAATGAGAATATGGTTGTGCATCATGATATTGGCATCGTAAGAATTAGCTGCGATTGGTATGAGCGAGAGAAAATGGAGGTGTAAATGTAAAGACTGTTAGTTTCTGCATTTTGTATTTGGAGAAGGAGAATATCGTTGTGCAGGAGTAAGATTCAAGAGGACAGAGGTTTGACTGTACAAATTTATCCAGCCTTGTTGGTTAAAAGTTAAAACAACCTTGCTAGTTTTTATTTATGCAATTCAGAACTTTTAGATAATTCAAGAGTAGATATCATCATGGCTTAATAGAAATGCCTTTCTTGTAGAGGCATAATGCATAGCCTATATATGCATTTGGTAAGAAGAACGTTGTGTTTTCAAATTGTATGTTCATGCATGATGTTCTTGTTCCAGAAAATATTTGAAAACCATACTCGCAATTGCATCATGTAGTTCGAAACAAATATAATGTTTTTAGAACATGTACTGTTTATAACACAATATTGTTCTTATCAAATGCCGTTTTGGAACACATATAAGATATTTTATGAAAAACACTTGGTCAAATAAATCCTGAAATAAAAGTTAAAAGTTCTCATGATCTCACTGAAAGCTGAACATTAAACAGTTCATCAACCTGAAATATTATCCTTTGGTAATAGCAAAAGCAAAAGCAAGAGATGTGTTTTGTTGTTTCGTTGTGTAGAACAATAGTGTATTATACGATTTCTATCAAGGGGTAGCTATCATCTGTCATGGGCATGAGTTCCAAGAACAAGGTGTTATTCCGGGAATATGATGTTCTCGCACAGTAGTACCGACATGAAAATCTCACAAAATTATAATTTAAAACTGATCGGACGGCAGAAAGAAGAGATTTCATAGCCCTCATGCGAAATATCTTGTCGTTCTTTGTATCTTGGAATCTCTCGCTTTCCGCGTACATGCTTTTCCCATTAGGAGGGCGCAACCATGTGCCTTTTCTAATGGCCAAATATTTAACCCGCTTTGCGAGATCAGGTTATATTCTTCCCCCCAATTTCCCATCCATCTCACCTTCACGGCGATTCCCGCAAAATTGCATGCACTTGGCTGCAATGATCTCCTGCAAATGACAAAAGAAGATTGATGGGGTGCATGCACCCCCTCCCCCATTGCCTTTTTCCCTTTTGGATGGCAATATTAAAGGGGATCAGGGCATCAAGTCTCTAATTGGGTGGTCTGAAATTCCACCAGACCCACGGTTCCCTTGTTATTGGCTGAGTTTGGCATCTGCACCCTGTTAAAGCAACAAGATGATCTTGGCAGTTGCACCCCATTATGTCTGAAACTCCAATTCCCTTTCTCTCCCCTTTCTATTTAATGAGGACAAGCCTCTGCTCAAGTGGGCTGGCCAGCAGAGATTTTTCTGAATTCCGGCGTGTATAGCTCAGTCCAGTGGGTAGATATATCGGAACTGCCTTTCGAATCGAAAAAAAAAAATATTTGAAACACATGTATATAGTAATTAAAATAGAAAAATCATTGATATTTCTTCCATATATATATATATATATATATATATATATATCAAGGGCGTGAAAGATCCCATCCTAAAGCACCAATTTTTTAGGGCATAGAAAATCGTGATTTTGTTTTCAAAAGATCATGATCAGGCTTCAACCAAAAGAAGAAAAAAAAAAAAAAAGGCTGAAACTGTGCCTAAAAAACCATATTTTCATATGATGAACTTCCATTATAATACGTTACAATGGAAGTTCAGATTCATTTAGCTTTACATAGTCCAACTAAGTAAAATCCGACCTTACCGATCCATTTACAGCCCTAACTAACTTTCATGCGAGATGTCAGACAGCATTGGCACTGCTGCTCCGTCGGAACCCCACATTGCTTTGGCCACCAAGAAAAGAAACGCAAGCATCAGGTGCCGGGTAGGTGTTGAAAGCCTGCACACCGTTTTCATTTAAATCTGTGTGCTTTAGTTTATTTGAAACGAAGACGTTTGACCATATTAATTAACTTGACGATTATGTGGTTATGAATGTTCTTAACTTCCAAATTCGTGTCTGTCTTTAAGGATTTACACTTCTAAGACGAATTGATCAAAATTTATACATTTAACTCTAAGCATTTGCTGTATATGCGCTTAGGGACTTAGGGTTTCCACCTCAAGGTATTAACACTTAAAGATAAATAATCATACTTATAACAGGTTAAATTAATGAGGCGAGGTCTCGCTTCCCAAGAAAGAAAAAGCCTTATTTTATAAAGCTGCTCCAGACCTCTTATTATTTTCATTAACAAATAAACAGATGCACCCACCTTTAATACTGTTATTCGTGTTCACATGTGATGCTGAAAAGCTGAAGTCTGAGCACCACTTAGCGCAAGTTGGTGTAGATGGGGCTTTCTGCATATTTTATTAATTGGAGCTGAGCTTAGTGATTTCCATGAAATATCAAATCAAGGCAGGAAGACTGGGAATGAGCTGGATCTGCTAAGGGTGTCATTTTCTTCGTTTTTCTGGATTCTATATGATAATTAGATGTCCCGTGTTTGACCAGTTCATATGAATGATATTTAGAGTTGAATCAAGACTTTTGAATTTAGAGAGAAACTTGAAGACTATAGCGAGTCAAGTCTCAGCCTGCCATCATCTTGTTTGAACCTGTTCACAGAAATTATTCTTGTAAGCTTCGTTTGTAACTAAAGATTAAAAAACGGTGGGGCATGCGATCACATTATACCTTCAAAGTTTCAAAAACAAAATATTTGGCAGCGTGTTCCATATAGCAACAATATAATTTCTTGGAACATCCATGGAGTTCGTCCGTCTGACACAAGTCCAAGTTAAATCGAAATCCAACTAAAATCTTAATCTGATTGCATCTCAAACTCTTTTATCAACTGCCAATCACAATTTGGCTTAATAAAATGTTTAATCTAATCACAAATCCAAGATCCAAACTCACAACAAGAGGTTTAAATCGGACTTAGTCCATGCATACCGAAAATTCCAAAAGTGAATTAGCTAGGATTGACTATCAGTTGTGCACTTCAACAAGCCAACTAACTCGGACAAATCTAATGAAAATAAAATAAATTGCTGAGATCGAAATCAAGAGCCTTTAGTGGATCCCAACCATCTTGCTTGGCATAAGAGTAAGGTTTAGATGCGAAGTTAGAGAATTGGTCTTCAGTTTCAGCACGCATGTGAAGATGCTCTTTAGGACGAAACTACGTTTTTTTAATGAAAAGGTGAGGCTGGCTTGCGAGGATTACACCCTTATGGTTTACTTCGGATTTAAAATCAAGGGATCATTTGATGTGGCAAAAGATCCTCCATGGTTTATCAAACTAACAATCTCAGTTCGGACATGATCCTCAAATTGAAATTCTTATTTTACCATTGAAAGAAGGTCGGATTTGAGATTGGAAGAAAGAAGGTTTGATTTTATGTCTGCGATTTTCAAATCTTTATGATATAGATCAGGGAGGAATATCTTGACACCCTCTATATTTCTCCCTTACCATATCGTCACCCCGTCAGAAACCACTCACTTTCAACACTTTTATGGCCAATCTCCAAGGAATAAGGAAAACATAATCAGTTTGAATTCGGAGACAGCTATTCAAAATCTTAGCAAAACAGCTGATAAAGACCAATTGAAGTGGAGGGTTTCTTCAAACAACAAGGAGTTGAGGGATTAAGTTGGACAGAATTGACCTGGTGGTAGAGACATGAAAACACTTGTTTATTTCATATTTTTTACCTTAGCTTCATGGAGCAATATGCTACTGCTGCTGAAACCTGGAACAATCAAAATCTTAGATCAAAACTACCCAATCCATGTAGAAATATTGCTTCAAACTCTCTGCACTCGGACACGAGATGCTCAAGAGTATATCTCTTAGTAACATAGTGTTCTTCATAATGCTGGACATCCTATTATCATAATGAATGAACAAAAAAATGAGTTCTTTGAAGCATCCCCACAGTGGAACCTCCCAAGGAGCGTGAACTGCCCTTCTAACCCTTCTCAAGGGATTCCATCCACAAACTCAAAGTTTATGGCTGACTGATATTGCCCATCTTCATTTAGCTATTGTATTCATTTTTCTCGTTGCTGGTCATATGTATAAAATTAACTTCAAGATTGGACACAGTATGACAGATCTTATAGAGACACACATTCCTCTAGGGAGTTGATTGGGGTGCGAGCATAAAGGCCTTTATGACACAATCAATAACTAGATTCATTCTCGGGGTTCCTCAAGACAGGAGCTATATATATATATATATTTATTCTTGTTTCCTTCCGTGTTATGCATTCTTATTAATGTAACAACGCCCTTGACAATCAAAGAAGTACCATTTTCTATGCTTTCACTCCTATTGATTGTTTAACATATTTCTAATTAGAAGGGATGACTACTGGTGAGGCTTCCGGTTGTTCATTTATGGCTGTCTATGCAATCAGCTAATGGGTCCCATCGCTGCTTCACCGCAACTTAAAACGTCATTGTCTTTGTGATAAGAGCAAGTCCCAGCTCCTTGCTCTCGTCGTTGTATCTCACGCCATCACTTCACGAGTTCACGTCCCAATACCTTGTCCCTTTGCCTCCGTCGTTATAGTTCCTTTTCGCGTTAGTAATTAGGGAGGAAGACTCCAGCTGCTAAGAAGAAGTTGCTCGCATTTATTCTGCCACTTTTACTCCACCAACCGATAATTATTTCTCCAACCACAAGTCGTTCATTTATTTTTTTTTTTCTTAGTGGGATCCGTATCCCATTGAGTTTATATGCTTTCTGAACCGTAAGTAGACCCAGGTCGGTTTAGATGAGATAATTTCCGACTCCAAACTCATTTAGGGGGTGTTTGATTGATTGAGATTTTAGATATTGCAAACAGGTAGTTCAAGCTCTTTTTTTGGTATCAAACTTGAGTCTTCCATGGATCATTAGACAGACGATGTTTGATAAAAAGAATTTTGTGTTATTGAAATACACGTTTTAAGAACACTATGTTCTTGTTTTAAGAAAATATAAATTTCTTATATCCAACAATTCAACGTCATGCATAATTACAGAAAATATTCTTGAAACATATGTCAAATGCCCTCTTATTATAGGTCAACAGAAGGCATTCTTTAATCAAGGAAACCATTTAAGGACCGCTCTTTTGATTTCAACCAGATATTGGACTATATGTGAGACTTAACTCTGGATCCAATGTCCAATCCCATGTCCTTTGCTCCTTCAAATCACTGCCATCAAACATCCAATTGAACGGAATCGATCGACATTGAAATTTCAACGTGGCCAAAAGGGGGAACATCGCCTGAATCTCTGCGTACAATCATAGTAGGCGTCGGGGTTAGCTGGAGGCGAACACGTCATGGAGCGATGGGAGCCGTCGGATGTGTCTTGCGGCCGAGACGATCGACGGTGAGATATGTCGTTTCCATTTCGAAGGCCAACAGACGGACAGGCCCCCACTCCTCACGAGATGATAGCGGGTGGGGATGTGAGTGCGACTATAAAAGAGATCGGGGGGGCGGACTTTCGCTAGACCCCTGGAGATCCGCCGAGTGGACTCGTCGTGTGGGGGTGGAAAGAGAGCGTGTACTCGAGCCTCCTCATTAGAGAGAGAGAGAGCGAATCCGGCGGAGCCCTAGCTGCTGGAGTTCCTGTGTGGTTCCAGGGATCGATCCTAAGAGGAACTCTCACCGTTAGATCCCTAGATCCAAAGTCGGATTCTGACCGGATCTCTCTCTCTGTTGCTCCTTAAATCAGCTGCGGATCTCTTGGCGACGCTCCCGGCCGGAAAATATGGGGTTCGCTTCCTTCTTCGGACGAGTTCTATTCTCAAGCGTGTTCATCCTGTCCGCGTGGCAGATGTGAGCGCCTCTCTCTCTTTCGCTCTCTCTCGTCATCGACAAAACTAGATCTGTTTTTTCTTTTCGCTTTTGCTGTTTTATGGATGTTACTTATCGTTTTTTAAGTTCTCATTTGGGAACCTTGAAACTTGTCATTTTGATTCGAGAAAGATAGAGCTTGTGCTAAGTAGCTTTCTGCCTCGTTAGGTAACGTGTCCGTTAGTGTGATGTGGGAAAATGACATCTTTTTTTTTTTTTTTCCTTTTACGAAAATTGTTATTTGTAACTTTTCTTGTTTTAGCAGTTTGATTTGGGAGAAATATTCTCTTCTTTCGTGATAGGAGTTGGTTAATGTGCTCAGTTGGTGGTGCTTCGTATCGTCACGGTCTCATCGTGATCCGGAACTCTCGTTTAGATTTTTGGAACTATTGTTTTCTGCTTCCTTTGTACTTTGTGAAGAATATGCTGCCTTGGCCTTGTGCTTGTCCATTGACAAGTTCTCTCTGAGATTTAGTGCTTGTGCTAGTTGTTAAAGAGAGAAGTGTTTCTTCGAATGGAAGTATGATAAGGCGCGCTTCTCCAACCGACGGCTGAAAAACCGTGCTTCTTATCTTCTCTGGAGGTCTCTGTCTTTTGCCAATTGCCTTGGATAGAGTTCTATTCTCAAGTAAGAAATAATTCAAAACATATGTCCTGTAAGAACATGTGGAATCAAGTACGGGTGGCTTGAGATAGGAGTTTTACATGTATTAATAGGAAATTTCGTTTATTGGTAATGAATATTTAAAATATGTTATATTTTAGGCTTCTAGCAACATACAGAGGGCCAGAGGCTATTGGGTCTAGCTTGTGGCCTTGATGAAGATGTTTGCGATGAAGAGCGTAATCTCTGGAAAATCGGATGTTTGGATTGGTTTTGGTTAATGCCGAATAGACAAAAGGACCTTCATCCTGTTTATGTTCCAGGCAATGTTAGTGCTCCAAAATCTAAAACGCTAATAGTTTCAATGTGGTGATTCATTTATACATCGTCGATATCATAAAAAGAAAGTTTCAATGGCAGAGAGGAACATGGCTGGTCTGTTTTTTCTTCACATCATAACATATTATCCTTAAATGTTATTTTACGTTTTTGGTATCACCAATGTCTTTCTATAGCTTTCTATTTTTACTCTCTTCCAGTGTCTTGTTTGGTAGAAGGATAAACTAGATTTCCCTCCTACAAGTATTATTATTCTTTCCTTTTCATTTTTTTTATCATTTTGCAAAACTTGTTACATTTATTTTTCTTTTGTGTTTTTTATAGGATGGCGTTAGATACAAAGTTTTAACCAAACATTGATGATGCCGTTTACAAAGATTTAATTGAAGATTAAATTTCCAATCAATGGACGTTATTACAAATATTGCTGCTAGTCAAACCTTTGTCAACAGTTGAACATGCAGGCTTCACAGGGTATAAGAAGGCAGCTTATGCTACCTGTTCTTCTTTCTGGTTCTGCTATTTTAGTTCATTATTCACAACATGCAATCAACCACCACAAAGTCCCAAACCTTTCCTTTCTAGCAGATAGATGCATGTGCATGAAACAAGTGCACCAAGTGCATGCCCAGATGATTGTCTCTGGTCGTATTCAAGATAACTATGCAGCTAGCAGGATCATGGTTTTTTGTGCCCTCTCGGATAAAGGGGATCTCAATTACGCTTTAAGACTTTTCCATCATACCTTTGAGCCTAACACCTTCATGTGGAATACCATCATTAGGGCACATGCATTAAGCCCTACCCCACATAATGCCATTCTATTGTATAAGCAGATGAAGATGGAAGGCATCATGCCTGGCAAACACACATTCCCTTTCCTTCTCAAGGCTTGTACCAAGGCAGTTGCTCTGTCTTCTGGCCAACAAGTCCATGCCCATGTTCTGCAAAGTGGATTTGAGTTTGATGTCCATGTAGCCAATGCTTTACTGCACATGTATGCTTGTTGTGGTGGCTTAGAGTGTGCCCGTCGGTTGTTTGACAATATACTGATGAAAAATGTAATTATGTGGACTACTATGATTAGTGGGTATGCTCAAAACTGTTGCTCAGAGAGTGCTTTAAGTTTGTTCAATGAAATGGTCGAGGCTGGGGTTAAACCGAATGAAGCGACCCTTTGTTCAGTGCTCTCTTCTTGTGCCAAATTGGGAAACTTGGAGATTGGGGAACATATCCATGCCTACATAGAGAGGGAGAGAATACAAATTGGGGTGATTTTAGGCACTGCTCTCATTGACATGTATGCAAAGAATGGTAGGATTGAAATAGCAAGCAAGTTGTTCAGTGACATGCCTGAGAGAAATAGTGCCACCTGGAATGCCTTTATCTGTGGAATGGCCATGCATGGGCATGCTGAAAAATCACTCCATCTCTACTCAGAAATGCAGAAGGAAGATGCATCATTGCCTAATGATATTACCTTTGTTGGAGTTTTATCTGCCTGTTGTCATGCTGGGTTGATTGATGTGGGCCAAGAGATCTTCAACTCAATGTATAGGGTCTATGATATTAGGCCTAAACTTGAACACTACGGATGCATGGTTGATCTTTTGGGTCGGGCAGGAAGGTTGAGGGAGGCAGAGGAGCTTATTGGGAAAATGGATATGAGACCTGATGTGGTGGTTTTGGGAGCATTATTAGGAGCTTGCAAAATGTATGGTAACATTGAAATTGCTGAAAGAGTTGTGAAGCAAATGCTCGAGCTGGAACCTGACAATCATGGAGTTTATGTGGTTCTGTCCAACATTTATGCAGAGGTTGGAAAGTGGGAGGATGTCATGAGGTTGAGAAAGATTATGAAAGCCGAAGGATTAAAAAAGCTGCCAGGCTTTAGCTTGGTTGGCGAATAAGCAGATTATGTTCGCCGATTTCATGAATTTCAACATTTAAGAATACCAGGTATCGTTGTTCTAGATTGTTAAGTTTCTACAATTATAAATATTTACTACTTTTGTTTATAAATGTAAGGTAATGGAGTTACAGTCTTACAGAGAGATGCTGCAATGGTGTCGGCTCTGAATTTCAAGGCCAGTATTATGGTCTTTCCATATGGAATAATAACGTAGTGAATTGATGCCACAAAAAAGTATATATATAAAGCTAAGATAGTTTAAAAATTCTCTATCTCTCTCTCTCACCCCCCTCCCCCTATGCATGTGCTACTCAACTTAAGATTCTGAGTCTATAGACTTTAAAGGATATTTTCTATTCAATAACAGTAAAACCATTGAAGGGTTGTCTTAGAACTCTTGCTATCACAAAGGTTCTAGTGGAATATCTTTCACAATCCCGGTGATTATCTCTGTGCTCTTACTGTGACAAAGTTGTTTACTTGTGTCTCATATGTTATTGTTAACTAGTTGATGATGATAGATTTGCCGTGTTCTTTTTAAGGGGCCATGATATTTTGAATTTATGATTGACGGTTAGAGGTCATCGAGTCCCATTAATATAAAGACTGAATATGGAAATCCAAATGTATGCAACCTAGATGAGTCAATTTTTTGCCTTACCATGGTTAGAAAAGTCACTTGCAGAACTTATAATAATGATCCCAGGTGGGAACTTGGAACTGAATGTCTTTGAGAGTCAGAGTTGAGATGGAGGGGATAATGGAAATGGGAGTGGATTTATTAATAGCATCTTTCATGGATGTTGAGAAAAAATGAAACGTCCAAAGACTCCAAACCATAGGCACAAATATCGCGATGTTTTTCAAAATATCACAATATTAATGGAACAAAGAAAAAAACAAAAAAAAGGAAAAATATTGTGATATTTCAAATTTGGTAAGCACTTTGAACGATTTGTCTGACTTAAATGAGTTAAGTGACCTTCAGTATCAAGAACCATTCAATGAAAATTGTAATGACCACCCATTCCCTTCTTTCAGAAAGCACGCACTCGCAAAGCGAAATCATGTACAAAGTAACTTAAAAAATCAATTTATCATGATTTTGACGCAGATTTTTTGTTTATATTTTAGTTCGTTTTCTGTTTTTATTTTTTCAACTTTTGTTTCATTGTTTTATACTTTTATTTCATCTTGTTTTAGGTATTTAATGTGACCTCCTAATGCAATACAATACTTATTAGTTTTTCATTTCTTGTATTTTTATCTATTTTGATTTTTTATGTTTTTAAAAAACTCTGACATTTCTAAAAAAAAACAACTTTTTCAAAAAATATCCGAGAGAAACCTTGCTGATAAAAACCCGAGAACGATATTTGTAGCTATGGTCCAAACAGCCCTGAAGATAAATGTTGAAGGTTATTTTCAAAAGAAGCTTTATTAACTATGCATTTTTTCTGTAAAGTACATATGCCATATTTTCTGGGTTCTTCTAATATCTAATGCTTTTATTAGAAACTCTGTTGTATCAAGATTTTTTACTGTTAATGGCTTAAATTTTGAAAATGGATTCCCTTTAGTCTTTAGAAGGATGAACCATCTCGTTGGTAATTTAGTTGACTATCTTTCCTAAGACATTGTTGATGCTCCAAGCTCTGGCAAATTTCCATTCTGCAACGTATATGAATATTGGATGACCATTGACCCGGGCGCATTACTTCTAGAAGTGTTATTTTCTTATGCTTGTGTTTACTTTTACCTGTCTTAATGCAGCACATTGAAAATTTTAGTTGATTAACCATCTCTGTGCCATTTATATTGGTAGCATCATAAGGGATCAGGTCCTATGGTACATATGACCTGGATATGTTATAATGAATTGATAAAATGGCACTAACTAAACCATTATGTTTGTTCTTGTCCCTTTGTAACTTCTCATCTTCATGTTGTGGGTTAATTATGGGAAGCAATCATGCACAAAAAGAGCTGTTGTGTCCTAATCCTAAGTCACACAGATACTTGTACGGGCATGGATACTGGTATGGACATAACAATTTTAAAAGTTTTGGACATGGGATATGGCAATGTATATCTACATATATGTATATATGTGTGCAGACTTCCACAAAAAATATGCATAATTCCACAAGAAATATGGAAAACACCATAAAAAATATGCAAAAATCCAAAATTCGACAAAAAATTCCAAAGTTCACAATACCCTGCAGAATTTCATAATGAATACCCAAAAATAAAAAATGCCATGTCCAAGTGTGTTGCTATATCCGTTTCAATGTGTCAACACAGGTACGACTGCCTCCCAGCCGTGTCTGTTCTACCTGGGTTGTGTCTTACTCATTTAATGATCTGCTTCCTGGGACTATTAGTTCCTGAGATGCGGGCTTCTTACCTATGTTATTAAGTGGAAAAATAATCTTTAGCTTTTCAAGCTTCATATGCCCTCTCAGGATTTATCCGGTATCTTTTGTTTCAGGCTGAATGAATTTGGTACTGATGGTGGGCCAGCAGTCAAGCAATTCTCACCAAAGTACAACCTGTTTAAGGGCCATGTTACTAATTCTCTTGGAGTTCAACTGCCACCAGTTGAGGTAACGAGTCTGCTTCAAAAGCATCCTGAATGCTTAAGTATGTTCTTAATTTGATCAAAATTTCCATTTGTTGCAGATTAAACATCTAGTTGCAGCAGCTATTGCTTTGAAAGGAGTTGGCGGCATTCTCTTTATCTTTGGCAGCTCCTTCGGAGCCTCTCTTCTGGTAGGAATTTCTTGTATAATTCTTTTTCACAACCACTTGAATTTGATGCTTGCAAGCACATCTTCTTGTTGGTTTCAGTATAGAATTCTAACCTGCATGTATGCACTTCCTTTTAAGTAGCTGTGTGTTGGAAGTCTATTCCTTGTAATATAGCTAATTTAATAAAGTATGTTGGTCTGATATTTTGGATTTTGAAAGCAAATTTGTATTCTTGGGGGCACCTGCACCTTCCTTAGCTAAATGGAATAGGGTCTCTTTCTATTAGTGTCAGACAAGTTAATTTTCTCAACATGTTTGATTTCGAAATTTGTGGATATGGAAATAATTTCTGTCCATGAACAACACACACACACCCCCCTGCAGCCTGCAGGAGACATGTATGTGCTTGCTTGCTTGCAATATTTTTTTGCTTCTCTAACGTGTGATATTGTGCATATTGTTCCATGTTTTCTAGCTTATGCCTTCAGTTCCTATAATGAATCATTATTACCCTCTGATGCTGCAGCTTATTTATTTGGCTATTGCGACGCCCATTCTTCATGACTTTTACAACTACGACATTGAGAAGCCCCAATTCATGCCTGCATTTTCTGAATTTGTTCAGGTAAGGTTTAGTGTCAATGATCTTGTCCCTAGTACCAAACGAGTCTCTGATTCTCAGCCCTGAATGCTCATCAACTTTTTACATTTCATCTATTCCCTATATGCAGAACTTAGCTCTGTTCGGTGCACTGGTATTCTTCCTTGGGATGAAGAACTCTTTCCCGAAGAAGCCCAAGAAGAAGGTAGTCAAGACAAAGACCAACTAAGTGGGTATGGGCGGTTTCTACACTTCTTTTTGTAACGCTTTAGGTGAGATTTGTCACAAGGGTTTGAATTAGGAAAGCGTGTCGGTTTCTCTTTCCAGATGAACATTTTTTGTTTACCTTTCGAAATTAGTTGGCAGGAGGAACTGTGCCCCTTCTATGTGATGTACTATTCTTGAGATTTTGTCATTAAATTGTTATTTTCGTATAAGGTTTGTGTTTATTCTTTCGATCGTTGTTGGTGACAGACTTGTGAAGTTTCCTTCGTAGTGCCACAATGGTAGCGAGAACCCGCCATACTTTGCTTTAATCGTGACCTAAACGTCGGCTTTCAATGGAGTAAATTCGAGGAACTTCTAGGAAATCGATAGTCAGGCAGGATTTGACGTGAGACCCTAATTATTGAAGTCTGATTGGCCTGGCCGTTGAAGCAATCGAGTAATTTGAGCGTCTTTACTGTTCTCTTTAGGGGCATTTAATGAGGAAAACATATTTTAAGAACAATATGCTTTTAATACAGGCAGGGTGCGGTTATGTCTAGTGTTTTATGGGACATGGTTTTATTATATTCACTATTTGATTATTTGATTTAGAAACCGTAACTAGAATCCCAATAATAGAATGCGTTTTCTATTCAAATGAAGCATTAATTTGGCATCTACAGCTTATCTTACAGTGGCTTCATTGAAGAATATGAAATAAGGCAAAAGATTACGTCTCATTAAGGTAAGTCAGCCGGGGGGGAGGGGTGTTCTCTTATACCAAGGGTAGCATCAGTTCTGATGTCCAATTGTCCTTACCACTTACCACCAAATGGGTAAGGCGGCAGGCAATTATAAAATATAAACATAGTTCTGCGCCGTTGGCGGAGCCACACATGTGGCCAGGCATGGGCAGTTGTCCACATCAGCCCCCACAATATTTATCTATTATTTTCATTTCACATGGTGCCCTCAACTATTTGTTCATTTGTATTGGTGGCCCTGTATGAGAATGTACCAACTAGTGTCCCTCAGCCTAAAATTTCTAGCTCTGCTACCGGTCCTATGTTTAGTGGTAGTCATGAAAGCTAGTTGTGGCTGCATTAAAATTTAGTATCTTAATTAACTTGTTCTCTTCCCTTGGCCAATATAGAGCATGGCTGTGGCCTTGACAATTTCTGCACCTTTTGCAGCCAGGCTGTGGCTATGAGCTTGTCATGAGATAAAGTATGCTTATCCTTCCCAGCCATTCATCAATTTAAGTGGCAAATGCATGTGAGACCGACCCCGCAAGCGCACACGATGGTTCTACTTAATCAAACTGTTATCTTAACATCCTCATCCAACAAGAAGTCTCAAAAGTGGGAACAGCTATAATAAGTCGTTTTTGAACAAGTAACATCTCCACATAATTAAAGAGATGATGATGTGATGATATTCAGGATGAGGATGATTACAAAGGAATTAGTGTAGCTGCCGATGAAGATCATGGATTATCTACGACATGTCCAAATGAAGAAAAAAGGGTAACACATCGCAGTTACCAAATGCAATCAAAGTTATCGAGATAATATATCAGGCCGTGCGAACAAGATATCAAACCATGATTTTACTATATTTATGTCACCAAAATAGCAGCAATCCAAGGGAGGGGGAAGCCATTATTCAAATAATTTTGAAATAAATTTATTAATAACGGCCCCATATGCCATGGGTAAGCAAATGCTCCACGTTAAATTCTTTTCTTTTCTTTTATTTTTTTAAACGTGATAGTATAGTAGAGTTCGCTGAAGAAGATTTATGCCCCAATAAATCCTCTGGAGTCTGGATGACCGAAAAGGTTGCCAACTTCTTCACCCAAGAAAAGACTCGATCCAATTCTAAACAAGATGTCAATGGCAAATTGAGACTCAACAAATTGTGGTCTAGTTTGAGGGGAGATAAAAGAGATGATGTGTGACGCCATTGAGGATGGAAATGATCCTAACATGCGATCATGGATGATCCAAAACATACCCAAATGAATAAAAAAGGTAACACATGGCAGTTACCAAATGCAATGAAATATCAAAACACGATATCAAGCCATGTGATAATATCATAGTACTGCATTTATCTCACAAAAATGGCAGTAATTCTAGGCAACAGAGGGAGCCATTATTCAAATAATTTTGAAATAGATTCTGATCAAATAAATCCTCTTGTAACTGCTCCATAATTTGGGAAATAATTATTGTTTATCTTTGTAATCAAAGTCTATATGTATAGCACTGTCGGTTCAAGGCCGATGGTGTGGGTAAACAAATACTCCATGTTAAAAGAACGTGCTTTGTTTATTTGTGTTTTTCAACACATAAAACTAAGCATAACCCCTTAAATGATGGCGTGAGATCACGTGGAACCAAACGCACATGAGCTTCAAGTGTAGTCCCAAGTGTGATTTTGATAAAAAATTAGAAATTTCATTTTCAAGCTTACTTTGAACATATAAATTTGAAAATAAATCAAATGTAATGTAGGTGCCGTTTCGATAAAAAAAAAAGGAAATTTTACTTTTCATGCCTATTTTTTGCCAATACTTGGAAAATAAAATTAGAAAATATAAAATGCCAGCTGCAATTTTTTTTATATTACTTTAAGTGGCACATTAGAAATCGAGAAAAGTGAAGAAGTGTAAGAACGTACTTGATGAAGGATAATATTGAGAAAAGAACGTAAATTCTACTTTTTAGGTTAATGGAGAGTTACTTCAGGCCTTCATTTCGCAGCTTTCATGAAAAGTGTGACCTTTTCTAAAAAGATCCTTAAAAAAAAAAAAAAAACCCTCAAATGTTAGGGCAGCATCTTCCCGCTAGATCCACTCTCATGAAATCCGTAGGTTTCCGGAGAGGAGGATGACAATGATTGAGGATCCGAATCTACAGCTTGGCGTTTCCTATTAAATCGATTGTAAGATCAGTTTACAAAGTTAAACTACACATAAAATATGCTAACATATGTTAAGAGCTGTCTTGTTTTGATTGTAATATAAGTTGCCTCTGACATATGAGCTAATTGTTTATGTGTAGAAAGAAACCTGTAGCTACCAGAGACCTCATATATTAGTTTTGATGGGAAAATAAAAACCAACCTCTTTCTTTAAGTATCCCATAGAGAGAGAGAAAGATAAACCAATGAGTTCTTAAAATGTTAGAAATGAACCGACGACATATCTGAATTAGTGCGTGCCTTTGCTTGTTAATTGCCTATTGGGCTGATCATGAAACATGGCCAAGAAAGACGTGCTAACATTCAAATATCTTTTCGCTCTACAGAAGATAAAAATTGGAAAGCGACGTTAAATAGAGCTAGAAATATGAAGACAAGGAAATGGTAATCACTCAGGTTTGAGCATCTACTTTGCAAGATTTTGGTGATAAAAGTCCGGTACTTGCTTCAACTCATGAGTGTTCATGTCTTCATATCTTCCGCACACGAGTGTAAATGTAGTAACAAACAAAGTTCAGTAGTATCCACGTTTAAATCTGGTGGCTTCCTGCTTTCATTTTGTGATACACGTTTCCTCAGTTGAGAGTTTTAAAATCTGCCAACAGTTTCTTATATACGTTGGTAACCTTAATGTATTGAAAGAAATGATGTATATTATGAGATCCTACAACGAACACGATCTGTATGAAAATTCAAAAAATGCTGTCAAGGTGGGAAACTTGGTATCCTATTGCTTGCCTCAATAATGAAAAGTTAAAGGCTTCGAGTTTTCTCGATCCCAAAAGCATGAACTCAAGCAAGTCCAGAAAAGCTCTACACCACAAGGTGCTACAACGAAGTTGAAACCGATGAAGTGTCTTAAATTTTGCTCCCCATCTGATCTTTGCATGAGTCTTTCTTGTCAAACTATCAAAGGCATTGAAACATTTTGCAAAGACAACCAAATCTTAGTCATCTGGGCAAGCGTATCCAGCACAAACCGTTGTTTCTTGAAGCCCAAAAACCCAACATGAAGAGGTGAAATGGGACTTCCAAAGTGAATCGAACGAGAAAACTTCCAGAGGCTGAAAAAGAAAGTGGACAAGTGCTGGAAAGAAGGGGAATTCATTATTCCTATAATGGAGGAGGCAGTTAAAAGAATGAAATGTGTTACTTGATTTATGGACTTCAGTAGGCAATTATTGGCCCGTGGTCGAGCCACATGTGGGCTTATGGGGGCAGTTGCCCATACGGGTCCAGCAAAATTTGTTCTGTTGTGTATTGGGCCCCTCACCATTTGCTTACTTAATTATTGGTGCTTCTGTTGAGAGGCTAAAAATCTAGCTACTTCCCATTAATACTCCTCAACTAAAACAATTCTGGCTCTGCCACTAAAAAGACTATAACAAAGCTAGCAATTAAGCTAACGAACCTTGTTTAATACCGCAAGCTTATTACTTAGATCCACGCCCTTCATAGTAAAAATACTTTAAGAAAGCACTTATTTTACGAGCTGAAGGTAATATTTGTTACAGAGAAGAGACTCTTTAGATGAAGATCCGGACGCAGACCCAGGTAAATAGGAAGAATTGCTGGGCGTTGGCTCATGGTTGTTTGTGCTTTACCTTGGCGGGCGGTGGGGTGCGCGGACTCGACCCGTTCGGTTAAATAGTGGAAGGCAACGGGTTTGAGATCCGCCCAAACGCGGCCGTTTAAATTCCACGGCCTGCCGACAACGGCACTCTGCTTTGGATCGCGCTCTCCCGAGTCCCGAGTCGATCGACGAGCCCTCGCTCCGCGGGAGGAAGGAGAAAAGCGCGGGGAAAAGCGTCTCGGTCCCCGGCCTTCCCTCCCTCGACGATTCCTACGCCGTGATCGCTGCGGAGACCTCGTTTCCCGGCTCGGATCTATCGTTTTGTCGGTAAGCATCCTACCGTTGGCAGTCTAGCATCCGTTTCGGTGAATGTCTAGCCGTTTTTGCGAGTTTCCGGCTGGAATCTGCCTTCTAATCGTCGTCATTTTCATTTTCTTTGTCTCTTCCGCTGAATTTGTGGTTTTCTTTTCGTCTTTGTTCGCAATGTGGTTCTGTACTTCCAGATCTGTATTCTTTTCTTTCATCTTTTTTCGTCGGTGTTTGTGGAACCTTAGGACTAACTTCTCCAAATCCCCTGGCTCTTTTTTTTTTTCATCTTTTCTCCGAGCTGCTGGTTCTTTTTCAGAACTTCGTGCAGATCTCGCCGCTAATAATCTTAATTTAATTTTCTGGTCTATTTTTCGCGATATCTTAATTTTCATTTGCTTTTATAGCCCTTTCATAATGTCATCCTGGCCAATTTTAGAGGTTCTAATTCACGATTATGCTGCTCTTTGTTCATTTCTGACGGTGCGTCTATTTACAGTGATTCATTTCGAGCGAAGTGAGAGGAAACCGTTTTTTTCTTTTTTTCCGCTCTTTTTTTTTTGGTGCGTCCTTTCGCCTCTTATGGATTTCGGCTTTTCACCTATGCTGGAGCTCTATTTTCCCTGGGTTGTGTTTTTGCAGATTCCGGTGAACCACCATCTGGCTTTCTGTGCTTTTCGCTCAAATGCTAATATCCATGGGACCATCTTTGTGTTTTCCGCTTCTAATTGTACATCAGCCAGCTACATTTTGCACCACAAACATTGAAAGTTAATTCTGTGATTGCTGTATTTGCCCTTTTTAACCATTTCCTCAGATCCAGGTGGAAGCCTCTTTCTCCCTTTCTCTCTCTGTCTCGCGTAAGTAAGTCGCCGGCGCACCTAAGACTTTTTCGCAGTTGTGACATGGTTATTTAATTTTGGTATGGTGCATTATGTCATTTGCTTCCCCAACGTGAATGGTGCACCTATGCGTAAAGTTCTTGGTTTGTTGGCAGCATTAAAGCGGCTGAGTCTTTCACAATGTACTCAATCTATTATTTTCCTTTTTCATTTTCTTGGACTGTCGTGCTCTCCATGTTAATATAAATCTTTTCTTTCTTATTTGACGAGAACAGCCTATTCCTTTCCTTATAGGGCATTTCATCATTCTTTGGAGACTTTTACTAATTTCCCCGTGTTGCGTCTTACTAGCAGCTGTTAATTTTGGTGTTTTTCGTTGGTTGAATGATATCTTCAATATCTCTAATCGGGCATATATTTTGAGAAATTAGACTGTTACTCCATTGGACTTACTTTATGGGCCTTGCAGCGTCTAAGTTATCTAGAAAATAAACTTCGGAAGCTTTCTTTTCTCCTTTTTATTTGCTTTTCATTGTTTGTATCCTTTTATATAGAGCTTCTTCCGTTTCAATGAAGTCGCGCCGTTTCTTCTGCTCGCCCCTTTTTCAGCTGCCCTTGACACCTACTTTTGTTCTTTCAGTCTTTTCTCCAACATTTGGCGAGAATATGCTGTTTAAGTCCACCTATGGTAGTTTTCTGAGTGTTCCATGTAATATACTCCTGCGAGAAGCGACTTAAATTCCGTGTTTGAATTCTATTTAGTTTTAACTGAAACTTTATACCTTACAACCGTTGCATGATTGCCTTCCTGACCTAAATCTTACATATCTTTCAATTTTGATCTGCTTGGTGTAGAATCGAGCGTTTGTTGCACGTAGAAGCAGAATATCACCATGAAGGCCCTTATTCTCGTAGGAGGTTTTGGAACTCGTCTACGCCCACTTACTCTAAGTTTTCCTAAGCCTCTTGTGGATTTTGCGAATAAGCCTATGATTCTTCATCAGGTACACTGCCAATCTCATAATTTTCTGGGTCATCGGCTCTTTTTTTCTTGATTCCTTCTCCCGAATTGGTACTCCTTAACTTGATGAAATTGTCGCTGAATATGCTTACAGATCGAGGCTCTTAAAGCAGTTGGAGTAACTGAAGTTGTATTAGCCATCAACTACCAGCCGGAGGTAAGAAGAATATTCCCTATTCTTTTCTCCCTTCTTTTATACATCATACGCTTGTTTGGCTAGTATACTTAAATGCTAGAGAAGTACTGTATTCCAGGTAATGCTGAACTTCTTGAAAGATTTTGAATCAAAGCTCGGGATGAAGATCACTTGTTCACGGGAGACTGAACCACTAGGTACCGCTGGCCCGTTGGCCTTAGCCAGGGAAAAGCTGATTGATGAGTCTGGCGAGCCATTCTTCGTCCTCAACAGCGATGTTATCTGTGAGTATCCACTGAAAGAAATGATTGAATTCCACAAATCACATGGTGGCGAGGCATCCATTATGGTCACCAAGGTACCCTTGTATCTAGGCTGTTTTAGCTCATTGCCACTCGCATCGCATGTCATCTCTGCTCCTTTTCCTGCTCCTCTGCTTTTTCCGATATTTTTCCTTCTCTTGAATATGCAGAAAAATGAAATGTTTACACTGACCTGAAAAATCTTTTGAACAGACTTCATGGTTCTGTCCATTGCTATGATGTTTCGGAAACTGTACATCGAGTATTCAAATTTTTCCACTAATTGACTGAAACCAAAAAACGACTCTCTTGATCAGGTTGATGAGCCGTCCAAATATGGAGTTGTAGTACTTGACGATCAAACAGGGAAAGTAGAGAAGTTTGTGGAGAAGCCGAAACTTTTCGTTGGCAACAAGATCAATGCTGGAATCTACCTGCTCAACCCATCGGTGTTAGATCGTATTCAGTTGAGACCCACCTCGATTGAGAAAGAAGTATTCCCTAAGATTGCAGCGGAGAAGAAGCTGTATGCCATGGTCTTACCAGGCTTCTGGATGGACATCGGGCAGCCAAAAGATTATATCACAGGCCTGAGGCTTTACCTGGACTCCCTTCGTAAGAAATCCTCTTCTAAACTTGCCTTTGGCTCGCACATTGTTGGAAACGTTTTAGTTGATGAGACTGCACGCATCGGGGAAGGTTGTCTGATTGGCCCCGACGTGGCCATCGGACCCGGCTGCGTGGTCGAATCTGGTGTAAGGCTTTCCCGCTGCACCGTGATGAGTGGTGCTCGGGTCAAGCAGCATGCTTGTGTTTCCAGCAGCATAGTCGGCTGGCATTCAACCGTTGGCCAGTGGGCACGCATCGAGAACATGACCATATTGGGAGAGGATGTGCATGTCTCTGATGAGATCTACAGCAATGGAGGTGTAGTCCTCCCGCACAAGGAGATCAAATCAAACATTCTGAAGCCGGAGATCGTGATGTAGATTGATGGGCTGATTGGTTGGTGCCATGCCTGGCTGGAATAATGAAGACAGCTTAACCGGAGATGAAAGCTTTCTTGATTACAGTCGTTCACTCACTTCCGGTAGATTACCTACCTTTTTCCTTCATTTGTAAACTAGCAGTATTTATGGTTAGATGAGAGAGAGAATGAGATACTTTTTGTTGGATGTAAATAAGGTAGTGGGTTTTCTTTTCTTGTTGAACATAATGATGTTGCTGGTTCTTTCAATTTCTTGTGTGTTTATGGCGATCAATCCAGTAAGTTTTTCCTTTTCAATTTGCCACATTGAGATTTATTTTTGTATGTTAATATGAGCCACTCTGTTTGAAAAGGAAATCTGTATTGGAAGAGGACCTCAGTTTAATGTTTTATTTTAAGATATGCAAACCGCAAATTACATCCGCAGGTGATGATGATTACGAATGATTCCTTGCAACACATAGGCTTGTTAAAGGCCTCCAGGACATCTATTACATGACTGCGTATGTGGAGAGAGGGGGAAAGAGAGAGGAGCGGGAGCAATCATTTTATAGCATTCTAACAGTTTAGGTAAAGTTCAAAAGGGAGGATATGAATGCATAAAATACGTTACTTAGAATATGAAGGCAAAGGTTGATGTTCTGACAGTAATTTGGTTCACCCTTTTCAATATTGTGGTTATAGATTTTGGGTTGCCCTCTCTCCTAGCCAAGCCACTTTGTGAAATTCTTAAACTGATTCTGGTTCCAACAACAGGAAGATCCGGATTTTACATATAGTCAGGTCAGATCCTTATTGGATCTTGAATTCAGATTTCTGTTCAGTCTCCCAAACGGTAAACTCAGCGTTAATCTGATTGTGATTTGGGGTTGGTAACCGGAATCACCGACGGGTTGGTGGATGATGCCAGAATATTCTTCACACCATCATTTGGTTGTATTATTAAGGCAAGCAACAACCCTTTTCTTGTGGGGCACTACGCCAACCATCTTTTTCATAAACAGCATGGGCTTCTACACCTCAGGTGGAGATGCCAGCAATAGTGTGACTGGTGTGGGCTACTGTCCACGCCAACCATTAAATCTTTTATTGTGATTGAGCTGAACCTAGATTCAGCCACATGTGGTGTCCACAGCAAACCGTAGATAAGTGCTCTGCAACCACTTACTAAGTCAGAAACCGTGCCCCTCAACTAAAATTTTCTGGCACCACCACTGAAAGGTACCCTTTTCTTGTTAAGATTATTCCTACCAAAAAGAATGTAAACGTACATGCCAAAGTGTTCCTTCAAGCTTCTTCTATGGTTTTCTGATTCAGCCACCACATCTGATCGGGTCCTTCCCTAGTTAAGAATCATCTTTCGCTTGGGTGTGCCTCATATTTGTTTGTAATGCTGTAGAACAATGCCTTTAAACCTTGACTTCACGTGTTGTAGAGACAATTGCGAGTTTCGTTTACATTATTGGATCTGCATCGTGCATGATGGATTCGTATCGATCTCAAAGATTAAATTGGACCACCTAAAAATAGGTTGGCCTACCATGTGAGTAGAGATACGGAAGCCAGGTGCTGTCAATGGCTGCCTCCTCTATCTTTATCAGGACAGGTTAAAGGCAGTAGCATCAAATTTATGAGATCTTTTTTTCTCAATGGGACCGGACTCATCCCTCACTTTGCCTGGGCAAAGGGCAAAGTGGTGTTCCCTCTCAGTGATGTAAAGAGCAGTACTTGTTCCCTGTCAGTTTGCTCACTATATCGTTACAGTTCACCACGAATCATCTTTTTTTCATTTTTTTTTAACTTGAAAGATCAATATAAACATTTTAAATTGAATATAAAAATAAAAAATACATGAAGGTGTATCGGCCCTATATCCATGGGCCGATACACTCCAATACTATGGACCAGATGTTTGCGACACTGTTCCCATCTTACTAAATGAGTCTGACCCTTGGACCTATAGAGTGTTTTGCGTATAAGTGGCTTTACAATGTAGTGGAAATTGCACACGCTAGATTCAAAAGAGAGAACACTCGTCGGCCGAAAACTTTGATTGTCGACTAGCTTCTGATTTTTTTTTTTTTTTTTTTTGAAATACGATTATAGTTGCCTTTAATTTGGTAAGCCGACAAACCTGACCTCTATTTAGACTCAAATCAGATATTAATAATCATATTTGCTTTTTTGAGGATTTGAATTTGGATTCAAATATGAACAAAGAAAAGTTGTATCTGAATCCGAATCAAAAATCCAATTTCACAATCCAAATATAATTTTTTTTTACGTTCGCTTTTGAATCTGGCTCTGAATTTTCAACTTGACCCGACTTATTTTCAAAACGTAAAGGTATTGATATAGAATATTTGTTTAAAACTATTATCCAATCCGAATTTTGCCTCATATTTTATATATCCGAATTTGCATTCAAATTTGATCTGATGCCATTTCTTAATTCCGATTTCATAATCGGGTATTAAAATTTTTTTTCCTATATTCGGAAAAGTTCGATCGAATATCCAATTCAAATCAGATATATTTAACATCCCTACCCCATAAAATCGTTACAATTTTTCCTTTTTCCTCACATCATTTGAATATAGGAACTAGCAAGGAAGAGAAGTGACGACCCATGAGTAAATATAATGGAAAACATGCGATTCCCAGGTGTCTTAAACCCAATAAATCATTACAAATGGTGTTCAGGCCTGACGTCATTGTTGAAGGAAAAGTGAAAGTCCTCATGAATGGGGCCATGGTGCACATGTTGCTACCCAGGAAGAGAGCCAGTTTGAGCCAGACGCACAGTGGAGCCGAAAGGTGCGGCCTGGTCCACATTGAAGTTGAAAGAGAAAAATGTTTAAAACTTTGGCAGAGGATGGTCCCTCTTAAGATCTTTATAAAATATAGTGGTTCCTCCAAATTCTCACAAGACATAATTACCTCCCAACAATGTCCATGAAATATGATGATCCAACTAAAACTAATTTGCAGATACGTCTAAACGATGTGCTTGTCCCCCGTTTTTCAGAATGGAGCACGGCCAGACGAGCTAGGCAACATGAGATACTGGCAGTTTGTGTAGTGCAGGTCCTGCGTCAGTCCATTTAAGCAGGTGAGATAAATTCATTACCTACCCTTCAAAACGGAAAATCGCAACTGACATTACAGATCGTCCTCAGCTTTTCTTGCTGGATGTCTCAAGCGTAACCTAAAACGACGTGAGCTGAAGGTTAGAGTCTGAGAAGCTGGTCTATAAATGAATCAGGACCCCCCGGCTGTTAGTTCAGTTCATTGAGCAGTCGTTCTTGACAACAGGCAAGCAGAGATGTTTTTCAAATTTCTAAAACGAGGCAATCATTACCATCTGTTTGGAGTCTTTGGATACAGGCTTTATGATGGAATAATCCACAGCTGATAAGAGAGCAAAAACGTAAAGCATCTGCTACAACTTCTATATTCACAAGATAGACGCGCGCACACACAGAGAAAAGCCCCATGATTCATGAAGTCCATGAATACGGAGCCATGGCCTTTACCCAATGAGGAGAACCATACTGGGGCACTTGTGTACAAACTATTTCCATTATCAATACCTTTTACTGGACAATACACAAAAGTGATGTCAATCCTTTTATCCATATCCTTGTGACATAGCGGAGATTACAACAAGGTACTTAGACGGGGACTTTCCAAAAATAGGAAATGTCCGTTCTCATACAGACGCCAAAAGCCAGAACATGATGAGTGAGGAGAGAGCAATCAGAAACCAGGTACCGAAAGCAAGCGCAACTGAAAGCTGGAACCTTTGGCATGGCAAAGGCTGCTGCATCTTGCTGCTGCATCTTGCTAAATCTTTTGCATAAAGCACCGTTACCCCAGCTGATGAGCATGCTGCTGCAAGCGAGAGTGTCGCTGTCACCTGCCAGACATCATCAACACAAACACAACCAAGTCAAGACAACATCATTCCACTGCACGACGTCCGATATGCAACAAAACCTTCCCAGTTCTGAATGACAGGTAGTCGACCACTTGGGTCCTGAAACTCTTCAGGATGCCTGATTAGATTACAGTTTTTAGTTTGTAATAGCAGATCCTGCTTGGTTCTTCATAAGTAAATTTATCCACATCAACTAAATTTTACCATCCACTCACCAAATAAATGCAAACACACTAAACGCTAAAGAATGAATCGTTGAACACTTTCCGTTGTCACAACCATCGACTAGGACATCATCAGCACAAGGCTGCTGCAAGGGAGTTCATCAGGTTTGAGCTTCAAACTGCGTTTAAACCTAAACAACTGAAAGAACTGATTAAAATGGGAACTAGCATGCTGCTCATGTTTAATATAAATTCAATGTAGATCTGGATCTGGCTTCGTCTGCATGGTGTCAATGCAACCAGTTTTTTCTGTCCTTTCACAAAGCTGAAATGAAACGCATGAGGATCAGAATTTGCATCAATCCGCAAGCAGTCTTACAGGAGAACTTTTCACTAATGTAGTGAGTCCAGCTTATTTATAGAAGTTTTAATCAGCCACTTTCGTCAGCTTTCATTAATCACTTCATGAATTAGCTACCACAAGTCCATCAGTTAAAAAAGAAAAGGAGAAAAAGCAACAAATGAGATTCAGCAAAAAGAATGAAAAACTCCACCGTGTACTCACCCAATCACCAACTACAAACAGGCTGACCAGTACTGGATTTTGTAAATCTCTCTTGATCCTCAGAGCATATGCATCGAGGCATGCAAGACCCAGACTCCAAAGCACTTGAAGACCCATTGAAGCAATTAAGTAGCTGAAAGAAAATAACAAATTCAGCGCATAAGTATAACCTGGTTCTAAGTTTTACGGAACACCCAACGGTAAAAGGCATAACACAACTGAAAGAAAATAACAAATTCAGCGCATAAGTATAACCTGGTTCTAAGTTTTACAGAACACCCAACGGTAAAAGGCATAACACAACTTAAAGCTTTAGAAGGTCAGCACAATTGGCAAAAGAAGCAGGTAAACTTAGCTATAATCCGACACATGATTTTGCAGTCCTACCTGTCTCTACACTTAGTACACTATATATTTGCAAGTACAGTTGGCAATTTCTTTGATCTTAGAAATTAGAATTACATCACCATGATGAGAAATAGAAACCTATTTTTTCAGTGACGCTTTAATAAATGGAACAGAATGGAGCAACAAAAAATTATATTGCTAGCTTTTTTCATAAAGAATAGATAACTTTTAATCTTTGAGAGAATTTAAAACTTTTCAAGACACTTTCAGAATGATGACAGGTATGATACCTGATGGAACCAGAAAGGTGGGAAAAACTTCAATACTGCAGACAGGCTTGTCATTGCAGAAACCAAAGCATATAGTATCATCAACTGTTTATACCAGGTTAGCTAAACTTAGGATAGCAAACGAAAGTGAAATTTCACTAAGTAGTTTAAGGATATTCGTTCATCATCTTAAACGGCTTCCAAAAGATCTTTGTTTGTGGTTCACTGCTTAACCAGTTGTTGTACCATTTTCACAAATGCTTGAGGTATCAAGTTGTAAATGGGTGGCAGTGAAGTTGGTGACTGACAGTTACAAACTAAATACGGAAAACATGTAAAAGGTATGTAGATAACATTTAACAATAAGTAATCGTGAACTTCAATGATATCCATTTCCGTTGCACAAATGCAGACTACATAAGATACATAAATATGGATCTAATTAAGCTAAAATTCCAAATTTCCAATAACCTGCATCAGTGAGAACAATTATATGTGTAGACACCAGTCTATCTCAGACACCAGTCCAGCTCATGCTCAAATATCATGTCGTTGTTTGTTAAGTTGTCCTGATGGTATAAATTAGCAGTTAAATATACTTAGCGTCAATTTCCTTCCTGATGAGTTTTGTGCTTTCGAAAATTGGAGAACACTACAAGCCAACTTCTATTTATGGAATTCCTCAATCACGTGGGTAGAACACCTCAAGATGTGCTAGCAATTTGGCAAAAAAGGAAACAAGGACAAAGACCCAAGTATGAGAAAAAGAAGAATAGCTGTTGGCAACGGTATTTTTGTCCGTCCTTAATTAAAAACCTTACAATGACAAATGCGTGGAGGTAGCTACTGCAATAGTAAGAGAAAAAGAACTGTTGGCAACTTAAAAAATTTTCTTTCCAACACACAATGCTGGGAGGCACCTAGAACACTCTAATTCCATCAACACCCCGAACAGAACCTGCATTGCTCGCAGAAAGATTCATGTGCATGATACTTGCAACTGTTTATGTGTGTACATGCCCATTTAACACTTGGTATCTTTTTCTTGTTTTTACTGGGAAGGTAAGGATCCGCATATCTAACAATAAGACAGCAATCACCATCCAATAGATTGGCAGTCCCCTTCCTACTTTTTGGGAAGTCCTAATCTGAACGACCTTTCATAACTTAACCCATGCTTCAGTAGCTTGTAGGGATTTACTCATCACAACTTGTGATGTTGTATATGTGTGTGTGTGTCAACAGAGAATTTTCCACTGAAACCGACACCAAAGTCGCTGGACAATCAAGGGTCGCTTGGAAAGAGGAAAAGGAGAAAAATGAAAGGAATAATGGGCAAACAGAAAAGAAGAAGAAGAAGAAGAAGAAGAAGAAGAAGAAGAAGAAGAAGAAGAAACTTTCGTTCAGGGAAGTGAAAAAAACATACCCCGTAATAAGACAGAGAGAGGGAACGAAGGAAACTGAAACGGAAGAGAGGGTAAACGAACCAGAAGGCGGTGTAGTTCGAGAAGCCCGTAGCAGTCACCATCGCGGCGATCGAGCCAGCTGCGAGTAGGCATTGTCCTGCCCGGAGAACCAGGCCGCTGACGGTCCCTGGCGTCCCCGGGAGATCCTTCATCGTCTCCCTCGCTCAACCTTGACCGCCACCAAACGGCCGTCCAACCTCAGGAGCCTGAAACTGCAAACTCTCTGTCTCTCTCTCTGCACCTAGACGAGAAACACATTGGAGGCTACGAATTGCTCGAAAACGAATCAAAGAGTCGGAAATTTTCGTCCGATTATAGTGGGATTGCTCGGCAGCGAACTCTAAAACTCTTCAAGTTCCCTCTCCCGTCAAAGCAGTGCGGAGGAAAAAATTGCGTCATCTTGTTTGAAATTTTCAAAATTTGACCTTAACTTATAGGTAATTGACAAATTTAAACTATAAATTATTGTTATTGGTGAAACCACTCTTGTATCGCTAGTAACTTACCATAGTCATAACTGTCATATACTCGACAAATAAGCTTATGTTCTTGAAACCACTTAATCTCTTGCTCTTCGTGAAGAAATCTTTGTCATAAACAAGTAAAATGCAAGTTTGATTATTCCTCTCCTAATTCTAAATGGAACTTATCAACACATTTATTTGTTTACGTCTAAGGGGACTTAGAATGTACATAACCCTATTTTGGTCTGATCCAATATGAAAATGAACTTATAATCCAATGATTTAGTCGAATCCTGAGTCCTGACAGTTTGGGTATAATCTCACTGTGACATCGAAGGCTCATGTTAGTTAAGAATGATTAAGATTGCTCCTAGTGTTAAACGTTGTTCTTTAATTTGAAAAACTTTATTCTCTTTTTTCTATAGAATATAATATGAATACTATGTTTTCTCATAGTTCACGCCTTAACTAAGATTCAGAAAAAAAAGGAAGAATAGTGAAAGAACACTTGGTCTCTCAGTGGTCTCGTATAAACGGAAAAAGTGAGTACTGTGGCCAAGCAAGGTGGTCTCGTGTCCTATATATGAAAAATTATCCGGTAATCGCCCTTTCTTTAAAGAGGTGCATGGATGCTAAGCTTGGACGAGACCGCGGGAACTCTGGCCTTTATCATATTTGATTCCTTTTCTTGTTTCTTGATCCAAATTTCTGAGGTGCCAAGAGGAAGATGGCGAATGATAATGCTGCGGGTCCTGTATTCTTTGAGCTGAACAATGGTCTGAGGATTCCTTCCGTTGGTTTGGGTACATGGCAAGCGGATCCGGGCGTTGTCGGAGACATCATCGTAGCTGCTGTGAAGGTAATCCATGGACTCTTTCCTCTCCTTTATCTCTTTTTCTTTTTCTTTGTCTTTTTTCCTTATGGAATTAATGGAGTATTTTGTCATGTTTGATTCTTTTTCTTGTTTATGAGTGTGTCGGGGGTTGGAAGTGGTTTCCTGCTTGTAGTTGTGTAGTCCTCTTGACATGTTGGCGTAAATGGTTTTGGTTTCTTAATTTAGGACTTGATGAAAATGTACAGCTTACAAAGAGTTCGGTTTCTGGGTTGAAAATGATGAGAAAGTACCAACGTTATGTCATTGGATGTTCGGCGGCCGCGTTTTTTCTTTGTTTGCTTTTTGATGTTTTATTCGATAGCGTTTGGATTTTCTTGACAAAACTGTGTGATTTTTCTTTTTCTTGTTTCTGGAGCCCATCACCTTCTGGCATTGTCTTCAATACTTTTTCCGCATTGTTGGCGTTCTTGCAGGACGTTCTTGTGATATTTTCCTTTTTCTTTCATTTTTTTTCCTTTTCTTCTGGTTTTACGTGTTCATCATACCTCTGTCTCTTCCTCTAACAAAACGACCTGCTTGTCGTAGGTGAAGAGCTTTTTATGTTTATATTGAGATGGCTGAGAATGCATCATTTTAGGGATCGCTTCCTTCTTGATCGCAAGAATCTCTGCGTCTTCAGCTGTCCTCTCATCTTTGGGATCACCTTTTGGAGGGCAATATAATTTCATCTCTAGCATTCGCTCCTCATCCTTCCCCCCACCACCCCGCCCGCCCGCTGCCCCCACCACCGCCCCACCACCCTGAGTTTGAAACGAAGGCGGTGAAATTGTTGAGTGGAGAGAGGCTTGGTAAAGGTGTTCACAAATTAGTCTTAGTACGTAATTTAGATATTGAATTTGCAGTTGCTGCTGAGCAATCCATACAAAGTGGATATCAATTTCAATATGTTGGTTGCAGGGGTGAAAAATAGGAGGAGAACAGGTGGCTCCCATGTTGTCACAGTAAATAAGTGGAGGCGGTACAAGAAATTCAAGTTCCTTGAGAAGAGTGGCAACCCAAGTCCTTTAGAAGTGGAATTAGATAGAGTTCGCTACTCAGCCTTGGTACTGGACAAGCTGCAATATGCTGGCTTTCAGAACCCGCGACGAAATAACAATCTGCAAAAGAGTTGTTAAAAAAGCTAAAACGGTCGAAATTGGCATTGCATTGATGTCTAAATAGATTCAGCAGAATCAGCACCAAGCATTATAGCATGGCAGATAAGCTCTAAACATATTTTCACTGGCATAAGGGAACACCACCAATGGAAAAAAAATCATCTCAATGCCCAAAAGAAAAATGTAGTGGCCCAAGTTCCTTGAGCAAATTGACCATTCATATGGAAAATAAGTTCTTGATTAGCTTTTGGAATTGCCTCTGACTATAATGTCATCCACATAGATCAATACATATAGTTGATTGTCTTGCTTCCAATAAATGAACAAAGAAGTATCCGTTGTCTGGCTGTGGGATCATAAACTAACACATGTAGTGGGGAAAAGTCGCATCCTAAAGCGCAGGTAACTGTTGCAAACTTGCATA
The DNA here is from genome assembly GCF_008831285.2 of Nymphaea colorata. Classification (NCBI taxonomy): domain Eukaryota; kingdom Viridiplantae; phylum Streptophyta; class Magnoliopsida; order Nymphaeales; family Nymphaeaceae; genus Nymphaea; species Nymphaea colorata. The sequence goes on from NC_045143.1 coordinate 16,666,480, forward strand.
TAGACAACCTTATCTAGATTACTATTAGAGAAGGCGACATTAAGCTGATGGATAGAATAGAATGACTAGCGTAAGAACTAGACATGTTGTAGTGAACTTGACAAAAGGACTGAAAGACGCAAAACCATTAGTGGCTGCCTCTTGATGTAGCCTTTGGCCATAAGCAAGCTTTGTCGCACTCAAGACTTCTATTGGCACAACTCATCATTGAGGTATGAAATATGAATGGAGTCATATTTAGAGGGCATACCATGCTACATGATTGCATCATCATCAGCTGTAGGCGTATCTGCAATGGCAAGCTGAAGAGCTATACTCTTAGCATGCTTAATGTAATCTTCTATGATTCTTGACCCATTTTAGGATCTCGCAATTGATTTTTCAATTGCTTTACTTGTGACGTTGAAAGTGCTGCATATGTCTATTTCAAGACATTCCATACTTCATATGATGAAGCTAAGCCCACTATGTGTTTGCATCTAACTCAATACAATTGGTCTTGTCTTTTGCTATAAAATATAATATGGATTAATTTCATTGAGTCCTGTTTTAAACTTCTCAGGACATTGTTTAGAATCTTTAGATCCATGAGCAAAGCCTGTTAAATCATAAGACTTAAATATGGGAAGAAGCTGGGATTCTGATAACACAAAGTTAATCCTTGTCAGCTTGATTGATGAAAAATGATGTAGGTTCAGTTCAGATGAAGGGGCTGAGATAGTAAGGTTGCAGCGTACCTGAATTCCCAAAATGCTGGCTCAAAGCAAGTTTGATGAGAAAGAGTTTGAATTATCCATTCACTAAATGGGCAGCACGGATACCTTATTAAATGACCTGCTTCTCGTAGGAGAAGAGCAGCATACACTGAAAACAAACACAAAAAACAAGAGCTTTCACGGTTCACTCTTCAGACCCACATTCGCAATACCTCTCATTTATCCTCTTCAAGGGTTGATCCTCATTTTGAGGTACTTATAGATGTCTTTCTGAATGTTGTAAGATCAATATGTGCATTTTTTACAGATTTTATCGAATCAGGATATTGTGCCATTGGCTATTTGTTGAGGAGGTTTCCACATTTATCTTCTGTTGGAAAAGCATTAGTTATTGATTGTTAGCAGTCGGTGCATTGAGCTGCCCTCTCATCCTTATGGTCACCCTTGGCAGGCAAGATATTTCATCTCTAACATCCTTTTTTTTTTATAGTTCTTTTGTCCATATGGGATTTCCATGATGTTATTATAGTTCTGTAGTCTTTGTCTTGAATGCAAAATTGATACTTTTGGGGCTACAAATTCTTAGTATGTTATGTTCTTGCTGGGATGTTTGATGGTGTTGTGGTATTATTCTTGGTATTCTTACACGTTAACATTTTTTTCCTTTTTTCTGCTTTCTGCTTATCATATATAGGCAGGATACAGGCATATTGATTGTGCTCGGCTGTATGAGAATGAAAAAGAGGTTGGCTCCTAACTTTTTCTGTTTCATTCTTTCTTTCTACTGTTACATTCATACAGTTTCTCTTAATTTTTTTCTTGACCGTATTTTTGTTTTCCTTTTTCTGTTTGTCTATCATCAATCTAAAGTTAGTGTTTACACCTTACACTTAGCTCTGTAATCTTATTGTCCCTCTAATTCTGTTCAAATTTTTAAATTGGTCTTAGTTGGTGTGCTTGTTAAAACGAAATATTTTAAATGTAAATAAGAAAACAGACATAATGATTGTTAAAAATGAAAAAGCAAGCGAACCAGCTATAAATTTGGAAGGTGGTGTAACTTTCGGAATTTCTGACATGAGTGTGTCGTCCACATAACTGAATTTGCTACCGTAAGTTGACAAGAACAATCGCGATGCTGCCTCTTTTTTACTAGCTGTCAAGAGCTGTACCTGGGCTTGTTGCTGTTGACTGTTTCATTTAGATCATATGCATGTGAAATGGCTTGTAGGGCAGCCTTAAAGTTTTCCCAGAATGATGTTAAACTAGACTTTGGTTGCGTTTCTTTTTTTCCTTTTTTGTCCATAATTTGTAAAGATGTTGGAACAAATGTTTTATGTTGATAATGCCTTTTTTTGATAGGGTGCTGCAAAAAGGTAATAGGACATGTTTCCTGGAAACTTGACTTAAATAGGTTGCAATTATCTAAATGTTTCCAGCCACCACTCCTTGATGCAAGAAGTAAAATGCATCTCTTTATTTCTTTAATCAAGTAGCATAATTTTTTTTTCTCCCTCTCTAATGAAAATCACTGTGAAAAACATGGCATAGTCTTGCGGTTACTACTGAGAGATTTCCTCTCTTCTCTGTCGGGAATTGCTCAACCATGCTAAGAGCCTTATCTTCTTTGGTGAGTGTGGTGGCAGATTGGAATGGCTTTGAAGAAGCTTTTTACAGAAGGTGTGGTCAAACGTGAGGACATGTGGATTACTTCAAAACTTTGGTTAGACATCCGATCACTTTGAACGCCTAAAATGAGTAGGATATATTTGTCAATTGTTCAATGTCATAGCTACTTTTTCTACACGCAAACTGTGTTTTTCCTTATAAGAAACTATAATTCAGGTGTACTGATCATGCTTCAGAGGATGTACCGGAAGCAATGGACAGAACATTGCAAGATTTACAACTAGATTATGTCGACCTGTATCTTGTATGTTTAACCTTCTTTGCTTTTTTTTTTTTCTTTTATGTTCTACTGAGTATATTTTCTTGTTTACAATTGTTGGTCCTCTCTAACATGGAGAACTGGTTTATGGTGCAACCCTGCGGTTGTGAGTGACTAGTTAACCACATTCTAGCTTACATTTAGTTTCTTCTTAAATTTCCCTGGAGAGGACTTTTTTTTAGTTAACTTGAGATAGGCTCTGATGCTTTGAATTCAGTTTCCAAAATATTATATTTAGGCATTATGTTTCACCCATGCTTCCATTAACATGGCCAGAAACTTGTTCTATTTTCCTAGCCAGTTGAGGTACCTTAGTTTAGCTTGAATTATCAGTTCTTGCAACTTGAAAGCTGTTCAAAATCACTACTTCATTTAAACTAAAAATAGTTATTGTTGTTTGTCCAACTTGAAGATTTAAGGTTGCGTGATATTTTCTGGATATGTGACCTGAGGGGTTTGGGCTTGTAATATGAAATGATGCTTCTGAGTGCTCTGTGTATTGCTTTGCTCATCAGGATCTGGCTTTTTTTATTGAATTATTTTAATTTTGAAGGTCCATTGGCCCTTCCGCATGGAAAAAGGCACTATTGCTGCTTCTGAATTTCAGAAGTTTTGCCCAGTGGACATTTGCAGTACCTGGAGAGCTATGGAGAAGTTATATGATTCAGGGAAAGCTCATGCAATCGGTGTCAGCAATTTTTCTACAAAGAAGTTGGGAGACTTGCTAACATATGCACACATTACACCAGCTGTTAATCAAGTAGAATGTCATCCTGTCTGGCAACAAATGCATCTTCGAGCATTTTGTCAATCCAAAGGCATTCACCTATCTGTAAGTCAAGCTACAATTTGCAGTTATCTTCTGTTTTTCTTTTTGCCATGTGCTTGTAGATGAATCTTGTAAGTTGCTTTTCACAGGCACATACTCCTTTAGGTTCTCGAGGAACATCGTGGGTCAAGACTGATATTCTTAAGAACCCAATTATCAACATGGTGGCTGAGAAACTTTGTAAAACACCTGCACAAGTGTCTTTGCGCTGGGGCCTTCAGAATGGCATGAGTGTGCTGCCTAAAAGTGTTAATGAGTCAAGGATCAAGGAGAACATTGATCTTTTTGGTTGGTCCATTCCACATGACTTGTTCCTCAAATTCAGTGAAATTGAACAGGTAATGGCTTCCTCTCCATTTAGTGGTTGGTCCTTTTCAGTTTCCATTTGCAGGTTAACTATGGACTATAACATATGTGGCTGTTATACCAAATTTTGATGTAAAAACACGCTATTCTGCTCTATAGATTACCATCATCAATTGTGAACAGCAACATGGATGTCAGGCATCATTCCTGTCACCATATCTTGTATTCACATCATGTTGTGCGGGCTCAGAAAACTTGTTGATGATTTGGTGGGATCTAGCTATCCTGTTACAGGGATTTGATGCAGCGATTGCTGAATGTGACTATGAGGCACTTATATATGGTGCTTCTGTTAGTTCCTGCTGCGCTTTGGTGTGACCATCATCAGTTTCTTCTAGCAGCAACATGGGTCTTACACATCATTTTTCAGCATGGCAAGCCCATGTAATTCCAATGCAATCATTTAAATCATCATCTCCATTATAGAAGTTCGCCAAAAATGAGATTCTTTTCCAGTTGCCCATATTAGCAAACTATAGAAAATATATGAAAACGTACCTCTGCCCTGGAGTCAAGCTAAAGTTTCTGTTTATGTGGTTTGCATCAGCTGCGGACTTGTTCTGACACGTAGTCCTCTATTCTTCTTCCTTGGTCATCATCTTCTTTCTTCGTTGGTCTTTCGTTTATTATGTGGTTATTGAAAACAGTATGGAGATCGTGTCATCCAAGCTGGTTTAGAGACTATTGGCTTGAAAGGGCTGATATTTAGACAAGTAACAGTTCCCTGTCAGTGGCTTATTGTCATACTGAATTGGCTCCTTACCGTCCGATTCCGTTAGGTGGAAGTAGAGGTACCTCTACTCGTTCTTGGTGCATATGTGCATCTTGTGAAACCTTGGCTGTTTTATTTGACTGACAATGTTGCATGCAGAAAGTGATTTGGAACCAGATTAGATCTCTTTGGGTTTTCTAGTATGGAGATCCTTCCTTTCATTTATCTGCTGTTTGTTGTATATAATTTTCCCAATCTTTTCATTGATGTGCAGAGGAGGCTGATTCCTGGTCATTTTGCTGTGCATGAAACACTGAGCCCCTACAAAAGCCTAGAGGAACTATGGGATGGCGAGTGATGAGCACTTGGTTCTGTAATTTCATTGTCCACTAAGGACTTCTTTGCAGGAGGAAGATAGAGAGAGAGAAAGAGGGAGAGAGACCACGAATTGCTATTTTTTTTATGCTCTTTCTAGCCTCGCTGGAGTGACAGACAGTACTGTTTACCTTTGTGGAGGCTCTTTCTAGCCTTGCTGGAGGGACATGCACTATTAGCTAATTTCCTCTGATGCATGCAAGACTAGGTTGTCATCATTGCTGGCCAAACTACTAGTAGCTAATATTATTTTTAGTGAAATTTTAAGAAATTAACGGTGTCTGATGCAGATATGGAAATGTGTATATGTGAAAACGTGTTCTACAAACATCAACGTGTCTGTGTGAGAGAGAGATAGAGAGAGATAAATTGGATGGACTGCACTTTGTTGCAGGGATAAGATAGCCGATATTCCAATTTCATCGGATGTCTCCGAACAGACAAGATACCCGTTATGAGTTTCACCTGCGCAACAAGTCACTATTTGAGGATGAACTATTTCCTCTCTTTTTTGGGTATGTTCCTCTTCGTTGGAGGACAAAAGAAATAAAAGGGTGACATGCTTTTGGTCAAAGATTCACCTGTCTTGTTTGAGATATGAAGACCTCCAAAACTACCCACTACCCAGGTAAACTTTTTTCCTTCGTTCGTATTCACTCTGACAAGTTTCTCTGAATCGGGCATGTTTCTGATTCCGGAGTTTGGACTACCCGGTAAGAATACATGCATGTTGATGGCGGCCCTGTTTTAATCTCCCCCGTCTAAAGTTCCATGAGTACTTGCCGTTTTACTTGATGATCAGTGGAATGGGTTCTTCTTCCAGACTGCAAAGAACTGCTTGTTATCCATGGTGCTGACTTCCACGGTTAAACACCGTATTGTAGAGGCATTATACTTTCTGAGACTAAAGAGATGCATGTTGGAACGGACGTAGAGTTACAAAGAGTGACAGGGTAGCTAGTTCTCAGACGCTCATATACAAACCATATAAGCTCGGTAAGGTTTAGGAGGTGCCAGGGACGGTATACATGTCGGATCTAGTTAAATCTGAATACAATTGTAAAATACTGCCATATCTGAAATTATTTCTACTCCATGCAGTTGAATCTGAATTCAAGTAATGTCTGCCCATACTGGATCACAAGTAAAGTTATGCAGAAATATTCTCTGTTTCACATTGGAAAGTCAGTTCATGTCGCAGTTTGATACACATCTAATCCTGCTGCTATTCAGGATATTGTTCGAATCCAATGAAGAAAACGTTCACTGAAACCGAATTAGCAAACCTTCACTAGATTTATGCGGAAAAGGTTACTTTGGTGAATGGAGCGCAAGGTTATTTGACAAAATGCACAGCCACATCTTTGACAGTACTGGACTATTTGCAGAAATAGCCAGAGAATGACCCAATAATAGCACTTCCAGTCTGAAAAAAACAAAAGTTTTGCTATTTTCAAATTGGTGAAAAAGTCAGACATTTGCCGACGAATCTTTCACATTATTCATTAGAATTAGATGGTTGTCTCTAAATGATCATATTTTACTAGAGCACGAACCATAGTATCCTGCAATAAATAATCCTATCAACATACGGGAGCTGAGAAGATACCGCCCTTCATTGTCTTCTGGACCACAAACCAAACGACCTGCATACTGCTTCTTCCGATGGAAAGCCATGTGATTTTGTTCGTGGGGAGATGCTTTCGCAGGTTGTAATGGGTTTTCATCAGCCAACGGAGATTCCTCTGCCTTTTCGTCAGAGAGTCAATTGCGTCATAATTTGGAACTTTGCAGATTCAGACAGGAGCAGCAACATTCAAATATTTGGGATGTTTGGAGAACAGACATGAATGAAGAAATAGTAGAAGAAAAAAGCAGTTTATATAATCCAGTACTGTCCTTTGTTCAAGTTAGTCTGTGGGCATCGGCCCAGATGGGTCTGTGTCGGCTTATTTTACATTCTGTTTTAAAATTTAAAAATAGTTTAAAATGTATTAAATTGATTTAAAAAATATGCCACGTGAGAACTGGATGATACTCCCTGCCACTTTTCAATAAACATTTTAGGAAAAAAAAGGGCACAGTTCAGAAAATTGACCTTTGATGAGAAACCCCCGACCCCGGTCTATAAGAATCGTGTTTCAGTATAATTTTCAAAAAAAAAAAAAAAAAGGATTCCCTTGTTATAAAATACATATAGGTGGCTAAAAGATCAGCATGAGTGGGTAGGAATGCGTCAACTTCAATACATTGAACGATTTATAAATGGACACACATGAACTAATTTCTAAAATAAAAATTAATAAAAAAAACTCTTTGAGTTTATCGTTTTCTTTTTTTATAAAGTCATGTGCGGCCTTTCAAACTTTTAATGTAAAAAAGTATAGTTCTCTAATTTAAGCTCTGACTTAACAGAAAAAAAAAACAAGCAAATCGTGTCGTTGAATTTGAGGACTGAAAAAACTTTGCCACGACTTCAACAATATATGCAACTTCAGCATGCATAAGAATAAATACATCTCTTTAGCATGCATAAAGACAAATATATTTCCTCATACAAGTTCAGTCGTTCGTTTTCCTCCATATTTTAAATCAGGAGGCGAAATTAGGAATCTTTTATTAAGGAACCGATCTGACGAGTCGAAATATAAATTCTTTAAAATGTTTATATATAATAAATGATTTTTTAATTATATGATAATTTTTAAAAAAAAAATGAGGTGGGGAAATGGCCCCTGCTGGCCCTTCTTTGGCTCCATCACTACAAACAAACGTCGACGTGTTGTATTTGTTCTTTAACTTTATCGCCTTCCTCAAGTTTCTACCTCCTTCGATTCTTCTCAAAAGCACACTATTTCTTGGAGCAAAAGCCAAATCAGAACTAGCCATCTACAGCTGCCTCCGCCCTTGTTCTGGAGCCAAAAAGTCGACGATTCAAAACCACGTTCAAGGCTCTTCCCATTTGTGGTAGTTCAGAAGTTGATAAACGTGGAAAGAGACAGGAATTATGAATCCAAACAAACACGGGTTTGACGACGAACAATAAACCGTCTCCTTGAAAACGCAGTCAGACAGTGGCTGCCTTTCTACAATTAAGGCAAAATTTGAGTACTTACGTTTTGTAATGAAAACCGCAATCAGACAATGGTGATGCTTTTTCTGCGAGCCATGCTCATCGAAATTCTCCATAATAAGATTTTTTGGCCCCGGGAACCGATTCGCTAGGAGCCGGGGCTTGCCATTTAATGGGGGGTTTGAATAATTAAGCGAAAGAATATGCACTTTTTTTGTAATTTTTATCTTTATCGTTGGAATCGTGAGTCCTGCGGACCTGTGGTCGCCGCCTCCCTTTCTCTTTCTTGAAAAACTAACGGCCGGGGTGGCCTTCAACCGACTGCTCTGCGGTGCGAAATGAGAATGGGAAATAGGAAAATTAAGGTCGAAAATTTTGGTCTAGAAGGTTGCATGGCCACGTTCCTTGACTGTGTTTAATGGCAGAGGAGTTTGGGTTCCCGTCTCGGTAAGTTACTCGAACCCAAAGAACCGGCGTTTGAGGACAGGGGGCTCCAACTATAAAAGGCACACCCGGTATTTTTTGTGTAATTTTGTTGTTGGCGGATTGTTTTTGTATTTAGGGGACCTTTTGTCTCTAAATTTTATTATATATTTCTATTTTATCTGCTTCTCTCCCCCTCTCTCTCATTAGCAGATTCACACTCTCTCTCTCTCTCTCTTTCTTGATCGATCTGAGCTCGGTAAGATTGGAAATGGGGATGTGGTTTGCGTTTTTTCTTTTTTTCTTTTTGGTTTTGTTCTGTTTCGTTCTGCTGAACATAATCCTTATTGCATCTGAAAGATGATTGCCGCGAGATAGTCGCTGACACTTTGCATGGTTACATTTCTGGACATGTTACGTTTTCATGTTTCTGATTATGTATTTCCCTTTGGTCTTTCGTTAAGGTGGGTGGAAATTGGATTTCTGAAATGGCGGAGGGGAATGCGAAGGGTCCTCTGTTCGTCGAACTGAACACCGGCGCAAAGATGCCGTCAGTCGGACTCGGGACGTGGCAGTCGGACCCCGGGCTCGTCGGCAACGCCGTGGAAGTCGCCATCAGGGTAGGCGTGCTTTCTTACTTGATGCGAATGTGTATCTTTATTTCTCTTTTTTGTTCCTTTTGTGATCCTTGGGATTGATTTAAGTTTTCCAGAGTGTTCCTTGTGGTGTTTCCTCCTTGCTGCATTTGATTCAGTATGTGCTGGAATCTTGATTTTCGTAACTGTAGAAAGGAAGGTTTTAATTTCGGAAGAAATGCATGCCATCTTGAGACATGCATACCGTGGCTTCTTGATAGTTGAGACACGCATACCATGGCTTCTTGATGGTTATGACATGCATACCATGGCTTCTTGATGGTTGAGACATGCATACCATGGCTTCTTGATGGCTGACCTTTTTCTTTTTATATCTCGATAGTTGTTGGGCGCTTATAATGTTTCATTCCTAATTTCTTGCGCTTAGTGGTCGATTTCGACGATTCATTTAATTTTGTTTTTTGGGCTTTCTGCATTTCAGTTTCATTCCTAAATGGGAGGCCAGTCGAGTTTCTCTATTTATGCATAAGAAGAGAAGCTGAAAGAACTTGAAAGTTAGATTTCTGAACAAGAATTCCAGACTGAGCATGCATCTTTAGTGACTGTTACATGCCTAGCTGGTTGTTTTTAAGAAGTTGTTATGGTTGACCGAATAGGGCACTAGTTATTTTCTCTTAACATGAGATGTTTGAACAACTACTGCCTCGTTGCAAAACTTGAGATGCTTGAACAACTACTACCTCATCGCAAGCTTGGTTGGGACCGTGGGAAAGTAGGCGGTCATTTTTTCCGTACTGGTGGTATAGTGCCAGACCTTCCCGCTTTTTTGAGATCTTGCCTTTTTAACTACCTATGTGTAGACGTACGTGCATCCATGCTTCATGTAGGTTGAATCAAGAAGTGCTCCCGATGCTTCTATTGTGTGCCAAATTTATTTCTGATCTACCTGTTTGCCTCCATGCCTATGTAGAAATTGGCTTTACCTATATATATTGGATGAAGGAATTCTTCTGATACCGACACTATACGCTAAACTTGCATTTTGCTGATCTACCTGCTCACGACCTGTTAGAGTTGACAAGATTTCCTCACACTCTATTGATTGACTTATATTGCAGGCTGGATATAGGCACATTGACTGTGCTCGTATCTATGACAATGAGAAAGAGGTATTGGCAACTACTATCTGAAGATAAGAAACCTTTATCTCATTTCGTCCTCCCCTTTCCTTTTTGAATAAGACAGTTTGTAATTTCTTGATTTTATGACTTTCCTTTGAGTTAAGTTTTTATCTTTAAAAAAATGTAATTGCAACATTGACTTCATGATGGATAGTATCACCGGCAATTTCTTTTGATTACCCATAGGGTGTTTTTGAATAGGTAAATTGTACTCTTAAGACACAAAATCTCATACATGTGGATGGCGAAGAAACATGGGAGCGAGTGTTTTCGAAGTCTCCATATCGTCTATCTCAAAATGTCACTAAAATCTGAGGGTGTCCAAGATACCCCATTTCATGACTCTCTTAATGTGTCTCCTATGTAACTAAAGGTGCTAGGTGGGACTAGGCAGGGGCCTGGGGCCTACTTACTTTGTCCTATTTTACAAAAAAGATATGCAGAAAGGAGGAAACAGAAAAATAGGAAAAGAAGGACAAGTTGGGATTTTGAAATTCCTCCACTCAATTAATATACTAGAGATAGAATGCAAAAAGAATCAGATTTTTAGTGTCAAAATTTTAAAGCAATATATTATTATTTGAGGCAATAGGTTCTTCAGTCAATGTATTTAGGCTGCTATCCAGCACCTAGGCAGGCCTGTGCAAGTGCCTAGATACAATCTGATTACATAACATGTCTCATTGATACCCTATTTCACTGCTCAAACATGCCTTTATTTTTCAAAAATCTTCAAAGGTGAGAGGCTGAATAGGCGTTTCAGACAACTATTTTTAATGTCCAGTTTTTCCTATTCTTTTCCCTTCATTCTCTGAAAAGGTCGAGTTAAAGTCTTTTCATTCAGTTTATATGCAAAATGTAGGCAACACTTGTCTAACAAACCTCCTGCATTGTTGCTTTATCCAGTGTTTCCTAGAACCAAGTCATGCAATTATTGTACTTCTCTTAAAATTAGTTATTTCACTTCTCTTAAAATTAATTTTAGAGGTACATGCTAACATTGTAAAATCCTGACAGAGGCTTCTATCTGTTGCTCAGTTGTTCACTTGCTAGCTAGTGCAGATATAGAAAGTAAAACCTCAATTTGATCAACGATCCCTGGTTCACACACTCATTCAGAACCCTGGGGGGGTTTTATCTTCATTTTCTAAAATGGACGTGGTTTAAGTTCTGTTGCTTAAGATCATTTGTTTAAATTTTAAAATATTTGCTGATATGGTTTTCCTCACTTGGCTTTGTGAACGATTCTGCAAACATAAGTTCCCAGTGAAGAGGTTTCATTCTTCTAGTATCACCCTAAGTTGATAAAGATTTGTGTTCATGTAAATATCTGCAGATAGGGATTGCTTTAAGGAAATTATTTGAAGAAGGCGTAGTAAAGCGTGAAGATTTATGGATTACCTCCAAACTTTGGTAAGTTTTCATAATTTTGTCTGCTGATAATCCATTTCATCCTCATTTGTGCGTTTATAATTTTTGTCCTTGATGTTCTATGTTGGAACTATAGGTGCAGTGATCATGCACCAGAGGATGTCCCTGTGGCACTCGATAAAACTTTACAGGATTTGCAGCTGGACTATCTTGACCTTTATCTTGTAAGGCTTCTATTGTTTTTTCATCTTATTGCATGCTTCCTTTATAGCCTTTACGTTTGTTGTTTGCAACAAATAAACCACACAGGCAAACCTGAACCTCTATCCCTCCTTCTCATTGATAACACTTAGAGAGAGAGAGAGACAGAGAGTCTCAGCCATTAAGGTTATTTGATACATTAGTTGGTTTCCCTGCAACAATAGTACCACTGGATAAACAAAGAAAGGGAGACAGTCTAACAGGGGAAAAATGATAAATTACCTTTCCATGAGTCAACCATATGTCATGAACTCTCTGACGGAGTGACGGGTAGACCACTGTAAGTTTGGCATGAAATGCAGTTTTTGGAGAATTTCAAAAATGATGAAGTACCTTTCCCAGGAAACAAAGTGTTTTCCTTTGAGTTATTGCTTCACAATAATTTGCAATTGCCATTCCAAGTTTACCATTTTGGTAGAATCGGCATGCAACGTGAGCTTTTTGAGCAGGAACAAATGGGCTACTTGGTTACTTGACAGCCATCAAGCTTATTGCAGATATAAGCAATTGGCTGTTTTAACTTGTAAGAATTATCTCCATGATATGGAGCTTATGCTGCACTTTTGTGATTAGCATTGCCGTTGATTATCTTGCCCATCCCTGATGTTATTTAAATTGGATGTTAATGTTTTCTTTGGCTGTACTTTATGATGCTTCAGATGGCACGAGTAACTACACTAAACAAAGTTAAAGCGAAGTTGGAATTCTCCATTAATTCAGTGATGACGTCTGCAAATTCTTAAGCTCTTATTCTGTCCTTGATAATGAATGAGATCGTTTTGACTTTGAAAAATCCATCAGCAATAGGCCTGTAACCGTTTTTAATGCAGCATTTTGGCTCATGTTGTTGGTCTCTAATCAAGTTGCTTTATCTTTTAAGATCCACTGGCCAATGCGGACCACATCATTTGAAGATACCTTCAACCCAAAGTACTTTGCCGCTGTTGACATTCCCACTACTTGGAAAGCAATGGAAGGGTTATATGATTCTGGGAAGGCTCGTGCTATTGGTGTGAGCAACTTCTCCTCGAAGAAGTTGAGTGATTTGTTGGCATATGCAAGGGTTCCACCAGCTGTCGACCAAGTTGAGTGTCATCCAGGCTGGCAACAAACACGACTTCGAGCCCTTTGTCGTGCAAAGGGTGTTCACCTGTCTGTAAGTGTTCTATTGTATTTTGTCATTCTGAGCAATAGGCAGTACTGAATTCTTACAAGTTTTTATTTTGCTTTGGCAGGCCTATTCACCATTAGGTTCACCAGGTACACCATGGCTGAAGAGTAATGTTCTAAAGAACCCTGTGTTGACTATGGTCGCCGAAAAGCTGGGCAAGACACCAGCTCAGGTGGCTTTGCGTTGGGGACTACAAAGTGGACAAAGTGTTCTCCCTAAAAGCACCACTGAAGCCAGGATAAAGGAAAATTTTGATATATTGGATTGGTCCATCCCAGATGACCTGTTCTCCAAATTCTCTGAAATAGAACAGGTTTGTAATGTAGTCCTCATTTTAATTCGTTTATCTGACTGCCTAATTTATTGCATCTACTGACTAATTTGGATATAGTCTGGTGTTCTAAATTACTTTGTTTTTTTGGAATGACAGAGGCGGTTGATTCGAGCTGATTTCTTCGTTCATGATCTGAGTCCCTACAAAAGCGTTGAGGAATTATGGGATGGGGAGCTGTAAGCTTATCGTCTCATGTTTTGCTGAATCATTGCGGAGCTAGTGGGGGAGCCTCATGCATTAGTAGCACCTAGTGATAGTCTCTTCTTATAACTGAATGGTTTGATTGTGTTTTAGAACGCTGTCTTGTTGTCTGAGTGCACTGGGAATGTGAATGTTAAAAGAAATAAAAGCGTGTGTATGTTATCATTTCTTTGAAGTTTTATGTAGTCAGTCATCTGAGTCGAATCTACATGTTGGAAAAATCTTGTCAAACAGCGAACCCAAAATGTTTCCGTAGAATTGGGGGATTTAGCTTGAATGACGAGACGACGTGGTGCTATCACCCCTTACTCATGTGGTGAAATTTCTTCCCACTTTCCCAAATAAATAGATAACGACGAACATATTAACAAGCTTGAATTTGTAAATATAAAAAGGGGAAATACATTGCTATAGTTGAGACTGATCTATACGGAAGGGATTATTAGCCTTTATTAAGTAGCTTTTCCTAGAAGCAGACTTAGAGAGTGGAGATAAATGAATCAGTCTCAAGATGAGACTACTCAGTGTTGTAAGAATAGGATTGAATGGCTCATTTTAATCAAACTGTCTATTTGGTGGCCCCTTCAAGGTACGGCGTGCCTGATTTTAACTGTACATATAAAATTTCTTAAAAGATAATTTTTTAAAAATGTTTTGGCCGATTTGCAACTGATTTGCTTGAGCTGCTCTGCTGATTCGTTTCACAAACTGATTTTAAAATGAAGAGAGAGAGGTGCAGACCTGAATTATTTGATCATCTTGATCAGGTAGCTTAGCTTGCCATATAAAGGGTAAAACATTTCGATCGGACCGCCAAGGGTAAAACATTTCGACGCGGTTAGCTGTCTGCTTCGTTTCGTGAATTTGGCAGATAGCTAGAAGCAGAAATAAGCGCACGCAAGCCCCTCTGCTCGACATAAGTTCAAGATTGGATCGCACCCTTACAATGTAGAGTTTCAGAGTGGGTTGAGCTGAAATAATATATTAGTATGAGTTTCAGAGTAGGGTGAAAACTTGAGGTCATGCATGTGGGGAGATTAATTTTGCGTCGGAAAAGTATCGTCATCAATCCGCCTCGGTTGATCTATATATAATTCTGCCGGAAACTCAAAATCATGCTTGGGCCACATGATCATGCACAAAAATGAGTTCCTAGATGAACAAGGAGATTTGTTTAGTAAGTAATTTTTTTTTTCGGACATCGCATTTTTATCAACATTATTTCTGCCCTAGAGGTCTTGCGGTAAAATCATTATATTAGTTTTTATAGATATGCCTTGAAACAAGCATTGCGACATGCTATGTTTTCTCCCCCATTACTAGTAGGTTGATGGGTCGCACGCCTGACTAGACATACGAATAGTCACCAGATTCATATGGGCTACAGGAGAGTGGGCAATGATCTTCTTAGATCGATCTGTCTTGAAGTGGTCGAGGGAGTATATATTATAGCAATCGTGCTTGGGGTATGAAAGGAGTGGAACGAAGTGTCGCTTGGAGAAACATGGGTATGGAAAATCTTAAAAACCAGTGGGTTCCCAATTTTGAAGGAACTCTTGCCAAGATGACAGGATCCAGCCGTAGGTGCCTCTACATGAGCTTCATGTGACCAAATATGAACTGGTACCATAGGCACTTTGATGGTGAAAGAAGCGAAAGAAGCAATTCATAGAAAGATTTGGCGTTGCTCACTAAATGATGTGGTTAATGAGATTGGTAAATCGGTGGTTCCTTTTTGGAGAAGAATCAACAGAATAGCTAATAGCATAAAAACATATCCAAGTGAAATATATTGGAAAAACTGATATGCTGCCTTGATCTTTCTTTATCTCGAACCCCATACCCCTATAATAATGGTAGAGTAAGGGGTGGGCCCAAAGCAGAATGAACCGGTGGTAGTAGGTCGAAGCTCCAATAGGTAGCCACTCCCTTCTCAGGGAACTGTACGTGAGATTTTCGCATCATACGGCTCCGTCCCAAGCTCTCGTCGTCGGCCCTTTAGACCACTATCTATGAATGTCTTTTCTGCCTTGACGTCTTCTTTTCCTGATTAGCTTATCAGAAAAGGTCTATGATATATTAGTGACTATCATGTGCATTATGCAGCCAGATTTGCAGCAGCTTATACTTTCTAACTGAAATAAGTTCCAAGATAATGAGGTGAAACATGAAATCACTAGGTAGAAAGTTCAACCGCATGTGGACTGCTTTGAACATTTTTCAAATAGGTTGCCTCCACGTTGTTCATTAGTTTCGGAAAGGGTAAGCAACGTAAGAGTGCCAGCATGGTATGTGAAACAAGCGGTCAGATGTGAAAGATCAAAGAGAACTTAAGCTGGATAGCATAATGTTTCATAATCAATATGTGCACGAGCTTTAGATTCGATTCTGCATGCAAGGGTCCGACAATGAATGTCACCTGTTCTTAACAAATATTTTGAGCAAATGCACAGGAACCACCAAGTTGGCTCAAGCTACATGATCAAGTGCCATTGTCAAGTTCCAATGCCTGGTAAACCTTACTATTTGAAATGACAACTAATGGGAGAAAGCAACAGAAAAAAAAAAATTGAAAATATCGGGAAGGAACGCACATAACCTAGTAAAAAATGAAGCAGCCATATGGTAAGGTGGACACAGCAGAAGTAAAGTTGTAGAACTCATGGAGACAAAACCTACGTACGCCAATTATTTACTAAAGAACTTCTTCAGTTCGACCTTTTGATCCAAGAGCCAATGACAGTTTAGACAGCAAGCTTTTTGTGTGTGTACACCACCCCTTTGTCACCAACCACCGCTTGGCCGCTCCCTCTTAGAAGCCTACATCCAAAGACGCCAGAAAATTAGCACCTAACATAATCAGCAGCATGGGATTGCACATCTTTGTTAAGATTAATTCTGCTCTTCCCACGTAATAATTGGCTAGAAATTCATTTACCCATCTCAGCATTAAAAAATATGGTAACTCATTAATTTCTTCTTTATGCACCTAAAAGTTCGCTAGAAATTTGATTTATTTATCTTACTAATATTACATATTACACAAAAAATTCAGGTCACTCGTGAATTTCTCCTTTATGCATACCATCGTGTTGTGAGAAGTCCTTCAACACCCACAGGACCTCGGGCATGAATTCTGCTAGTACTTATTCCAACCTGTACAATCAAATGTATCAACATTTTATTCATGTCAAAGACTCGAAGATTTAATAAAAGTTTATATCTAAGGAAGATATTTACCTCAGCACCAAGTCCAAAACGGGCTCCATCACAAAAACGTGTGCTTGCATTGTGGAATACAGCAGCACTACAAGGAGAAAAAGGAGTAGCAGACATTTATAGCCAAAGGATTTACGGAAATCATCTTTTTCCATGGGAAAAACGGCATACATAAAGGCTAACTGAATTATGTAATAATGAACTTAGAAATTCGGTCTATCTGATCAACCTCTTTTCAGAAGAAACCATTTTTTTCTTAGAATTTTTATAACATGTCCTGAGTATTGATAAAAGGAAGTATGTACCCTCAGTATAAGTGAACACATAACTCTTACACCATATCCTTGTGTAACATGATACAAAATGCCGATAAAACCATTCTAACAGATAAGACATGGACACACTGCCCGAGCAAAAAAATTATTGCTCTAGGAAATTGCAATTTCAGAATACCAGAATGTTTGAAAGGAAATGTAAGGTGTGTATATGTGTGTGTGCCTGTGTGACATGGCATATAAAATATAAACAAGAAGTCGTACAGGTAACTATTCGCTCAGGCAGATTAAAAAAAAATAAACTATATCATCAGTCACCTGTCAACTTGTCGTAAAAAGATATCTGCAGCTTCAGTATCATCAGTAATTATGCAGTCTGTGTGACCACTGGAAAACATTCACAGAAAAGAACCTTAGAAACGGTTGAATGGAAGCACACACAAAGTGATAAGAACATGAAGGTTTCAGAATGTGAAATGATTGAGGTCTGGTGCTGCTTATGAATTGGATATTAAGGCAAACGATGAGTTAGATCATGAATGCTTCTTTTGGAAATAATTTGAGTCATACTGAATGGTCATCCAACATCACTGTGGGTGGAGTCTTCAATGTGCGATCTTGTACGTTATGCACGATATGTATATACTGTATCATATTGTTTTTTGATGTGTAATCTCATATCTGACTTATGGACCTTACGACTTGTGAATTTATGTTTATGATATAAATTTATAGATCGTGTTATGTTATTTTTCTTGATGTGCTAGAAGCCTAAAATCATATTGTGTTTATGAATTATGATTATATGAATATCCGTGAATGATGAATTCTAGCCTCATAGCTATAGTAAACCTATCATTATGTATAACATGTTTTTTATAAATAATATTTTCTTGATTTTCCAATTTTCCAAATTCTTTGTATTTTTTCTATATTTTTCTGATTTTAAAAACTAAATTTAAGCTATGGTTAGGATACGTTACGATATTTCATGATACAACGTATCTTTTGGCCAGACCGAGACAACTTACGATACACTTTTTACAACACCAGCTGGTATAATGCATAAATTTCAACACCAATGCTTCTTAATTTCACTTCCTACTCTAGATATTATGCAAGTGATCTTTCCATCCAAGAAAAGAAAAGGAAAGAATAAGAGAAACATCACAAGCTTGCCTTCCATGGCGATGTATATGATCGATTGCTGCCAAAACATCATCAACTATTTCCACCGTGCAAGCCATCGAATTATATTCATGATGAAAAGAAGACACCTTTGGAATACCTAATGCAGTGCTAGCTCTTGGTCCACCATATAAAGTAACACCTGTAATGGTTATAGAAGTCAGATTATGCATTCCCTTAAACATCTAAAGCAATTAACCCAAGTATACTAGGCCAGTCAATTCCAAAGGCAATTATGGCGATAATACCCAATAATTACTAAACAAGACAGGATATATTGTTGTTTCCCACAATTCAAACTGCAAATGTAAAGACTTTAAAAAATGAAAAGAAAAATAAGTTGGCAAGATAATAAACATGTTTATATACGAACTATGAGGATGTTCACCAAAACAGCATGGCAATGCATATGATATACCAATATTTTCCCTATTTAAAAGGCAGCTTATTGTTATGCATCGAAATATCATTTCTATTTATTCAGCGCTTAAAGCACCCATGGTTTCTAAATATTACCTAAGAACAGCATTTCAACTGCAATCCCATATCCAAAAGGTTTCTAATGAAAACTGAAATCTTAAATTAACTAGATCAGACTACACGAATTTAACATAGCATGAAGGGCATGATGTCCAAACCCGACATGGAGCTATATGTTTCAGTTCCTCAGGTATAGAAAATTATGAATTCTTCATGGTCGACAAATGTAGATCACCAACAATGCTTCCTATTTTAACATGAAAAGATGCAAATATATATTAGAAAATAATGATTAGAAACCCAAAATCGCACCAGAAAAAGGAAACCAGAACTTGCACTAAACATCCAGTTTGAGAACTGGTAGAAAACAATCAGAACCATTGAGCAATAATCAGAAAGGAGAAAAATGGAGAGACACCTTCAACTTTGAGATCCAAGCACAGCTCATTAAGTGCTCCTGTCTCCAATAAATGCTTATGCACAAGAAGAGTTTCCTGAGAAAATAATAACAACGAAAACATACCGTGAATTGTCTGGCATAAACTATCCATTTCATAAATATCCTGGGGGATTTGCAGGATGATGAATGACAATACTAATCAATGAAAATCTACTACCAAGAACAGGGTTTTACCATGGCATTACAAGCTGCAGGATAATCTACTTTGGCGTCCAAAATAATATGCTTTGCCATATCCATGTTCACTGACTTGTCAACATAAACATGACATATTCCATCTGTAGGGTAGATATGCAACTTCACTAAGACATCCTAATGAGGAGAATATACACCTTTAATTAGATAACTAGAACTTCATGAACTTACCAGCATGACCAAGAACAGGAATTTTTGTTGACTCCTTAATCTGAGAAACAAGCTTATTGCTGCCCCTTGGAACCACAAGATCTATCACATCATCTAACTGGATAAGATTGTCAACATCACAGAAAAGGAGTGTCACAATAGCAACAGCAACAATGATGACATCAAGGAAATTATTAGGGAACAGAGAGAAACCTTAAGCAGATCAGGAATTTCATCCCTTGAAGTCACAAGTCCAATAAGCTTTCCACCCACAGTATCAGGGATAGCTTCCGTTATAATCTGGAATTTTCAGGTCATTTATAACTAGGGAACAATTTTAAAAATCAGAAAAAACCAAGTCTTTTAGCTACTAAGGTATCTGCACCTTGTGCAAAATTATATTGGATCTCATAGCTTCTTTTCCTCCTTTCAAAAGAAGGCCATTTCCACTCCGAATTGCCAAGGAAGCTATCTGTTTGGCATCAAAAAATGTAGACTCTGGATCAAACAAGGAATCTCTATTTATGCTCATTGCATTGAAAAGAACCAAATTGTACTGACAATAACAACCACATTTTGCAAGTTTGCTGACCAACTATTTCCATTTTCCAATAAGTTTACAGATATCTGGCGTTCAACAATAACCTTCCCTCATCTACCAATTTTTTTAACCATTATCCTTTAGTTTCTTTCCACTCATAGGATGATTGGAAACAGGAAAAGTCTCGCCACGTCTCGTTTCCATTGCAAATAGAAATTTACTTGGAGTATAATGGAACAAAGGACCAAGGAAAGGATAATTTCACCCTTACACACGAAATTATACACCCCTGTCTCACTCAAGTGAACTGGTTTCAACCATTTAAAAATTTAAAAAACGTAAAATTTTAAAAAATAGAAAAAATATAAGGAATTCAATAACATCACATCGAAGGGAGCAGGAGTATATCACAGCACTTAACCTCCACAATTTTGATGTCCTAAAGAAATACACAAAGTTCAACATACAAAAAAAAAAGCATTCTGCGGTTCTTCCTAAAAGAAACCTATCCATCAAAAACTGCAACAACTATTATCTCCAACGTCTCCCTAACAGTTCCAACAAGTTATTCATCTTTTAAGTCAGGATTATGTTGCTAGATCTGGTTGTAATAGTGGTGGCGATGCACCATGATCATCATGATCATGTTCTAGCAATGTGGGTGTGCAGTTCTCGCTCTTTTTTTTCCTTCAGTTTCCTCTAAACCGATCATCAACTGCTCACATGCAATAGGTGGAGTCTAGAATTTACATAGATGCACTTAACCACTTGGAAAGATGTTCATTGCCCCCCACATGCCATATGAGTTTTTTAATTGAGCCAGGAATGTGAAGACAACAGAAAGAACATTGACGTACTTTTAAAGCTCAACTAGTGTCACATTAATGGTCGTTTGTTTGGATGGATGCTTTTCAACTAATTAAAAAGAATGAATCAGAAAAAAGGACAGGCTGTCAAAGAAAAAGGGGAAGAGTGTGTGTGTGTGGGGTGGGGGGGAGGGAGCAAGGGGCGCTCTTTTGGATGAGGGACAATGGGAACCAAAAGCTCCCACAAGTAATCAAAACACGGAGGAAATCGTACAGTGCGTACTATGTATTGTATCATGTTATACATTTTCATACTATGTTAATGGGCATTAGCCTGGCTAACATTTATGTAATTATTGTGGGACCTCACATGCTTCTCATGAAACTCAAGGTCAAGTGTCAAGACCATAAAGAGATTTTATTCAACATTGACGCAAGTTTCGCAGGATCCAACCAAATTAATACTCCTCGCTGTAACATTTTCTATGATCGAATTTCACCAAGGATCTCAAATGTGACTTTGTCATGTTCCATAAATGTATGGACTTGAAAGTTGAAACCATCAAACCCAAGCAAGAGCACAGACACACCAAACAGCCCATGCATGTGCCACAGAGAGAGAGTGATTATAGAAAAAACAACAATGAAAAGAAATTTAGAACAAAAGGGTTATGAACCATTCATGAACACAGACTTCTTATGTGCCTGAACTGCCAAATTTTGGGATATGACCTTCAATCATGAAAAAGATTCATGCATGTCATAAAAAATAAACAAAGAGAAAACTATAT
Organism: Nymphaea colorata; assembly: GCF_008831285.2. NCBI lineage: Eukaryota > Viridiplantae > Streptophyta > Magnoliopsida > Nymphaeales > Nymphaeaceae > Nymphaea > Nymphaea colorata. Next base: position 16,688,142 of record NC_045143.1, read on the forward strand.
AAAAACAAGGAGACAGAAAATGCAGTTTCCACTGTAACAAAATGTAACTGACAAAGAAATTCCTGACTTGTGGAATTTATTGAAATTTAAAACTATGCATACACACCATGCACACACACACACACATATGCACGCACATATCTCTTGACTTTTTACCTGAACAAGAGCATCTGGTCGGGACTCAAATACAACAAGAAGCACACCCAAGGGACACGATGTTTTCTCCAGTATAAGACCATCTGCAAGCTGAATATAAGATCCAAGGTTCAGAACTTGCAGATGAGAAACCCCATTCTTATCTGTTAAGCAAAAGACACCCTCCTAATTCCAGTTTCAGAATGAGCCAGTGGCAGAGCTAGAAATTCATAGCTAAGTGGCACTAAATAATGGCTTGAGGAAACAGCAGCAGATCATCTTGCCAGTGGCCAAAGATGTAGTAAGGAGACTCAGGATCATTGAACGAATACTGGGTCTGAAACTCTAGGGCATGACCTGGGTCCAGTGGGGGCACCTGATATGGCTGGACCCACATCCAACCTTATGCTCAATTCAAAACCTGCAGGGTGGCTCCGCCACTGGAATGAGCAAATTACAAATTGGAGACTGGATGGTTCATCCTACACCTCTCTCCCAACTTGGGAAGGAGCCAATCTATATGGATAGTCGTGCAAGATTTTGTCCAACCAGTAAAGGCTTCAATTAATTTGAGTAACCATTCCATTCAGATGCCGGAAAAGCCAAAGGTTATGGTTGAGAACAGTCTAGGAGGGCTTAAAAGTGCATCATCATCTAGGACAATACCAATAAGGACTCTATTTGATACTGTTGTACCAAATCTTCACAGAACATAATTGATGGTACTTTGAAAATGTATAATTTACAAAGGTGAACTTTTGCTTTTATGAGAAACTCCCATCTGCAAGGCAATCCAAGTTAATATATCACCATTTTACCTCTGTCCTGCTCAGAACACGACCAATGGGATCTTCCATGTCTGCAAGGACACGAATTGATTTTGACAAACCTGAAATCTGCAAAAGCACTAAAGATCACACTTCTTTAAATAAGAAAGAACGGCTCATGAAAGTATTGAAGAACCTTCAAAAGTCAAAGCAAGTATTTTGAACATCTGTAAAACTTTAGCCTAAGAGACGACAATTCAACAAACAGTTTAACAACCAGGAAACCCCAAATATCAGAGCAGGCCAAGATAGATAAATAGAGAGAGAGAGAGAGAGAGAGAGACCTTCTATTATCAAATGAGCAAGTAATCTGTCAACATGATGGAAGTGCCTTACCTTTCCTGGCTTTAGCATCAACCGGGAAATCAATGACTTTTCATATCCAGCTTGTTCTGCAGCAGCAACATCTGCTTCATTCTCACCTTTTATCAAATCCACATTTGCTTCCAAAGCATCAGCAATGTCCAGCAAAATCTTTCTTCGATCATGTGAAGGCAAACCCTACACCAAGAAAGAGACCTCAAACATTATTTATTTTATCCCCTTTCCAGAGAAACAATTGAAAACCAAGGCTTAAAGTTAACAGTCCTCCAGAGTGCTTGTTCAGAAACGATACAAACAAAGTTTGGCCCCTAGACTGCATGGTCTAAAGAATATAAAACAAGGAAGTTCGAAACCAAACACTCCCCCAATCCCCACCCCCACCCCTCCCCAAAAAAAGACAATCAAACGAAAAGGATTGTCTATACTGTTGTAGGTGTTGCAATGCTTACAAAGTAGATAAGATAAGCTCAGTCATAAACTAGTATGGAGAAGAATAGATTATTCCAGAAACATCTAAATGAGATGCTGCTTCATAAAATCCAGCATACATCCTTACAGTATCACGTTCATTTTAAACACTGCAGTCTGCATTATGTGCTCAAAGACACAGTACCAAGGCTAGACATTAACAAAGGGTAGGATCAGGTTGTACAACAAGATAAGTAGTAAGATCCAGTTATGATTGCCCTCATAAGAGCTTTGTGTCAACGTTGGGCTCTTCAATGGACCAGCCAAAGCTTGAAACCCTATTTAACGCTCAGTTAGTTAAATAAGCCAAAATTGAGCTCGAAACAGTCATGTTCAATCTTGCCTTGGACTTCGATTTTGTATGTAAGCAAGCATTGAGTTTGCCACAAAAAATAACACATAAGAGTCCCCACCTTGTAGGTATGTTGTTGGCATTAAAAAGCCCACCGGTAGGAAGATTTCCCTTGGCTTACATAGAAGCTTCATTTATTCATTCACTTTTTGTCAGCATTGCGGCAAGAGGAGAGGGCATCAAATTAGTAGCATACAAAAATGACTTTTAGGGTATCAGTGTTCTCAAGTGTATGAAGAAATTACCTGAAGTCTTCTAGAACATTCTCTAGCTGAAACAGCCATTTCACGGGCACTAGTATGCTTCTCTGGGACCAAAAAGTGTGCATGCTGATGAAAGAGAGTCCCAACACGCTTCCCTTCAAGTACCTTTAGGATGTTATCAGTTGAAGAGCCACTTCGTAAGACATGCAAAAGTAATCAGTGTTTCAGAATGATATCTAATATCCATGGTAGATTATCTAAGACTGTGTAAATAAAATGATATCCCAAAGAGCACGCTTATCAAATGAACAGAAGAGTCGCTAGTGAAGGCCAAAACTTCCAATACTAAGTAAAAATAGTTGCACTGAAAAAGTACCACAACAGTAGATTCATAGCTTTGGATTATCTTTTAGCACTAAAAGGATACGATCTTACAATTAAATATTTTCAATTTTTAAGAAAAACTAGAACATTTTCATCAGACAAATCGAATAGATAAATCATAGAAGTGTGATAACCAGACTTTACCACAGCAATTGCATCTTAAAAAAGGAAAACTAACAGCCTAAGCAGTTAAGTTTTATTTGTTGCCATAAGCAGACATATTACTTCTCTTTGCTTTTAACTTCATAGACATACCTTGCCTCACCATGGGTGTACAATGCAATATCCATCACCCTCATGAATACAGAAAAAAGACAAAGCAAGCTAGAGTGGCAGGCATATTAACCAAGAAAGAAGCTGAGAAATTAACACAAGACAAAAGAAAAAAGGAATGAGTGCTTTCAAGGTAGTTCATGCTACTTCTGGTAACAGAAAATACCACTAATGCATCGAATTCCAGCAAGATCAACATACCCGACAATAACAACTGGAATACCAGCATAAGCAGCATAAACTGCAGCCTTCACTTTAGCAGTCATGCCACCTCTTCCCAGCCTAGACTTGTCTCCAAATGTTATTTCCCCTTGATGTTTTTCTTTTATATATGTATGTATTATCTTTGACTTTGGATCACTAGGTGGGCCGCTGTAGAGACCATCAACATCACTTAGCAAGATAAGTAGGTCAGCCTTTAACTCCAAAGCCAAGAGAGCTGCCAAACTATCATTGTCCCAAAAGATTCCAGAGGAATCCTGCAAAATAGAATATACAAATATAAAATACAGAACAAAAATCATTGGCATGAAGAAATGGAAAGCTTCCCACAGTCTAAGTGTCTGTGGGTTCAAATGACTGGCAGGCAGGTGACACAACAGCAGGTCTGCCTAGGAAATGGATAACCTTCCATGCTTCTTTCCTTTCCTATTGTCAATGTATGCACCTATATAGTCGAGAGGCAGCCATCAACTAATTGGCGATCCCAACTCCCAAAAATTCAAATTAAAAAGGCAAAAAACATACTAGTTAAATTTTCAAAATAAATAAGAAACATAAGGAACACATCATATGTAATATTGCGATGTAATATTGCTACATATCCTGTGTGTACATAACTATACAAAAATTGGCTATATCCCAGAGAACTTACATCAGAAACAAAACTAAACAACTCAAAATGCACAAATTAATGTGTTCTTTGTTCTAACTAATCTTGTCTATGAGATCTCACAATTAATTTAATAGGCAAAAACATACATCAGATTATCAGCTTTAGATGTGCTTTTCAAAAACCCAAAATTCAGCTGCTCTTATAAGTTTATAACATAAAATTTTGATGGTAAAAAGTCAAACATTGTAATAAAATCAATTTGAAGAAAAGCATGTCTTGTAGTAAATAAGCAATAAGAAACATGGATTTAGTTTAAAACATGTCTACGTGTGATTTCTGAGATGTATGGCTTTGTCCCTGATCTAAATTGTCCGCAAGTTCCATATATATATGGAACCACAAAAATAACTCAAATATAAACCAAATAATCAACCAAAAAGACCTGTGGAGAAAGATCTATAAAGTCGGTAGGAGAAGAATTACCTCGTACGGAGCCTTCCTGGTACTTATTGCATCATTTTCATTAAAGATTGGAATAACTTTCAAATCTAGCAAAGAGTTCACAGTCTCACTGAGTTGCTTTCTGAAGTTTGGTTCCTTGAAATCATAGTCAGTCACAAGCAACTGAGATGAAGTAACGTCTAGCTGCATATATGTAATTTACAGCATTACCGCAAGGAGCCACAAATTTGTGCATGTACATAGTGAGAACAGAATATGGGATAACAACAGAATTGATTAAGTGTAAGATGAAGAAAATAATTAAGTAACAACCTGACTAAACAAAGTATCATAGAGAGCCATAAGACCACTTTGTCCAACAGCAGCACATGCCTTTCCATCAAGCTCATGCTGTGGCTTTTGAAGATCTGCAAAACTGCAGAAGGACAAAGATAATAGTTGCACAGTCATAAAGGCAACAGAAAAAGCATCAGACAATTGAATAATTATAATTGTAGGCAAAAGAACACAATTTCGTTGTAAAGCATCATTTAAACAGCACTCGAATGAACACTAAGCAAGATAATACAAAGCAAAGCTAACAAAAATGGCTTTCTACTGCTGTCACAACTCACAACCCTGGTCATACCTCGAAGTTCAGAAACCTGAACCTCTCATGAGACCAGTAACCCCCAGACATAAATTTCGCCCTACTTTTCTCTTAACAATGGTAAAACTTTTCAATTTGGCTGGTTATTATTTCACAATGGATCCTCTGTATCAAATTATCATGCTCAACTTTTCCAAATGATATACATAAACAATCTCCAATTAATTTAACGACTGAATCATACATACGAACATCATTATCATCTGCTACTTGATCACCTAACTCAGATGTTCACTTGCCTGCTATTGACCATTTTTCGATATCTAAGACGCTGGCGACCAACCCCAACAGCACCTGATGTCACCAGGATAACCTCATATCCTTCAGAATTGAGTTCTTTAACCTACACAAAAAAAAAAGGTACTTTGAGTATACTGCTAACAATAATGTTGAAATAACCAAGAACAGTGTTCTAGTAATGATTCTTAATGATATAATACCATTAATCTTCATTAATATTATTTAACAAGGAAAAGAAAAAATAGTAACACAATACATAGATATATCATATACATGAACATATAAAACAAAAACAAACATGAAAAAGAGCTCAGCAAATATACCTGCTCACAGAGAGCACCTAGTCGACCAAGGGCTATTCTTCCATCTGCTCTGGTAACAACAGCTGTGCCCACCTAAATAACCAAGAAGTTTAAGTGGCCTTGAAAGGTTAACCCAAAACATAGCAAAAAATAAATGAATAAATAAGAGACAAACAGATGCACAAGTAGAAAAAGTGTTACCTTTGCCTCTCCTTTCCACATAAGAACATTTTGAAAGCAGAGGACTACGTGTGTGTGTGTGTGTGTGTGTGTGTGTGTGTGTGCATGTATTTGTGTTTTAATGTGTGTGCAAGGAAATAGTAAGTGGTAGGAGGCAAATACATACTAAATTAAGAAATTAATTGTAGGGATGCAACAACCAAAATAACCAGAGTTAAAGGAGATCGAGAATCCAATATCCACAGCGTGTCATTTGGCATAAACTAGAAGAAAACTTACCTGACCTGTTCAAGAAAGCAAAGGAGGCAACTGTGGTATATTATATGCTCCAACTCATGGAAGACTTGTTAATAAACTTTATCCACAAGCTAGATCTCAATAACACTTGTTACTTTCAAAATAAGCTTTTTGTTCTTTCACTATCCAATACAAGATTTGTTGTTCTTTCACTATCCAATACAAGTTTAGTTTATCACATATATATTAGTCATTAAATAAATCAACAAAAAGATAAAAACTATCTAGAATAATGGAAAAAACAACCGCTAACTTTTTGTATTCTAACATCTAGCAAGCACAGAAAATAGATGAAAAACAGCTTAGAAGATGAATAATGTACAAAAGAACACATATATAGTAGCACGCATGGTCTTATAAAGAGAAGAAAGCTCCGAATATTTGTACCTTGACACGTTTTGCCAGCATAGGTAAAGCATCATTAAGTTTTATAACGATATAAAAACTCGTATATATTTTATTTGTGTGTTTGTGCACATATGGATATGTATATACATATATAAATACGTATGTATTTAGTTTCATAATATGTAGCTGTGTGTAAATAGAAAACGTATTTGTTTTTTAAGAGACAATGTTAACGAGAAATCATAATTCATGGATATTGGATAAACCCTGTTTAGTGCATGTTCAATTCCATATGGAAATACCGATGCCCTCCAAGATCTATATCTCATGATAAGGCCACTCATTTAAGTACCTAGCTTCCACTTTCAGATATATTCACAAGATAACCAAAAGCTAGCAGTAATGATGGTATAAACACACAATCCCCTAATAATAACAATTGGCACGCGTCATAACTAAGCTCCATAAATGGGAAATGAGATACACGGCACAAACTTTTTTTTTTTTTTTTTTTTTACATTCCTTACATGTTAAATACGCCAGCCGCTATGCCATGTGGATGTGCCAGCGGATTCAAGGATCTGGCAATTTTTATGCAGTCTATGATGTAGTATTTTATGTGATGCAGGAATCAGAGAAAGAGTCTGTCCAACGTAAGACTAGGTGTTACGGAAAACACATAATCTAGGAGTTGCACCGACATGGCATGCTGCTATAGCAAACAATAATCATCAGAAATCAATGGAAAGAAAAATTAAAAGCTTCTATTATCCATGCAGTTAAGAAAAGCTATACATACAATCCCAGTTTTCTGAGTGCTTTAATAGCTTCCGAGGCTTGTTTGCTACAATACAGCATGGCACGTCCCGCCTGGTATGTGATTGTAAAAGTCAAATTTGTACTTAAAAGCTCATGCATGCATAAGCACACGAAACCATCTTCCCCTTGCCGCGGAAGCTTTATATATAAAAGAAGTTGATTAGGCTTAATTAAATGAAGATAACCATGTTCTATTGGTCATACATATATAGGTAATTGAAAATAACTTATTTATCAACTTATGTTTTTCAGGTCATTTGAGAAAAAAGAGGAATCCAATACGAAGCCGCCTCTCTCTCTCTCTCTCTCTCTCTCTCTCTCTCACACACACACACACACACATTCATTCATTAGTTTCAAATGACAAAAAGGAAAAGTTTGACATATAATTTAAAAGGTTTCCTCCCAGTTTTCAGAGACCAAATAACCGACGTAAATTCTAACGAAGACAACTGGACTTTAGCGACAGTGACATTATAATCTTCAAGCGTAGAAGGGTTTTTCCTAAACTAGTAGAAGCCACCTGATGGGACATCACGACTTTGAAGTTCCCAAAGGAACGTCCTTCGCCCGAAAGTTGACGCGCTCGGATCCTCTTGCAGGGCGAAAGACATAAAAAAATAAAAAAAAAAGTGGTTTTCCCTGCTGTTGAGGAAACGTTTACATAGTAGACCACTTGGAGATCAGCCATCCCTCGTTCACTTTAACAGCAAGCACATACAACGGTACCCAAGTCTAGAATACGCCAACTATTCTCTCACTTGACTAATTTGAGTGCAATTTATATTCCTTTCCTCTTGATTAGCCAGTTTTTACCTAAATAACGAAACCTTCACGGATATATCCCAAATTCCTCATATTTTCTCTGCTGCTTAAACCACTTATCCAAGCGAGAAATTCTAACTTCCTCGCATTTTCCGGATAATGGGCGAATCCACATATTCAGGAAACCATGACAAGCTCAAACACTGCAATCCTGGAAAAAAAAAACAAACAAGCAAATCCCAACCTATTCCCGTTTTTCTGAAAAAGGAAGTGAGTGAGATGCCCGGCTTGTTCCTGTTTTTTGCCGGGAAACGCCTGTGCCAAGTACTTCGCGAGCGTGATGAAATATGGTAATTTTTAACTACCGACATCGTTTAACGGGACACTGTCAGATTAGTTCGATAGGAAACTGATGGAAGGAAAAACGAAATAGCTGTTCAATTCCGGCGTTGGGCTCTCTCCAGCCCCACCCACATACACACACATACAGAGAAGAGATAGAGGGCAGCTACCCCCATTACCTTTAGTATGACGCGCTTCACGTCCTTCACAAATTCCCGAGTCGGGTCCATGGCAGTCTCCTTTCTCCCGTCTTCCTCTATCTCCTCTCTTCCGGTGAGCGAGAGACCCACCACCCGGCAGAAGGCCGAGGCCTTCACCCAACCCCACCCGTCTAGGACCTGCTTTCGGTGCCGTCTCCCTCCTCCCTCTTGGTCCCTCTATTTCTCGACCAGCCTCCTTCCTCTCTCCCTCCTTCTCAATCACTCTTTATCTCTCTACTGCCAGGCAGACGACGGCGCGGCGCGGCGACTGGAGGGACATGCAGGCCGTATATAAACGAAAAGTTTTCTTTTGGGAACAAATTTTTTGTCATAATTTTTAATGGTGCCACGTTGATGATTCCTTTTGGTACGAGCCTCAAATCAAAAGTTTACACCGACCGTCGTTTCCCAACTTTAACTATGATATTTAAGAACGAGGCCGAGTTCACCTTCACTATCATCGTCCAAATTTAATTAAACATAAATATCTTGGTTTTTGCCTAATTAGGTCAAACTTCTTTTTTTCTTCAATACCCTAAACTTCGTAATCCGATCATTCAGAAATTAATCCGATTATGGTAACATAACTTTTATCTTGGATAAGTAGTCAGGGTGTCTCCATCTCCAACTTTTTTGCTTGTGAACGATTTCTTTCTATCTACAAGTTATGCGGAGGAAATATAGATCAGAGACATTCTTCTATCTAGTGACGTTCAACAAGGATTTACTGTTAATTACATTTGGATTTGATACGTAGTTTCATGGCTGAATGTGAAGTTGAGTTTGATATATGATTAGCTCTGACCTGATTACATATAAATGATAAAATTTAAATGGAAATTGAATTTGAAAAATTCAATTACATAAAAGCAATGCGGTGAAAGACTGAACCCAACCCAAAGCCGATACGATTACATCCTCGCTCCACTGGTGATGACACACGGTGGATCGTTTTTTAAGAATAAAAACCTTTCACAGGAGAATATAATGGGCTAAACGGTTTGTGGGAATAAGATAATGACCAAACTTTTTTTTTTTTTTACTATATTGAGAGATATTTTAGTTGGGTTGAAAATTTTACTGTCGTTTTTCGGTTAATTCTTCTCTTGTAGGTGCGTTTCTCTTTCATGATTTAATATTTATTGTCATTTAGTTACGGCAATATGAACTAGCCACTAAGCAGACGCCAGTGGGCTCTCTTTCTAAAAAAAAAAAAAAAATAGAATTGATCACCATATCTTGTGCTTTGGAGAGATGAACTAGAGTACTGGAATCTTAAACCCTGGTTTCCATTGTAACCACCAAAGGTCGTCACAGCTTGACGATGAAGAGGAATTAGAAGGAGTGTTAAGTTGAAAACATCAAGGCCGTTTGGTATGATGAATACGGTGGTGTGATTGTTTTATGAATCGATTACAAGATTCATTAAACATTTGTTCAATTTGTTTATGGATCAACCGTAATATTTGGAATTGATTCATAAAACACTTCTCATGCTAATTGGCCTTTTGACGATTGTTTTGATTCATAAAACACTCGCATAATATTTTTCGCGCCATTGGTTGGTAGTAGGTTTATGGATTAACCGTAATATTTAGAATTGATTCATAAAACACTCACACAATATTTCTTATGCTAAATGGTCTCTTGACGGTTGTTTTGATTCATATAACACTCACACAATGCCATTGGTTGGTAGTAGAGACACCTAGTTAATGTCTCATGAATCTGTCAAAGAATCAGGATAAGTCCATAAAACAGAAAACTAGTGTTCCATGAGCATGATTCCGATCTTTGTGACAGATTCATGAGCAACATAAATAAAATTATTCCTTACGAGACATTTGGCAACCATAACAGTTTTTTACTATTACATGAATTTATCCCAAAGTTTGTTAGGCAGTGACAAAATGTTCCAATTACCAAAAGGGCCAGTTAAATTAATTTTTAGTCTTGCTGTTCTATATAATCTGAGCAAATTTCCGTGGTATTATTTTTACAAGGCATAGTGGTTAGAGCTCACACGGAATTGTTCTAGTAATAAGTCCGTCCATTAAAATGGTTTCAGCTTTGGAAAAATGAACATGTGCTAGGGTGTACATTTTGATATAGCCACACTTTTAATCGCCCAAATTGAGCCCGGCCAGTTTGATATACATTTTTTTTTTCTCCCCCCGCTTTAAGCTAAAATCATGTATATAAAGTTAAAAAGATTATTTTTTTTTCTAAAAAATTTAGGAACTATAAGCAAGAATTTCAGACAGCACATTGGTATACCTTTTCATTTAAAAGAAAAACAATGCTTATATATTTCAAAGAGAAAAAAAAAAGGTTCGATTCTGTTCGTCAAGTATTCAAAAGCTTATTTTTTGTCATTTAATTTCATTATATCAACCGTATAATTTTATCTTGATGCAGTTTTTAAAAAAAATGCAAAAAAAGAAAAAAGCCCAGCAGGGCTTGACATGTGGCAAATCATTTTGGACGAGAGGTTTGGGTTTGTCAAACACGAGCATAAGTGATGTTACGCTGTCTCCAAACATTTACGTCTCTTCATCGCTTACGCGATCCAACCGGGACAAAAGGTCCCGATCTCCTGAGGCGACGCGAGGTGAGGTGGCTCTAGAAAATCTTTTTTGGTTGCGACGGTAAGCTGAAATTCGACGCCGGGAAGCTCTTAACTATTGTGAGTTGGGACTGGGAGTGGAAGGAAGCACGAGCTCAGGGCCATTTAATATTTTCATGGTGGGAGTTGGTCCTTGCCTTTTATTTTGGGTGACTAATAACTCCTCAGTCTGTCGTGTCGTATTGAGGTTTTGAGACACTTAGTGTCAATTTTTAAAGACACCTATTAAATAAAGTGTCGCAATTTTATCGTTTATGATCCAAAAAAACTAACCGACACCACTTCTATGTAGTGGCCGGCCCTTAAGCAGTCACGTCTTTTCTTGAAAGTGAAAGATTGGCTCGTATCCACGAAAGAATTCCTCCACGTTTAAATACTTGTTTGTTATATACATGCAATCGAGAGAATGGGGTTCTTCGATGTTTTTACCGTCAAAAGTTAGCCAGGCGAATGGTTGGATTATCAGAACAAATTTGATGGATTTGCCACAAGTAATTTTTTTTAACCGAAAATTGGGGGGAAAACACATTCTTCAACTTTTGGTGGCATGACAAATAGCTTTTAAGTTTGAATCTCCATCATTTAACCGGTTAAATACATAAAAACAGGCCATCCAACGAAACAAATCCGAACTAAAATATAGCTTTCGTACACCGCCAAAGGCTGAGTATGCTTTTTTTTGCAAAAAAAAAAAAAAAAAAAAAATCTGTTCATCTTTATCACAAACATTGAATTTCATAATTTATCTTAAAATAAGATCTGTATATATCTCGAAGCACGTTTTCATGATAAATAGTAGGGATAGGTTCGTTAGAAGATAAAAACCTCTGCCTTTGCGTGCACAACCCTTTGTTCAAGTGATCAAATGGCAACAAAGAGAAAAAAATGGAAGTAGTTAGGAGAATCTTCAGCAGAATAATAACTTTTGGATCACACCATCATTCACATGTTTAAGAAAGTAAAGCAATTACATCAAACACGCGACGGAGATCAAAATCAGAAGTTGCATCAAACTATTGACATTTGGTATTATGATTTTGATGCAACGTGGTCCACCGTTCACGGCCTCTTCCTTTTGGAAATAAAAATAACAGGTTTGTGAAACCATCCAGCCTTGTGGATGACCATCGATTGTGAACCACAAATTCGTTCTGTATCCCTCGATATTTCTTCTGGAGAGGAGTTCACGATGGGAACTTCCACTTTACCGAGCAAAATGTGGACGTTTTCATCCACGCATTTGTTTAGTCATGCAACTGCTTGATCAAATGCCTTGGACGGCAGATCACATGCAACGGGTTTTCCTGGACCAGTCGTTTGCGCGTCGCATTCACATGTTACATGCAGCTGCTATTTCATCTCCCATCCAATGATGCTTGGTGCGAGCCCGTCTATGGTTCCTGTTCATCCACTCTTTAGTAGCAGAGGCAAAAACTAAAAATTTATGTAAAGTTCTGCTTGAGCCATTAACATTTTTTTTTAATATTTACTTAAAAAAACTATCTTGAATATAAAATCTTTTAAGGTCATACTCTTGTAAAGTTTTTGCGGATTCTGTGTGGGCTTACTTATCATTCTCTATCAAGAAAAGTAACACCTCAAAACGTGAGAGCGACTACGAGATTTAAAACTTGGAGCATTTTAAAACATGAATCGCTTTGCCACCAAGTTGCGCTAAATCCTCACCGAAAGCTTAGCTTTACCAATCAACGTTTTATTAATAACTGTTGTTGGCACAGAGAAAGGGTGTCTTTATTTCAGAAACCAATGCCAGAAATTTCTGGCCGCTGGCACACAAATAACTACGGGCTGTTGATATATAAATAAGCGATTCGTGTGGTTCTGTCTGTGCAATTGCCCTGAAGAGTTCAAATGTGCTGTTGAATAAACTGGCAGGCCTGACAAGGAGGAGAAAGATTAATGACTTGGACAAGTTGTCGATTGTTCCCTTGCACAACACGAGCTCCAATACGCGATTTCCACTTCATGGCCTGTGGGCGACCTCAGAGATTTTCGCTTATCTTTTTCCCCATCTGTTGTTTGGTTTTCCCAGTATCATTGATCGATTCGCAAAAATCGACAGCTTAACCGATCGATTCTCTTTCAATCTTTTTTTACAATGCAGCGGTTTTTTTTTTTAAATCTTTCCTTGCCACATTATTTATGCTTTTTTTTTTAAAAAAAATTATATTACTCCTTGCCACCATTTATGCTTTATAAGAAATGTTCATTTTTCATCTTTTTAGTTCATCGGGCTCTTAGATTCCTTTTCTCCCTTGTCATTTTGTCCTATAAGTGGCCAATTTTCAATTATTAGGTACTGCACATGGGTATGTCACAGGTGGATGGGAACCCTGGGGCCTAGTTGTGCCCATCTGGTTAAACGTCGGGCCTTGACCTTGCCATAACGCCACGTATTTTTTGAATTTACACTCATGACGTCTCATTAACTTCATTGTTTTGTTTTGACCTAAATCGTATGGGCAGTTCAATAAGATTGACGTAACTGTGCCTAAAAAATTATTTAATGTTACTTCATTTATTTTTTTAACTCAGTTTTCATACTGTTTTTTATAGTTAGTGTTCATTGACATATAAATGCTTTGATTTATGTACTTGAATGTTGCTTTTACTTTGTTTTTTTGTGCTATTCTGCATATATATATATACCCAGTCCGATCTGTTGTTCGAACTTTTACAAAGGTTTGCACTGATGCCCACAATCAACGGGAGACCCACAATGATAATCACTCTTATTTGTCTTCATTGCATTCAACAGATTCCTCCGCTTTGCTTTCACAATAATTGATGCCAGTGCTCACACGGTAGCAACACTGAACCGTGTTACAATATTTATCAGATGCTTTGATTTATAAGAGTAGATGACAGTGACATACTAGTTTTCAAAGGGCTGATGCAATTCTGTAACTCTGGACTGTCGTATGATAATAATGCGCAGTAACCAAGCAGCCTCATAATAATGAGTTCATTTACAGACGTCACATGTAGAGAAGAAAAAGAGGCGGTGTTCTCACGAGAGTCGTTGCTTGCTTACGAGAGAAGTTAAAAAGATGTCACGGGCGGTCTTTTCATAATCTAAAAGCAGGGGAAAGCGCGGCCAGACGACACAAGTCTCCTCACAGATTTAAGATGGCGCGTGTGTGTGTGCGTTATATATTTATCTGTTTCATTTTCAAGTCCTTTTTATTGCTCTACCAATTTCAGTTTGGAGAAAATGGTCATGGAGGAAAAATAAAATTAGAAGAAAAAAAGAGCAAAAAAATATATTGGTGAAACAAAGGAGAGAAGAAGAGTGAGACTACTGAACTTATTATTCTCTCGAGTTGTAGTGAGTCAAATGATTCATCTAATCAGTTATAGAATCGGAAAAAAATTACAAAAAAGTATAAAAACAAGAAAAACTTATCTCCACGCATCGCCGCGTCTAAAGGCTGCTGATCAGAAAAGCGCAGGTGACGAGGGAAGGATTGGTTCCCAATTATCAGGCGTGCGTGGTAGACGCCAGCATCTACGTACGAAATGCCAACTTCGATCAACAAAAGCAGAGGCCTTTTCTGTTTTCTTTTCTCTTTAACAAAGTTCCCACAAATCCTCTTGACAACAACAACAAGGGGGAGGTGAACTAGGTAACCAAAGATAAACGCAACTCATTTGAAGATTTAGTCTGGTTAAAACCTCATTTCATGAGGTAAACTAGTGTAAGTCTTTTGGAGAAATTAAGGTCAGGTCCCCAACGGGTTGTTTGGCAGATAAATTTCATTAATATAATTTATGTACATTTAGTTATAATGTTTTATGAATCTACTTCATAAAAGTTAACGGCATTCGCTCAAAATAGGTGCTGGACTGGCTTAAAACGGACGGATAGACTTTTCTTCTGCTTTGGGTCATCTAAGACCGTCCTGAGGTCCTAATAAAAGTTGTTTTGTACAAAATGAGATGTTGGTGAAATCAAGAAGGCTGAGAAATGAAGCAAAAGGAGGAAATTTTGAGAACCATGAAAATACAGTTTTATTGCGTTGCAGTACAAATTAAGCGCGAGAAGTTGAGAGAGAGAGAGATGTCGATGGGATATTTCTTGAAAACATAGAATTTAATAAGGAAAAATAGAGAATAAATATAGTTAAACAATTTGGAAAAGAAAAAGCAGCGATGGTATGCATGCAGTAGTCAGATTCAATTTGGCCATATCTGGGTGCAGGGTGAACCTGCTCCGGTAGTCGCCTGCCCATTGGCCATTGCAGTCGTTTCGTACTGGCCTTGCTCTTGCAGCAAGGGGTACGTGTAACATCTTTCATCCTCAACACTTCTGAAGAGAAGAGATGTATGGAGCCATAGGCGCTGCATTTCACTTTCAGCTAGAGATGATCAGAGGCTGTCCTTAATCAACCCCAAAACAAAAGCATGGTGGAGCCATAGGCGCTGGATTTCACTATCAGCTACAGTTGATCTCGGAGGCTGTCACCTCCACACTTCTGAAGAGATGCATGCAGCCATAGCATAGGCGCTGGATTTCACTACCAGCTACAGTTGATCTCAAAGGCTGTTCCTAATTAACCCCCAAAACTAGAGCTTGTCCGGAGGATTAGCAAGATTTTGTTTTGCATTTGTTCATCAGCAAAAGGATTAATGAGAAACAGCCGGTTAGGATTAGACTTGGAAAAACTCAGGGTCGGCATATAAACTAAGTAACTAGATATCTGTCCATTTGGTCCTTCCTTGCCCATTAAAAAAGAAATCATTGTTGCTTACGGGCAGTTGTGTGAAAATTAGGAGGAGGAGGAGGAGGAGCCGACAATGGGCTGAGCTGAGCAGCCCGCGGTGGCCTGCCGCAGTTGGACTGGACGGACAACGTTGATGGACCTTCTTTCTGTGAGTGCCTGTAGATGAGCAGTACGTGGCAGAACATTTTCGCACGTTTAATTTGTAATTGGCCCAACGTTGATAGGGACGTAGATATTGTTCAAAATTGTAGTAGTATTTTGCCCTTTATCAAATTGGATTACGTGGTGGTACATGAGGGGCGAAAAGAAAGAAGTAACACTTATAATATACTTTACAGGTATATTAATAATATACTTTATAATAACAATTATAACCTTATCATATATTTTTACAATATAGGTGAAAGCTATAATTTATAGTGTTATTATAATATATTTTACAGTGTTATTATTATTATACAATTTGTACTGTTATTATTATTATATCTTTATTTGAGAAAAGAAAAAAGTGACACTAATAATATATGATTGATACGGTTATTATACTAGTGACATGCATGATATTATATTTATTACAACACTTTTTACTTTCTTTTTTATTTATAAAAGAGTAACACTTGTATAATTTTTATTACAATATATTAGTACTTTAAGCGCCAAAAAAAAAGGATGTACACTTATAATACACTTTATAGGTATCTTATAATATACTTTACAATAACAATTTTTACCTTATAATATATTTTAAATTATAGGCGAAAGCTATAATCTATTAGTGTTATTATAAAATATAGTGTTATTATTATTATATCTTTATTTGTGAAAAAGAAAAAAGTAACACTGATAATATTCTTTATAGTGATATTATAAAATACTTTTATAATAACAAATATTAACTTGATAATATATTGTTACATTATAGGCAAAAGCTACCCCTCTCTCTGCCCTTTGGATTTACGGCTGCTTCAAAAATTTAATTTGGGTAGTCCAATAATCTATTCTTCAACTTGAGTATCACATATTTTGAGTATCACATATTTGTAGTCCAAAAAAGTAACACGTCAAACTAAGATCACAACGACGGTATATCCCTTAGGCCAACCAGACCCTCAGGACTCTTTAACGAATTTGATTAAATGGAAGCTTATGTAATTGAATTGACCTTCGAAACTTCATTTTCTAAGACGAATGCAGGTCCAACCACCATAAAATCAGACACTTGTATATGCAATCGAGTCCGTCCTTTTCCAAACTTCAGCCAGACATGAAACTTAGCGCCGGATTTTACTATGAAACTTTATGCCAAATTTGAGTCCCCTTAGTAATTGAGTTCACTTTCTTTTTATCAAATCTTGACTAAACGAATTTAAAATGATTGGATCCTATACAATCATGGGTGTGCAATTGCTTGCCAAATCTGGGCCGTTCATTGTGATGGCTCAGTTTTTTTCTGAATAAAAAGGAGCTTGGGGGTGGTGGGTCGGTTTATTTTTATTTTTATTTTTATTTTTAAAGTTCACAGTCACACACACACACACACTGCATTGATAGTATGACTGTCCAATGATTCAAATTTTATTTACTCGTTCATCAAAAACAAGAAGCACTGCTATTCAAAGGACCGACCTCCTTTTTGAGATCCCAAATGTGC
The DNA here is from genome assembly GCF_008831285.2 of Nymphaea colorata. NCBI lineage: Eukaryota > Viridiplantae > Streptophyta > Magnoliopsida > Nymphaeales > Nymphaeaceae > Nymphaea > Nymphaea colorata. The sequence continues at coordinate 16,705,569 of NC_045143.1, forward strand.
AATATCAACCACATCGACCAAGTTGTTTTGAAGAAACAAGTGAAAATTCTCCATCTCCAGAATTGTTCCTTTTCCCCGATAAAGAAGGCACCACATGCATAAAGAAAAAGAAGAACCGCTTGTCGTCTCCTGTGGCCATTATCGCTAATAATCTCGCCGGGATACTTGCCAAGAAAAAGAGCAACGCATTTGGACAGAATTGCCTTCACGCTCTCGAGCCATGTCCTCCAAAACGTGTTGAAATTCTTTTCATGTGGTCCTCTCTCCTGGGGACTCAATGCATATAATTGTCTCAATCTATTGATTGCAATGTTAAACTTATTTTGAGTCACCCTCATATACAGGAACAGGACTGTCTTCATCTGTTGATTGCGATCAACAGATTGTCAGCATCATAGTGGTTAGAGGTCAATTTAGTTTTAGAGTATGCTTTCTTTCCTAGCTTGCATTCCGAGTTTCAGCATGATAAAGAAGTATTGTGAATCGTGAACCAATTTAATGAGATTATGATGCGAATGAACACCATATTTTCGGTGTCAATATTCATTTGTCTGTACATGAGGCATTTGAAGTACAAGTGTAAAAGCTTGACAAGCTCAGAGAATAATGTAAATATGAGATATATATATATATATAAATATATAAAATAGCTCAACTTTTGATATAATAATAATAAAAAAGAACTGCTTAATGTTTAAAAATTAATGAATAACCACTTAAGTTCATAAAACAATTCACAAACACCCGCAATTTGATGAATGAAACCATTAAGATATATTTAAAAGGATTATCTTTAGAGTTTTTTTTACAGAATATATACATTTTTTAGTCGGTCTATCTTACGATTTCATCTTTCCATGGTTATGATTGTAAATACTGAAGGTGGAGAGAAAGAACATCTCAAAAAAGTAAAATTGTTGAGAAATCAACTTAGAAATTGTGGTTTCTAAAATTTGCCTTTTTGAGTAAAACTTCTTTTTTCTTAAATGTAAAATAGCTTAATTTTTCAGTATATTTTAACGTTTTCTATTTAATGAATGATGTATCTGTCAATTATTTTATATAACTTGGCTATTTATTTGTAATTTCTCAACCATTAACCAGTTATTTGAAACTATGCTATTAGTTGAGCAGTCAAATGTAAGTTTCTCTATAAATATTTTATAAAAATGGCACAAACATGAAGAAACATCCATCAAAAAAGTAGCACAAGTTTTTCCTCTGACCAAACGATCGCGAAGTTCCCCTAGTGCCTTGAAAAGCTCTAGATTTTCATTTATGTTGGCTGTAAATACCTTTCTCATGGATAGAGTTCGCGTCTCAAAGTGGCTGCGTTAATTGTGTAAGCATCAAGTTCAGTACATGCAGTTTGATTGCATTTGATTCCACGAAAGGCAATATTTAATTTGTAGGCCAAATTAAGGAGGAGGGTAATGAAGTTGGGAGGCCTCAAGGGAATAATAAACTATAACTTGTTTTTGTGATTATATATATATATATATATATGTGTGTGAGAGAGAGAGAGAGAGAGAGACTGTGGACTTTCAAAAAGCCGTGGAATGGTTCATGGTGTTGCAAAAATATAGGGTGGCGATGGAAAATCATTCAAAATGGGGCTGAAAGCCTGACCTGCCCATCGGGTTGGCCCAGTTATAATACAAAATTATTTTTTAAAATATAAAATATTTTTTTGATATAAAATATATTTTTAATAATAAAATATATATTATTAATAATAAAAAATATTATTTAAAAGTTATCGATCGAGCCCCTGTTGGGTCAACCCGGATTCGGGTCTGAGCCTGAATCCGTACCGAAGGGGTTCAAACTATGGAGATATGTTGAATGGGATTGAATCTGAAAAGAAGTATAATATGTCAACAACCTCAATCTCTGATTCTAGTTATTGCTGACATGCAAAGATTGTCCTTGTTGATGCTTAGTTTAGAAATTTATTTATTGAATAGACTGCTCAACGAAAGAAGGGAAGACTCTTATACTTCCCTTCATTCTTCTACCACATTAGATTTGCTTTTTTGGTGTCTCGGAATGTAGGTTTCAACGGGATGCTCTTTTAGTAATACATACATGGGAGGTTGGTAATTTGGAATCTTGACCTACCAACCCGGCTCTGAACTAATTAAAGATAGAGAGATTTTTGAAAGGAAAACCAAAAGAATGTTGGAAAGTAGTTTTGTGGAAGGGTTGCGCTCCAACAAGCTAATTATACATGGCCTGAGAAAATAAGCTTAATTCTAAGAACAGATTGAAAATGTCAGGGATTTGGTTGGCTAGTCGCTGCGCTTTATGTAAGGAAGCAACAATCATATCGTCATTTTGTACAGGGTTTGTAGTTGGTAGTGCGTGGTGGATACGATAAACGGCGGATTAAACCCAATCCTTGGGGGCATTTCCGTTTTTGTTCAAGGTTCTTGATCCCTTTTTGGCGTTTTTTTTTCTTTTGACAAAAGGCAAACATTTTTTGTTTTTTGAATCATAGAGGGGCTCTTTTTCTTTTTCCGCCGTATAGAGTTCGATCCGACGCCCCTGTGGATTGAATCTAGTTGGAACTTGGAGTTTTCTGATTCCGGGAAGAGTCGAATCGCTTGGCACAGCGTGTTGAAGAGGCATTTATGGCGTCAAATCAGGTGAAACTTGTTCAACTTTGGTTGCTAAAGTCTTGGAGCAGAATGATGTGGTGCAATGCGAACATGGTGGTCGAGAAGCGTGAAGATGTTTGCATGGTTGGTGCGATGATGCCAAATGGCCTCTCTCTCCCAGAAGGTTGCCTGACAGAGCTGTCTGGAGCCTTCCATGGCCATGGGGATGAACAGACAAAGGTGGGGAGAAGAGGCCACTGAAAATATGGTCTGTCTTAGTTCTGATTTAATGCGGGGAGAGGTTAATTAATGAAAATGCCCTATTGGAATACAATCTCCATTGTTGAAACCAGAATACGATAATATAACGCAACCAGAATATTCATCTACCAGCAAGCAGCCACTGATCCTATCACTATGCCAACGCTTTCAGTGTAAATATTGTTTGTACCAGTCTATGGAAATTGAAGTTCGATCCAATGGCTTCCTAAGGAAGACTGCATGCAAAATTTCAGGCATAATTTTGCGTTTTCCATATTTGCATGCAAATCCATGTCCCAGTCGGATTGACAAACAACACTCTAGGAAGACTGCATGAAAACTTTCAGACACAATTGTGCGTTTTCCATATTTGAATTCAAATCTAACTCCGAGTCGGATTGAAAAATAACCAATTATTCGAAGTCTCGAACCATTGCAATTGCATTCTAGTTTCTGTCCCAATCGTTGGGGTTCTTACTCAAGACGACAATGGTGTTCCGAAGAGTCTGGCTGAGATTAACTCGGATCCGATTTGGTGTAGCTGGACCCGTCTCGTTTACATCAACGGCCTTCACGAATCACGATCGCATCTCGCCCGTACAACTGTACTACCCGTTTGCCCCTGTACTGCCTTTTGGCCCTCAAAACGGACGGTCCGGATGAAACGTATGACGCGGGGGCCCCGCACATTCCTCGCTCTGGACGGACGTCATTAGCTACTACTCGTTATCTCTGCGGGCCCCAACTGCGAACAGGGAGAGAAGCCGCTGGATTAGGTGTCCCGGCGCCGTGCTCTCACCGTGCTTACGCTGCCCCCCTTGACCCTCATCTCCCGCCACTGCCGCCGAATCCGCATTTCCCGGCGACATGCTGGGCTGTCTCCCCGCCGCCGGCCATTCGGCAATGGGCTGCCGCCTGACAGGAGATGTCCGCCACCTTCCTCCCTCAATGCCGCGCTTGGGCTTGGTAAACTCTCTCTCTCTCCCTCTCTCTCTTCCAGCCGTCAGTCCTCGAAAATAAAAACACGTATGCGCGCAGTCCGAAAAGTGTCTTTTTTGTTTTCCGATGCTTCCGTTTAGAATTGAGTCTGTTGTCAACAGTTTCATCCAGAGTTGCGGTTTATCAGCGGACGCTGCGGACGGAGGGCGAACCTCGCGGTGAGGTCGTCGTCTGCGACGGACAAGAAGCCAGCTATGGACGGTAGAATGCTGGTAGGTATACGTGATAGCACAATCTTTCGTTTTGAATGTTCGTGTAGCTTGATTTTGTTCTGGTTCCGCTGGAGTTCTGCAGGTGTTTGTTCCTCCGCACCCCTTGATCAAGCACTGGGTTTCGGTGCTTCGAAACGAACAAACTCCTTGCCCTATTTTCAGTGAGTTTCTTCTGGACCTCGATCGCTTTAACTTATAGATTGTTTTCTTCTCTCGAATTTGCCTTTTCGTGCTGTACAAAAGACGGAGTGTTAGCTGTAGATGCAATCACCTTGGTGGTTCGGTGTGACATTTTTAGTCTTCGGTGACGACGTGCTTGGTGAGTTTGGAAGAAATATATTATAGTAATCAACGTAATAACCGTTACGCATACCCGTAGCACTAAATCATCTTCAGTCAACACCGATCGATTGTAGTCACCTGGATAACATGCTTGGAGGAACTCCTGGGCGATCTTACTTCATCCTTGAAGAGTGATTAAGTGGGTTGGAGATGGCAGACGCACTTCTTAAGATTTCGGCACAATTTGATCCTAACCTCTTCTGCTTAGGAGCGCAATCCCATCTCTAACAGTCTCTGTCACATGATTCTGACGTCCTAAAAACCCTGTCCTGATGAGTATAGTGAAATGGAAGGTGGGTATGATTTCTAATTGTTGAGAAAATGGAAAGTTGTCACTATTCGAAGCTATGAGTCAGTTGTCTCTTTTCATTCTGTGGTAGGCCTTTATCGTAAAAATAATGGGGCATCTATTTGAAATATGAAACAGAATAAAAGTGGTTCTTCTATAGCCGGTCTGTGTGTGTAAAATTTTTATTTGTGTCTGATATTTTTCCGTATTCCCTAGCACTCCTACATATAAAATGCATGATGTGGCTTCTTTGAGTTTGACCTTCTAAAGGTTGTTTGTTTCTGGCGTTTTACGTTGCATGGGTCTTTCCTGCAACTGACAGACCCCGTTTTGGGTTTTATTTATTCTAGGGAATGCAATGGCAGAACTGGGGAGGCTGCTTTTATATGAAGCTTCAAGGGACTGGTTGGTGAGTTAAAGATGGTCCTTTCTTTAAGTTTTATAGGTGATTAAAGTAATGATTATTTTATTCTGAAGCTACATTGTAGATCTCTGCAAATGACTCAACAGCTTTTGTTTTGTATGCTATTACATTTGAAATGAAGTGAAGATTTCTCTGCTTTTGATGGTGTTAACAAGTTGGTTATAAAACAGTGTGTAATGTTACTGCAATCTTTAAGTTTTGGTGTACTTGAAGAAGCCTGAAGGCGTATATCCATCTCATAATAGTGCTTCCATACTAAATACACATTTAATTTTGATTTTTTTTTTAATATTATCTAAATGATTTTGTGTCTGTGGACTCTTTTTGTGATGCACTCATATATGTCATGCTTTATAACTCAAACATGAGAGTTTTTTACATAAACGGTAAATTGAATGTAATAGCATCGATGTTACTAATATTGTTACCATATGAGCACATATCCTTCTTAGCATATCTCACCATTTCACTATGATGCCAAGACTTCATTATGAGTCAGCACTTGTAGTATCCACAAGGGTTAAATTTATCTGCATACATAGTTCTTGATTATAATTCTAATTTGGTGAAGCTCTGGATGCTTATTGCCATTTGTTGGTTGTCTAGCTCAAGTTGCTTCATTTTGTACTTTGACAAGTTGATTCAATGTATTACGTGTGCTTTTGGCACACAGATCACTCTATATGAAAGACTGCAGTTAGTACTTAATACTTTCTATATGCAGAGATATGTGGTATAATGCTTTTCTTGTCTGTATCAATGCAGCCAACTGTAAGTGGAGAAATTCAGTCACCAATGGGGATTGCGTCTGTCGAATTTATTGACCCAAGGGAGCCAATCTTGGTTGGTTATGAAAAATCTATGAATGATACAATTACTCCAATTTTCTTTTCTCAAGGATTTCCTGGAATAGTAGCTTGAAATTTCTTGAGAAAAGTTTCTGGATATTACCTTTTCTCCCCTTTTGAAAAATTGCTTCTGTCATATATTCTATACTCTGTTCCCCCTTTTCTTCCTTTAGAAAAAGGTTCACGCATAATTGTTTCAGTCGGATTGCCATTTTTCCCTTTTCTCTGGCCAGAAAATTGCATTCATATGAACCTTTTTTTAAGAAGCATTATCCAAAATCTTTTTAGAGGAAAGAAAAGAAAGCTCGAAGCTATCCCTATAATTTTCTTTTTGGATTTTACGAGAATGGAGAAACTTTCTGGTTTGATAGCTGGAGTATGAACTCCTGACGTATCTTAGTTTGGCAGGTCATCCCCATCTTAAGGGCTGGGCTTGTTCTTGCAGAATATGCCTCTTCAATCTTGCCTGCAACAAAGACTTATCATATAGGTATAATACATGCATCATATAGGTGCATGTGTATTCCATTGTCCACTTGGTTTTCGTCAGCTTGTTTATGCAATTTTTCTGGTGCGCCTCATTGCGATGTTCTTGATTTCATCTGGTTCAGGAGTATATAGAGATGAGGAGACTCTTCAACCGGAAGTATACTTGAACAAGTATGGATTGGTACTCCTTTTTTTCTTGGTTAACCCCTCCGGACTTGTAACTTGGACACCATTGCATGTTTGTGAGCTAAGACCATGTGGAGTAGATTTTTGTCATGTTAAACATACTAATCATGGTCAAGAAGTTATTGAAAATGGCATGTTTTTGGTAGAACCAATGCCAGCATATAAACTGTTTAGTAGCTAAATACTTCAAATTTTACATGTCTTTTCTACCAATTATTCAGTTCGCTCTTAATTTTTATCAAAGCAGTTGTTTGTGTGTTACTCATCTTTTATTTCAGTTAGGAGCTGCTGTTGCTTGTAGAACCTTTGATTATTGTGGGCTTACACGGACTTGACAAAAGTTCCCTAAATAATGCTGATGCATTCAGACTGACTAATAGTTTCCCACAAAACTGTTGAAAAACATTCTGTTCATCAATATTGCAGAACAGAGAACATATCAAGCTCTGCAATGCTACCACAAATCCGTGAAAGTTTTCAGTTCCTTATATCCTGTGGTTTTGCTGTTCTCATGCAGTAGTATTACTAAACTTGGGATGGTACATCTATCTGGTGGATACATCTAATGCATTTTTGCAACTAGTATTGTCAGTCAGTATCAGTTCATTTTTGTCAAACGAATAGGCACATTCGTATAATAACAGTGGCTTAATGTACCCTGTTAATTACATTTTTAGCATTGCTATGCGTGAGCATAGGGTCATGGCATGCCTATTCTGCAATTGTTATAATTCTTCTAGCATGGGATTGTTTTACCTGAAAGCTGACTGATAGTATGCTTAGAAAATTTGATCTTCTAAGTTCTAAGCTTCTATGCTGCCTATCTTTAATGTAGTTGGCTGTTTGTTTATGTACAAATACTTCTCCTTATGACCCTTCCACTGGGTTTCCTATGCAGGCTGCCTGAAAAGTTTCCCGAGGGTTCTCGTGTGTTTATTATAGATCCTATGCTTGCAACAGGTAAATGGTTTTCTGTTTTCATATAAGCTTGCTTCATGTTCTTTTTCTTCCTTTAAAGTTTATGCTGAAAAATTCATACCTTTGCTTTAACAATTACCAGGGATTGTTACCATATGTCGAGTTATTTGTTAAAAATAAATGCGCTAGTTGCCAGCTGGTGGCCATTGGTATATTACTACTCTCAACAAAGATACTGTGGCATGCACATAGTAAAGTAGGGTTTACGTTTTCTGTCACAGAAATTTGAAGTTCAATTAACTTCCACTGATGGAAATCAGTATCAAGAATCTGGTACTAACAGAACTGACAAGGCAACATAAACAAATCCACAGATAGCTGATGCAACGTACATGGAGTTACAATCTCTTAAAAACAGAGGTCCATATATCTAAATTGTAAAAGGCAGTCAGCTTCATGAGCTACAAGGATTTGGTGTCTAGTTTGGAATGGTCAACAAAACTGCTAAAACTTTAATGTGTTCCTGGTGAAGATGAAAATAATATTTTATTATCTTGCTTTCTTCTTAAGCAAGTTTCAGGAAGTCTTGTTAAATGTTAATTAAACTCTGTTACTTTCTCAATGGAAAGAGAATGGTCATGTGAACCTCCCCAAAGGAAGCTACAGGAAGGAGTTGCTAGATACTGTTGACTGAATAAGGAAAGTTCAAGTGTCATGGTTTGTTTCCAACTATTCTGCCATTCCCTTAGATTGTGAGATTTGGCAGTTGTAGATGATAATCAGCCATGAAGCTCATCAGGTGAAGCAATCATGTAGTCCCAGTGCATGTCAGCCCCAAACGTCTGGGTTCCGTGTGAAGTAGTCCCCCCACACCCCGGTCATGCTTAAGCACTAATGCCATTGAAAGTTGTCCCTAAGGGGAATACTGATAAATTCTGGGCACTCGGATCAACAGGGTTAACCTTCAGTGAACTACTTTAGGAGCCCGTGAACAAGATGTTCATTTGGTCCGTTGTTTCTAGTAGCAATCACTCAAGGTGATATTATGCCTAGCTTACCTCTTCCTTCTCCTTCAAAAACTCCATTTCAGGTGGCACCATTGTTGCAGCAATCAATCTGGTGAAGGAACGTGGTGTGCATCAGAAACAGATTAAAGTGGTGAGTACGGATGATGGTAGATAACTTAATTTCATGAATTGGCTAAATCTTTAGAATAAAACCTTCCAGTTCCTTGACAGCAGGGTGATAGTTGTGGCACACTCATGGCTTGGTGCCCTTGGGGCTTACAGTCCTCCCAGGGCCTGCATGTGCCATTGACGTGAGGAGTCCCTTAATGACTTCAGGAAACTGTAAATACTTTTCGGGAGTCTCAAAGGGTCCCATTTTGCTCAGTTAGCCGTGAACGCTATGCTCATGACAATATTGCAAGAAACATGTTCATTCTCTTCTTGAGATGGATTAATATGAATCACGTATGCAGGTTTCAGCAGTGGCTGCCCCTCCGGCACTTCAGAAGCTTAGTGAAAATTTTCCTGGGTAAGCATATAATATTATAGCTCTAAATATACTTTTGAAATGTCGAAGAATAGTCTACCCATTGCGACCTTTTGTTTTTCAGGCTTCACGTGTACACGGGAATAATTGATCCAACTGTTAACGAACAAGGGTACTATCTCTTTTCCTTCGTGCCTCAAAAATGCATTTGCATTCAAGTCAATCTTGTTTTTAGCTTGCTTCAAGCAAAATCATCTGTTTCAGGTTCATTGTTCCTGGATTTGGAGATGCTGGCGACCGTAGTTTTGGTACATGAAGATGTTCATGTTTTAACCCTCTATGGAGGACGAAAAATTTTGACAATTCCCATTTTGTATGAGAACTGGCAATTGAGATTCGCCGTCTCCAAGAACCCAAAGCGGGATATAGAAAGTGTTTGTTATTCAATATGTAAAGCCTTCTCACATTGTTCCCACTTTTTCGTATTCCTGGAGAGTTGAGGCGTTCACATTCCTACCCATATTCTCTTTCTGGCTTCGCTTGGGCTAAAATTTGTGCATATATATGTGTATGTGTGAGTGGGCGCATGCAAGATGAATGCACAATCGAGAGTATCACCAGAGCCGAAGTCATTGACCCTCAACCGCCCAGTTTATTCCGCTCAAAGGCTTTCATGGAGGGAGTGATGCCCGTGAGAGTCATACTGTGAACCGCCAACCCCTAAATACTCTGGTGGTGTGCGGGTGACTGATTCTGAGGGGTAGAAACTGCGTCTACTTGCTGGAAACTGGCAGTGGATCTGAAACGGCTCTTTCAGGAAGCGCCATGCATGTGGCATGCCTATTAAGCCTTTCGAATCCTGGCTTCGGCAGTTAAACGAACCTAACGCACTGAGCATAAGATACGGCACTCTGGCTCATTATTGGGCAGCCAGGTCATGCTCAAGCTCATAAAAAATTGATCTCAATTTGCCAGTGTCAAGCTGGTGTTGCTTTTTAACAAGCTTCCCTTATTTCAAGACTAGAGTTGGTGCAGTTATGTGCTAATTTTATGTAACCAGTCTTGGTATAATTTGGCTAGACAAAAAGTGTCCATCCAATTGGACGTCGACATTTTATGACTAACTCCATCCACGTGGTTAGAATATTAAAATTATAACCTTCAAATTGAAAAAGAAAAATCAAGTTTTTGATTTGAAATTTATGTTTGAGTTGAAAGAATTAGTGATGGCCTGCATTCGTTAGATAAAATGGCTTCCGATGATTTTTGTCGAATTACTTACCATTGACGTTCCATTAAAAATATTGTTTACATCACATCCCTTCAGGAGTGGATGGTCGCTCTCATAGCTCGGAATGAATCGTACGGAAAACGTTGAAACGATGTAAACTTGAAACACTTGTTTGGCAGTCAGTAACGAACTTGCTGATCATTCAGCAAGTTTAAAAACATCAGTTGAACTTTAAAATTTTCTCAGGATGTTTGACCCAATGAAAGTATTCTGGAGCAGGAAAAATGTACGGACCGGCCCATGAAATGGCTGGAGAAAAAACTTAACAGGATAAGAGAACAATGTCTGAGCCCGGGTTCGAACCGGGGACCTCTAGTGTGTGAGACTAGCGTGATAACCAACTACACCACCCAGACAACGATGTCTTAAAATCTCAGTTTTATTTTATATGTATTTTCATGTTAACTTGACCGGCACATTTCCCGGAGATTAGTCTGCTTGGCACTATTTTGATATACTTCAGAAATCACTTCTAAAAGAAACTGATCCCAATGAAGTCTTCATTTGATGATAAATCAACTTTATTATTTATGTAATCATTAAAAAATAAGCAAGTTTGGTTTTCCAAACCAGACTCGAGCACCGTAAACATATCTCTAGATTTGAATGTTATATTGAATCCATTAGAATCTATTCAAATGTGTATCCCTATTGGATGCCGGATCTCAAGAACCGTAACCATGTCCCTAGATATTATTTATTGCTTTGTTTATGCTGTTCACCGATTGAACCAAGAACCGTAATCATGTCTTTGGTTTAAATATTATATCTGAATCCGGGAATCGGTTCATGTGTACCCCAATTTGACGACACAGCTCAAAGCGAAACCAAAAATATTCGGGCCGTAGAACCCATAAAAAAGAGTTGTTGCAACTTCAGCAAAAGGTTATGATTTTACCTTTCCAAAAACAACTCAAAAAATATGCGTATGTTTATTAATACAATTAGGTTTTCCTCGATGAACTTTTTAACATTCATAAAAAATGTGACATCATTATTTTAAATATTAAAATAAATTATAGTAGAAAAGCTAAGTTATTTGGGTACAAGCAATTATGCATTGGTATTATTAGATACCGTCGAAGAACGTTAATTCAAACTATTCAACAATTATCTCTATAAAAGGTGTTTTATTACATTAACCATGCTTAATTTAGTCATAATTCAAAGGAAAAACGCAAAAACGGCTGCTTTACATTAATGGCATAAAAATTATGTGCCATATCAAAATATTAAGAGTGTTGTTGTTCATGTGCTTCTTCAAATTTCACAAAGAAATCTCCCGTTTTAGCTTTACCCAGCACATACACATTTCCAGTGCTTTTTTAACCAAGGCTGACTTGCCTTTTATGCTCATTCACTCGTGACGGTGAAATACTTAACCACCTTATGAGTTATGACATGCAAGCATACTATGGCGCATGTCACACAATAGTTAAACTCTTTCACCGTGCAGGTGAAAATGCATAAGACAAAGGCATGTGTTTCAAAATAACTAAAAGAAAAAACTGCCTCACATATTCTTTCAATAAGTACACCCCTCAGCCCGTGTGAAAATAAACATACAATGTTTACCATCATACATGAATGACTTTTTCCCTCTCTTTTATCTTTCTTCCTTTTCTGCATTTTGCAAAAAAGACTTCACAAGAAAGGCATGTGTTTTCTTGAACCTTGACGCCAAATCAGCTTTATTGGACAAGAATGTCACCATTGGCATCTCCAAACAACAAATCAATTCTGTGAAGGCTAGAAAAAGAACAAAAACGATATCAAATTTGTAAAGCTTTTTCCCAGCAAGAAGGCACACACACCAGTAAGACACAATTTTCCTTTACATATAAAACCCAAATCTTTCCATCATGTTCTACACAAAGCACTTTTGTTCCCTCCTTTTGGAAGGTTGGAAGACGCTCTCTCGTCTTCCCCCTAAGATATAAACTTCTCCCCTTCAAGACATCAAGACCCAACACAAACTTAAGGGTTGAGCCTGACATTTAATTCTAGTGGAATAACAGGACTGCTACAAAACAAACATCAGCAGATGTCTGCTAGATAAAAGAGAGAATGCAGAAGAACAACACCTAAGCAACAGGAGGCCTGAGGACATGATCATGGGAGGTATCCAGCACAGCTGGGGGGATCCATTGCCACATTGCCACCGGAGAGTAGTTAGGATAGACAACAGCTTTGGTGTTTTCAGCAAGTGCAGCAGCATGGTATGCAGAAGCAGGATGCGGAACAAAAGTAGATGGCATGCTTGTGCTTTTGATAGCGTGCTCTATCCGTTCCTTCTCAGCCTTCAGTCTCACCTTCTCCTCCCTGAGCTCCACCTTCTCAGCCTGTGGAAGCGTTCAACATTAACTCATCACGCACACACAAGAGAGAGAGAGAGAGAGAGAGAGAGAGAGAGAGGCAAACCATTTACCTTGAGATTCATTATTGACTCCCGAAGTATCGCATTTGCATCCTTCAGCTTCTGGGCCTCTGCTCGTAGATGATTCAGAGCACGAGCAGCATCACTCAGAATGGCAACCTTGTCACTCTTTGGAGTGCCCCCTGGATCCAACACGGAGCACAACTCTAGGAACCTAAAAATTATAGGTCTCAATTAGTTAGGATGCATTATCTCCAACAACAAAAAAATTGTCAGAAGGAGAGAGAGAGAGAGAGAGCAGACCGATCATTGAGCCTGTCCCTTCGCAACTTCTCACGACAGGCTTTAGATCGAGGCTCAGTGCCTACCTCATCATGACCCCTGCAACAGAGCAGTTAGAGAATAAGAATTATAATCTCACACATGCAAACCAGCAAAATCGTGAACTCCTATCACATTGATATGGGCAGTTGACATGAGACCACATGGTACAACGCAAGACTCTCCAAAATCCAAACACCATGATATCAGCTTCACTTTGTGTGTTTGTGCTTGGTGGTGAGATGTGTATGCATCTTACCTTTTAAGCACCAAGGAAAATATTGCTTGAGATTTAAGGAAACTAATATCATATATTTGCATTTGTAGAAAGTTACTGTGTAAGAGAAGAAGTCCTTTAGAGTACCACTCGGATGACTAAGCCATTAAGGAAACTACAAATCATGGACTTCGAAGTATGCCAGCTCCTTAGTTACTAGACATCCATTTCTGAAAGCACTTTAAAAGGTCACAAACACATTAATTTCTGTATAGACACAAACACAAGCCAGTTCCTTACAAAGATCCATTTCTTAAAGCACCACAAAAAGGCCACATGAGCATTAGCTTCTGAAAAGTCACGCACACTTTCAATGGAAGCACATAAAGTTTCTTACCTCTTCTTCGATGAAGATTTTTCGTTGTGATAAACTTCTTTGCAAGACCTATCAACGCCCACCCCACTGCAAGCAAAAGACGTTATATAGCTTTCCATAAGTTGCACAAACGATTGTACCATCTTAGCTACATATTTTTTTGGGGTTGGGTTTTGAGTGCATGTTGATTTGAGCAAGCAACAGGTGGAGGCATAACCACATCAAGAAACAAAACCAAGTTACTTTCAATATTTTTACTGCATATCGAGATCGCTATGATGCAGTTTCCAAAATGGTTTAAGGATCAGAAGATTCAGAACGAGTGACTATGTCAATTTAATTGGTAGATCGAGTTCTAAAAGAAACACTATCGGATGTAAACTCCTAAACCTTCAAAATAGGGGAAAACCAAATAGCTGAAGCAAAAAAACCCACATAAAGATGGAATAACATACTACAGGCTTATCATGAAATTCAAGCCTCTCATAAATATCAAAAACATTTTGAAGAAACAAATTATAATATTTACGGGAAATTTATAAAACTATACACACACACACACATATATATATATATAAAACACTTTAGAAAACATAACATATTAATGCGATGAATTTTAGTACACTTGCATTTTCCGTAATGCTTTTTGAAGTTTCAGAGCTGCAAAATTCCCTGAGATAAGACGAAAGATTAAATTCATCTCAACATTTAGATCCAGGTAACGAAATCAACGGACTCCAAAAAAATAAAAGCACATCTGAAACAAGTTCACAAAAATCATATAAACATCAAGGTATGACAGAAATTCAATTAAATATCTCTACAACTTCGGGCAAAAAAAAAAAAAAAAAACCATTCGAAACGTATCTTCCCATCAAAACAAACCAACCCATTGAAGAACAAATTCATAAAAACTACGAGTGAAATAAATGAGATCCCAATACCCCAACGTCCATCTACACAACACCTCAAAAACCAACACAGTCATGAACATTGGACATCAAAGCAGAAAACTGCAAGAGGCAACGGAAACTGACACTAAAATCACATTAGATCAAGAAAAGAAGAAAACAAAAGAAAGAGAAAAGACAAGCATTACCTAGAATTGGGATGATCACGAACAACCTGAGGAGGCCAGAGATATTCACCATTCTGGCCTTCACCCGCCATGCTGAAATCAATAACCCATCCACCGTCCTGCACAAACCCCATATTTTGTGTTTTGTCCCTCACCAAACGCAACCCTAGTCGACCTGAAACCCAGCAAACATGTCCAAAATCAGGATCCGACAAGAGAACCCAAAATCTAACAAGTCCTAGAACGCCAAAACCAGGAGAAAGAGCCCATTAACGGAAACCAACAAAAACAAGTAAAAGTAACCACTTCACAATCTGCAAACCGAAGTTACAGAACCAAGAGAAGAAGAAGAAGGGCGAAATCCCTACCCGGAAATCCATGAGAGGACGAATTGGTGTCTTCGATTAAGAGCCAAAAACGAACGAAGCTGTTGAGGAGTCGGACTTTTACCAACTCGTGTTTTCCTCACTCACGCTTCGCCGTTGGCTTTTTCAACACTGCCCTTGTACACGTTCTCGCTTTCCTTCGTTCCCCTCTTTTTGATTTTTTAATATTAAATTTGCGGGCCAAGGTGGGGGCTCTCAACGCGTTCTATTAAATTACAAAACTGCCCCTTCTGTCCAGTGAAGGGAAAGTGGACGGCGCCCCCTGCGTGCGCTCGTGCCCATCTACCTTGATGTGAGGCCACGCCACGCGTTTCAGTTAAATTTATAAAAGTGTCTAACTTGAGATCAAATAATACTGGAGTGCTTAATTTCTTTTTTTTAAGGACAAATTCTCTACGAGAGATATTATTATCATCTTATGTCAAAAGAAAATATATTCTTTTGGTAGGTGTCCTTAAAAATTTCTTTTAAACGTTGAGTACTTATTTGCTGGTTTGTTCTTTGCCCAAATGTCAAGCTTTTTTTTTTTTTTCTTTCTAATCTAAATGAGCTCGTTTGGAGCTAATATCTGCCATGGATTGTAGCTTTTTCTTCATCAGTTCATAAATCCATATGAGCATCTCTCTAGAACATGCTTTGCATTCTAGGACCTATCTGACAGATCATTAAGATTCAAACACATCGAGCTTAGCTCAATTTATAAGGAAAAAGGGCAGTGTCTGCTTAGGTGAGACAAAGTCTATGTAAAAGGTATGGAGGAAATTGGATGTGAGCAAAGAGGTGGACATATTAAAATGTTCCAAGACGACGGCCCAATTCAAGTTAGGTGAACATGCACCAACAACAATACTTTTGGTCCTTATACTTCCACGTATTATCATCACGTCATGCTGATGAAATCGATCAAACTTTTAACAGAAGAGAAGAAGCCTTCCTTGAATCTCGCACGAACCCAATTATACATGAAAAATAGAAACTAAGATGATGAAGTAGTGGATACATTTTAAATTTACTGGAATCGAAGGAGACTGCACTCCCATCAAAGAGACTTTGCCTCTATATGGCATTTAATTCAGATACGGATCTAAGATTCAGGTCAAAGTTCAAATTCAGGTCTTTGAATTCGGATATAGACTGCATAAGATCTGATCCATGCGCCCGATATCGCCTACTTGGACCCGAACTCCGAACCTTGACTCGATTCGCAGCAGCGTGAATATGGTGCGAAGTCCGCACGCCATGAGACTTGTGCAACATCAGCACGTCCTTGCGGCCACATGCACTGGCAACCAGGGTCGTAAAATTAAGCTATGATTGAGGGTGTTCTAGGCATTTAGCGAGTTCAGTTCATACCTGTTTTTTCTCTTTTTAACTTTTAAAAACTCCCTCGCGTTTATTTTATAATGGTTGTTTGAGTGTTGATCCCTTTGGAGAAACAAACCAAGGAAGGACGGCCCCTCGTTAATTTGAAGGACAACTGTTTTTTTCTATTTTAAAAATCACGTTGTGTTGTGTGCAAACCATAGTGGGGGAAAACGACCCTTGGAGCGCCCAAGGGCCGCTGGTTTATTTTCAGACGACGCCTTCCTCGTTCGGATCTGGATAGAGATAACCTTGGATCCCAGTTCCTTGATCTGGAACAGGAAGCAAAACCCGAGGAAGGAAACGAGTCCAATGTCAATCGGCCGCTGATTTGCATTAAGATCGGGTAGAATAGAACTAACTTTGTCAGTAACTTAGATCGGATTCGGTCCAGAATTTCCTCATAATATGGATCCAAAGCAATGGGTTACAATCCTGTGAGGAGGTGTCAGTTGACTTGAGTAGGCCGGAAAGGTCACACTTTAAAACATAATCGTTTTTATTGTTTCAGAAATGAATCAGAGTGTCATTAATTTATTAACAATTTTAGCCCATATTAAATGATCAGCTTATCATATCACGTCTTCATACTACCACATTGGACATATTAAAAGAATCTGCTCCAGCATGTTCATGATACGCTAAAGCTATTGCTTATAATCAATGGCTCAAATGACAAATGATTCACATTCCCATTAACTATGGTGTATAACCACATGATATATATATATATAAATAGTGAATGACTCTATTGCAGTTCAGTTTTTGGATCATATAACAGTTTCATGTTGGCATCAACTAGGGCAACGTTAGCCCACAAAACTGGTGAAACATTAAATATCTGCTTGCTGCTTTAGACGGATTCCTTTCTTTTTTTTCCAGTGAAAATATAGTATTGTGTGGTTTTTGTGAACCACAATATAGATTGGATTGGTGCCCATAGTTTCATCGTTCTAAGTAGATCTTTAATTTTTTTATTTGAATATATTGGTGGAACGTGTCTGCCTTGGATAGTAAATTGTTTGCGGGCGCCAGCCACACTCCCGGTTGCTTTGAATGACGGAAAGGTATTTGCGCATCATGTCACCGCTGTTCTCTTCTGGCGCAAAAAATAAAAGAGAATTTCTACGTTTGTCACGGAAAACACTAATATAAAAAATTTTCAGTTTGTGTACGCTCGAAAGAAGAAATCTCTTTTTTAATATTTTCTCAATGAACGACGCCCACAATATCAAAAGATTACAAAATTCAAACACAAGATTTTGCAAAGCCACTTGCCAAGTGAAAGAAAAAGATTCGTTTCCTATCTTTTAAATTTGGACGGTTAACCAATGCTCGTCAGGAATTTTTCTTTCTTTCTTTTTCACTTGACACTACTTTTCAGAACTGTGCTGTTTATTGTAATGGAATATTTTTCACGGAGTTTTCTTCTGCTCTGCTTGACATATTGAAAGAAATAGTGGGAAGAAATGGATCCAAAACAAAAGAAGAAAAGCTAGTATTTTCACCGCACGACATGAAGAAATAGCTTATTAAAAGGCTCTGCTTATCAAGAAAACTGGGTTGCCGAACGTAATTATGCCAACATATGGCACCTTCGTGCAAATCACTCACTTAACTAAAGGAATTTGCTTGATGAGCGTTTGGGGGAGTAAAGAAAACCAGCCACCATATGAAATAGGTGAGTAATTTAATATATTCAAACTAACTATGGGCTTTCCTGGCTGAACCATGGTTAACCTAAAGAAAACTATGGTTAAGGGGCCGCGTCCACAGCGAGCGCATGCATCTAGGGAAGGGCGGATTCATGTGAATGTGAGTGGAACAAAAGTTGGCAGTATATGATTCTATGGCAATTCAAATTATCAAAAATCGCATATGCAACTTTATCAGTTTAAAATTTGAATTTGGAGAGGGGACTCTTTTGCAGCCGTCACTTGGTTGGTTCGCGATCAATATCTAACTTCACATAAATCAAAATCTCTAGGCATGGACATAAAAAAAAATTATCTAAATATTCTGACGACTAAGGTGAATGAAACCCACCACTAAGCAATATGAGGACAGCACCATGAGAAAACTCAAACCAACAGACTGACAAAGCTAAAACCTGTTTTCCCACTCCTAGTGATATTACCTAAATGCTGTCGAGGTCAACTTAAATTAGACTTTAGTGACATACAACGCTTTGGGTTTGGGATATACTGACGGTGGCAGCAGGCTGGAGAACTCAAAATGTTTTCGAAAATATTATAAGACACGCTTTGGGTGTTGTTTCATTTCATCTTTTTGTTGATAAGGGAAATGGGTTAGGTAAATCTCTAGTAGTAGTTTTACATATCAGAGGAGATGCACCCCAAGTGTGAAGGTCGTAATCTTCTTTGAAGTTCTCAAAATCTACCTGAAATATATTCTATTAAAATTTTACATATCAATTACTTGGCTCATCATAATTCTGAAATAGAGGTAACCAAGGTTAGTGGCACCATGAATTTGGGTAGGTGCAGGGAGACATTATTCTGACATAGAGCCAACGAATTTGCAGGCATACTACAAGATCTTTTCGTAAGAAAGATGATGCAGCATTTATCAGTCTTCGGATCCTACATTCAAATGGAACAAGGCCAACTAGAGGTCATATCTTTGGTTGCCCATATGTGGAATACTTATGGAAGCTGTAGTGATTGCTATGCAGGATCCAGCCATTGAAAAATTTCAAGGATGGAGAACGCGTTAAGCTGCTTTTAACACCACAATCGCATCGTCCAAACTGAATGTAGGCGCCGTTGACAGTTATAACAGTGCCTAGAAGGCGGCCTGCCATGCATGGTTTGGCTCGCTCTAGATACATGCACACTTGCGCTAGCTAAATTTGACTACTATTTCTGGTCCGGTAGGCATTGCGAGTGGGCCACCAAGAGCCTGCTTGACTCCACGAATGCGTAGGCTCAGTTCGTCAAGCAATGGGAAGGACTCGATTGGGCGTATCTCATCTTCTTGGACAGCCACAATAGGACGTATATCTGTCAATTCTCAAAGAATATATACCTCGGCACCCCAAAGAATATAACTTGAGTTGTTTTTAGCACCCCAAAAAAGAAGCCAAAGTTGTGAGGGGTCCAACTTCGTCATTGCTTGCAGATCATAAAACAACTCAAGTTTTTAAAAGAATTAATGTTCTCGGTCGATTGCCTCTCTCCGATTACCTTCATGTGCAGATGCACTCATATATATATATATATATATATATATATATATATATATAAGACAAAGTGTTCTGGCTTAATTACCTTGCAACAAGAGGGCGCGGTGCCCTCATTTCAAGAAAAGATGAAGGTTTGAGCCGGCTGGTTTAGAGAAAGTGAGCGAGAGATCATACCTCCTACCAGCCGATCATCGGCTATCACCAGGGAGAGTTGGTGATCTCGGTGATGCCCCTCCATCACAGGTTCGAGAGATGTAGAGAGAGACTCGGGTGCCCTCTAAGCCCATTAACTTACAAAGGTATCTTGAACATGGTCCTTAAAACCTCAGATCAATCCAAGGAGCTTAGATCAACAGGTTATAGAAAGCGACAATGCATCATGGACAGACAGCATTACTTGTATGGCAACAGTAAAGAAGATCCCAACAGAACACATGCATGCAAGGCCAAGAGGAACCTTTGCGAACAATTGCTACAACTCACTTGAAATAGTTTCATGACAGGTACAGAAACTGAATCTAAGTTGAAAAGCCAAAAAAAATTGAGAAGTGAAATCCAAAAATAATCCCTTCAAACATCAACAGTAAAATCAAAGTACAAAAAAGCTTGTGTTTTCATGAAAAAATCAAATAAGCATGTTTGGCAGGACAAGTCTGAGAACATGCAGCTCAATGGATCCAATACTTAATGGAAGCAATCATCTTTACATACAAAAATTGACACAAAGAAAAACATGGAGAGATTCCAACAAATACACCATTTGCGAACACAGCTGAAATGAGGCTGTGTTCATTATTCAGTTTTATACTTACATCAAGAGACCCCATACCAGGAAACGAATAAAGCCTCGTAGGAGTAATAGCCATAACGTAGGATCTAGTTGCATTACTCGTACCAGTTGTTTCCATCTCTAGAATAGACTTGTGAAAGAGAACCATAAAAGTGAGAGGCATTTCGCTATTGCGAGTCGGAGCGTCCATTTCAATTTGAATCGGCTGATTCTGATAACAAAAGTTCAATAGCAGTCAATTAAATTTTAAGTGAGTTCTATGGTAGTCATTTAAGTTTTAAGCATAAAATAACTCTAAGAGAATGATTGATTGCATGTTTACCTTGTGTTATCTCATGATTGTTGGTATCATGTGCTTACTTTCGATTGATATGATCCAACTGTATTATTCCCACTGAGTCAGTAAGTCTCACTACGTATGTATTTCTCTTTTGCAGAGCAAGCTAAAACTTTCAGAAAAGGCGGCTAAACATCAATTTGTATTTAAGCCTCTCAGTTTCCAGAATAATGGGTAGATGATAAATTCATGTTTACATTGAATATAATGTAGAAAGTCGTCGTTACATTTCATTTCCATCCCGTTGGGGTGACATTTTCAGAATGGGGCATCGACTCCCCCCTTTCCTCCTCCTGTGGCCTTTCCTTCTCCCACTAGCTGAACCGCAACTGTTCCCCTCGAATATCTCTTCCCCTTACCTTTCGCCCAGGATGTTCCATCCCGACTACCTCCAGATGCTGCGGGATCTCAGAATCTACGCCTACGGCATCAAACTCGACATGAATGCATCCGGTGTCCTGTCCACGTCCGTTACTTCATTCTTCCTCAAAACCCTAATGGCTAGTGGTTTCACCACGGATGACCCCGAGGAGGCCCACCTCTTCTTCGTCCCTTTGCTCCCTCCCCTAGATCCCTCCGTCGACAGGAAAGGCGCATCCAGGTACATTAGGAATCTCCGAGCGGTTTTCCCATTCTGGAACCGGACCCTCGGAGCTGATCACTTCTTCCTCTCATGCGACGGGGTCGGTGTCGACTCCGATCGGAATCTCGTTGAGTTGAAGAAGAATTCCGTCCAAATCTCGTGTTTCCCTGTAAAGAACGCGCCTGAGAACTTGTTCGTTCCTCACAAAGACGTGACACTCCCCCCTCTAGTCGAAGGACTTTCAGACATGGAGGTCGACGGCATGGCAGAGAAGGTCCTGGCATACTACGCCCGATCGACGGAAGACGGCGACGACGATGAGCTCGCCTCTTACCTGAAGGAGTTGGAGTCGCTCACGGATTTCGTGATCGAATCTCGGCCGTCGGATCCTACAACATATTCTCACAGGCTTTCGTCCAGCAGATTCTGCCTCTTTTTTCACGGCGCCGGGCGGCGAGATTGGGACATCTGGTCAGCTATGAGGCATGGCTGTGTACCCGTATTCATTTGCAGCCGTCCGATCCTCGACCTTCCTTTTGCAGACGTCCTGAGATGGCGGGGGCTAGCGCTAGCGGTAGCCATGGACGGTGGTGCCAACAGACTGGTGCGTGTACTGGAAGACACACTCTCGGGTTCATACAAAACCATGAGGGATCTTGGGCGACAAGCGAGCGTCCATCTCCGGTGGAACTTCATTCCCCAGCCGTACGATGCATTCCACACAGTCATGTACCAACTGTGGCGGAGGCGCCATGTCGTCAGATACGCCCGAAGGCTGCGGGATTAGGAAATGTGTCCATAGTTGGTGTTAATCAGATCTTATTGCTTGGACGAGCGGCTTCTCCATACTAGATGTGTCACTTGACTTTTGAAAAGAAACAACTAATCCACGAGTTAATTCCCGTTACTCCTATTTTAACTTTATTTGTCCAGGAACATTTGTGTGAGATCGGATACGGCCGAGATTGAAAAAAAAAAAAGGCACGCCAATGCGTGTCCAGTTGCGGAACGTAGAAAAAGGCACCTTTTGCTAGGTGGTTTATAAAAATATCTAACATATATTTTATATGTCAACCACTCATATATCCATTAGTGAAGGACAATATATTACAGAATCCAAGGATGATTAACTTCAAACAACATAGTAACCCCCTGCAAGACTTTTCATCGGAACTTGAAACAATGTAGTAGCATAAATCAGTGAAAATAATAAAAGATCTTCTCCCCACCTATTCCAACCAAAGAATTACAAAATTGCAGGCATTTATAAACGAGTCACCGCTTTCTGGCGTGTAGGATGTGCTCACCTTGTTCAATCCGCGATTTTCCATCGAGTACCTAAAGATATCTTCGATTTTCAGTTCATCCATCAACCTTGATGCCAAGCAATTGGATTTTCAGCCCTTAGAAAATCAAGGGAGGGTCGTCGCTGAGTTCACAAGGTTCACTCCAAGCATCATCTAAGGAAAACCACAAAATCCAGCAGGACAAATATATGGTATCATCAGACTGCTGTGGGAGTATCTCGCTTCATCTTGATTAGACTATTCTCGATGTTCCGCAGTATGGGCTTATAACTGCAAAGCATGTCGTTGGATCATTAGTTGTGCTGCCAACACTACAGAGAAGCAAGACAGGTAGTTAATTAAACTTACAATCGTATAAGGCCATCATATGCTTGCGTTATGCGCTTCAGATCCGCTGAAAGCCGCATCACCTCTGCAGCTAATGCCTCTGCTTTAGTCTGTTCTTTTGCCAATTCCTCCTAGTAGAAAGAAATGCATGTCAATCAACTTCCACTCAAGTTTAGTGGATGCAACTACAAGGCCTCATAAATTAGGGCATACCACAGAGTGCTTATTGGTTCATAACAGGCAAAACAGAGGAATGGGTTACACAGTGAGGGTTCAAACATCAGGGCATGTGGATTGGCCTAAAGCTTAAACAATCAAGGAGACCCAACAAATCAACACAAGGGCGAAGGGCATGGGGATTTAACATGGATAATGACACAGCATTATAAGAGTGCACCTCCAGCATTAACAAGTTCAACACATGGGACAAACTCGGCAGCATCCCACGTTTTTTGAAACCAAAAGAAATATTCAAAAACAACAACCTTGAAAGCAACATTCTCCAACCCTTGCACATCACCAGATAAACTTCTACTGTACCCTTCTATGGACGACCCTCCATCTGCATTGCTCAAATGTGATGCCTTGGCCTGCTCTGTTCTCAAATTACTAAGTGTCTCCCGGAGTTCTTCGTTCTGCTTTAGACACTCTTTTACCTGTAGAAGAATTGTTTATAATGATTATGAACTAAAATCTGGCCTTAAAACTTTAAGATTCATCTTCCTAACTGACGCAAGATGAAGGGGTTGGTGATGATAAGCAGGAGTCGTAAAAGAACACATTCTAAAACTAACACGTTGAGCACAACATAGACATGCCTGGTTGCACATGCTACAAAGGGTTTGGGAAACCATAAAGCACAGAGATTGTCATAAATATGCATCTAAAATGCAAACTTACAAAATTGGGCCACCACAATTATGAAATACTCTTCGACAACATAAAGAAAAATGCAACAATAATTTCAAGTTATGTGAAGCCAGAAAATCGTTTTGTATGTACCTGATCTTGCAAACCCAGCCCAGGGCTTATGGTTTTTCCAATATTTAAGCATAACATGAAAGACCATAATTTCCTCACCCAGATCAGTCAAAGTGGTAGAACGCGAAGGTTAGCATATCTCAGCCTAACTAACAGATCATCATTACTCCATAAATCTCATGTGAACCATGTCTCATATATTTCCACATCCAAGCGGTTTCAAAAGTTGGGTGTGTGGAAATATGCATGATAGCTGGACCTGCTAAATGCAAGTTGAAGTTATCACAATGGGTTTGGAGGTCAGCCCACAATCTGCACATTACATCAAGCAGGTCAATAGCCACTAATCCCTACTACAAAACCAGATGAAATGGGTTTTCAACTTGGATTTAAGCTAAACAATTAATCAAAGTGGCCAAATAACCTTCAGCTCCCTGAACAACTGATGAACCCATTTTGAGCAAAATAGAGGAGTATTTGGGATATGGGACCATCTATCCTTGTCAATCTCACTTTCAAATTACATAAGTTTTATTCTAAGTTAAAAGAAAAAATCGTATTTATGACAAGAAAAATAGTAATATGTTTCAATATAGCAATATCTAAAAGTACTGCAATATCTATAGAAGCCTTCACGATGCAACATTACCAGATTCTTACAAATATAGGCAAATAAACCTTAACTCCTACAAATAACTAATAAGAAGATGGGGTCCAGCAAGATCATCTGGCACAAAAATGATGCATACTTTTAATGAGCATATGGTAGCAACTAGTAAGGCATGAGCACATTTTCTATATATAGGCAACATACCTGATTTTCCCACTGAGCAGCGACAAGCATTGCGTCCTTGTATGAAGTTGACAAGTCTGTGTTTTCCTCAAACAGCATCTCAATTTCTGAAGATTGTGAATCAATCTGCAAAGCATAAATTCAGTTATACAAAAAGGTCTGCAAGCCCATTATTGCAAAAATATTACTGTCAGAACAAAGAGGAATGGGATGAATACAACCTCCACCAAAAGCTTCTGACGACCAGTCTCTAACCTTTCAACCATCACAGCTAGCTCATGCAATTGGTTCTCAAGCTTTATCTTTTCATCCTGTCACATATATAGAAAATGTCACAGATAATTCACAAACACAAGATGTCTCTAGTTCTGTTTCCTTTTGGTGTGCCTGTGCATCAGAGAAAGAGAGAGTGAGAGTGCAAAAAAAGGAAGGGTATCTAAAGCCAGATCCACCTAGCTGTTTGTCTGGGAGGTCAGTTGAACCACAACCTTATAACAGCAGAGCAGCTAATATAATACAATAAGACAAAATACTGCTCCCATATAGATGAAAAGTTGAATAGCAAGCTGATGAGACAAACATCATATCTTTACCTTAGAAAATGCATGCCTGCTAGCTTCTACCGCAGCTTGATCTGTCAAAATACAATCACTTCCATATAAACCACCATTCCATAAGAAATAACAGCAAGCATGCCAACTCAAAGACAGTAACAGAACTAAGGAAGACAAACCATGGAAGAAATGGGCTCACATCTCATAAAATGTATTATAGCATTCTAATTAACGCTTCCAGTGTCCAATTCAAATAAGCATGGATATCTTAGACCATAATGTGACAGATTGTTCATCTGAACAAAGTGCTAAGACCACCAGACCACTATCTTATGAATTCATGGATGTAAGCATCATTGTCCTTACAACTTTCGACACACTCTAGAATTATAACGTAAGATGGCAGGATGTCCACACTGAAAAAGATTAATAAGGGTACAAATTAGAAAAATGAAACCAGTACAAAAGCATGACAGTGTAAGACTTAGGAGGGTTCTTCTTGGCATCCTAGTCAAATTCACACCTCAGTAGTCTCTTGGTGAAACATGGATGAGAAGCAAATGGCTTCAAAAAATCTGTTGAGGAAAGATTCCATTCTGGACTTGCCACCTCATGAATCAGTAATCACATCAACCTCCCAAAAAGGCAATCTTTTCCAACTTCATACATTTAGAATTGGAGGTATACAGAATCCCATGAACAGAAGCAATATCTCATATGAATCCCTTGAGCCACCATTAAATTGATGAAAAGCTAGCCAAATAGACAAGCTCACACCAGAGAACCCCAACAGATAATCGCCCCGAATTGTCAGCACAAATCCAGAAAATACAAGTTCAGAAACTTGTGAATATGTACCTAAAACTTTCTTGGATAAATCAGACAATTTTTCCTCTAGATTTTGTTTTTCTTTTGTAAGAGTCGCAACTTTAAGCTGCTCCTCTGTCAGCATTTGTTGTTCCTGATGCCTCAGCAGTGATTCTTGCTGCACAATCAGACAGCAAAAAAAAGAATGATTGATTTGTAGAACATCTTATCCATTAAGCAGAGCTCCGGAATAAACAAAAATTGAACCTCCAATTCTGTTTTAAGCCTGGCGACTTCATGTTCCATGGCTTGCATCTGCTCGACTTTAACAGGTATGGAAGAAATGCTCCCATCTTGTTGCCTCTCTAGCTGTTGTTGCATTAATTTTATCTCAGCTCTCAATGCAGCAGAATCTTCTTCAGCCTGTTACAAGAAAAAGCTCAATGTGAAAACCCTTCATTTTCTTTAGGAAAATGAAAAATTAGATAGCTGGATATTAACATGAAGTCTAAAACTGTAACAAATTAACCTTATATTGCTCCTCTTCTGCCTCTTTTAACTGCCTTTTAACCCCACGAAGTTGGGCCAGGAGATCCTCCTACACTAAATGCTGAAATGATTAACAGAAAGAAAAAAACACAAACATAAATAAATGCTTAGGCAAATATTGACATGTCAGCTTGTACCCTTGCTACAATTGCAGCATTCTTTTCCATTGATAGATCCTTAACAGCTTTCCTTAATGATGGCAATTCTCCGTGTACCTTTAAACAAAGCCATGAGTGTTTAAAAGAAGAAAAGGAAAAAGTGTCAGTTGGATACCCTGCAACTCCATTTGCATCTTTTATGTCACCAATTATCTAATAACTGGAACTTACCAAATCATTTAATTGGTTTTGCAAGGCATCATGCTCAATTTCCTTCACTTCGAGCTGGAAACAGTAGTACCATTTAAGAAGAGCCAATCAAAAACACTACTTGCAGATCAAATCTGGCTACTTTTTCCATTCTGAAACCTTTTTAGGTCTTTAGCGGTATAGTTCACTGGGTTTCTTAGAAGTGTCAAGTACGAATACGTTGTTTAGAATTGATCATGTTATAACCGACCTTCAAAGCCAATCTTTTATTTTCCTCTTCCAAATCCTTGATCTTCCTCTCAATATCTTGCCCAGAAAATGGGGACGAACGAGAATCCCTCTGCAAAGAATATAACACCCAAATGAAGTAGAGAATTCTAATACCAGGAACAGAATCCTACATTATATAGCACAGGCTATGTTGTGTCCAATTTGAAACAAATGTCAGTCACACAAACGGACAAGGTACTGCTTGTAAGATGTACCGGAAGCACGTTTGCAAATAATAATTTCAAATTGAGGAAAAAAAAGGACAAAGGTTCATAGTTTTATATTGCAACTAATATAAGTGAATCTTCTTTTCCGCAATAAAATTACATGGTTGTCTCCACTTTAGGATGTGACGCCACTTCCTCCCAAACTGTGGACTCGAATGTCAAATGATTTCGAACAAAGCGAATAAAAGGTTGGTTTCTAATCAACTTATAGATTCAATTAACGCATTACATCATGTACTTATTAGTCCACTAAGAGAGATACGCAACTAAAAGAGAAGATAATGAGGAGAAAGAATGAAGCAGAATAATTCCTGGATTTTTGAGTGAACAGCACTAGACACATACGCCTGCAACTGTACCTCCAAATTCTGATTAATGCTCGATGAAGAACTCCCTTGACTTGCAATGCCTGATCTATGCAACCCTAAAAACGAAACCCAGGAAAAAAAGGAAAAGGAGTGGACGACAAAAAATCACGCGGTCAGACAATTTCAAAATATCAGCTGCAAATAAAAAGACCATCACCTGGCCCAAATAAAACCCTAGACATCCAAAACAGAAAAGCACTCAAACTGAAGGGCGTGTCGTCGCGAACCTGCCTGATTCGATGAAGTGAGCCGATCCGCCGCCCTTTTCTGCCGAAGCTCCTCCAACTATATTAGACCAACGAGGAAAAGAAAAAGTCATTCAAGATCAGATGAAGAATAAGACCACGAACGAGACCTCCAAGAACAGATAAATCGCTGAGATCAGGTGCATTACGATGACCCAGATAAGACGCAGAAGCGCGTACCGTACGACGGCCGAGGGATGCATGATGGGCGTCCATGGCGGAACAAGGAGTTCGTCTCCCTGGCTCCCTCCTCGTTGGAGAAAGACGATCGACAGGCGGAGGGGGCCTCTAGTTTGCGGGAAAATGACGCCGAGTAACGGTGCCGCGATCCCCCGCCCTTCACCGGTAAATGGTTTCTTTCAGTTCACCCACCGAATTAATCCCAAAAAAAGAAAAGAAAATAATGAAAATTGGCTGGCGTTGTAACTTGTAGAGAAATAATTCAAGTGATGCAAAGGACGTAAACGTTTCGAATACGGCTCTGCACCAGCCTTTACTGGATCCCCAACCTCAAATCCAAATCTTTTTTTTTTTTAAACCGATTTCAATTATGTGCCGAACCCAAATTGAAATTTAGTTAAGAAACTGCATACTAAATCATAAGCTTGTTCGTAATTAGATCCAGATGTTCCTTTTTTACTAGATGCAGCTACACCAATATCAGATCAGTGATCTTATATAATATATCCAATCTATTTACATATGCCTATATGGTGCCGCATGACCTTGTATTATAGACAGAAGCCATCTTGCCCTCAGTCGAAGGTAGAAGGTTGCAAAATTTTTTAAAATAAAAGACCTTTGTTTGAACATAATGCAAAGGGCGAATTATAATTAAAACTTGACCTCTGATAGTGCAAATTAATGCACTTTTTTATATGGCTTAAAAGAAGTATGGATTCTAAATGAATGTGAGCTAAGGACTATGACAAGTACGTACAGAACGTTGGCTCTGCTGCCATAAATGGAAGAAGTTTCATTAATGAACTCCATCCAGTTATTGGCTCAACTTGTGCATGATCGTTAATAGTAATGAAGAACGCTTCGGACACGCGCGTGTGTGTGTATATATATATATATATATATATATATATATATATATATATAGCCATAGCTATCAATTTGCCATGTTTAGGGACCAAATAAAACTAGTTTACGTTATCTAAGGATTATTTGTATAACTTGCTATCAATTCATTCGTTCGTTCATTTTTTAAAGGTCGGATTAGGTCACGACGTGGAAGAAAAAGTTTTTTTTTAGTTGTCAAATTTGTCCCTAAATATCAATTTGGAACAATTAAAGATGAAGTTAGGGGAGAATTTGTTATTGGAAATATGGCAGAGATGAATGTTAATCGACTAAAGAAACGAAAAACGAAACTAACTAGAAAAGGCCCTGCGACAGTTCTGATTCATCGCTCCACTGGATATTTTTTATCCGTTCTTGCCCGGATCATATCAAGATGCTTAAGCCTCATGTATCTTTTTTAGGCTTTTGAGGCTAGAACTTGCCTCAAAAGATGGAATTAGGTACGGGTTTAGGAAATGAAATCTGATAGGATTCAGATCCAATTCAGAAAGTTCTATTTTTGGATTTGCTTTTTAAGTCGGACTCATATTGGGATGTCAATAAAAAAAAAAAATCGAATTCAAATCAGATTAAGATTATAAATTCATTAACATATCTACTTGCATAGTAAGTATAGTAAACGCATATATGTATTCCATTTATTAATTAAGTAGATACTCATAATTATAAGCATTGTAAGCGCACAATACACTTTATATTGTATTAAAAGTGTGTAATTTTTGCGGAAAAAAATTAATAAAAATTCGGTCGTAATTCTTTGCTGAGAAAAAACAAGAGGTGAACACAATTAATCACAGTTAAGAAATTAATTCACAATTAATCTCGCTTCCTTTTCCATCTCGGTCCTAAGAAGGAGGAACGTCTTCCTTTTCCCTCTTATTTTAAATGTCGGTTTGCAGTGTTTCTAGAACTTATAGAACAAACATTCACTCTATACATATATGTACTTGCAAATACTTTTTATTTCAATCGAGGTTCCACTTTTGAACCTATAAAACAAATACCCTAGTGCATAAGCAATGAAATTGCAGTTATATTGTTCCACACAATTCTGAAGGGTCACACTTGTCGATGCCTCCGTGCAAGTTTTGGCAGGAGAACAACAATTAGTTCGAAACAAACTTTCAAAAACACAATCTGCTATAGACATTGGGTGCTTTCTACTCTTTGAAAAATCTCAGCAGGGAGGAAGATCCTTAGGAGGTGGCACAACACTATCTTCAGGACGGTTGCCATTCTCCACCAAGAATGCCATCGTCAGCCCCCATGAGGTGTGAACTTCGAAGTGACAATGCATAAACCAGACGCCTGAAAATGATTCGACATATATTTATATACAAGAGAAACAAATTAAAAGAAAGATCCAGCGTTAGTAGGCACTAAATATATATAATATAAACGAGCACGGAGTAGATGACGTTGTTCCAAAAGGAAAAAATTTTTGTAGTTAATAAAGATCTAGCTAGCCTGATTCATGGTGGGTTGTCGGCTTGCTCGATTGATTTAATGGATTGATACCTGGATTGTTGGCTCTGAATCTGATGGCAGTCCATCCAGCCGTAGGAATAGCGATTGTGTTGCGCTCGGGAGGATCAACCAAGTTGAAGTTAGCTGGGTCTTTGTTTGGATCGAAGTTGCCGACTCCACTTCCAACGACATAGTAATTGTAGCCATGGAGGTGGAAAGGGTGGGACTCGACGCCCAGGAGATTGGTGTCCTGGAGCACCAACTGGACGGTGGAGTTGAAGGGGATCCAGCTCAATCTGGTGTCCACCTTGGTGCCAAGGTTGGCCGCCGGAGGCGCGCCGGTGAAATTGAAAGTGGAAGTCGGCCGGTCGGGGAAATCCGTCTTGAAAACTCCCCCCATCTTGTAATAGTGCGCCTGAAGTAGCGCCACCGTGGGCCGTGACATGGTGATGTTGTTTATTGATCCACTGAACCTCGTCCCGTTTACACACGATGGGCATGGGTCCTTGCCCAACCCGACGGTGAAGAGCAAGTCGCGGTCGATGTGAAGAGGAACGATGGCGGGGTACTGGGCAGAGTTGAGGCTCCTTAGCCCGTCGTTGAAGCTCTTTACAAAGTTGGTGTCGTTCTTAGCAAGGAGCGGCGGCATGATGGGCGTGATGGTGGTGGGGACGCCCTTGTACTGAAGGATGCCGGTGGCGGTCCTGTTGTCGACGGGGATGGCGGCGTCCTGGAAAGGCTTTGCAGCCATGAAGTACCTGCCGGGGGCCTGAGCGGCGTGAACGAGAACGTTGGTGGTCTGACCTGGCGTCAGGAGCAAGGCGCGGGTGGTGAAGGGCTTGCAGTAGGCGGCGTCGATCTCCACCACCGTCATGTTGTGACCGGCGATGTTGAAGAAGAGGTCATCGTTGAGCGCAGCATTGATGATCCTCAGCATGTACGTCTTATTGCTCTCCACCTCCATTGTGTATGTGTCTAAATTAAAAAAATTAAGCACCAAAGAGAAAAAGTATGTTGAGTAGTGAGTCAATGCTTGGAAATCTAACATATAGACCGTCGTTGCTTTGGTGTGCAAGTGCTCGTGAGGAAGTTTTGAGATTAAGGTCATACGTTTTTCAGAGCAAGGGAAGAGCGGTCCTGGCTTTCCATTGATGGTATGCGCATCCGACAAGTTTGGCGGGATACCCAGTTGATTGGCTTGGTTCTCCATCGCCTCAATATCCTTGTGCCACCATTCTCCTGCACAGAGAGAGAAAGGGAACAGTTAATGAAACAATCGTATTTCTGCGATGAAGTTGGAAAAAGAATGAAATTGTAGCCGATCAGATGAGGTTGGGAGTTGATATATATGTATGGACGAACCTAAAACGATGTTGAATTCGGCAGCAGGCTGAGGGAAAGGGTATGGGACGCCCTTCTTGGGCAAGATGACGATGGCGCCGTGGACGGTGGCTCTAAGCCAGAAGATGTGTGCATGCCACCAGAGCGTTCCTCTCTGCTCCGTCACGTTGAAGTCGTAGACGTAGCTGCGCCCCGTCAGGATTGGACACTGTGTGATATAGGCTGGTCCGTCTGCCCACCCATTCCGGAACTGCTTCACACCATGCCTGTCCATCCCATTACCCCACATTCAGGCACAGAGAAAAAGGATTGAGAGAAAGGGAGAGAGAGACCACCGCATCAGTTGATGATCCGCGGTGGGTCTTATATATATATTATACCAGTGAAGGGTGAGATTGTATTGAGCGTAGTTGGTAACATTGACGATGACCCTGTCGCCTTCCCTGGCATAGATGGTAGGCCCTGGAAACCTGCCGTTCACCGTGACGATGGGCTTCGCATGGCATATCCTGCTCACGTTCTTCAATTGAACCTGAACATTCTCTCGTCAGTTATATACGTTCAAAATCATGATCAAGTTTAAGTGAGTCACAACGATCGAGTGGAAGAAAGATAAAAGTAGACATAGAGAAAGTGGTTGGAGTAGTGAAGGGATTCCTATTTACTGAGGCGTTTGTTTTAGAAAGTAGGTACTTACGTTAAACTGATAACGCTTCACTGCAGACTCGGAGGGAATTACGCAGAAGGCGGCGAGACACAAAACATAACAGAGAAAACGTGAGAAACTGCAACTTCTTCCTTCCATATTGTTGTCCTCGTCGATGGAAGAGTCTCTGCTGGATGCTTGGTTTGCTTGTTGTCCTGTGGTTCAATTTGGACTGCCCAACCCGTCGTCGTGGTTTTATACTCTCCGGCGATGGTGGCCGTTGTGAGGTGCGCTTTCATTCTGTTGAGAGCGGAAGAGAGAAAGAGAGAGAGAAAGGATGCACTTCTTGAAAGCAAGACCTGAGAAAAGTTTACGTTTCTACCAGCTGGCGTACGTGTGGATGACAACACTGTGAGAAGTTGACATGTCAACTCTGAAGGTGGAAGAGGAGAATGAAGATGATAGAGATAGCTTCTATAGCCGCTTGAGATCCTGGTTTCCTCTTGGGTCTAAATTTATCAATTAAATTAAAATTTTTGAACATATGATGGAATTCTTTATCAATATGCTGACCCCTGTTCATATAGACGATCTTAACCGCTGTTGAAGCAAGAAACTGATGCATTCTCCTTAAAAATGCAAATATATCGACAAAAGTTCAACCAGATTTAGTTGGGGATGCAAATATATGGACAAAAGATCGCTTGAAAGCCATTCTTCTTGACAATATCCAACAACGACCTTGCAACAATATTGGATGTCTGATGAGTGTTGAAGTTAGTCATCCTGTCAATTCATTAACATCCACACGTCACTCTCATATATCAGCTGAACCGCCAGGACATTCAATTACAAAGAGAAATGCAATTTAAAAAGCAAGTACTTTTCTTTTCAAAACTCTTCAAAATAATTTCCATGAAATCTAAAATTGTTTTCCGCTGAATTTTTTTGGCATGACGTAATTAGAGTGAATACAGTCTCTCACTAATCTGCCCACTGAATCTGCAGATACCATAAATTCAACTCAATGCCAGGATTTCAACGATTGCGACATCTTCAATTTGGTTTAAAAGTATTTTAACCCTGAAGATCGCATGCATAAATTTTGAGTTGCTTTGAAATAAAATTCATCGATTTCATTTCTGTAGTACAATTTGCATGAATTGTTTATGCAAATACATTTCGGATCATAGTTGCGAACAAGTAACATCACTCACTTCGGGTGGCTCTAGACCAGAGAAAATGCAGTACGCCTTTTGGTTCTTCTACTTGTTGGAAAGCCTTGTGGACTGTACTAAAAGACGCAGCACGTCGTTCCTTGGTGAGCTTACATGCTTGTTTCTAAATCGGAGTCACAAGTTTCAGTGATTAGTGTTCAAATTATGCTGTTTTTTGGGAAATATAATTCAACACTAATCATTTTCGATTTAGGTAAAATAGAAGAGTCCGGTGACTTAGACCCAAACCTGCCATTCTCTGTATCATCCGGAACACGGCCATGAAGCCAATCTCTACACGAACCCATTGACACTATTGAATATTGAAACTGAAAGCGAATTGCTTTTAACAGAAAGGACAACAATAATCAGCTCGTATTGATTACATCAAATTGGCATTCATCAACACTTTTAAATTGCGTTTTATCTTTTAGAATATAGAAATATTAATATCAACATGGGCATTACTACAATATACATGCTGATGGCTATTATTATTGTATCAAATAGGGTAAGGTGGAAGTAAAGAATAGCCGTCTTAGAATTGCCGTTCTACCAGCTACACAACAATAAAAAAAAACGAAAAATAATTTGAGTGGCGCGAAGTAATTTTTTTTTTTCAAATAAGATAAAAATATTGCCCACTCAATAAAAACATAATAAGATATCCAAATTGGGGAGGCAACAGTTCTATATAAATCACTATTCCTTAACCGTACCGGGACCATGAATGCGGCGTCTAATGCTAGAGATGAATCTTTTGCATGTGATCGACATCTTTTGAGATAATAAACACCTAAACACCGAAAGAAAGAAACTCAATAGAAAGCTATAATATGCTTGTATGAAAACTGTCTTCATGTACATAACTCCAGGTGCAATACTTGAAACTCAATAGAAAGCTATATATATATATATATATATATATATATATATATATATATATATATATATATATATATAAAACTCCAGGTGCAATACTTTTGGATGTTAGTAAAATGTCTCAAGTTCTATTGAAAATTTTAAACATTTATTGTGTGTCAAACTTGGCTAATATATTCGTGATTTTATTTGTTGTTAGCTACTGAATAGACCAGCCTCCTTTTTGAGGCTTATCATCTTCTCCATCTCCTTCATACTTAACAAAAAAATTACTAACTAGGAAAGGTTGGATTTGTTTAATTGAGTGAGAAATTGAACTTTGGAGGTAGAAGAGTATGAGTTTAAACATTAGAAAAGAAAAGTTTAAGGTTCGCGGATCCCATACTCTAGGCCCCGGGCCCATCGTTAGGTGCGGGCAGCAGCCAATGTCGCGACGGAGTTAGGTTTCCGTGACCCGCAGGCGACAGAACAGATGAGAGAGATGGGGCCCCCTTCACGCAAAGAGGCGTGCGCCTCCCTCCCTCTCTCCTTGGTCCCCTCACGGTTCACTCCCTGGATAAGTAGCGCCTACCTTCCTGGAAGTCCTCCTTCGGAGTGAGGGATCCGACGCCGGTGTACCAGACATCCTGGTGGTTTGCCGGCGGATCCCTTTCCTCCCGAGAAGCCGGAGCCGGTTCCCTGGTGTTGCTTTCTTCCTAACCACTTCTACAGCCTGTTGCTGGTTTTGTCGTCCGACTCCGGTATCAGGAGACTGGTGCTGCAGCCGATTTAAGGAGCATCTTTCCTTCTGACGAAAAGCAAAAGCGGATCGGCCGGCCAATCATTCCCCTTTTCTTGCTTGTTTCCTTTTCGGTGAGGCTAATTATTAGCGGACTGCCTGATACGCCGGTAGCCGGAGTGGGTTCCCGGGAGACATTTCCCGCCAAAAAAAGAAGGACCAAGAAGACTTTTATGAGCAGGATTTTTTGTTGACTTCCGTCCAATAGCGTATTGATGGTTTTAGGTGTTGATTTGGGGCATTTTTAGCGTAATTTTGGAAGATTAGTTTTGTGCTTGGTTTGATTTGAGACCTATTCGTCGACTTCTCTTGGATTAGCTTCCCTTCTAGTTGTATACATTCGAGGGACGTTTAGTCTTTTGTCTTTTCAAGATCGATTAATGGCGGTTTCTTCGTCGAGGTTCGGATTCAATTCGGTCGAATTCGAGTGCTTATGGAGTAGTCGGAAGCTCAGTTTGTCACGGTTCAGTTCATCAGCTTGTTTGAGGCAAAGAAGCAGGGGGGGATTTTTGGTTTTGGGGTTGAAATGTGGTGCCGGGGTTAAGGTACAGAGGTTTAGGGTGAGGAGCGAGCTGAACGCGCACAAAGAAGCAGTGGATGCAGTGTCTCCTAAGGATGTTGAGGGCGTTGCGTCTTCTGGCGGGAGTGTCATCAAAGGCGAATCCGATGGGACTGAGAAGATATTTGCCGTAGACATTGACACTGGAAATGGAGGGAACTCTTTCGGAGGTGGTGGGAATAACAATGGAGGAAGAGGCGGAGGGGATGATGGCAATGGTGGAGAATCCGAGAAGGGTGATGATCATGAGGGAAAAGAGTTTGGGCCAATTTTGAAGTTTGACGAAGTGATGAGGCAGATTGAGGCACGGGGGGTGAAGCTTCCAGCTGATATGTTGCAGGCAGCGAAAACCACCGGGATTCGCGAAATCATTCTCTCTAGATATTTGGATCTGCAGGTAGTTCTGGAGCTGTATCTATTAATAGTTTCTTTATTGGCAGAGTGATCGTAATGGCGCAGTATTAATTGAATTTTGGATTTTTTTTCCTGTAATATAGGGGACATTTTGGCCTCTTAGTACAGCAATTCGATCATGCGGGATGCTCAGGAACAGGATGCTCGCAGACCCTGCCTTTCTTTTCAAAATCTCCACAGAGGTATGTTTTATATATTTTTTTTTGGTATCAAATGAAATAATTTCTTCAATACTAGAGTGAATTGACGTCTTTGATGCCTAATTTGATGTTGGGAAGATTCTTCTGCAAACAGATAGTTATCGATTCTTGTTGTGCAACATTTGCTGAAGTTCAAAAGAGGGGAGAGGACTTCTGGCAAGAATTTGAGCTTTATCTAGCTGATCTTATAGTTGGCACTGTGGTTAATGTTGCTCTCGTGGGTATGTTGGCACCATATGTTCGTTTTGGACAACCATCGATGTCAAAGGGATTTCTTGGAAGAATGCAACGTGCCTATGGAGCTCTACCTAGCAGGTTTCTACTCCTTACTTGGAATTCACGATAATGCTGTTTGACGGGACTGCTAGTCCATGCTTAACTGTATCCTTAATTTATTGTGATAATATGTAATTCACGGGAACCAAATTAATGAGCTTAAGGCCTTAGGCATTGGACTTGCAGCACTCAGATTGAGAATTATGGATTCACTAGTATGGTTTTATTCTTTTCTGCTTACTGGAATATTAAATAAGGCCAAGCAGACACGTCCATGCAGTATCTGAAGAAATCGTCTATTTAGATGGGACCTTATGAGGGTTATTTTGGTGCAATATATTAATTTGACAGATAACGTTTTGTTATCACTTAATGGGGGAACCGAGGGTCTTAGTGGGTTCGGAATGTGAAGACTAGGGTCTTAGTGGGTTCGGAATGTGAAGACTATGTCCATCAGTCCATATGAGATTATATTTGCTTTGAATTTACTCATTAGTTCTGTTTTTTCTATGTTTAACTGCTTTGCGTGGTTTTATGACATCTACACTGAATTGGACAGTTTCTAAAATATATTAAGTGTTAATTCTTTTCTTTTCTACCCTTCATTTCAGTGTCTTTGAGGCTGAAAGACCAGGATGCAAATTTTCAGTCCAACAAAGGATTGGCACATACTTTTACAAGGTAATCTCTAAATACATGTTTTTACTATTCTTCCTCTAGATTTTATGGTACTTTTGGTGAGCAAGTGCTTTCACTTGTTTTTATCTTTCTTCTTCCATAATCCGTTGTCAATTGTCAACTACTAAGCTGTTAACTTCTTTTTTTCTTTCTGACATTTATTTGTGCATTGACCTGTGATATTCTGAGTTACCTGGATAACTAACAAAAGTTTCTATCAAATGTTGGTACGGAAAAGTTCCGCAACTTTGCTCTGGAAGTAATAGTCTGTGCATTCACATTTGAATCAGGGTATTATGTACGGATCGGTTGGATTCGCTTGTGGTCTTATTGGTCAAGGCATTGCAAATTTGATTATGACTGCCAAACGGTATTTCATTTATTTCTCAATCTGTTTGTGCCATCAAAGTTCATAATATTCTCCATTTTATCATCTATGAACTAGGTGATCACTTGTGTTCTTCGTGGGTTAATGAGTTATCGCTATTTCACTTTGTTGCATTAATGGGATCGTGTCGAAACAGTATATGACATCACGCTGAAACTAGATTGAGTAAATTAAAAAAAAAAGTGGTGATTCCAGCAGCCTAGTCATGTACTCTAAGTAACGGCAGCTCTTTTTACAAGTAATATCCTTAGGAGGAGATATTATGAGTGGAAAGCTATAGTCTGGAGTGGGCGTTGATTCTATGATGAACTTCTTGAAGGTTTTCAAATTCTTTAGCCTCCACCATAATGGTTTTGGGAAGCTAGGCGACCTGCTTGAGGTTCATGACTTATCGAGTTTCAGCAACACATAACAAATAGGCAGATATGAAAATTGCACATTCGCTTTTTAGGTTCGAAAATTTATACGATGGATGGTTCAGCACATCGAAGGGGCCCCTTTGGTTGATGATTCAATGCAAGGTATTTGTATAAATTGAAGTTATGCACGAATAAAGTGATGGAGCTATTGAAATTTTAATATTGTGATGTTTTTCGTGTCTGTTTAATCCAAACCTTGGATTGCATTCAGATAACATCACAAGTCAGGTCATGTATATTTTTTCCGGACATCTTGTAGGACCCAATTATGAATCTAAATTTGTACGTCAGGTATTGCTTTCATTATGAACTTTATGTTTTTCATTTTTTTGCTATTTATGATTGACAGACCATCTGAGTTTGTCAAAGCGGAGTGTAGGTGGAGTGTTTAATTCTGCAGAAATATCGGGGCTGTTATGTTAGAACTGCTGTCTAACGATACATGAATAACATAGATATCAAACGAACCTATGTTGAACGACTATCCCCCTCTCTCTCTCTCTGTGAGAGATTGATCGTCCTATTTTTTCAGGTTAATACATAGATTTCGTTACTTTGGTTGATTTTTCTGTACCGATTCGTATGCAAATTGACCTCCATCTAGATCTGAAGCTAGAATTTGTTGTGGCAATATGTTAATATGCGTCAGAATCTCATTAATAAGAACATTAGGAAGTGAAATAATGGCTAATGCTTTTGAATTCTTGAAGACTTGATCTAATACGTCGATTTCAATTTTTCACTGTTGCTGAATGATGATTTGTGGAAGAACGAACTGGCCACGGTTATGCAAATTATAGTTGCATAAGAGGCCTAAGCATTTAATACTTTTTGACAAAGTTGTAGTGTTAAGGATGATCATGTCATCGACACTGCTGTTCTGATCTTATTGGGGTTCTGTAAGACGACAGATTGTGCATGCATTATTCATGAGCCGTTAAATATGTCAATTTTATTTTTCCTGAAGAGCTTAGAACCAATTTCAGTAATGCACCTTTTATTTGCACATAGTCATTATATTATTTATGCGTACTCAGGCAAATTAAATCATCCGAAGATGACGTACCTGTGCCACCTCTTGTAAAAAGTGCAGCTCTTTGGGGTATGTATACTCCACATCTTTTCATCCTTTATTTGGTTCCTTTGGCTGTTATGTTGTAGTATCGGAATAGACTAGTCCTAGTCTGACCACGCTTGTCCACGTGTGCATGGTTTTTTAGTGAACATCCATGTGGAGGAATTTGCGTTCCAAAATGCTAATTACCAACTTGGCTAAATTTGCAGGTGTGTTCCTTGCGGTCTCATCAAACACCCGGTACCAGATTGTCAATGGTTTAGAACGCCTAGTGGAAGCATCTCCTCTGGCTCGACAGGTTCCCCCTGTTGCATTGGCTTTCACCGTTGGCGTGCGGTTTGCTAACAACGTGTATGGTGGGATGCAATTTGTTGATTGGGCTCGGTGGAGTGGTTGTCAGTGATTCTGTATGGTTAGTCCCTGTCCGATCTATTTGTGGCGTAGTTGAAGAAATATCGTTTGTTTCTTCGTCTGCCTGGGTGTTGTAGATTGTCTAAAATAGTTAAAAGAACGATTTTGTTGTAGATCCATATTGAAATAATTACCCACATAAACCGGGGCGTATGTGGCATTTGTGGGTGTATGTGCGAGAGGGAGAGAGAGAGAGGTGGTAGATAAAATAAAAGTTCAAATATTACTGTTTATATTATGTCCTCACAAGCTAAAATTTTTACGAAACCGTGTGGGTAAAATAATCTAACAAGAAGTACGTTATTTTGGCGTTTCGAAGATTTAGAAGCGAAAAAGGGTCGAAGGCGCTTTTCGTCTGTAGTCCCTTGGATGGTCATCATACGTGGAAGAGTCTACATAAAGGTGGGGAATGATAAAGCAAAGTTGTCGATTGTGCCTCCTTTGTTTGGAAAGCGCAACTAGTGGCCGTATCATTAGTGCAATACCCGGGCTGGCTGAGATGCATCCTATCGGCGGGCCAGATAGAAGATTTTCAAAACATTCGCTGATGTGCTGGTGGACATTTTCTGATAATTTTTTTAATTTTCAAAATAAGCGTTTTAAAATTGCCATTGCAAGCTGAAATATAGCACTCGAAAATCCCAATTTTTTCCCTCGATGTTGATACTTTCAACACTAAATCATAGACCTTGTCACTACTTCGTAAGTGGGCAACTTATTTATGTTATAGGGAGAGAAAAAGATTCAAAATAACAATTAGACAATATTGTAGTGTATAGACTAGATCCTTAACTTTTAAGAGAAATTCTAAGAATAGCGTACCGCTAGAAACTAGTAATTTTGATATAAACGGTAAAGGCTCTTCTCATAAAGGCATACTCACATAAAGATTTTTTTTTTTTTGTCTTCAAATGAATAATTTTATTATTTTATATAAAAAAAATTTAATGTTATCTGTCACTTGCAATTCTTTAGAAACTTAGGCATGCAAAGAAGATTTAGCGGACAAATGAGAGACTTTCAGCCGTGTTACGGTGATGTTATTTTGAACTGTTTTTGCATTTGCTCGCGTGCATGAGAATTCATGAAGATGATGGGCTAAAGTGCCAGAGCTGGTAAAAGAATCACAAAAAACCAAGTTGGCTGGCTTAGGCTTTGTTTCATCTTTATGGCCGTGGCGAACAAAGCTTGAATCTCATAAGAGTGTCACAGAAAAGTGGTACAAATTAAGTGAATTCGACCCAGCATGTTATCAGGAGAAGCATATAAAAACAACAGAAATGGCAGACCTTCAACTATAAGCCAAAGAAAGGAGGGGACCGCCAAAAATCTGCCCCCGAATGAAGCAAACTAATGTCAGAACTCAGGAGAGATTCTCTTCTTTAAATTCCAAGATGCTCCTTCCTCAGTTCCTCTCTCTCTCTCTCTCTCTCTCTCTCTCCCCTTCTCTCTTCCAGAGTCCTATGCCTTTCTTGAATTAGCAATCTTCAAATTCTTTTACCAATTTATCTAGTTTTCTGCCCCGCCGTTTGTCAGCATATCCTACAAGACTGCAATCTTTTTCTCTCTCTTTCTTCACCAAGCACAATGCAACGACCTGCCATCTACCGGCGGTCGACCAGCAGGTCCAGCCGCATCACCACCTCTGAGGAATCATCATCTTTTTCTCCCATTTCCAACACATCACCCTCCCAGAAGTCACCAGCACCAACGGCGCCGTCGCCGACTTCTCTTGCCCACCTCCTCCGCTTCTCCCTCGTCCAATGCTGCTCCCCGGCCAGCACCGCCACTATCCCTGCCACCACCCCCTCCTTCTTGGACTCTTCCCCTGACGATCGCCCCTCCTTCTCCGGCACCATCGTCACGGGTACCATCTACGGCCACCGCCGCGGTTACATACGCCTCTGCCTCCAGCAGGACCGCCTCGCTACCGCCCCTCCTCTCCTCCTGCACCTTGCCATCCCCACAAAGCTTCTCGCCCAGGAGATGAGCTCCGGCATCGTCCGTATCGCCCTGGAATGCAACCGCCAACGTGACGGTTCCCGCGACGACTCAGGTGGCGAACCACCTCTACATGCTGTTCCCATATG
Source organism: Nymphaea colorata (assembly GCF_008831285.2). Lineage (NCBI taxonomy): Eukaryota > Viridiplantae > Streptophyta > Magnoliopsida > Nymphaeales > Nymphaeaceae > Nymphaea > Nymphaea colorata. Next base: position 16,747,620 of record NC_045143.1, read on the forward strand.
GACCACGTTCTGCAATGGCCGGCGGTTTGGCTTTGCCGTGCAGAAGCGGCTGACGGAGAAGGACCGGCTTGTCCTTAACGCCGTGCAGTCGACGTCCGTTGGAGCGGGAGCCATCCCGTCGGAGGACGGCGAGGTCATGTATCTGCGGGCTGGGTTCCGTCGAGTCGTTGGATCGTCAGACTCCGAATCTTATCATCTCATCAACCCGGACGAAGCCGGCGGACAGGAGCTCAGCATCTTCCTGCTGAGAACAGGCTGAGGATTCGCGGGACTTCTTTGAGGGTATTTTCGTCCACGATTTTCTTGACAATTCTTTTTTTTTTTTAATTTCATTTTCTTGTTATTTAGTCAGAATTCTATGGGAAGTTGAGATAAATTGATCTTTATCTTGGTTGTAATCTGGTTCTTTCTGTTCCTTTCATCTTTAAAAGAAACTAGTGCAAACATGTGAGAATTACTACCTTTCCCATCGCGAAAATTGCATGCATGGTTGCCAAAATTTACTTAAAAGTAGGCGGCAAAAACTATGCATTATATGAGACATTCATTGCCTTTTGTTTTCTCCTTTAAAAAAAAAAAAAAGTTTTGTAGCAAATTATAAGTTAATATACGTTTTATTCCTCCCAACTCCCAATGTGGAACCTCTTTTCCAACACTAAAGAAGCATTATGCTCCCAATATTTTTTGATTGTCAATGCTTCTAGTGAAGATTCTTCATACTGTTAGATAGAAGTAGACGGTTTCCATATTCAATTCGTCAACTAATTTCCAACAAAATGAAGAAACAGTAAGGTCTATAGTAAGAAGAAGAATCAGAGATGAGTAATATGCGTTAAAAAATGTTTTGATGTGGACTAACAAAACTAAACGAGGCCTTAGTTATAAAGCATGAGTTCAAATTTTACTGTATCTTTTCTTCTTTTCTTCGCTAGCTTGCTTGAGCCAAAGTTTTTAGAGGTGGAAGCAATCTTTATTACGTATAATATTGGATGGTTGACAAGGAAAATCCGGTCTGCCATTTTGGCACCATTGCGAAAGGCTGGATTCATGGGTCGACCGCCCCTTATTCACAAGTAACCGTCGCTAGAGATCTTTTTCACCTAAATATAGGAGGCAACCATCGTTGGGGTACAATTGAGAAATATACGGACCATCAATACTGTTAATATGAGTAATGATCCGTTCAATTAATTCATGAGATGTTTACAAAAATATTTTGTTTTTTATTAAATTTATAAAATAATTCACTAGCACCATCTTCATGAATTTTGTAAATGCACACTGATTTCTCTTTTTATCAACACCATTTCAGACATAACTGGTACTTTCCAAAATAAACATTGCTCTAAAATTTATTCTTGTACATAAACCTAAGCCTGGGCGTCGGCCCGGTCCAAGGCTCAACAAAGTTATGCTCAGGCTGACCCGAAGCCTTTGCCAGCGCAAGCCTGGCCCTTCATGTATCCGGTTTGATGTCAACTTGAATTCATCAATATTTCATATTTTAATATCTCAGAAAGTGTTTTTAAGGGTGCCATCAGTGACACATGAAGAGTATTTAAGAGAGTATGCACCAAAAGTTTTTAAGTAAGCTGTTTTTTTTAAAAAAAAAAAATCAATGAAACCACAAACTTTATAGTAAGTCCTAAATGTTTAGTCTTGTATGGAAGTTAGTGAAGAATATTCAAAGGTTTATAAAAATGATAACTTTTTTGAGGTTAGAGCCGAAACTACTAAGAGACAGATTGAAATCCATTGAACCAGGGGCTCGCGTTCAAGAGTGAGTATGTCACTAAAAGCAACCTATAATGAAATCCATGGCAAACCCAATTTAACTTTTGGCATTGGTTTTTTTTTTACTGCAGCAACATGCAAACTATAGTTCTATTTAAATGGTATGACGATGGATGGACATGATTGCTGATCCGGTGGCTCCTCCGAAACCATCTGGTTGAATTTTTCTTTGCAAGTCGCTGCTCATAAAACTAGCATTTGAACAACTTCTGTAAACAAAATACCAAGGGCAATCAATCCAGATACAACCAGATTGAACCAAACCTTGATCCTTATTCCTTTGTGTAGTTTCAGAGAGGCATCTTGCCGCCACTAATTAGTTCAATCCTGTTCATAGGAATGATTACAGAGTTCACAGCGACAAAAGAATGTTGACGAAAAGGGGAAAGATGATTACCGTCAAATATTTTTGTAAGCGTTTCATGATGAAAAGGAAGGTTTTTAACAAGATCTAAGGGCGCATTTGAGTACTTATTTGAGAACTTTTGATTTTGGATCAGACTTTTCTTTTTTCTTTTTCCGATCTGCCATTTTCTCAAAGCAAAGCAAAGTAGTAAATTTTTAATGATCTCAAGTGTGGATCTCAGTTCTGACATAAGGTAATTACTTTGATGAACCATGGATTTTACCATGAATCCTTTACAACATCAGCAAAAGCATTACATGTTAGATCCACATTAGATCCATGGATTTCAAATCCAGATTAATCAATCACCCCCTTAAGATCTCAAATTTTTGAGGTTATATATAGGGCCTGCACAAGCAATTTATTTTTTCTATTTTCTCATGTTTTTACCAAATATTTTTGTACATGTAAGTGCAGAAAAATGACGGAGTTGAGAGCTTTGACAACAGAAAAAATGTTCGATCCTAAACTCCAGAATCAAGCAAGTAAAGGAGGAAAAGAAGAGAGGTTAAAACTCAAAGTTGATCAATCCATCGATTAAACAAGACCAAAGGAAATAGCAATGTTAGATAAGAAAACACGGGAATCAAACATCCAACGTACATGACAAGTGAACGTCTCATCTAGTAAATAAAGTCTCACCCAGTAAGTAAAGATAATTACCTAAAATATTGTCCACCATGCACCCATCTAACGAACAATTACCGTAACTATATAACTAGCAAATAAACATAAAAGATGCTAAGAGGGATGACAACCTAAAGATACAAATAATGTATTTTGGTCCATTATATATCGAATTATGCATTATACATTTTTAAAAAATGTAAAATAAAAATATTTAGATCCAATCGAATCTAAAGAACCAATAACGCTATCATTTACCCTTTAGGCTCCCTTTACACTTTATGTGACCAAGAGCTTGGCGACGCAACCAAATTCAGCATATATAAGCTGTCTTTTTGTAAATTACTCTATTTCTGGCAGATATTTAGCGGAAGATTAAAATGTTTATATATAGACCAAATAATCTCAAGATAGTAATACTAATGGTTCGTTTACGGAAGAAGTACCATTCCTCGGTGGTGGGAGCTACAACTTACATGCCAAGAACCAGAAAACTTATGCTAAAGTTCCTAACTTTTCGTATTTTTGGGAAAGGCAAGACAGTTTGTAAAGAATACCATAAAGTTCTTATGTATTTACCACAAAATTATTATTTTCAGGTGTAGAAGACTTTCAAGAATTTAGACTAATGATGAATTTGAAATTTAAAACTATATCAAAACTCAAACCTACTACAGATGGTGCATTTAGATGGTACTTTTAGTTAATTCTTGTACAAAAGTGAAATGACGTAGGCATAGATTTGGTTTTTTAATTTATTATAAATTATCCATGCTTTAGGTAAAAATAAAAAGTCAAAAACTAAGAATCAAAATTGTGAATTTTAAGTGTCCAGTCAAGAGGAGAAAAATTTGTGCGTAATACTATTGCTGATACTAAATAGTAATAATAACAATAATTGCTATTATTATTTTTGTTGTTTTTATTATTATTGTCCACTGTTTTGTTAGGTCAGTACAGATAGATAAGACAGAGCGAAGACCGTTTCAAAAGCCAGGCAGAGGTTTGAGCGGTGGTTGACACATGGCATGACCTCTTGCACCCTTTCTGTCGCTCACATTCACATTTTCCATAGTTCTCCCAACCTTTCAGGAGCAACAAAACACCTCCCTGTCTTCTCTTTCTCTCTCTCTCGCTCGGCGCCGTTTCGATCTTTCTTTGTTGGATACCATCAAACGTGTTCTTCAGACAACCACCGTCCACCATGGAACTTTTCTCCGGCGAACCTCCTCCTCCTCCTCCGTTGTCTTTCTCATCATCATGCCTCTTTCAGGCTTGATCAAATTTCACGTTACATCTTATACATAAGTAGAACGAAATCGACCCTTGTCTTTCTTTCTCAATGAACAATCAACAACGCTGAGTGGCCGACAGAGAGAGAGAGAGAGAGAGTTGAGTCTTCGAAGATGAACGACCTGTTCTCACAATCCTTCAGGCGGTACACGGACCTGAAGAAGCAAGCCGAACATGACATGGAGAACGGAGTCGGCGGGGAAGACGGCGAGGATATGGCGCCGAAGGACGACGCCAACCTCGACCACTTCTTTGAGGTGGTGGAGAACGTGAAGGAGGACATGAAGGCCATGGAGAAGCTCTACCGGCAGCTGCAGGACACCAACGAGGAGACCAAGCGGGCTCACAATGCCAAGACCGTGAAGGAGCTGCGCCAGAGGATGGACTCGGATGTGGGGCAGGTGCTCAAGCGGGCCAAGCTCATCAAGGCCAAGATCGCCGCCCTCGAGCGCTCCAACGCCGCTCACCGCAACATCCCCGGCTGCGGCCCCGGCAGCTCCGCCGATCGCACCCGCACCTCCGTCGTCAATGGCCTCGGCAAGAAGCTCAAGGACGTCATGGATGATTTCCAGGTAACGTAACTAGTTTTCCTTTTCATAATAGCCTCCTTATTGGTCCTATTTTCAAATCCATGCTCCTCATTTTCCCGTTCCATTTTCTTCTAAAATGAATACATAGAAAAGGAAATGAGTTATCAAATGTGCATCCATTAACGCCATAAACATCAAACGAATACTAATTCACAACAATCAACAACAGGTGTTGGTCAAAGACAAGGATCTGACGTGAGTCAAGCTCCAATCCTGCCATTCTATTGTCTGGGTCTTACAATCAATTAAAATGAGAACCAACATTTAGAAAAAGAACAAGAAAGGATCTCACCCTCGATACAGAGAAAAAGAAAGGTTCTCACCTTTCAAAAAAAACTGATTCATGTGATTTGCCATGCAATGAATCCATCAAGCTGGAATCCATTGAAATGATCAGATTTAGTTTTATTCCAAAATCTCTCTAATGTCATTGGTCAGAAATGTGATTGCAGCTGGTCCATATGCTTTAGAATACTCTTGGTATCCATTGGTTAACAGATAGCCTCTTGTGTTGGAGTCTCCGAATCCAGTTAATGCGTGGTACCAGTTATTTAGTAGCTCCAACTGCATAAGAATTGAATCTCATTCCCACCAACTTGAATTTGAAAATTAGGGCTTGAGGTCAAGGATGGCCGCGGAGTACCGGGAAACCGTGGAGCGGCGCTTCTTCACCATCACCGGCGAGCAACCGGACGAGCAGATGGTGGAGAAGCTGATCTCGACGGGCGAGAGCGAGAACTTCCTTCAGAAGGCCATTCAGGAGCAAGGGCGGGGCCAGATCCTGGACACCATATCGGAGATACAGGAGCGGCACGACGCTGTGAAGGAGATAGAGCGGAGCCTGCTGGACCTGCACCAGGTGTTCCTGGACATGGCCGCGCTGGTTGAAGCGCAGGGCCAGCACCTCAACGACATCGAACGGCACGTCGCCCACGCCCACTCTTTCATCGGCCATGGCGTCGAGGAGCTGCAGACGGCCAAGGAGTACCAGAAGAGCTCCCGGAAGTGGACGTGCATCGCCTTCGCCCTCGGCGTTGTCCTCATCCTCATCCTCATCATGCCGATCCTGACTCCCATCTTGACTCGCCTCTGATTCATCACGGTTGCAGAGGTGGTGGATTTGACGGTGCACCACGCACGGTGGTCGTGATGGTGGTGGTGGATGATGATGATGCGGAGCATCACGCACATAATTCATAGCTTTCATGGCTTTTTGTGTCGTGCGCGGATGCTTCTTGGTGGTCTCTTTGCATTTTCAAACTCACGGTATCATGGGATCCATTGATGGCTTGTTATGTAGGTGCATGAAGCAAGATGCATGATGCCTGGTATTGTTGTATATTACCAATCTGTAGTTGCATTGGAAGTTACCGAAGCGCGCTTTCTGGTCCTTTGTTTGCGGTTTTCACCAGAAGGAAAGATTTCGCAGCTATTATTCTTGGAAAATCGTTCCACTTGTTTCACTTTTCCTATGGAAAATCCTTAGCAATCTCGATCATAACTTGAGATCTGCTGCACCGATACAAACACTCACAGGATTTACGTAATTAAACGCACTAACATTTTGAAAAAGAAAAGTTGTATGGCGAATTAAGAAAAAACAAGACTCCCAGGATGTGTGTGAACCTCAAGCGATATGAACCAGCAGGTGGCTAGATCAGTTTACTTTTTCGATTTTCTTGACCAAAACATCGCCGTGTAGATGTGACTTACAACGCTAGTTTGAGGATCGGCCATTAATCATGTTTATCGAATCTGAGAGTACATCTTTAATTCATCGTAAATATTTAGCTTGTTCTTACCAGCGCTTTTGAAATATCGACATATATCAAATCCTATACTAGATATGTGAGGTTCCTGTGATTTGAAGGTCGTAAAGATCTACCTTTTCTATGATTTAGTTATGGTAGTTGTAGCTCTTATTAATTTTGACTGCATGGCTCACATGATCGTTCCTGTCTTTGGGGTCGAATACGCTGTCCATGTGTTGAACCTTCGATGCCAGTTAGTCTTGAAAAGGGTGTTCTGCTTTTCCAATTTTGTCCTGATAAAGAGATTCTCGAACAAATATATATATATATATATGTCATAGTTTGGTGCCATCGAAAACTGCCACGATGGATAATTTTGCGCCTGAAACTGCTTCAGACAAATCAAGTTGCAGCGCAATAATGGCCTCATATGGTAAAGTCCCTTTATCAAGTGACAGTCCTGCCATTCTGATGCCTAAATATTTCCATGATGCTGTGCTCATAAGATGCTGTTAGTCCAGGTTCACCTTCAAATTAAAGCAACCAATTGTAACGACCTCACATTTTGATTTGGCCCTGAATGTAACGTGAATCACCGCAGTTTCAGAGAGACTCGTGCTACAGATAACCATTTTCAGTCCAGGGCAGCACTGTACATTGGGGTGGCTTCTCCCCATCCCCATCCCCAGCCACCACCCTCCGCCAATTTAAATTCATCTTCAAAAGCTTTATCATGTTCAATAAATGACTCGATCTAACTCTCCATAATTAATATTTGAGATACTTCATTGAAGAGAAAATCATGGTGTGCCTAGTTCATTCTTCTTCGAAGCAAATAATAAAAAACCCACAACTTTTAACAAGTTGATTCGATCACCAAGGAGATTCAAATCCAGGAAATGCTAACTAGACATACCTTGGCGTACATGATTAATTCAAATACTCAACTAGGCATTTCACCATGTTAATTTCTCAATGAGATGGCTTTCACTGGATTGAATGATCCCAATGTCTATTGTCACTGCCATTTTAATATGTATTCGGAAAGACTGAATGGTTTGATCCAGCTGCGTCACTTTCTTGTTGGGGTCGGTTTTCTTGCAAATCTTAAAGTTCATCTCTTCTCGTTGATATATAAATGTCATGCAAGGAAGCATTGTATAGGTCGAGTTACGAGAGATTCAGTTTATCGGCAGAAACGGCAACCAATTCGATCTGAAATGGCCGGTTTTCGATCTGCTACAGTTGAGTTATACGAGACTCAGTTTATCGGCCAAAATATCAACCGATTCGATGCGAAATGGCTGGTTCGATGTGCTGGGATGTCCAGGGTCAGGGATTGCGTTTGGATAGAACATAGTTCTTACCATATCCAGCTAATTACATACTGCTTAATGCCAGTTGTGGCACTCAGACTCAATTAAATATAAGAAAATAGGAAATCACATCCAATATATATATATATGTGTGTGTGTGTCGAAATAACAGATATCATTCAGATTTGGTAGGAAAAGAACCTCTCTACCACATGCGAATCCTATTTGGGATGTTCATTTTCTTATACGTTTCGAATTCTTCCGCTTGGGCCTGAAAAAAAATCTCTGGTACTGTTGATATCATTCTGCCATTTTTGTAAACCTTTTTCCAAGAAGTGCTCTTCATCCCGCTTTCTTAATCGTCCTGCAGTTGTTTCTTAATCGACCAGCCATTTCGCATCGAATCGGTTGCCATTTCGGCCGATAAACTGAGTCTCGTATAACTCGAGTGTAGCAGTACGAACCGGCCATTTCAGATCAAATTGGTTGTCGTTTCTGCCGATAAACTGAATCTCTTGTTACTCGACCTATCCAATGGTGCCTTCCATGACACTTATATATCAACGAGAAGAGATGAACTTTAAAATTTGCAAAAAAAACCGAGCCCAACAAGAAAGTTACGCAGATGGATCAAATCATTCAGTCTTTCGGCATTCATCTCTTCTCTCACACCGTGTACTTGGAGGACTTCTCTGTCCAATCATAGACGAAGAAATGCTTCATATATATATATACACCCCTCAGCTCTCTCACCTACGCAGCCTCATGCGCAACACACAAACTCGATGTAGAGCATGAAACATTTGGATGGCTAGAAAAATCTGTTTGCATATATATATATATATCATCAGCTCCCTCACCTACACAGCCTCATGCACAACACACAAACTTACTGTAGCGCTATATATATATATATATATATATATGTCTTCCATTGGAGCTCAACTGTTTAGATAAGCGGACAAACTTGAACGAGCCGCTCTCGCAGTTTCTTGCAACATTGAAGTTTGACTTCATTGGTACAAGTGGCGCAACAATAGCCACATCATAACGTGCAGCAAGGAAAATATTGATCAACACATTTTAACTTGCAATATTGACCACATAATGAAGAACAATCAAGGCCTCATGATGCTGCCCAAGTAATACAATCTTGTGATGCAATTGTCAGCGAGGATTTAATACGGAGAAGGACGTGGCACTGAATAAAATATTTTATATGATCCGCAAGTTGGTGATAACGAAGTCAGCTTTCGGCGACATTACGATGTAATATGACAAGATTTGTATATATTTATAGTATTATAAGCATCATGGCAAGGAACATCTTGGTGTTTTTTCAAACAACCAATATTGTATGAGAAAGTGACGTGAACGTGTGGAGTCATTTTTATTTAGAATTTGGAAATTTGCTTTGATTAGACTGGAAACATAAGAGTCTTCGGCCACCCCATGAAAGAAGAATAATTATTGAAAACTTAAAACATGAAGCCAATGGTTAGGCTTGTCTTAAATATCAATTTTTTCTGAATTTAAAATATGGAAGTCAATGGAAACCTTGTATATATCACGATATTTTCCATTTGTGTATACGCTGGCGGTAGGCCTTGAATCAACCGCACAATTAATAAAATACAATTTGCTTGAGGAAAAAGGTATTCGCAGCCTCTTTGCTGCTAAATTACTAACCATTGTTGAAGGACAACGGAATATTCATATTAGTTGAAAAACTTGAAGAATAGCGAAAGATTCCCAAGCAAGATAAACTAATTCAGCAACAAGGTGACTTACTTAGTGTCTAGTTAATTCATGATATATATATATATATAACATATGCGAAATCATCCCCACTAAAAATACAGAGCAATAATGTCGTATTTAGTTGGAATCTCCAAGTGAATCGCATTTGATTGGACAGATCTTGCTCGTTTATGGAACTTCCTATTTCACAGTTAACTGTGTGTGAAACTCGAGACGACCAAGTTGATAACTTTTGTCGCAATAGAATCTAAAAAACATAAAAGAATATGTATTGTCATATAGCAGATGGTCCTTATCGTTAAATTAGTGTGCTTCAATATCGCAGGATACCATGAACATGGTGAAATTGGTTTTATGTCCTTCAAAGTTGACCAGGATCTGTTGGGTCGCTGTTAACTAAATCTCTTAACAAAATTCTACACATGGGCCTCCAGACTGCCACCTCCTTTTGGTGAAAGATCTGCAAGCATTTTTCTTTCTTCTTCTTCTTTTTTTTTTTTAATCGATCGATACACAAGTAAAACACTGCTTCGCGACCTTAACTTGCTGATAAGGAAAAAAGGATTGGTCACGGACGAAAGGTTTTTTTTTTTCCTGTCTATTATACGTGCACTTCGTGTATTTCACTGCCATTGTCTTCTCTGATGTTCCTGTTCCAGACGCCGGAGGTTCTCAGACATGGTATTCCTACAGTAAGAATTAAAAATATTATCATGGTTCATATTAAAAGGAGATCCTAAAAAGTTTTTAAATACTTATCAAAAGAATGACATGGCATACACAGGGAAGCGATAAGGTGCAGGAAATGCTATAAATTGTTGGTCCAGTCAAAAGCGTTACAACCATTCATCGGATGAGTTTTAGAACTTCTTTGCTTTTGGTTTCTTAATTAATGGGGAAATTAAAAACCAATATGTAGTTTTTTTTTTATACCATTAGTTTTTGGTGGGCAGGGGGATGGGGCATTAGGACATAGATATTCAAAGATCCGGATGCATAAGTGCATCTATTATGGATCAAAGCACAAAATCTTGCGAAAGATCTTGCAGGAATGAAAAAACTTTTGAATCAATTGTTTTGTATCTTTAAGCTGTCTGCGTGATATGGGAAGTGCCTGCTTTTCATCATTCATAAAGGACAAATATCGCCCAACGATTTAGACCACATATGTAGCACTTTAGCTAGAAGCCAAAACTGTTTGTGACTGATGAAGATACAATTACAACCATGCAAAAGGCTGTGGCGGATGCGAGAAAAGGCAACCTGATCTCCACCTTGAAAATCATGTTCAGGAGCGTTGATCTTGGAGAAGAAAATTTCCAGATTTTTAGTCACTTCGCATATGATACAGTTGATTTTTTTTTTTTGGCGTCATACATACACGCCCTGAAAGAGAGCCAGAACTAAGAAACACCGCAAATTGGAGCCATACTTTTCTAGCAACTTGGATCTTCTACATAACCTTTTGCTAATGGATTTTCTTTAGCTACGAATTTGTGTTTTCTGTATTGTTTCACACAATTTAAGATTTTAGATTTTTTTTTTACCAGAAAAACTAGTAATATCCGATTCTTTCCTGCTAATCTTTCTGAAAATCAAGCCCCAATTTATCAGCAACCCGATTTGAGTAACGCGCGAATTTGGGAAATGGGGTTATCCTTGAAGCGATGAACTGGAGAAACCATGGGTTTCCTCCGCATTGCTGTCTTCACGCGAACTCGAAGTGGGTGGCCCACACCACCTCTTTCCATCCAATAAAGGCCACCTTTTCTTCTTTCTTTGAAAAGCGTGGGTCCCACGTCAAACCCGAAGAGCCTTCAAAAACCAACCACAGGCGATGACGGTGTCCAAGTAGGGGTGTGGGTCCCACACACGAAGAATTTCTTCATCGCTTTGATCCTGCTCCATGGCCATGTCTCCACCGGCCAACAGAAGATCCCGGAACTTTCAGGATTTTTCGACAAGAATCAGTTCAGGCGCGTTCGCTCATGCATTGAGCTAAAAGCGACCAAACAAGATCACAATTCTGCAGCTCGAGTCCTTCTTTTTTTTTTTTTTTTCTTTTTTAAGTTGAACCACAAAACAATCTAAAGATTTAAAATCGATCTCCGATCATGCAGTCTCAAAGATCACAAGCAAATGCGTCTTTGATCTCTGAACAATTATAGTTCCGATGTTTGTTTCTTTTTAATTGAAGCCATTCTCTAGGTGGTACTGAGCTACGACAGAGCCTGGCCGGTGCCGATGACGCAACCTCGAAGGCAAAAAAATTCAACTCCACTAGCGAATGGGTCCCGCCGGCCGACGCGTAGCAATGATACAACGTGTGCTCTGTGGAATGTCTCTGGTACTTGTGCCCTCCTGCAAAAAAGAGGTTCCAGTCTGGGCCTCTCGCGGGTTGAGCCCAGGAAATATGATGAATATGAGTGCAGGACTGGGCCCACCGTCGGTCGAGTCTGTGCCTAACCTTTTCTCTCTGCAAGTCGGTCCTTGGTCAACGCTGCGAGATCTGTGCTGAGAGCTGCCATGGCTGGGTCGGGTACAGGCAAACAGGTTCTTAATTTGGCCTCCCAAAGTTGGCTACGCTGGATTGTTTTTCAATTAAAAAAAAAAAAGGTGTAGCGTTTGAACCTTAAGGGTGTTTGAAGGTTTGGAATTTTTATTCAAGAATAAAAATTTTAGAATCATAATTCATTCTCAAATTAAAAAGGAATAAAAATTGTAGGTTTCAGTTTCTTAATTTCATAAACAAAATACGTTATTTGTTTAACAAATTTGATTTCTTAAGAAAACATTTTTTATTCTAAAATTCAATGGTTCTAGATATATCAAACGTCTCCTAAAGAATTATTTAGGAATAGGAATGTTATGTTATTGTCAAATATATCTAATTCAAAAAGCTGTTAGGTTTATTGAACACTTAAGCAAGTGCTTTATCAATCTACCCACTTATCGAGACACTTATCAAGACAGCACACATATGTATTGCTATTATTCCCCAACAACCCATAAAAGATCGTTTGACCGTAGAAACACTTTGTGAGGGTCATCCAAACGTTCCTTTAATTTTTATACATCAAACATTAGGCAGTTGTCATCCTTACAATATATTTCTTAACTATGCATACTTTTAAGGCGACATTTATAAGAAGAACAATGTGTCTTGGAAAGATACGTTCGATGTCGTTATTAAATATTACAATACTTTTTTGTAAACGGTTACATGCATAACAATTCTAACAAAAACAATGTGTTTTTGAAACATATGTTCCTGAGACATTTTTAATTCAAAAAAATATGTTGTGATTATGGATGTTGTTCTTAAATCAAACAACGTATTTTGTAAATACACATTTTATTCTTCTCAAATGTTCTTTTAAAAAATTATACCAATAAGTAACGAAGTTTTTGAGCACCCATAGCTTAAGAATTTGAATTAAAACTCAGTCATATGCACGGTTCATTCAGGCCCAGCCCAGGACTCGGAATACGGCAAACCCCGAGGCTAAGCTGTTCCTAACCATCCCGGTCCAATATTGGATAGCACAATCACGGACGACCCGGATCCACCGATACGGGGAATCCGACTCCCAAAGTCCAATCCGATTCTACCGTGAGAATCCCGACACGCGATAGGGGCCCCGAGACTTCCTCCAATCGGTCGTCGTCCCAGGACCCGCTTCCGCAATCCGACGTGGCAAGAGGAGAATTTTCGACCGAAAGTGGGTCTCCACATCATGAAAGGGCAGTCCGGATTACAAGGCTTCCGGCGGTAGCAGATTTGGTCCCCTCCGTTGGTCGCCGACGCACCGGCAGGCCCCTGAGCGGTCGCCACGTACAGGCAACACAGGTCGGACGACGGCCCACCACCGCCGTGAATATTCCGCCGGACTTTTCTTTTTCCCCTTCTTTTTCTGTTTCTGCAAATTTCTTTTCACTTTTCTTTTCCCTTTCAGCAAAAGGAACTTTGAGGCGTCCACGTTTTTTTAACTTTTCAGTGGTGAGGCCCAAGCTAAAGAGGGACGAAGAACAGGGACCGTTGAGTTCAGGACCGTGAGGATGTTTCTTTCGTTCCACCCAACAACACTAGATGGAGTTGTTACAAGGGCACACAAGACATTAGCTCCCATGGACCAGAGTTTTGGTCTCACTCATGATTATATATATATATATATCATATCTCACCCATCGACCTGAAAATGATGAAATATTCGAAAAATGTAAAAGAGTAAAAAAAAAAAAAAAAAATCAATATCTGATGTTTAGAATGACGTTCATGAGTTGGAAAAGCTAGCCTAGTTGATTTTAGAATTATTATAAACTGTAATCTACGTGCTCGACTTTCTTATTTCAGTTATGTAAATTTTAACATTGAGGATAACTTTTATAGTTATATTTATGAAAACAGCAGAGGCGCTACCAAGCAGTCGGATGAAAAACATGAGAGGCAGGATTTACTGTCGCACACGTACACATTGTCCCCATCAAAACCATCTTTCAAACATAAAGGTTATGTCGTCAGCAGTGACAAAAAATGGCTTTGTAACGATTGATTTTGTTTTCAGGAAAAAAAGAAAGGTGATACGAAACCAGTACTTTCTAGACTTGAGATCGCATACACCTCTGTTAGAGCTTTATTGACTTTGAAAATTAACTTCCAACTATAGTTGTTTAACATTGGACCTGATTCAAACATGAGAGAGAGAGAGAGAGAGAGGTTATAATGAAAAAGTATGCAAAAGCGTGACTCAATCTGGATATTGACACACTTGGATTCCATGGTGATATGCGATGTAAATAGACTTCGTTTACCAAATTTGATTTCATGTAACTAAAAATAATAGAAGCTGCACAATATTTTTAAAACTTGGGTGTTATAGTCGCAACTTGTCAAACGGCTTATGAAAATACAAAAGTTGGTATCTTTTACAAAAATTTTAAAGTGTACAAAGTTTGTAAAGCGTATACATGTTTGCTATCTATTTTCACAGAACCCGCAATTATATCATGTTATCATTGGTATCGCAGTTGAATTATTTTTACAAAAATGATATAGAGAATCAGGCCAAATCGACCATGTTGAGTTGCACAGAGTCGACCTACCCGTTTTTTTAAGCTACTTCTACATTATAAAATGCCAAAGAAAATTGAATATTGATTTTAGTTAAATCTGCGAGATCTTATGTGACCCATACAGAAAGTTTAATATTAATTTTATGTTTACAAAGTGGATTGGTTACGGTTTTGATCGTGGTTCCTGTAACAACGACAACCATATTCTAGAGCTCTGCTGCTGCTTCTAATCTAGTGCAATTAAAAATCTATTCTATTTCGAATCATATATAAGCCCATTTTACTGGATATGGTTGGGATTTTGATTATTTCTGAATTCAATTGCATGCAAAAGTTTCAATTGAAATTCTAGTTTAAGCACTTGAATCTGCATCCCATTATGCATTCAATTCAATGTAACCCTAAAAGTAAACGTCCTCTTCATCAGCGACAAAATTTTCCAGCGAAAGCGTAGCTTCCTCGAAACCCAATCGGAAGGGAAAGCAGGAGGAAACGGCCACTCAAAACCGTAAGGGTGAAGAAGCTCAACTTGTTAAAGCTCGGTTCATGAATGAGTTCGAACAGATCGGCTCATGAATGAGTTCAAACAGAGTTATTTGTTTAAAGAGTCGAGCTCGAGTTCATGAGACGACTTGTTCAAATATTCGAGCTAAGTTCAAGTTCAACACGTAATTATCAAGTCGAACTCGAGTCTTAATCGACTTTGTCGAGCCTTAATCAAGTCAATATATTCAAACGAGTTTACGTGTTTGTCGAGCCTTAATCAGGTCGAATGTGAGCTCAAAAAATGAATACCAATTCTATTCAAATGAGTTTATCGAGCCATAATCGAGTCGGGCTCAAGCTAACAAGTAATGATGAATGTCAATTTCATTCAAACGAGTTTTGTCAAACCTTAATCAAGTCGAGCTTGAGATCAACACGTAACTGTCGAGTCGAGCTTGAGCTGCTTCCATCTTCAGCTGGATCTGAGTCGAATTCGAGGTTTCGTTGGGCGAAAAACTGTAAATGAATAGTATGACTAAATCTAGCAGCACAAAAGTCGTTGTAAAAGAAGATCATCTCTTGGTCGGTAAAAGAGAAAGGCGGAGGTTTCACTTGCTATAGTTGTTGGTGGGAGAGCTTTTTATGTTTAAGCGTACACGACAGATGCACATAGGCCGGAAATCTTTTCACCCGCGACCTGCAGACGCGAGGTTGTAGCTTTGTCCTACCAAGGCAGGAAATGGCCCTAATTATCCCTTTTTTGTGTAAATTCTATAGATAAATTTTTGATACATCGAATTTCGGAGGTTGAGTACTCTTCAACTTCAAGAAAAGCCCACGACTACAAGCATGAAGAAACAAACAGACTTGTGCTTTGCAATCGAAGTTTTTTAATTTCTCTGCATTTGAGCATGTGGTGATCGTTTCAATTGATTTGACAATCCTAATATTATCAAAAAGTTATTGGTATAATAAAAACTCCTTTGTGTTGAATTTCTTTCATTTAATTGCTCCTTTTATTGTATATAATGTAAAAACTAAATCAAATAAAGTTAACATTTTAAAGTTTTTTTTCACATTCGCTCGCAAGGGTTTACTGTGATTTTTGTTTTATATATATATATATATATATATTCAAGGTCGGCATTGACGTGGCTTGTCGTCACTATTCAAAGAAGCCAAACTTTAGACTTTTGCGGCAATTGGATCATATACACGGCCGCCGCCACCACTAATAAGACTGATCGTCGCAAAAGGACAAAAGCTAATTACGGGCCCCAAGCTCATCGACCATGGACATTTCGGTAATTTTGTACAAATATAAAAATGGGACCGGTGATAGAACCTCATGAGTTTGGAAGTCGTATGTTCATCTCCGCACTTACCTAAAAGAACGACGCAACGCATCCATTATTTCGGATGTCAATTATGAAAGAAAGATGATGAGTCACTGTTCATTGTTTGGAATATATAAAGTGAAATAAAAGCTCATTAACCGAAAGAGTAACGCATGAGAAATAAACTATTAAAACGCCACGATGCTCCAAGGCAATCAGGAGAGAAAAAAAAATTACAAACATATTAGTGTTTGGATGACACTTCAAGACAGATTTTGGAAAGCAAAACAATTTCTCCTTTTGGAGTGTTTGAATGACACCAAAAAGAAAACCTGGTTTTCAAAGAAAAATAAAATAAAATAAAAAAGGAATTGGATAACATGGTGGTCCCAAGTTGTTTATAAAAAATGAGTTTTAGATGTGTCATCAAAAACACAAACCAATTTTTAAAAAACGATTAAAAATGTCTTTTCACCAAACCAATCTTTTCAAAAAAAACTTTTTATGAGGGTTTTAATGTTGATTTTATATTAGTAATTAAACCCATTGGCAAGTTATAAAATAAGTATTGTTAATTTGGATTATGTTCATGCTATGCTTCCAATTTTGTTCTATTATGTCAGTCACTTGGGGTTGATAATTATTTTGAGGTTCGGAAATTGGCTCGGGTCGATGGTTGATAATCGGGTCGATGGTTGATAAGTGGCTTGTGATTAGTTTCAGTTGCATAAGCATTGCTTGGCCCTCCACCTTTTTTTTTAATGGGTGAGTGGTTCATTTCATAGCTCATAAGAGAGGCAACAGCCCCCCTTTTTGTGTCTGTTTTTTGGGTTTTCACAGAATATGCTTCGGACTTTTTTATGGATCAGAAGTAGAACGCACTAGGACGTGACAATGACCACTTCAAGACTCAGACCCGAGTCTTTACAAAAGCCGAACCACCTCTTGGGGTAGCCCTCCACCCCCTACTCTCGATCCTCTACAATGCCTTTTTCTTGTTCGAAAAGGATAGAACCGATGCACTAGTCGATCCATGTCAACCACTTGCACATGTGCTGCTTTTAGATATGAGGAGGAAAGGTTTTGGCTCTCCCTCAAGCATAGGGATATTCCTCCTGCACTAAAAAAATGTTGATCCGTCTACTGGTCGGATGTAGAATTAATTAAAACTGCGTGCGTTTTCTATGAATCAAGATTCAACCGTCCAAGTTTCTCAATTTACAAGTATCGAATCTCATTCACTCATAAAAACGAAAAATCCATTCGAGCGTGGACTTTGAGGGTCCTAATCACGTAGATCACATCCACAGTCACAACTTTGAAAATGAACTTCTGAATTCAGTTGTTATATATAAATATACAAAGTGCACAAGATCCATACAATATTTACGTACATTTTAAGCGGTGTAATGCGTCAAATAGGCCCTTTTCCAACATCATCCACTGCGACTTTTCACCTTAAGCACCATGTAAGTAACTGTTAAGGTGGAAGGAAAAGTTGTAATTGAACACTATCAATCTTGAAAAGGACATTGCAACAAAAGAGTGAAAAACAAAGCAAAACCGAGC
Source organism: Nymphaea colorata (assembly GCF_008831285.2). Classification (NCBI taxonomy): domain Eukaryota; kingdom Viridiplantae; phylum Streptophyta; class Magnoliopsida; order Nymphaeales; family Nymphaeaceae; genus Nymphaea; species Nymphaea colorata. The sequence goes on from NC_045143.1 coordinate 16,765,623, forward strand.
ACGAAACAGAAGAACAGATGAAAAGGGCAGCGCAAGATATATCTAACCTTTCCCCAGCACAAAGGCCAAATTTTCTTTTCCTGATACGCCTCTTCCCCCATTTAAAAAAGAATTTAGGCAGCTTCCTGGAATGTGCCCCCAGCGAACGATCACCTCATATGCGGGCCTTAAAAGTGGTGGGAGCCAGTGGCATTTTGATATTGTTTTTTTTTTTCTTCTTCTCAATAAAGCGAGCTAAAGGGAAGCCTCGCCTTTTAGTTTTGCTTTGGTACACCTATCATTCATGTGTTTGAAAAAAATGAATGGGGATTGCCCTCTTTTTGGGACAGAGAGGTCATGTGCATTGGATCCATATAGTGTGTGTCAACATCAAGGGAATATTTTAATCTTGGTCTTGTCCTTAAAGAAAAATTTCACATATTTCTTTATCGATTTGACCTTTTTGGTATGTGATATCACACCCTTGATAGTTTATATGAGCCAGACAATATTGTACACATTGGATTTGTGGAAAAGCCAAATTGGTGCCCATCGTGATGCGTCTTTTCCCTCCAATATAACCTTTTTTTCCTTGTTATGTGTGTATTAGAGAATGAGGAAGATCCAAGAGCATACCTGTGCGCCCATCCCCTTTATGTAGGCCCGCATGTTGATTTTCATCTGTATAAGGAGGATATGATTGAGCCTTGTCAAGCATTTTAAGCCGCCAAGTTTTTCGTCCTTCTCCTTCTCTCCCATTCGAGATGTAAATTGTGTAGAATATGGTTGTTTATGCGCACTAGGAATTGGATTTGGTTGAGTTTATTAATGGAGAACGCCGAAATTTCAAAACCATATCCAAACCTTTTATGTCCAAAATGAAAATGTTGTCTTCCAGTGGACTTCTAGAAAAAAAAAAAAATTATCGTATGTTTTTTAAACTCAAGAATATTTGCGGATTTGTAATCAGGGGCACAACGTATCTCGTCGGTCGTATTTTGAATTTAATTTTTTTTGTGAATTTTGCTCGTATTTTGGATGAAATCAAGCTAAAAGTGATGCTATGAAATTGAATCCCATTCATGGACGTCCCTTGCTGAAAGGTGAAGGCGATGGGAAACAGATGCACTTGCACTAAATGAAGTAGGAAGAAGAAAAGAGGAGAAAAAAGTTGTTATCAACTCTAATTTGGATATGTATTCTTTGGGGGTGCGTTTGATGAGGAAGAGGATCTGTCTGTGATGCTTTCTACTGGTAGAAAAAGACCATTATTCAGCCAAACATGGGTGAATAAACTGCATGGATTAAGATAAAAATTTGTTCACCCTGGCTCCATATATAGAAAATAAAAGTTGTATTTCTTGTTCTATCAGGCAAAATTGTATCCAGGGATTGCTTGGCAAAAAGTAAAGTGGAAATTGCATCAAGTTACAAGGCCAACGGCTCATTCTGATTAATAATCTCCTCGTCAAGGGAAAAAAAAACATTTCAGTACTAACAATACAAGGCTTGCGAATTATCGTCGAGTTTCCTCCATTCAACGTCTTAGTTTTTTTTTTCTAATTTAAATCCAGTTATGCAGTTCAAATTTCCCTGTGTATTCTTTTTAACCAGGCAAAATTCGACGCAAACATGATGCTGACTTCTAACAGGCCTTGTCAGTCATTTTAATGCAATTTGAAGATATTAATTATATAAGAGTACCATGCTGTGGCGCTTTTAACTGACCTGTCCATTTCTGCAGTCTTAAGAACTATAGATTCCTTTTCTTGAACAAAGCAAAAGTTCTTTCCATTATTTCGTTTAAGAGGCCATTAAAGCCGATCGCTTTCACCAACAACACAATTTTCCTCAAACAACAATAATGTGTGTGTATATATATATATATATATGGGGGTGTTCTCCAAAGCTAAAAATTTAAAATCTATCATTTAAAAGACAGTCTCCACATAAGCATACGGCAGTTCTATAGAGTAATAACGGTTCATGGTGTCTTTACTGACAGATTGGTAATTTTTAATCATCCATTAGATGTGAATCCTTACATATATATATATACACAAGTGTATGGAAAAAAATAGGCTGAGTAGGTGCTGAATTTTGGACTTTCCTGCTCGATAGAAAGAGTTGGAAGCCCACTCTCTCAGCAGGTTCTCATTGGACTTGCTCAATTTTGGATGAGTAAGTATCATTAAATAACACAACTTATCGCAGTCAATTTGTCAATGGCATAAAATTAAAAGCTAATGTAGCTAGGTCTGACTTTTGGGTGATGTTGATGCCGATGTTCACTAGCAAGAAGAGTAGGTCACATCTGTGAATGTCTAACCGCATGAAGTTAGGGATGAAGAGTTGGAGCTCATTAATCTAACTAGCGTGATGTAAAAAGGGAAATAATGAAATCATTTGAAGTTGGTTTCGATTTTTATCTGTAATTTCTACCGGTGAATGGAAAAAATCGTTTCCAAAATCTTCTTGTGGTTCATTTTGTGAAACGCTAGTCTCCCTCGCCCCCATTTCCGCGAAGTTTCTTCATTCCGAGCTTTTTCTTTTTATATCGTTCGCTTTCGCTTAACGCCTACACGATAATATATAAGTTAAAAGAAACAAAAAGAACAAATTCTTAATTTAAAAATGACAAAACCATGCCATAAAAACGGTTTACTTTAGAAGATACGACGCCAAGGTTTTCTTTTTAATTTCATTTCTCAGCTATTTTTACGTATAATTGCTGTATGGGACGCGCGCCTATGGTTGCCTTAAGGAGGTCGTTTCCTTTTTCTCAAAAATTCATCGAGTTAGACATGATTTTGAGTTTGACTAAGCAATGATCTGTCCGCATGTGGCCATTGATAAGCAAAAAAAAAAAAAAGGAACCCACAGCAAAATTAAATACAAATATCACAATTATCAATTTCGAGAAGAATACGGCAAAGGAAGAACTCGAAATTAATACACTTCAATGTTTTTGTTTTCCTCGCAAAAAAAAGTTCTCAGAAGACATTTGCTTTATCAGGTGAATATATTTTAATGCATTATTTCACCGCAATAATGAAGATTTTATTATTTATATTTCTCTTAACTTGATCTTGACTCCCAAAACTTTCTGTACTATGTCATCGCCTTTAAGCTCAAAGGCTATAATGCAAGGTATATGATCAAGTTCACGAACGGCAGCATCTCTAAAAGTGTAGCTTCATAGTACTGGATTTATCCACTTTCTTTAATAATATGTACACAAATACTTCACACTGTTTCCGTTATTAATTCTTAAAAACTTTGCGCCGGATAACGATTTTCAAACTAAAGCATTTCCTATTTAAAAGTTGGCAGTGGATAGAGAGAGAGAGAGAGAGAGAGAGAGAGAGAGAGAATCCTTTGGTTGGTTGTCCTTTTGTTAGAAGGAAATTGAAAACGCTGCCTCAAGGGACATAATTTGGTGGGTTAGGGGCTTAGAAAGAAGCAAGTTTCTAGTTGATATCTCTGTGAGCACTATAAGTTTGTGTTTTAAGTAGTGAACATGGTACCTAAGTTGGTGGATGCATCGCTGCCAAAACCCTGAAGGGTAGGCTGCCTTTTAACTTTCGTTCCCAAATAATGGGTTGGTAATGTCTATCTCAACTGGAAAAAGAGTATTGAAGGCCAGTGCGATGTTACTTAGTTGAAAATGGGGTTACAGCATTTAGTATTTGCGGACCGAGTTGCTTCCTTTTCATTGAACTGAACAGTGCAAATACCAGCATGAGAGATGGGATAATTTCATGTGAGGTCGATTTCGTTAACAATTTTTCCCTCCTAAATGCCGTCCACTTCATTGGATCCTCACAAGTCCCATCAATATTAATGCAGCAAGAACGGAACAAGTACTAAAACCAGCTACCAAGTAATGCTTTTTCAGAACATGTCCCTTCATAATAAAGGCAATGGCACTCGGCCCATTTCGTCATGACGGTAGATGTCACATAGCAAAGTATAGGAGTTCATGCAACCCATGCATCCAAAGTAGTGTTGCATTTTTTTTTTTAATTCAAAAAATTGAAAAAATGGGGAAATCCAAAGAGTCTACTCATGCATGGTGATGCTCTTCAAAATACATGGTAATTTAAAATATTACGTTTTTTATATTTTCAACACTACCCCGATTGTTCAAAAGTTTTTATATATCATTACGGTCTCAAAAAAAAAAGTTAAAAGATTTTCCTTGCCAATGCAATCGCAATAGTTTTCTGCCCATCGGTTGCACCAACCGTACCAAATCTATTTTTCTTTTTGAACGTCTGGATTCAATTTCAAATTGTATATTTATCAAGTTTAATTGGCCCGCATAGATGATTATGAACCACATTGTGAACTATATATATATATATATAGTACTGCGAATAAGAAAGCAACCAATTGCAAATGTGAATTCTGCATTGGTCGACCGTACATGCAATCTCTTGATTGTGATGCGTAGTCACAAATACGAATATCATAGTTTTGTAGTTGCTATTAAGCTGCTTTCAAATCATTTATTATTTGAAATACCGTCAATTTCTCACGGCACTGCGAGCTTCCTGGCACGACTATTACATCTTTGTTTTTTATATAATATTTTTATTTTGTTCATATATTTTATATTTTTGTTTGTTTTTATGATGTGCTGAAATCGATCGATGTGATAAGTTTCGAATTAAAAAAAACCAACAAAAAAACAAATGATTTATCATACGACATTTTCCGTCGTTAGTGTGGCTGAGGTGGACATATTGCTAATAAGCCTTGCACACAAGTTGTTTCAAGGGGTTTGGCAAAGTTTTAACTGGTAAAGGCTCAGTCATTCGTTTGATTTTCAGGGGCCTGGCGTCATTTGTTTAATATTTACCTGGAATCTTAATTGATATATGACAGTATTGGAGAAGTAAAGCCACCCCTTCTCCCCAGTCCTAATGTTTAGAACCATTTTTGTTGTTTTACAATACGCCATTTAACTCAAGTGTTATATATGCTAACATTTGTAGTTCATAAAAATAACACTTATGAAGATCTATCGTCAGAGAAATATTCAAACCAACCAGCTATGCTACATCCTTTAAACCCTATTCATTTTTACCTTTAGATCCCCTTTGGGAGGCTTTATTTGAGCTCATCAAAAGTCCACTTGTGATTATAAAATGTAATTTCAATCGTAAGCTTGTTCATATTCACAAAACAAGCCAATGTATAAACAACACTGGCATAGTCTCGCATACTTTATATTTTTTATATTATAATATTTAATATTTGTAATGCATTGCATCATATATTATAAATGTAAACATTACATTTAAAAGCTGGTCTAAGGTAGCTTATATGGAGCTGGCTTTTTCAGGAATTAGCTGAACCCCGATACAACTTGCTTCTGATTCGTTTCTTCGTTCAATTCCTAGCATTATTGGAGCGAGGAAGGATGATTTTGAACCCGTATCGGGTTATGTCAGCGACTCGTAGCAACGGGAGCGGAGCAAATCGGAGCATCCAAACCGGGAAAAGACCGGTACAAGTAATGGCCGTTAGCCGAAACCCTAGCTCCGGCACTGACACCAGGTGGGCCCGGATACGCGCGGGCCCAGATGTGAACGAGAACTATCAATTGCAGTTTCTTGACGGTTTGAAGTCCGCGGGGTTAACCAACTGCAGAGGGGATGAAGGGGAGCGGGCGCGCGCCATTTAAAGAGAGTGGGGCGGCGCCAGAGGGAGGGCTCAGTTGGACGAGAGAGAGCGTCTTTGCCTTTGCAGTGACGGGTCCACCGGTATTTGCGGGATCTCCACTTGTTTCCTGCCGCATCAGAAACGCAGAACTCGCTGTTTTCCGCCGGCGATCGGCCTGAGAGACCTTGTCCCTGTCGGAGCCCGGCGTCTTTTTTTGCCCGGAAAGAGCGGGACGAGGTGAATTTCGGAGCTCTCTCTATCTCTCTCTCTCGCACAGGAAGATGAAAGACTTAGTGTAAGCTGGAGTTTGCGAAAGTCCGGCTTCATCTCAGTGGAAAAGGTGACGGCGAGGCGAAGAACTGTGACCGTTTGCGCATTCTATCGTTGCTCTCGCCGGAAAAGTAGCGGGTGAGGCGGAGGATCATGATCCTTCGGCATTACAACGTCCTTCTAGCCGGAAAGGTCGAGGAGAAGTGAAGGATCGGGGTCCGTCGACGTTTCAAAGTTTTCATTGTCAGAGAAAGTTGAGGAGACGTAAGAAGATCGCGAGTTTTTCGGGCGTTGTGGAGTTTTCTAGCCTGGAAATCGAAGGAGAGGCGGTTCGCTGGACTTTGAGTTCGAGCAATCTTACTTTCCATAACCAATAGCATGCAGTGACGTTTTGTCCTTTCTCTCTTAAAGCAAGTGCTTCTCTAGTCGAAGAATTTGTTGCCTTTGAGTATTGACGCTTAATGCTCATGTTTTCTTCCATCTATGAGCAAACTCCGAGGCGGCAAAAATGTTGCCGCTTCAAACATACATCTATAGTGGTGTAGTTTGAGTTACTTTGGGTGAGAAACTTTGGTTAACTTGGTGGAACCATCTGTCCTTGGAAGCTAGCTGTTTAATTTGGAAGAATTATTTATCTGAAGCAGGCGCGAGGTGTTCTGGTTGCATGGCAAACAACTCTGATAATTTCTGCTCCGTAGACATTTCTCTTGATGATGACGGTGTTGACCATAAATACGGTGCCTGATCTTTGAGGCAACTTCTTGATCGTTCTTGTTCTTAGGCTGTAGTTTACATTTGAATTCTGGTGCTTGGAGGAGGGACCAGAGGAATGGGACTTCTGCTGTTATCTGCAAAAGGGCCACCGATAAAACGAAGAGCTGGTTTGCGCATCAAACAGGCTGGAAGGGGTTCATATCGAGGTAGCTAGTGGCGGCCTTGCTCGAAGAAGTGAGGTTCTAAGTTTATTCCATCAGAGTAATTTAACGATTTCTTATTTAGTGGCGACTAATCCAAAAAGAGCCGGAGCGTTTTGTCCTTCTGGTACTTAGGGAATGGGGACAAGCCGGATGAGCATGTACCAGCTTTTAGGGAGTTTTTGCCAAAACAGAGGATGGAACTATGCAGTGTTTTGGAGGCTTAAGAATCAGAACAGCAAGTATGTTCTTTCCTTTCTCCTTCACCTATTATTAGTAATGGTTTTGATTGCTGTTTTCTGGCGTTTTCCATCTCTCTCTCTCTCTCTCTCCCTTTTTCTCTTTTCTTACGGTTCTTTGCCTTTTTTTTCATAATAGTTTTTGCCGTTGTTTGTGTCGATGCTTTCTGGTGTTTGCTTTCTCATATTACAGCCCGTTTTCTTCTTCTTTTGAATCTCCAGGTGAACGGTGTACCTCCATTTTTTCTTTTTCCTTTTCTAAATCTCGGGATCTTTATGTTGTTGTCTTTCCCATTTTGTCAACGTTTATTATATATGTGGATCTCTTCTTTCGTCATATTTTGGTTTTTGACAAGTTCTCTAAGTTATCTCAAGTTTGGGGGCCAAGCCACGGAGATTTTGACTGAGGCTACTGCTAACCTAATTCTGGAAGGTAGCGGAAGCAATTCAGTGGCTCTAGTATTTTTTTCGGTCCCCTACGGTTGATAAAGCATGCAATTCTTCACTTGTGTTGGTTACGGTTATTTCCATATTTTCTGCGCTTATTTTTCAAATTTTTTCTCTGCGCAGGTTGCTGACGTGCAGTGAGACTTACTTCAGTTTTCCCAAATCACCACATGTTATAAAGTTTGAAGCTAAAAAGTTTCCCTTCAATAACACAGTCAATTCTGTCGTCAACCGAATAGATGGATTTTATGGGCCTGACGTTGGAGACTCACTTGAACTGGCAGTGGCGAATATGTCACGCCTAGTGTATTATCTGGGAGAAGGGTACGCACGTTTTGATCACCATCCTTTTTTGTGAAAAGATGCCTGTTCCTCGTATTTAAGAGAGATTAGATAGTGACCTTCCGTAATTTGGTGACACAAGCATCTTCCATGGGGTATTATATGTTCTAAAGGTCATTTTTAGTTGTATCTCTTTTACTTTCCTCATTTGCTAATCACAGTCTCAACACGGTGTGATTTAAAAAAAAAAAATTGGGGCTTTGTATCTTACTGAATATCTCTTTCTAATAACAATGTAAAAAGTAGATGGAAGTATATTAAATGTCGTAATTTTCTCAGCCGGATAAAAGACATGAAGGTGCAGACTTGATGTTTTTACAGACTACAATGCAATCCGGAGATTCATTCAAGGAGATGAAATGCAGAAGGGAGAGGAAGTGGAAAAGGAAGGAACAGGGAGCTACTCATTTTCTAATAAATTCGTTAATTTGACCAAAGGAGATGGAAACAATGTGTTTAATGGTTTTCACATGTACCCTCTGACCAGCATAGTTGATGGTCTGAGGGATTGTGTCCTAGGTATTACAGCATTATGACAATGAGACTGCCTCCAAATGTCTACTTTAATTTTGGCTTGTATCCAAAATTTTGCTTCTGGTGGTTTTGGTTCTTCATGCTTGATCCATGTTAAACTTTGGTGATGAACTTCATTGTGCTCACTAGTTTTATCTTGCTTTGTATTGACTCACCGAAGAGTCAAGACCGTTACCAATGAATGCCTTGTGCATCCATATGCTGTCAGTATGTCCCAAGATTGCAACTTGCGTGTAAAATTGTTTATTTTTGTTGAGGTTGAGAGTTTGTGTATTTCCATGTGCAACCCCTCTTCTTCTTTAAACCCGGTTTCCTGAATGTAAACAAGTTTGAGTCTTTCTTGCTATTGCTTATTCTTTCCCTCATCTTTCTTTGTTCTAAGTAATTAATGGAATATTTTGCAGCTCCTTAGGTGTTACTATGTCTATTTTGATGTTAAAAAATATATGTGCATGAGATTTATGAATGCAGGTAACGGTTGTCTTTCAGGTCATTTGGTCAAATTGCAATTGCCAGGAAGCACCATTGGATTTGTTCTGGAAGGAGTTTTGGTGGCGGTGAAAATTCTACAGTGGTTGAGGTGATTGATGGTCCTGAAACTTTCATTAGAATTATATTCAACATTTTGCTGAATATTTGATGCAGTCCTAATACCTTCCCTATGTTTACAGCTTCCAGATGAATGGAAAGCACAATTCGCAGTTGGCATTAAGGTAAAGGTTTTTATTTTGGCTTGCCCTTTTCATTGTTTTCTTTATCGAGCATGTGTTACCACAATGCTTTACTGATGGATAGACTTAATAATGTTTGCAGACGATTGCACTTATACCTGTTATGCCATGTGGTCTTGTGCAACTTGGATCCTTAGAAACAGTGAGTAATCCAGCTTATATTAATTATAGTAGTAAAATACCAGTTTACATTTGCTCTTTGCTCTGGAACTATTTTTTTGTTTTAGAGGTGTATTTGAGAATAATACATCAATCCGCTTTAACATTAATAGCAAGTTTTTTCTTGCCCTCTTTCTTAATGAGTTGAATATTTTGCATTTGCATGGTGAACGTGAAACCTAAACTTTTGTTCTTTAAGAAGTAAATTCGAGTTGGAGATTCTCAAAGTGGTTCTATTATTTTATGCACTTATAAAAAAAGGAATTTTGCATTTCTGTACCTGACTTGGTGCATATATCATGATCTGAATATGCATAACTAAAATCTTTCTGATGCTGCTGCAACCATAAATATATTTGTTGGATTGTTTTGTATCTAACCTGTTTTAGCAACTTGCATCTTTGAACGTGATGTATATATTGAGAATAAGAATCATGAGTTGGCCTAGGACTTGTTTGCTGTTTTCTTGCAACTAGTTGTATTAACAAGGACAATTTGGAAAAACTTGTGACACATTTTATTTGTTTCTATGTGCACAATTCAAGGACACCAGTTGATAGCACCATGTGTTTAAAAACCAGAACAGGGGCCTTATCATGTGAAATTCTGAGGAGGAAAACCCCTCTAATTTTAACAAGATTAAGAATTAGAAGAAAAGTAGCAACCATTGACAAGAAAAATAGTACTGACCTAGTCTGTGCATGATTATCAGATGGCATTGATGAAGTATTTTGTTGTATATATTGCCTTTGTCTTATTTTGGTCAACCTAGGTGCCACTGGATAATAACAGTGTGAGGCTTTTGCTATCCAGATATGTTGGTTATTTTAGAATTTTTAGTTGGTTCATGTGGCATACTTTCTGGTGGTGATTCTCATGTTTCTATCCTGTCTCTATTGTTTTTACATCAAAATTTTATGAAGCAACCTATTTTCTAAGGTGGTCTACATCGATTCCATTGTAGGGTGCTTTATGTGAAGCATTTGCAATTGAAGCTTTTATTTTCAGGCTGCATTAAACTATTAACTCTTATTGTTACCAAACCATAGTTCTCTCATCCAAATCTAGGAGAATGGCTCTTAAAACCGTTTTCACTGCTGACTCAAAAAAACGATCAAAGGGTCTGTTGGTGTTGTCATGGTTGTCTGGTATTCACAATCATGTCTATCTTTTGTTTGTGTTGCACTTCATCACCAACTCTTCCCTTCCCTATGAAGAAGTAAATGAGGGTTTGGTCAGCTTGCAGAGGGATGGAATTTGTAAGGTGTAGAAGAAGACAAGAATGCCATCATGATGGTGATAGGCACTTGGTTCTTAGGCTTTTCTCTTCTCCAGTCGTCTCTTTTTATATCTGTAGTAATCCTTATTGTCTTGTTGTCCACCCTTGGGTGTGCTTTGCTTGTTCTGTCCGTCGGTTACAAGTAATTTTTTTTTTCCTTTTCCTAAAATAGTTTGTGCTTAACCCAGTAGTTTTCTTAATCAGTATAAACTTATTTTATTTTTCAAATTATATGTAGATATGGACACAGGCACAAAACAATTTTGAAATATATATATATATATATATATATATATATATATATATATATATATAGTGTACGGATTCAACTAGTCCCATTTTGGAACTGGACTTACTCTTTTCTTATATATATGTATAGTTCATCGAATGTGTAGGTTAAATAAACAAAGTACTAATTGTCATTCACCTTAAGAGAAAGAGAAGGAAATTGGACCATGACAACCCACTTTTGAGCCTCGATGACTAGAAATGTCATCAAGTTGGTAAGATCTGATTATGGACTGAAGCCAGATCCCTTTAGTTGGGTCTGATAGAAGAGGAAAATGAGTCGGAATCCTACTGATGAGATTCAGGGTACGTAAAGGTTGGATCCCTATTTGGTCTAGGAATTTAATTTTGAAACTGTCCAGTTCCTGTTCCAGTCAAGGAAAGTTGGACGTCTCCATTTTATGCCCTTTCTGGCTCTCTTATCTCTGCTTATTAATGCTAAAAAATGAGCGATGAATGTGGAAAAAGATAAAGAAAGATGTCTGAATTGTCAAGATTGATACATACATACATATATGTTGTCTGTGCTTGCCATAGCTAATAGTTGAATGTAGTCGGTTGGAGTAGCACCAGTGCCTGGTGCAGTATCCTGCTTAAAGATTCTGTGTTACACAGTTACCTGGCTACCCTGATTTTCTCCTTAATAAATTAATAGGAGGGAAAAGGTTAGTATGTTTGTTGTTTATGACACTGCTTCATAATCTGAAGTATCAAGATAATTTATTTGAAGCATTAATGGGTACTATTCACTATCATTTTTTCTGTGTGCTTAACAAGTTTGTGTGATTGACATGACATGTATACGTTTGACAAAGCCCTTCTGTTCTAGTTGTGTCTGCATGATTTCCTTAAATATTTGGTCTTATGACAAAACAGGTGAGCAAGGTTGTGAAGCTGGTGGGACATATTAGGTCATTATTTAGTTGTTGATATCCTATTTGGCATAGGATTTGTATTTGCTTCAGGTGGCTGCTTGTCGTGCATGTGTTTCAAGTGTTCGTGCGCTTGTCATGTATATGTTTCACAAAGTTCTACCGTTGAGCCTAATATCTTCATGTTGTGTGAAAACAGTTGGAGGAGGACATGGAGTTGGTCGAATACATTAGATTGTCATTTAGTTCTCTTCGTATTCCATCTGGCACAGGATCACCCCTTACTTCAGTTGGGTGCCTGTCTGAATTACCGACCGCTTTGCACTCTTTCATGCCCCAAATTTCTGTGTCTTCTGCTATCTCCTATGACCTTTCAGATCAAACATCTCATGCATCTCCAGAAGAGAAACATCCTGGTTTTGCTGTTTTAGATGCTGATAACAAAGAAAGGAAGCTGTCGAAAATCCATTCCTCGGTCTTGAAATTTGCAGAGGATCTTCAAATGCCTCAAAATGGTCTGTATAGATTTGGTCCTGACAGATGTTATTCTGGCAGGGAGGCAGGTGCTGTATCCAAGCCCTTGCCAAAAAAAATTGAAACTCTATCCACACAAAATTGGTTCACAGAAAGCTGTCTAGAGCAGAATCTTGCCAACAATGTCACTTTTGATCCATATTTGGAAACTGAAATATGTCTTGGTGATTCACGTCTAACCCTTCAAGAAAGTGCATCAGACCAAACTTTTGCAAATAGATTTACTTGGGGTTTATCTCAGACAATTGACGATGATAATTTCAAATTCCCAGCTAGTTCTGAACTACACAAAGCACTTGGACAGGCTGTCTATACAGGAGGAAATAATTGTTTTGGTAACAGTGCATTCGGAGATGAGGATGGATTCAGTGGTGCAAATGCCATAGTTGATCAGTTTAATTTGGAAGGCAGACTCGAGACCTTGCTTGGGGACTTTGAGGACTGGTTCATGGATGGGAACCGCTCAGAACACCTTTTAGATGCCATTGTAGCTGATACATGTCTTCTTCCTGAGAATAAAAGTCTTTCTTCTCAATCAGGTTTTGCTAAACCATCTGATAATTTGCTCATGGATTTTGATGCCTACTTTGAAATGCAAGATAGCATCATAGATTCTGCTACTGACAATGTGTGTGAGCATCCTGGAGGTGAAGATATGCAACTTAGATCGACTGATATGAAGCCATCTAGCTGTGAACGGAAAGCTGCCTGTGCCAAACTGCAAAAAACTGATACTCAGGCCGGTGTATCTCTTCTCAATTCGGATCATTGGAGTGTCTCACACAACAGTCTTGTTTCTTGGGCAGAACAATCAGCCATGACATCACCGACTGGATCATCAATTACTCTCAGCACGTTGATTGATGAAGTAAAGAAAAATCCAGCATCTGTGCTTTCTAAGAATGAAGTTAAGTTGCCAAAGATAAATAGGAAGAGGGCTAAACCTGGTGAAAGTTGTAGGCCAAGGCCAAGGGATAGACAGCAGATCCAGGACCGTATTAAGGAGCTAAGAGAGATTGTCCCTAATGGAGCAAAGGTCATAATCACTTTCAAAAAACTTTATTTGCAAGTGCATCTTCCTGACTAATTTTCTTTTCAGCACCAGTTTTAAAATTAGAAATCTTTTGTTTTGTGATGATTCAGTGCAGTATTGATGCGTTATTTGAACGGACCATCAAGCATATGTTGTTCTTGCGAAGTATTGCGAGTCACGTGGATAAGTTGAAGAATTGTACACGGCCAAAGGTATGCCTTTTCCTGGTACTAATGAGCATGTGTGTAACGAACCTGTGTAACGAACCACCACATATATTCTATAGAACTGCTCAGTTTTGTCGTTTTTGTCATTTTTTGATACTATTTTTGTTTGCTTTCATGCATGTTAAACAGCGGCAGTGTGGGAGTAACCTTGTAATGTTGGCTGAATTACTATAGAATGAATGTAACTATGTTGATATATGATAAATATGAATGTATAGATATATCCATAGATTGTATGGTTTTATGTTACTAGGTTCTGTGAAGTTCAAATCTAGAATAAATTCAATAGGCTTTTCTTGCTATATCATTTTTTTTCTCTTGACATCTTTTTTTACATATTCTCAAAATCGTACCTCGATATTATGTGTGAGCGGTTTGTTTTAAGAAGTCTCTCAAATTTAAGATGACTTTGACTAGAACCTCACATGGCTGTTAAAGATAAAACAGCTGGATTGGTGGAAAGTCTGTTAACTAGGCTTCGTTCAGTTTTTAAGATTCATTAGCCACTTTTGAGTATTACAAACGCAGATAGGGTTACACTCGGGAGAATTCTTTGTTTAGTTCAGGCCACGTTATGTGCATCCGTCATTTGTATTAAGTAATCGGCAAAATAACAAGTCCCGCATTTACACATACTTGCACTGATCAAGTGCGACGTCCACCACTTCCTGAATTAGGCTTGTTTCCGTGTTCATACCTTTGACATGATTGTGTTCTCCTCTTAATGATGACACCATCAACATTAACAATGTTTGCTATGGATCCAAGTTTGATAATGTTTCTTTCATGCAGTTGGGGGATTTAATAGATTATGGGAAGTACATTTTCAATTGTTGTCAACTGTTGTCCGGCATGCTAGGGTGTCCTTGTGATTTCCATTTTCATCTCTCCCTTTTCTTGGTGGTGCAGGTGATTAAAGAGGAGAACTCGAATTCGGAAAAGTCGAACGGTGCAAGCTGGGCTGTTGAACTGGGAAGCCAATCTGGTTCATGTCCGCTGATCGTGGAGAACCTCAGCCAGCCTGGCCACATGCTTGTTGAGGTAGTCGCTGAACTTTGTATCTGGACAACATAAATACAATTGCGAACCTTGGCTTGTGTTGCCTCCTCCTTGAGCCTTTCCAGTGTGTGCTTTCAGCATGGCCTGTGTATGATGTCAACGGTCTGCGCTTATATATGCAGATGCTTTGCGAGGAGCACGGGATATTTCTCGAAATAGCGCAGGTGATTCGAAGCTTAGGACTGACCATCCTGAAAGGAGAAATGGAGACTCGTGCCGAGAAGATATGGGCTCATTTTGTCATCGAGGTAATAAACACAAATACACCGCCCCTCTCTCCCGCTTTCCTTTGTTTTACGTATGAGATCTGTCTGACGTGGTCGAAGAACAGGTCACCAGAGGATTTCAGAGAATGGACATACTTTGGCCATTGATGCAGCTCCTACAGCCTAGAAGCAATGTGACTCTGAGCAAGTTCTAATATTTCTCTGAATATTTTAATTTTCCCCAACGGCTTTACATTTCTAGTCGTCATGCGAATTTTCGAAGTCCCAGTATTGTCTGCAGAGAGTATAGACAGGCAACTGACGTTTGTTTAGGCCAAATGAGGAGCACAGCGGGCTTTGATTGTCTTAACAATGATCCGTGTACACCTTAGAACCTAAAGGACGATTAATCTGTACTAGCTGTACATTGAAATACCTTAAAAAAGCGACATGGATCAATCTGTATATTCGTGCCGTTGGCTTCTATTTTCTGAATATAAAGTCTCTACTAACCAGTTATAACTGGGGGAACCAAAAGAATTGGCTTGTTTGCATGTCTGCAGTTTCACGTAGGAGCCTCAGCCAGCAGCAATGTGTGCCACCACCCGCACGCTAGGTTCCGTGGACGATATTCACTTATCTGAACTTGACATGGTATGCCCCGGTTGATGGTGTCGCCCAAACCAAGCTATGTTTAAGAAGACAAAAAGATTTTAGCCTTCCTGCGGAGAATATTATGTAACAAAGAGCCAGTCTCTGACCAAATACCTGACCATACTTGTTCCATCCCCAACACAACACCTCGCCCTCCTCTGCAATAATGCAAATTTTATAAGATTTACCACAGCACTGAGCCGGCCAAACAGATTCGATGGGAACATTTTTTGAACTTTCTATGTTATAGGTCTTTGTTAGTAAGGTTGCATCTCTCTGTTGAAGCTCTTCTGACCATATTGACAGAAATTTATCAACAGGCATAAGTAGTCATAGGAATCATGCAAATCTTATGTAAGTGTGATAGATCATACTAACGCTAAATAACCAAACCTTCGGTCAAACTTTTATCGCTAAATTATATTGACATGTACGATAACTTCAATACATTTTCTTTTTCGAATTTTATTAATGGGCACAAGTTACCAAAGGAATTACGCGAACTTGATTGCAACGGAACTAATCTAAGTAACACGTTGAATGTATAGACGTTTAAACCAACAGAAAAATCATGACCATTTTTACAAACAAATCATTTGTTCCTGTCAATTATTTTCACGTATTTTTCGCCCAACCTTTTATTGTTAGATTATATTGACATGTACGGTAACCTCAATACATTCTTTTTTCTTCAAAATTTTATTAACAGGCACAATTTCGCAATAGTTTGTCGTTTGAAAGTTGAAACATGCTGCATTCCCATGAGGAACGTAAAGAAGAGCTAGCTTTCCTTTTGGAAATGTTTGCGGAAGGCCCTCTATCAGGCCTCTAAAAGCGTTGATGGTTTCTAAATTATTTTAACAGATGGCAAATGAATTTCACGTTAGTTCAAGATGAGCGTAGGAAGATTTTTGTGGACCACATTAAGTCGTAAAAAAATTGCTAAATCTAGAAACCAACCCTTTTTCTGGATATGCACAAACAGTAGAACAAGATTACGGGCCATTCAATAGTTTATGAGCATGGTGTAACCAAACCAGGAGAGCCCCATTATTACAAAGCATAGTTACAAATATCAATCTCGGAATTTCACAAGGTCAGTTTAGGAAGGTGTTTTTTATATCTTTTCTGGAGAGATCTCAAAAAAAAAAAACTCGAGAATATAAGAAATAACATATAAAAATAATAAAAAATTATGAAATTATGAGTCAATAATTTACTTATAAAAAATATGGCCACACATTTAACACAGTTTATGCTACTGACTAAAGATCTTTCAGGTATTGCCAGTTTACCTGTAACAATGGCACTGTGTCGTGCGCCACATGAAACTACTTTGGCGTGCTTGCTTTCCAAAGAAGGGGCCAGCAGAAGCCTAGGAAGAGTCTAGTGCAATCAAAGAAACTGATTCATGAGGGATTTAAAGACGTCTAATTGTCACAACGAAGAGATAACCGTCTAAGAGTGGTACTACCTCAGCTTGGTCGTTGCCGGTTCCAAGTTGGCCGAACTGGTTCCCACCAAAAGCATGTACTTGGCCGTCAACGGATATGCAGACTGTATGCCACAACCCTGCTGAGACCCCTCCAATTCCAATGCCCAAAAGAGATGACACAAGAGTAGGGCTAAGCTCATCATCCTTGCTTCCTTGTCCACACTGAGCCAAGTTAAACGCCATTAGCAAACTTCCGACTCGAGCTGGAAGCTGACTCCATTCTGGGGCTGGTCATGTCAGCCCGAGTTAGATTCTTATCAGGGGCTTCATGAACGAATAACATCAAATAAATATGCAATAACACTATTCACCTCAACAGTTTGACCTGTGAGCTAATGTAGAGATGAGTCCATATGAATGCGATATGGAATTTTATTTTGAAAATAGGAACAATTACAATTATATTGTAAGAACAGAAACATGCTAAAGGTAATTAGTCTTCAAAACTTGAAAATGCACCATGAACTGTACGAACCATATTGAGCTTGCACGACACCGAACAGGATGCACAAAAGTTTGATAAAAGTAGACACGCACCTGTCCGTGTAATCCCCAACCAAAAGTTAGCAAAGTACCAGCATCTGTCACAAGAAAACTCATTAGCGTGTCCACAGAAAAGATCCACATGAATTATTTGGTAAAGTCATGATTCTTCGGGCCGAATATACTGTTTGTAACCTAATCAACAAAAAACATGCAACTTACTATTAATAGAAATATGCTAGAGGCCTTTTTTCTTAAAATATTTTAAAATCCATAAACTGCATAAAAGTTAAACTCTGCATCAAATTGAGAAACACTAACTTCAAAAGCCACCAAAAAGAGCTCTTATAACCACTTCGATTATAGAGAACATGCAATAAGAAACCGAAAGAATCCTGTCAGATGCTCACCGGTCACTACAGCACTATGCCGTCCTCCACATGCAATGGCCTTAACATAGGTTCCTGGAACCTTGTAGATAACGGTATCAGGAGCCATACCTCCTCTAAACACTGACGTCCTTTCTCTGCAGTAAGAAGAGGTCTCAACACAAGTAATCGGTTGAGGAGAGGATACCATCCGGATCCGAGAACCCAAGCCTAGTTGACCTTCCCCTCCATAGCCCCAGCCCCAAACCTGACCCATATCTGCTTTTGGAAAACAGATCAAATCAGCCTTCCTTGATTTTAATGAAGTATATTTTTAGACAGGTGACATACTAATAATCAAGGTTTCAACCACTAAAAGAAATTACTGCAACAGTGCAACTTCTCAAGAACAAGCTACAGAACTGCTTGCTTCAAACTAAATTCCATATTGAACCACTATTAAGTCACAGTACCAGATAATGCCAATGTATGCCTTCCACCAGCAGCAACTGTGGCAATTCTAACTCCTGGACTAAATGAAACTAAGCATGGAACGGTAGATATAGCTTCATGGGTAACTGTGCTTGAGCTCTCTGAAGTGCCCTTTTTTTCCCGTAATCTTTTCTGCTCAATGGCTTCCTGCCTGACTTGCGAAGTGGAGCTCACTGCAATAAGGCTCATTACTTAAGCCAGACAGAATCAACATTGATGGTGCTAAGAAGACAAAAAAAGCAGCAGCCATAAATTCACCTTGCTCGACTAGTGAATCATTGTGCCTTTGTGTGACATTTTTCTCCAGGTTTTCTCTAATTGACTGATCTTCCATAACTTTACCAGTTGGTACACATTCCTTCCAACCCCATGTACAGACATCTCCATTTACTAAAAATTTGGACATTTTATTAGTATTCCAAATGAAAAAAAAAATTGAAGAAGAGGAGAAGAAAGGGAAAAAAATCCACTACCTGTGACAGCAACACAATGAGCCCAACTGGCAGCAGCCTTTATGATGGCAGCCTCTGTAGGAAGAGGAAATGGTTCCGGCATTTCCTAAATGTAATCAACAGATGGGTATGTGAGGAAATCTTTGATAGCAATAATATGTAAGTATACACTCACCATTTTTTTTTCTCAGTTACCACAAATGTAGTAGTGCATGAGGGAGATTGACGCCTCGAACACTTAAATTTCCTACTAGGGCATCCTGTCCCCACCCTCCTCCTCCTCCTCCACCTCCTCCTCATGTATTCATTTTGTCTTTTCCTTCCCTGCCAGATGGCCCACAGGCCACAACATCCAAAAGATATCCAATCGTGGGAAACTGAAAATTCCCAAATGAAATCTTGGGTGACTATGGTTGGGGCCTTCTACTAGGGATGCCAAACAATGGGATTCAGGTTGGACATGGAAATTACAATATCTGACTTGTGAATGTTACTTAATTTGGTTCAGGATTTGAATTCAGATTTCAATATGTAAAATTGAAAATTATATCCAGATTTTCACGGGTAACTGGAATTGGATATTCATAAAATCAGGTGAAAACCATGCATGATGTGAATCTTCTTGCAGGATCCAATTACTTGAAGACAGATTCAGAACAAATATTGGATCACATCCTACCTTCTTCCATGGATGAGGAGCTTCCTGCTCTTGAAAGGACGGGGGTGGGTGATTGCCTTTAGATAGTGATTCCTCAGGCAAACTACAACAGGACACTAGAGCCATTCTGGTGATTAGCTGTCAGATGCTTCATGAGCACGTTGTTGATTGAAGACCAATATCGATCAGGAGGTTTACATTTAATGAACTCCATAAACTATGGGCTGCACTTGAGGAGTGTTTGTTGATTAAGGTTTTAAATGAAGAACCCAAAGTCATATCAAGGAAACAAGCATCGAGAGTAGCAGGCGAAGCTATTGGTAGCATGTCGTTGCCTGTTGGATGCATAATGGAAAACATAAAAATCTCTCAGGGCTCTGTGATGGCTAAGAATATCTGGTCTCAAAATGACCACTGGAATACAAGTCTTGTTAAAGCTTCCATATCCATGAAAAGAGGACTTCTAGAGATTGACAAAGCTACCTCGGGCTTGACTCAAAACAGGCATGCACAAATCTAGATGGGAACCAAATTGGAGTTTAGGCCCAGCGTGGAAATTGATCTGGAAATTGCAGAAGGGAGAGTTCTTGCTCATCTTATCATCTATGAGGGTATATTCAAGTTCGGCAAGTGTGAGGTGAACTCTCATCCATCATAGCCATGCTCAATTGAATTATCCAAAGTTCAGGTGGCTGTTGAAGAAGAGCAATCTTCCTATGTTGATTGGAGGGGCAGTAAAAGTGATGGATATTTTAGTCCTTCAGGAGGAAGACATGAATTTCTCAAAGGAAGCAAAAGGGAAGGGCATCAGTCCCTTTGATCAATGTTTAAGAGAATAAGGCGAGAGGGTAAAATTTGTCTTCTTCTTCAATGAAGACATCAGGTGGCCCGTTGGGAGTAAGCAAGCTGGAGAATGCTCAAGTAAGGCTGTTTGCACCTCTGAGGGGATGAATCCAGATTCTGAATCTCCCCTCCATCCATTTAATTTCCATTGAGATTTTCTTGCTCATCTCCTCAAAGTTGGCAGCTTGAGGAAGTCTACCATTCCTTTGGCCGACAGAACCAAAGACTGACATGGGTGGAACAAATTGACTACTGCTCAAAATGTTAGGAGAATCGGGCACAGGAGATGTTGACCCCCTAGGTCCCTTAAGGTATTTCCACTTTAACTTCGTCTTCTTACAAGTCTGATCACTTGGCGAGAGGAAAAGGCTCAATCAATATTTGGCTAAAAACCCACACAGGCATAGATCTACTGTGGGAACTTTAGTCTCAAAAAACCATGAGGTAGAGGCCACAATTGCTGAAACAACAAGTGATTAAGATTGTCTAGGAGAATACTAGGTAGCTGATGAGAAAGCCAAACATGACCTCTCCAGACTTCTCCAGGAAATCAAATATAGTTGCTTCCAATTCAAGCCTATCAAGCCAAAAATTAGCCAAATTTGTATAGCTTCTACATATGGAAGCCTCATTGTATCAAGCCATGGTTCATTCTCAAAGGAGGTCAACAGAATTTTTTCCATGCTCTGTGAGGAAATAGAGTCAAGGGACCAATTTATTTCAGTAGGTGAATACGTCCCCATAAACTTTAAGTTAGATCAGGGGCTTTAACCATCCTTAGTAAGAGAATTACAGACTGTGGTTTAACTCTTTCCTAGATTGAAGACTTTAATGCTGTCTTTTTCTAAGAGAAGCCTGAGAGGCCGGCTAGGTTAAATCATGCAGGAAATTCTGCAAATTCTTTTTACACTCCAATTTTGTGGTTTATAAATGATAGTAACAACCAGGAGAATGTTGGTTCACCTTGTTGAGAGGCAGGCAGCAGCGTCAAAGAGCAATTGAGGGATTCTTGTATTGGGGGTCAGAGTTGAATACTCTAAAGCTACTTTCCACTAGCCGTACTAGTGATGTAAGGTAGCTTCTATCCGAACCTGTATATTGTAGCAATTGTACTCTTTGACTGTTTGTCCAAATAAATGTAGGACACCCACCTCCTGTATGTCTGTATGGAATAATAATATGAAAGTATGTAGACGATGACAACCCATAAAAGCTGTTTCTTCAAGAAATATTGTTTGACTACTCTGAAAGGGTTTTGAACAAAAATATGAAACAATAAGTAAAAGATTTCTCCAATAGAATAAAAAGAAGCCGTTAATTTTAGAAAGGATAAATTAGGAAAAGGAGACATACTCCTAGTCCAGCCTAATACCGAAGATAATAGAATGCAGAAAAAAGGCCCCGTAAAACGTGAGCTAGCTTCAGGATTATTAGTGCCATATAAAGAGAGCAAGTTGCCAAAGGGAGGTAAATCACTAAAGTTCAACATGAAGGTAAGTTTCTGTTAGAGGAATATAACAAACAAAATAATAAAATAGGCACTGATAAATGAACACAAAATAATTGGAAAACCATGATAAGGATTGTATTAGTACCTCATGCTTCCCTGCAACCACATAGCTTTGGCCTAGACTATTTGTGGAGCCCCATGTGTTGAGCTTTCCAGATTCTAACAATAACAAATTACAAATGATCAATTTAAAAATATATACAGGTCCCGAATGGCAACGAATGCATTACCACTGGGGACTCATGAACCTGAACGATATTTCAGTTGCATCTCTTTTTAGGTCCCTTTTTTTTAAACGAGAAGTTCAACCCGATAGAATTTTCGGTCTGAAGTTTGAAAAATTATTGGTGGAAGACATGTTTTATATATAAATCAAACTAAACCCAAAGATGCAGGGGTTTTATCCTAAAAAGGAAAGTGTGAGAAGATTCCTGAGCAAAGATGGTCAGTAGGACAGCTCCACACAGAAGGACAAGTAGAATACCTGATCGGAGTTTAAATTCTAGGCAAAGCAACCACATCTCCAGGAAGGACATGAGATATCTTCTCCAGATGACTCTCAAACATGTTCAAGTGACTCATTTCAATCAAAAGGAAAAATGAAAGAGAAATAGCTGAACGCATCAAGATCTGAAAAAGTTTGATGCTGACTATCAAAACCATGAGAACTTCTCTAGGAAATGCTTCTAGCGACAAAAGGAACTTCACAACACAAGGCTGCTTCAGAATAAAAATGAACAGGCCTGAACTCATGCAATGACACTCTACACCTAATTAGGAACTATTGGCTTAACCTCAATATTCAATATTCGCATCCAGCGTGGATCAGAAAAATGAAAAGGTCTATGAATAAAAGTAGGCTAGGGAAACCTTTTTCATGAAGCAGTCTTACATAAAACCGTCCGCAAGTGATAAAAAACATCAAATGTGCATAGAGAATGTGTGCTTGCAGAAGATTGAAGTCAGTTTTAGGAAGCCAGAAGAAACAAAGGATGAAGCTAAGAAATCACTAATTTATCAGCAACAATGAAAACGTTCCAGAAATCGATGAAGTGATCCTTCATTGTATACAAAAGCCTACAATGTGATGAACACCGAAATTATGTCATCCGCCAAGCTTCTTGAAAAGAAAACCTTGAAATGGAAAAAATAATTAAAAAAAACTTTTTGACATGAAGCACCTGCAAAAAAAAATCCACTTGATCATCTTCCTAACCGTCCTCCAAAACAACTATTGCTCAAATAGACATTGTTGTTAAAGATGTTCACAAAAAAAAAAAAATCACAAAATCAAGAAAGTAAAACTGCAGAGCTCAAGGTCACACACACTTCTAAGAGACTAGACTTCATCCAATCGAACGATCCACAAAGAAATTTGAGAAATATGCAGCCACGAGGACCCACTTCCAAACGGACTAAAACTGAGCTAGCAAGAGAAACTTCTTCGAATTAACAGAGACGAATCCACAGAAAATTATCAGACCTGTGACTTCTGACAAGGAGCGGAAAAAGAAAGAAAAATGCTGCTGCGACGAGTGCAAGAAGATCGGAAGAGTTACTAAAGATCTCTATCTCGCAGTCGTAGACCCCCGCTGAACACGTCCATCATGGGATCTCCGGCGGTTTCTAGCACTAGCTCCGGCGACAAGATCGGCGCCTCATCGGCACCTGGGACCCTGGGAGCGGGTGGTACCCCACATTTAACTCCACGCCTTCCCTCATCCGCTCTTCACATCGTCGTTCTTGCAGTTCGCTACGCGGACCCCACCCCACTCTCATCTGCTCTGCCAACCGTCGTCCTTGGCGGGGCGCCACGCGGATCAAAGTCCCGACCTTCTTTGCGACGTGGCAAAATCTTGACCGGAAGATTAGTTTTCAGAAGTCACGAGTTTTGCATCACTCCTCGGGGCTCGGGTCGGAAGGCATGACGGATCTGATCGCTCGGATCTAAACTTTAGGAGGATAAATGATGGGGTTACACTTATGAATTATTTTATTGTTTTCAAAATTGAATTTAGGCAATTTGAATACAAGCACCATTACATTAATATAATTTTTATATAAAGGTGAAATAAATTATATTTTCTATTTTATAGTATATACATTTACAAGAAATATATATTTAAAATAAGATAAATATAACATATAATCATAAATCAGTATATATTTATTTAAAACTACACGTATATGCTTGTAGATTTAGTTGCATGCACTATATTCAATGTACAACAAAATCAGACATTTCATTTGGGTGGTCTACCTAACTTGCCGTCCTTGAGAAATATTGTTATCCTATTTTAGTTTAAATACTAATTAAAAAATAAATAATAAAATTAACTGAAATAAACCCTAATAACTAAAAATGCTTACACATAACTCTCCTTGAAGTTGATAATTTATCAAAACAGAAAATGTAAGATCAACTATATGCAAATTTATGTATGTTGTCTGATAATAAATTTTTCGTTGTTCGCCTCAAGTAATGAGGACGAGTGTCTCTTTCAAATGCAATATTACTTAATTATTGTCATTTTGGCGATCCTTTTCCAGCACGCGCTGAGGAAAAAGTTGCACGATGGGGTGCTTGTGTCCCCCACCAGACCAGCGGTAGCCAATGAAATTAGAATTCAAATATTTTGTGTCACCTGCTGGCCGGAAACTTGACATGCCAATCTTTTGTGGACACGACGCTAAGCCAATCTATTTATAATACTTAAATGGTCTGATTGCACTTTATTTTATAAAAAACTTTGCCGATTTTACCTTTTATTATGAGTTGAATATAGTAAGATTAATTGACTGTCGTTATAGTAACGCACTATTCAAACACAGAGTCATAGAATTGGAACCAGGCGTGGAATCAAAGAAGCTGTTCTTTCAGACCTTCAATCGTTTAAAAATAAAGCTCCATAAAAGAGAAGGAAATCAATAATCACCGAGTTGTTTATAGTTAAGCCTCCGAACGAGAATTATAGCGAACAGAACAACAGAAAATCTACTCTGTTTCGTGAAGGAGATTCAGCTATAAAATAATGGATGACAAATTAAAGCAAAATCGTATCCAAAATGAAAAAAAAAAAAAAAACAAAACTGACATGGAAGAAGCACCCGGGGAACAATGAATAAATAAATCAGTCCACATCAACTTTCGCTGATCAATGGAGATTGCAGTCAAAGGACTTCACAACAAAAACCAT
This sequence comes from Nymphaea colorata, assembly GCF_008831285.2. Taxonomy (NCBI): domain Eukaryota; kingdom Viridiplantae; phylum Streptophyta; class Magnoliopsida; order Nymphaeales; family Nymphaeaceae; genus Nymphaea; species Nymphaea colorata. The sequence goes on from NC_045143.1 coordinate 16,790,558, forward strand.
CACCGGATCAAGATTCAAGAGAGGGAAAATGCGGAGCTCCAAGTCACAAGCTTCCAGTGGAAGTAAAGTTCATATTAGTACTGTGATCCACGAAGCAATATGAGAAGCATTTATGGGGCCAAGCGGAGAGCCTTCAAATAGAGAAAAACTGAGGCAAGCTACAGAAACTTCTATCAATCAACAGAGACGAATTCACTAAGAATAACCAGATCCGCGACCTTTAAACACTCCTAAAAAGAAGCTGACGAAGAAAGAAGGAAGCTAGACGCGATGACTAAAGCAAGGATATGAGAATCGTTACCGGAGATCGCTACCGCAAAGCCGCAACCCCCGCCACACACGTCTACCAACGGGTCTCCCGCGGTCTCTGGCACGGGCTTTGGCGACAAGATGGGCGCCATGTGGGGCGACGCCCCCGGGAGGTAACCCCACATGAATACCATGGCCTTTTTCCCCCTTCCACCCCCGCTTTCTCCTCCTCCTTCGACGACCATCATCTCTCTCTCTCCCTCCCTGTTTCTTTTTCTCCTTTGCTCTGCGTCTTCTTCTTTGCCGCCACTCCCTTTTTGTAGTAGAGTTGGAGAGACGTGGAGACGAAGGCGTATCATTTCCCTGACGTTTGGGCCTGCAGGGTGGCTCAGAACTGCGCTTGTAGATTCACCACCTATCGACGCGCCGCTCGTGGGATTGCTTATGCGTGGTTCGGGTAGCACAGGGTAGAGCCAGTTTCATCGGACTGCATTGTGGATCGGATCATTCATTGCAATCAAACCCAATCAAGATCCGGATCAAGACCCTGTTGGTTAGTGGATTCAGGCCAATCATGAGTAGGTGGACCTGGATCCGAAACTTGATAAGGTAGGTCCTCTTAGGTAAACCGACTCGAGCCCACCTTGGCTCTGCCTCTTTGCCTCCATCCATGGTCGCCTGAGTCCACTATTTCGAAGAAGAAGAGTCGAAAAACATCCATGTGGGAAGGAAAGCTATGAAAACAATTTCTTCATGTGGAGTATGATGTGATGGCAATAAATTTCACCTTATGCTTTCACCTAGCCGCTGTTTTAATCGACAGCTTCCCTAGAAAAGAAGGCCGCTCGATTGGCAATTTTACCAAAGTGTTAGGCTCGTATTAATTATGCAAGCAAGAATGATCTCCCCTTTTCTTTTTGGATGTTCGGACGCGTTCGTCCTTGTACCTTTCATCTTCACATAACTTATATGCTGATAGCTAAGTTGAATAATCACAAGAAAGGCAGCACTTGATGGAAGTGCTGAAATCGTTGTTGATTTTGGCGAGCTTCAACATCAATTCGTGCGTGATTCTTTAGTCCCACCAAGATCTCCAATTTCGGCATCCCTGTCTGGTGCACATGGTGCCTTTCTCTAACTGGTTTCAAATGTGCGATAGAAATCTAGTTCTTGAAAGCTTGAACAAGTCCTTCCTGCTTTCGCAACTACTGAAAGGAATTGGTGTCGCATTCTCAGCCACTGGAGTTGGTGGTGCCACCTTCAATTTGGGAGATGTAGACGAGTCTTTCCGTGTAACTTTCTTCCAATTCCTTTTCCTTCCTCGACACCAAATCCTTCCTTTAACTGTCAGGCCACGGGAGCACGTCTTTATGCTCATGCCAAAGTGCTTCGCCACATATAGGGAGAGATGGGAATGGGATACCCTTTTCACAAGAAAGCAAAGGGATTTCGCCCTCAATGACAAGCCAGTACCAAAACTTTCACAGAGCACGTTCTTTGTCCATTGTTAGAATGAAAAAACGCCTTCCAAGTGGCTGAAATGAAGGAAGTTTACTAGTGAAAAGACGGTAACCGTCCATATCACGCTGCACCATGTGAATTCGTGGTTTTCATGACAGTAAAGAGAGAGAAAGAGAAGAAGAAGGAAAGAAAAATATTGGTAGTTGAAGATGAAACTTTATTAATTAGAAGACACGATGAGCAGAAAGGAAGGCGAAATTATTTTGGGGGAGAACAGGTGATTGATTTGATCTATGAATATATTATATACATTTGCATTGCAGTGGAATCCTTTTACAAAAAAAAAAAAAGAGGATGAATAAAGTCAAATGGATATGTGAAAAAAAAACATACAAAGAATTTCCACCGTCCGTTCCGCAGCAGCCACCTTGTCTGCAGAAGCAACCATCCAGCAAGGTGCTCTCTCTCTCTCTCTTTCCCTCTCGTGTTCTTCTTGGTTTAGCTAATCGCTGCAACTGCAACAACATGCATTCTCTTTCTCATAACCAACTCAATCAGTTTGACATTGATTCGGGGCTTCTCTCTCTCTCTCTGAGTAGGCTGATTTTTTCTTTTTTCTTTTGGTTTTTTTCCTCATTTTGGGGCTTCTTCAGGTTTCGCTTCAAGGAATCACAGGTTGCAGGCCCTGGTTTTATTTGGTTGTGTGTTTTTATATTTTCTGAAGCTTACTAGAGATAATCAGTCCAATAGTTCCAGACACAATTTGGGAGAACAGAACTTATGGTTCTAAAGCTCATTGTGTAAGTTTTCAAAATTTTTTGTTGTTTTTCACTTCTTTGATTTTATGTTGTGTCTTTTTTTTTTAGCTTTTTTGTGACATGAAAATATCGTTCTTCTTGTCAATGGCAACCTTTTCGAAGTATGATGATTTTGTCAATATTATATCAGGTGTTGCTTGAATAGTAAAATGCACATGTTTTATGGAATACGTGGACTTTTCATGGACCGTCTGATGAATTTGATTGATTGATGGTTCATCAGGTGCCATGAAAAGTTGGTTTGTGAAAGTATAAATTGTCTTTCACATTCTTGCAAAACAAACTTAACACCTTGTGAATAATCAACCAAGTCTTTCGGGTGGCTCATAAACCGCCTATGTGCTTTTTGTAATTATTTAGTTCCTATATTTTGTGAACTGTACCATAAGTTTTTCTTAATTTTTTTTTTAAATTTTTAAATAGGCATATTTAAACATTTATTTTTATTTATAAGTATCTCACTAGATATGAGTATTTTTGAATGAGTATTTTTGAATGAGTACCCCTCCAACCAATTTTTCTGCCATGAAACCGGTCACTGGCCCATGCTAGCGCGCCAACCTCCCTTGGAGGCCTCTTTGGCTAATGTTTGATTATTTTTATATGAAGAAAATTCACGAACTCAGAACTTTGGGTTCATAAAACCATAAAAATATGTCCATATCAAACATGGGATAGGCCACAACACGAGCAGGCATCTTTAGAGAGGCGAAAAAAGTAGGACTCGGGGAGATGATCACAAATATAAAATAATAAAAGTGGGACTCGTAAAACGTTATATAGCGCTGGCTTGAGACATGAAAATATCGTTCTTCTTGACAATGGCAATCTTTTGAAAGTATGATGATCTTGTCGATATTTATATCAGGTGTTGCTTGAAACTAATTTTTTGCACCAGATTGTTGCAGTACGATTGCTTAAAAAGTATGTATGCAACTACGCCTTAGAGTCAGCCTTTTTCATAATTCTCCATGGTTGTCATCTCCGTCATTCAAATCCTTATCAATCCACCCACGGATAATCGGATTGGTTTATTTTGTCTGGTTATGCAGAGTTGTTAAAATTTCTCAAAGTTCTCAACCTAGAAAATCTTGCTGTACTTCCGGTGCATGAATACGCTTGGATGCATTTTTAGCTTCCTTTAAAAATAAATGGATGATTACCGGAGCTATTTTTCGTGGCTTCAAACTGGAATCAATGCAAGAAATTGGTCAAGACTTCAATAAGCAGGAAATATATACAGGTCTTTTGAGTAGAGGTGTCTTTGCCTCTCGGCTCTCCCTTTTGTTTTTTTCCATATAGTTGTTAGCTAAGGAAGCCTCTATTTTTTTAATTTTTGGTTTATGTATGATGTTTTTTGTTCATATCCATTAAAAAAGGGGATGGAGGCCTACCTCCAGAAGAAGCATATTTTCAAAGAAACTTTTTCGCCGCAAATTTTCTCCTGTTTGATGTTCATATCCATTACAGATTCAGGAACAACAAACTAAGCGCTCTGTCATAATAGTAAAAACAAGGAAATACCACCAAAAACAGGAAAAGGATTTACATTCCCCATCTCTAGATATCATGAACCTTCGATCAAACGAGAAATTGACGTGAACAGTGGAAACAACGTCTCCAAGCACCAAGCTTTGTACGTTGAAGGAGGAAGGGTCAGATGGAAGTCAAAACCCCTTTTTTTAAATTCAATGACTCGCGTGGGGTCAATCGTTTTCTTTTCCAACTGGGAAGTTCACATGATGGATGGATTCTTGACCTTATTTAATGTTAGTAGGTAGGTCTCCATAGTCAGGTGATAGTTGGACGGGCCAAGCGACGAGCTTCCCACTTCAATACAGAATATATTAGGTGCTATAAAGAATAGCACGGCTCTCCAAACTCGACGGCCCGGGAGCTATCGCATCTCCATTTGGTGATCGCCTGAAAACATGCATGCAACCCACGTGAGCCCGAAACGTAAGGCGCAATTAAACCTTCTCCTCAAATGAAAGGGACGTTGATATTCCAACCAGGGCTCTTTATCAATTACCATGAACAGAAATTTCATTTGCAAACATACTTTTCTACCATAATATTCAACCAGGAGCCATATTTGTCAAAATTTTTATACAAGTGAACTTTTGTAACTGATAATGCCCTTCTCTGGTCTAATAACTATGTGCACGCACATATAATATGATACTACAAATACAAATTTTTGCAAAAATCATGCCATAGAGTTAGAAAAACCCAAAGTTGCACTAAAAGAATGTACCAATCAGAATTTGAAACCAATTTGTTGAAAGCTTATCTAAGTTGATAGTTGATCGATACGAAAAAACAAAGTGAGTTGTATATTGAAAAATGCCCAAGTGTTGATTCTTGTTAACGACCAAGATCTAAGAGAAGAAAGTTACTTGTATTTCTAATAAATCAAACGCTAAAATGCTACCTTCTCTATTATTGGAAAATTGTATTGTAAGGCGTTACTTGCCGAGCCCCCTGAGACATTATTTTCTCCGGCCGATTCTTTATTATCAACAGAATCTAAGGCGTCATTTGGAAGCCCCATATTATTGTTTCCTTCATTGTCGGTGAAATCCCTGTACTGCTATTTCCTGCAATCGACTAGTGGGGGCACCAGCGGGGTGCATCGCTTGCGCCACTCGCCGCTCGCCGCTCGCTGCGGCCCATTGTCCCCGTCCCTGCTTCGTTCCCGCCGCTGCATTCACTTCTCTGTCTCTCTCTAGGCTGACTCATGGCTGCTGCACCTGGATTTAAGGAGAGGCTATGTTGCCATTTCACCCATAATTAGAGGTTTTGAATTGCCAAGGCTTCGTCTCCGCCTCCCACTCATGTTTCCCACGACACTTTCTTAGATCTGACAATCAGATCTTTTCCGTCTCCTTCTCACGCAAGATGAAAGGCCTAACCAATGGGGAGTTTCTGAACACCTCGCTCTTGGTGAAGATCACGGCGCTTGCTGTCTGCTCCCTTGCCTTCTTCTTTTTGGGCAAGCACTGGTCAGATGGGTACCAGCAGATCGTGTTCTTCAGCCGCCAAGACACCCGGACTGGCTCTTCCCCTTCCCCTTCCGTCTCCATCTCCAAGAACGCCAACCTCTCTGCAGACGTCCCCTCCCTAATAGCGAACGTCACCGATTCGCCTCCCCCAGCGGCTGTCCCGCCTCCGCTGCCGGTCCCTGTCAATTTGCCCCCACCATCACTGCCGCCGCCACCACCTCTGCTGTTACCACCTCCTCCGCCCCCATCGACATTTGGAATTGTTGACGAGAATGGGACGATGGCGGACGATTTTGAAGTGGGCGACTTCGATCCTGATCTCGTGGAGAATTGGGGCAACGAGACTGCGAAAGATGGGGCCCCCGGAGAGGATGCCGGTGGCGCCGTACTGAAGGTAGGGAAGTTTCCTCTTTGTCCTGCCAGCATGAGGGAGTATATCCCGTGTTTGGACAATGAGGAGGCGATCCGGAAGCTGGATTCGACAGAGAGAGGGGAGCGGTTCGAGCGGCACTGTCCGGCCGTGGACAGCATTCCAAAGTGCTTGGTCCCGGCACCGAATAATTACCGGAGCCGGATTCCATGGCCAAGAAGTCGAGATGAGGTTCGGTCTCTGTTTCTTTCTTTCTCTCATGTTGATCGTCGTTCTCCAATTTGTCTTCTTCTCGCATATGCTCCTAATGTCTTCCTTCGCAGAAGAACTGCCTATGATGATTACACAGTCCAGTCATGACAGTGTATGACATGGTGTTTTGTCTAGTCGATCCGTCTTATGTTGGAGTTCTGGTTGAATATTATTTTGTGCTTCGAAGCAACTTTAGCTTCCTATACTCCTGATTTTGATATACCCGTCTCAAATGTCAGTTGGAAAATGTACTACATTACGGATTATGTAATCTCTCTGTGCGTTTTCACCTTGTGCATGCGTCATTAAATCGTTATCGGAAAAGAATTTGTTTCAAATATGCTGCTATTTATGTGAAACTCTCAAGTGAGCAATTTTGTTATTGTCGTCTTTGTTTCGCTTTGGAAAAAATCTATTCTAATGCCAGCATATAGCTATTCGTTTGAAGGATCAGATAGTGATTTTACTGTACTAGATTTTGTGTTTCAAGTTAGTGCATTTTGGTTTCTCATGGGTTTCAAAATTGCAATAAAGACGCTTTACTCGTGCATAACCTGGAAAGTGTCTTGATGTGAACTTTTCCTAACTTTGATGAGAAAATGTTTGTTATAAACCTTTCAATGTTATTATATTTTAAGTGATATTAGAAACTAAGAAGAACGAAGAAGGATAAGCATATAATTTAGTTAAAGATAATATGGAAGCGGAAAAGCATACTTAATTACATATTAAAGAGTGGTTAAATGAAAGAAATCTCAAGTTAGGTGTGGTTCTGTTATTTCATCAAAACTTGAGCTTGTTTTTGCAAACGTCATTTGATCACATTGTTTTGATGATTATCTTTGGATTTCGAACATGACTCGGCCACAGGTGTGGTACAATAATGTCCCACATACACGATTAGTGGAGGACAAAGGGGGACAGAACTGGATTATGCGTTCCAAGGACAAATTTAAATTTCCTGGTGGCGGAACACAATTCATTCATGGAGCCAATAAGTACTTGGATCAGATTGCAGAGGTGAGGTTACATTTGTTTGGCTTTAATTGGAGCGCATAGAGGACAATCTATTCTTATTGATGCTTCTTCCGGTTGTGTTTGTAATGTGCAGATGGTTCCTGATATTGCTTTTGGTTCCCATACGAGAGTTGCATTGGATGTTGGATGTGGTGTTGCAAGTTTTGGTGCTTTTCTCCTGTCTAGGAATGTGATCACTTTGTCCATAGCACCAAAGGATGTTCATGAAAATCAGATTCAGTTTGCTCTTGAACGTGGTGTGCCTGCCATGGTTGCAGCATTTGCAACCCGACGACTGTTGTACCCAAGTCAGGCTTTTGAGTTAATACACTGTTCAAGATGTAGGATTAACTGGACCCGTGATGGTATGCCCCATAGCACTTTGTTCACTGTTTCTTATGACCTGTTTTTTCAAATTTTAGAAAAAAAATTGTGTGTACTTTAGTTTGTCATAATATTAAAAAGCAGTTAGTGAAAATATATATATATATATCTATGTGCCTCTGCCTAACAGTTGCCTTGGCACTTGTTTGATGGGATATGGTGGACACTAATTTAAGTGACATAATGTGTCATTGGCACTTTTTTGGCTCAGTCAGGTTAGTTTTCCAAGTACTTCCATGTCCTGTTCTCCTGAAAAGCATCTCTTATATGTTAAGTGTTAAGGGTAATCATACATATATTTTTGGTGATTAAAAATATTAGCAACTGATGTAAATGCTTAAAAAGATCAAACAGCAATATTGACCGATTGGGTGTACTATCACTAGTACCTTTGGAAGAAATGTGCTGGCTAGTATCTCCTCTTCAAGCCTGCTTTACTGTAACACTTATTGCTTACAGTCCAGTTATCCCTTAACATTTCTTGCTTCTTAGAACTTATCTGTAGCTAGTTAATTTTCTAATATTCAGCTTCAGATTCTAAAAATATTTACATGTTCATATTCAAAAGATCAGAAACCCATCAGCTGGTTAATCTTACTTTTGCTGTGGTTATGTACAATATTTCATTTAGCTGAAAAACGTCCAAATGTATCGGATCTTTGATGAAAGCGAATAAAGTTACCAAACCAGGAAAATTGCTGTGGTATGTTTCTCCCATGATCAAGGAGGACAGGAAAATAAGCTTCAGCGTGTCAATAAGAAGATTAGACTGAAGATACAAAAATCTGTTTTTGTACCTAGGCTAGTTGTTCTTTTGCAACTTGGCAAACCTCTTGACAGCTCATACCAAGTGTTTTCTAATGAGTTCATCGACCTCTCTGTAACACCATTTTGAACAAAATTGACCCTCAAAAGTTGACATTTTGTGGAAGTCATTAGTCACTCTTGAGCCAACACTGACCTTATGCGGAATATGCTTGAGCATTGGTAATCGGCCAGTTGTGGTTTGTAACATTGATGTATAGTTGCTGACTAATGCTTTTGACTGCTCAAATATGGAGGTATACATATAGGCTGATGTTGTGGATCTGCGAGTGCATGAATTATCTAATTTCTTGTTTTAGAAGATGTCCTCTTGAGAAAGGTTGTCAATCATTTTATTCGGTTATATGCCTCCAAAAGTTTGCTCTACCTGTTCATATATATTGGTGCATGTTATGGTCCTATGGACATGTTTAGCTGCATAAAGCACAAAGTTCTTTTTCTCAGCATCATCCAGATGCTAAACTGTTATTTATGTTCTTAATATTGGTTTGAACTTTGAATAATTGTGTCTCTGGGAAGTCATAAAACTGAAAATACATCGGTCGTTTCTACTTTACTGATTGCTCATTGCTATCCTTTTGTTTTTGTGGTATTATTTGGCTAGATGGGATACTGCTTCTTGAAGTTAATAGATTACTTAGAGCTGGAGGCTACTTTGCTTGGGCAGCACAGCCAGTTTACAAACATGAGGATAACCTACAGGAAGCATGGAAAGGTATTTTAGAGCACAGCTTCCCCATAATGGATGCGATTCTTATTTCTTGCATTACTTGAACAAAGAAAAGTGAAATTCAATGAACTATTAGTGTGATCTTTAAATATTTTTTGTCCGTACTTTACTCTGTTTCATCACAATGGTTCTGGTATCCCTACAGAAGTGATATTTTCGAGTATTAGCTACCATTTTCTTGTTGTAGATTCCTGCTGAAGTTGTCATGGCTTTATATTTGTGATGTCTAACTTAACCATGTTTCCGTTGTTTCCTGATTCAACTTGTCATGGAGAAAAAGATGCATATATTTTATGACAGCATGTGTTGTGACTCTTGTGAGACTGGGCTGTCATGCTTTTCAAATATACTGGTAAAGATGGTTCTGCTATTCTTTGGGAGAAGAAATCACCAAGTTTCCCTTGCAGGTGTCTTTGTCTTTTTCTTATTCTTCTTCTCTTTTCTATTGAAAAAAAAACACATAATTATCCCAGATCAATAATGTACGTTAAGCAGAACTGAAAAAGCCCAGAGTTTTTCGCTAGATTGACTGGCAACACTTTGAGAGTATATGCTTCTTTTAGTGAGGTCCAAAAGTTCACTCCTATCCGCTCTATGTCACTGTTGGTTTTGTTGTATATCAAAATCCACGTGATTATGTCATTCAGGAAAGAGGGGCACTAATGATTGTGGAAAGAAAAAGGTGATTCAGAACATCAAGTGAATGAAACAGAAATTTATCTATAATACCATATAGAGCACTCCTTCCTGCAGTTATTTGCTTATTGTCAATGGTTTGTTGGTTTGCATTTCATGAAATTCTAACAGATTCATTTATGTTACAGAGATGGAGAATCTTACTTCTTCATTATGCTGGAAACTAGTGAAGAAGGAGGGTTATATTGCCATCTGGCAGAAGCCATTAGATAATAGCTGTTATCTCAGTCGTGAAGCTGGAGCACAACCTCCACTATGTGATTCCGATGATGATCCAGATAAATTTTGGTACTTACGAGATCCTTTTTGCTTTCAGTTTAGTGATGATATTTTGCCAACTCTCCGTTTTCTTGCCTATCTTTCTGATGCAAATAATGAAGACTGAGAGATGCGATTTGTCATCTGAGTTTCTGTTGCTATTTCCACAAAAATATATGAAAAAAAAAAACAGTAGAAGAATGGAATTTTGACCTTTGAGATGGCTTAAGCCAATTAGGACCAGTTAGCTTTTAACATGTATGCTGGTTGTGCTTTCAGTTCTTGTACTAGGACGCTAAGAAAATAGGATCTCACAGAATTACGGATTGCTTATTATCCTAATTAGTAGGATATTTATATAGCCCTAGGAACAAGGCAATCAATCAATATCGCACAGTGGTACAGGATGCGGGCATGACATTTTTCAAGGTGAGGGTATGCACGTGCATGCACATGTGTGTGTGTTTGGAGAGAGATTCAACTATGAATTTTCACACAAAAGCTCAGAAAGTACAAAAATTAACTCACTTGATATACATGATCTAAATTTGATTCAACATGAATTCACATAAAATCATAAGAGCTGAAAACGGTATTAATCAAAGATTAAAATCAGACCAATTCAGTTTTTGTCAAAATAGTCTTCGATACAACCCATATGATCATAATAAACATATTCAGGGGCTGGATAAAAGAGCGAGAGAGAGAGAGAGAGAGAGAGAGGAACATTGCCCTAATCCCTCTTATTTCTTTCTCTTTTTATTTATTGGTCAAAATTGACCAAGTCTAATTTCTGGGTTGATTGCACCTGACTCATTTGACTTTGGTGTTTTGGGAACACATGCAGTGGACATTGACTTTAATGCAGCAATCAATTTGGTGAGTCCATGTGACTTAACGGTTAACGGTCAACATGTTGCAGCCATGCAGATGTGAAGCTGCTTTTTATAGTGAAAATTACCAATGTTATTTCCACCTGTTCCGTTTTGTGGCTATCCTAGTTAATGGTACTCATCACATGTCACCTAATCACATATGTTTGTGCTTGGATAGCACATAACAGTTGAAAGCATTGAATTTGATTAGTTTGTCTATGATGTTGGTCTATCCCTTTTTGCATCTACCATCATGCATGTGTTGAGAAAAAGGTCCCCACATGAAATTTCTCTGTAAACTTATTTGTTTAATATGTTGGCTTATTGGCTTCTTCATTTCTGGTTGGATACTTTTCATTAGTCTCTTCCTTTATCCATCTGTTCATTCTATATTTCCTATGAAAAATATGAACATCTTAGCTTGAAGACCTGTTCTGTGCAAATCTAACGGTCATTGGTACTGAATGCATTTTCAGACTCCCTCTCCTTCATGCTTTCTTACTCCCTGTTTGAGAAAATAGAACATCTGAGCTTGAAGGCTTATCAGATTAAAACTGATCCATTTCCAATAAAAAAAACTTCTGCTGAGCTGTTCATGCACATCTTTACAACTAAATGTTTCTGCAAAAGTTGGCCACTTTTCATGTTATGATGGGTGGTTGCAAACCTGATATTTGTTTTTTACTTGCAGGTATGTGGGTCTGAAAGCTTGTATTACTCGGCTGCCTGATAATGGTCTTGGAAGGAACATAACAACTTGGCCTTCACGGCTGCATACTCCACCAGACAGGCTTCAATCTGTAAATCTGGATGCATATGTTGCACAAAAGGAGCTTTTCAAGGCAGAGTCGGGATATTGGAATGAGATTATAGAGAGCTATGTCCGTGTCTTCCATTGGAACAAGTTGCAGTTTCGTAATGTGTTGGACATGCGGGCAGGACTTGGGGGGTATTTTCCTATTCCTAGTGCTGTCTATGCATTAGCTTGAAACATTTTGTATATTGACAATAAAAGTGGAAACATGGCATAAACCACAGCTCCGTAGATAGTTTAAGCTGATCATGACAGTGTCGAAAAATTGTGGTCCAGCTTCTGACTAGTCCTTTTTTGGCATTGACAGGTTTGCGGCAGCAATGATTGATAATAAAATTGATTGTTGGGTGTTGAACGTTGTTCCTGTTAATGAGCCCAACACCTTGCCTGTGATATATGATCGCGGATTAATAGGAGTCATCCATGATTGGTATATTTTTGTTTTTACATTTGTGTGTGCATGTGTATGTGTGGCTTTTTGCAGCGTTGTTGGTTTTGGTAGAATAGAATCAGTGTTAAGATTGGTACCTATTATCTCGCATCTGTCTATGCGTGTTGTTTCTCCATCATACTGCAACAAGATGGAGGCCGATGCAGCCCCTTTCATTTTTCAGCTGATCTGCACCCGATAAAAGCATGTCAAATTGTCAACCCATATTGGTTGATGCATTGTATGGTTTAGGTTTTCCTTACGTGATGTTTCACAACATTGGTTGCAATTTGCTTATGATTTCCTACTTTGGGGATGGTATGCTGCCTGATAACACTTTCATATCAGGTTGATAGACAATTGCTTTAGAAGTTGTCTAAACAGTAGTCGCCAGATATCTCCAAAATCTGGAAAATTGGCAATATCCTGATATATTTTGAAAATGTTGCTAAAAGATTCTCTCTCTCTCTCTCTCTCTCCCTCCCTTCCTCCCTCCCCCAACACCCACACAACACACACACCCATACATGTACAACTTACCACATGCATTCCCTTTTTTTTTTTCCTTCTCTTCATTGCGATCTGATCCATTCGGTAACTATATTCTCCTGCTGCAGGTGTGAACCGTTTGATACATACCCAAGAACGTATGATCTCCTACATGCAGCAGGGCTCTTTTCCAGGGAGCAGAAAAGGTTCACTAGCTGCATTCTTTCCACACTGACCTCTCTCTCTTAATGTGCACACACACACAAGATCACATACACACAGCTAATCAGCCAGACTTCCATGTGTACACACCGTCATGTTGACATACTCCCATGTGCACATGCATGTGGATTTTTTTTGTTATTGATGTTGCCTAACATATCATCATTTTCAGGTGTGACATTACCAGGATCATGCTTGAAATGGATCGTATATTACGTCCAGGTGGCTATGCCTACATTAGGGACTCTAGACAGGTCCTTGACCAGGTTCATCAGATTGCGCTTGCCATGGGCTGGAGAGTTTCTGTGTACGACACTTCAGAGGGACCCTATGCAAGTCGAAAGATATTGGCATGCCAAAAGCAGATGCTGCGATCTTGAGTAACGAAGGGCATCACCACAGTATTGTTTTTATGGTTATAAGAGATCTAAATTTGTGATCATTTTGGGATCTGCAGAAATTATAGTGTATTTCTGCAGGGCCAAAGGTAAAGCCCGTACGGTTGCTGTGCATGTATTTTGTCATTTATTGGATAATAAGTAGCGAATGAGATTTAGTGGTTGTAACATGCTTTACCATGTATCAGCTTGGTAGTTGGAGCACATTTTTCTAGGTTCAGTGGCATTCAATTGTACAAACATGAAAGAGAAATTAATGCACGAATGCAATTAAGCCATTTGTTCATTTGTCCAAATTGGCTTTGTGTCTCTCCTTTATTAACTAACTCAGTCCATTTTGGCAGAATTTCAGCTTTTGAAGAGATTAATTGCATTTGAAGGAGTGGATTATATTCAGGACGGAGGCTTGTTTTAGATGTTTAGTGTATAACATATATTCTGCTCGCTGACCCCAGCTGTTAGAGATCTTTCTCAGGTATTATCACCTTTAGGAAGCAAAACCGGAAAAAAAGGATTTAGTGCAGTTTACATGTTCTGATGATTAGGCTAACCAGCTCAGGCTTTAGAATGGTCTGACTCTGGTATACTGTAGGGGTCGTCTTGGATCCTTTTTCCTGCCAGAAGGTCAAGTTAGGTCTTGGCTGGAGCCCTGCCAGTCAAGTTGAGAGGTTTACGCTTCTAGGTTTTTCTATAGGAACAGTTGCCAGCTTAGCCTATGGTCTCTTTATCCACTGAAAGATGTAAACTTTCATTGACCTGTACAAGTGTATCATAATTTCTTGATGCTTCCCTGTTTACATCCTTCTGCTATTAATCCTTTGATTAAGCACGTGATTACACATATGGATGATATTTTTGGGGATTGCTCTTCCTGGAATGCCAAGAACGGGTTTTCAGCTCATAGACTGTTCTTTATTCTGCGTTTGCGTATAGTCCAAATGATGTGAGTGTCTCACAAAGCCTTCCACCTTGGGGTGGAAAACTGTGATTGCTGGATTGGGGACGTGTATGTTATTGGCTTTCTGCTTGCTGCATGTCTTGGGTCCATGGATCGTGGGAACGGTCGCTTCAACAATCCTTGAGGAGGTCTGATTACATCTAAACTTAGTTCTACGGATTTGGTGTGACAAAATATCCGTACTAAAACCCCACGGTCCGTCAATCTAAGGATCACTTAACGTTTCCCTTAAGTCTTCTTTTGCTCCTTGAAACTCAAAAAGATCTTATTTAAGATTAAATGGGAGAGTCCGATCATAATAGATTTCATGGGACTTAGATTCCAATGGTCCAATGTTGAGCTAGATTAGAAATGCTCGAAGCTTCGCTGTTTGGCCTTGTTACTTGTTGTAACCTTCACTGGATTTGTGACAAAAAATGTATAAAAACATGCTTAGGTTAAATAATTTATTTAACCGCCTATTTATATGGTACCTAAAGCTTGCATTTGTGAAGTACTTATTTGACATCCATAACATTGCAAATCCAAAAGAATATCAGTTTGTAACTATTTCTTATTTGCTTTTCTTGATGGCAGTTTATTTGATCTCCCTGGTACCGGTTACAATGGAGTAGTCCATGATCAGATTGGCCAACATACAATTCGAAAAATCATGGTATTTAATGGGTAGCATCCCTTTAAGGCATTTTGATCGCCTTCAAATACCACGAGTAATCTTCCTAACGAAGTAAGTGCATAGGATTGAAAAATTCCACCAAGCAATTAGAAGAAAGTAAGAAGAATAGGGAAGAAGAAAAAACCACTAGGGGCCATTTCAAAAACTTGCCCCGAAAATTGAGATGGATTTATAGAGCAATTGTTCAAGTATGTCATTCATTTGTACTAATATTTGGAGAATGTTCATGAAACACTCAAGAGTGTTCTAAATGTGGAACAACTCATTCAGAGTGGAAAAAAGAATCTTAAACAGAACTGTCTAAACCTTTAACTAATAACCAGGAAAGAAGTATGGAATAATCAAATTGTTGCATGATGGAGAAGAAGTAGGATCACATGTGAGTGCCGGACCTTATGCCAGTAGGGTCCAGTTTTGATTTAACAATTCAAATCCACTTCAAACCGAATCTGAATTTAATATCCGATTATTCGAAGCCGATTAGGCTGACTGGAAATTGGATCAGAAACGCTTCGAGACCATTTACATTTTAGGGCTCCCTTCGTCCTCTTCTCAGCTGCTGCAGAAGTCATCTCCCTTTCCCATCGTGACTGCAGGATCCTCTTCTCAGCAGGGCACCGTGTTCTTCGCACTCAGGTATGGAACCGAGACTCTCTCTCTCTCTCTCTCCGGCCCTTTCTGAAACGCCCAAATGGGTCACCCAAAATGTCGCTGATCGGTTTTTCCCTCTGTAGTTTCAGGTATCTTTGGCACTTTTGGCTATTTCGTATCTGTTGAATCGCGTAGCTGAGGAAGAGGTAAATATATGATGTGGCACACCCAAAATAAAAGCTTTCTTCGTTAACCTGGTATGCCTTTAAAGATTTTGCGATTCTTAGATCTATGGTGGTCGATGGATTAATATGATCACGCGTTTTAGGTCGTCATGGAGCGGAACCAAAATTCCCCACCCTTTTCTTCTATTTTGACGTTGTCTTATGTGCTGTTGGCCGATTATTTTCCCCTTCTTTTCCTTGACCGATACTTTGATCTTGGCGCTTTGTTTCTATTCTCAGGTCTGTTCTATGGACTTTGAGATTCATGATTGGTTTCTCTTCGGCTTGTGTTTATTTTGGTTTCTGAAACCCTAGATTTGAGTATGTGAAGAAGCTGGGTAAGCAGATTCTATTTTCCGTTAATTTCGTGGCTGAGGAAGACTAGGGGATGGAATGCCTTGTTTACCAAGGGGAGATGTTGATGTATGCCTTGTTTACCAAGGGGAGATGATGATGCGCGTTCCTTTTGACGATTGAGAATGACCGAGATGTCTTTATAGTTATCTTAGACTACAGCTATGAAGTGAAGGGCATTACGGTTTAGTTAGTTTGTCCATGAATCAGTTGACCGTATTATCGTGCTCGGATTGTTGTTGATTTAGGCGGAATGGTATCTATTTATCCTAATGGTGTAGTGAATACGGCCTGAACTCATGGTGCGCGTTGCTGCATCAACCAAAACCTGGCTGTACGGGAGAGTTTCTGTCGGCTGTCTAGCGGTATCAGAGAATATCGCATTCGTTAACTTGATTGAGTCCAACTTTCATTGTCGAAAATTTCACACCAACTTCCTGCTCAAGTGATGGTGCATGTATTGCTCTTGTGGTGGATCTTAAATGTAATGTGCGTGTTCTTGTTTCTCTTTTATCAATGTTTTAGCCGTCATAACAAAGGAAGATCCTCTTGTGGTCTGGCTTTGTCATCCTGTCTAGAGTAGATCAACATTGTTTCTACCTTGTGCCGCTTGTTGCTCCCCCCTTAATCGTGACCCGTGAGTGGTCAGTGGGGAGCAAGATATTAAAGTGTTGTGACTTAATAGTCACATTTTGGTGCATTTTAATATCTTGATTGTATAATCCCTCCCTCCTTCCCCACAGCACTAAATTTGATTGCAGGAGTACTGACTGTACTGTTGATTGCCCTGAAAAACATTTAAACATGATAAAATGTGTCATCTGATCAATTTAGCTTACCAAGTAACTTATAATAAGAATGTGATATTAACATTAGAAAAGAGAGAAACAAAAATAAAAGCAAAGAAAACATGAAAGTAAATTTAATGCATTATTATCGCCATTTTTTGCGTCTTTTATTCCTCTTCCTGATGCTGTTTACAGAAAGAACATCGGCACCATTAATGAGATATTTGAGAATGAATTTTTGCCATGGTGAAGGATTTATATAATTTTATACAGTTATTTTTATGTCTTATCAGTTTCTCATTTTATTTTTATCTATTGTTAGGATTATCTTAATTTTTAAAAAATTGTGAGATTTTCCAGAGAAAAACTGCTTTGCTGAAAAATATCCAAGGAAAACCTTGCTGTTAAAAACCTGAAAATGGTATTTATGTTTGTATTTTAGAATAAGAATCAAGGTCTAACTGGCTTGAACTGAACGTAGAAGATACATTCCGTTATCCTGCTCACTTTCCCCTATTGAGTTCTTTTGCAGTTTTGAAAGGCTTTTAAAAGTTCTAAGGTAATAATACCATGTTACTTAAAGGTGTTTAGAGATCCTTCCTGCGATCGTTCAGTTTTTATAGAGACGGAATGCAAAAGAAATTGAAAAGGAATGGTAAGTTTACAGCATTGTCACAAATATTATTCTTGGGAAAATATCAATGAGGTTTTCTCGGGTATTTTTCAGTGTTGTTTTTTCTCAAAAAAAAAGTATCTGTAAATTTAAAAAATAAAGAATTACAAAAATTGGAGAAAAATAAAATAAATGGAAAACATAATTTTGCCAAAAAATCAGGAAAAAATCGCAACCATTGCAAGATATTCATTTTCGCTGAGATTTTCAAAATCTTGTGAGATTTTCCCGGAATTTGCGTTTTACTTGTTTTTCTTGCAATCGCAATATCTGTGACAGTGGTGTATAGAAGTGAACAGCACCACAACCACAAGGCTGTTTTCTGTTGAGTACGGTGGAATGTAATTGATACATCAGATGTCTGTATCTCGATTGCGAAGCAGTTTTCCTACTGTTATTGATTCTGTTGTTCAGTTTTCCTAGAGACAGAACACAAAAGCAATTGAAAAGGAATGGCAAAGGAATAGAAGTGAACAACACTATAAGGCAGTTTTCTGTTGATTACGGTAAAATCTGCGCCTCGATCTGTCAGAGATAACCAACAATGCTTTCCACTCCGGTGATTGCCACTAGAATAGGATCAAAATTTGGCGGTTGTTAGGCCTTTCTTACATTGGTCTTGCTGTCTTTGTTCTCCTAGTAGGATTACATGCCTCTCATCCTCTTTCATGAGTAAATTTTCTATTGCTTAGTCGACCTTTTGCACTAAATTTTCTATTGCTTAGTCGACTTTTTGCACAAGGTGATTAGTGGGCTTGTTGACTTTAGCTGAAATGGCATGGCTTAATACCTTTTTCTATTGCAGATGACGGAGGCTCCATTTGGATCTAGAGAGAAGCTTCTCAAGAAGCAACAGTATTTCCAGAGCGTCCACAAGTACACACACTTGAAAGGACCATTTGACAAAATAACCTCTGTGGCCATTCCGCTTGCCTTTGCAGTCACTTGTGGAACCATGATAGTAAGTTTTTTATCACAATTTCTAAATATCTCGTTCTACTAGTGTCAGAGGTTGCTTTTTAGAGAAGAAATACCCTTTTTAGTTTCACGGTTTTTCTGCAAATGTTGTTCGTAAATTAATTTTCTTTTTCTGAAAATTTGGTGTCATCTTTTTGTTTCAAAAATGAATAAAGTAAATTGTGAAATAAAATTAAAACGCCCAAAAGTGAAAGCTGTATGGATTAAAGTAAATTGTGAAATAAAATTAAAACGCCTATAGATTTCAAAATTTCTGGCTTTGAACCTACATATGCATCGGTTTTGTATCATAAAAGTAAGATTTGTGAAACTAAAAACGCTAAGGAGTTTATTTGTAGAGTGCAAATCGTCATTCCCCCGCCTAGAGGCATGTCCATGTCTGGCATGTCATCTGGATTCGCCGTCTTTTCTTAACACTATGTCGGTTTGCTGAACTACTGCTGCACCACCTCACCCCTACAGCTTTGTCAGCTGTGACTTTTCTTTTTCTTGTTTATATGTCATATTTCATTCATTTGTTTCGACAGTTAACTAAAATACTTTCAAGAGGAAAACAGAAACTCTCAGATGAAATGTCTTACCGTGTTAAAAAGCAGTCATGCTTGTTCTCTGACATATTTCTTTTGCATACCAGGTTCGTGGGGTGTATAACATGGCTAATGGGATTGGAAAGAAAGAGTGAGGGCATCAGGCTGTAATTAATGAAGGAGAAGTGGTCCTATCTGCTACTTGGATGTTAAATTCTTAGCGAATTTTTTTTTACTTGCATTTAAATAAATGTGACAAATTTTCTGTTTTAGAATTTCTGGAATACTTTGGCTTCACAACTTAAAGTTGTGACAACATGTTCTTTTGTTATCTAGACGGGTGCTTTACATAAGGCTTTGAATGCTTGCCTGATGCTGTTACCGTTTGCATCTTGAGTTTCAATCGTTAGGCATCTTTATGTGCTAGACCTCTCATGGAGTCCAATTCAGGTCGCCTTGTGTGTTGGTCAACTTGCACCATAAACTTGTGGATGCTCTGAAAGCGTGATGGGTTCACTGATCTTGGCACTGATAGGGAAATGAATCGTCTTGGTGGTATTTCCCAGTGAATTGGTCCTCGCTTCTGTCGTCGATCACTCAATTTCATTTTCTGTCCAGTGAGGACAAAAATTTGATCCTATGTGATGGTTTTGAATTTCAGACCATGATCACGCGCTTCTTGAAATCGCTCTATCTGGGTTTTATTACGTTAAACACAAGGGTCAGGTTTTAGATCATGATCGAGTTTCCGCCGATTTAGAAGTTCGTGCCCTTTCTACATTTTTATTATTCTAGAATCCTTGTGATTTTCGTTTACCCATGTTTCTCTTGTTTCCGGATTTGCGAGATCTTACCATTGAAAGAGTCCACAGCTTATGCATTAGGGTTATAGTTTCTTGGAGCAGGTTCGTCACCCTTGCTTGTAGATGCCTTTCATCGAAAAAGTTATCCGTCGTACGGATAGGATAGCCTTCTGTGAAGCAAAGACGCCCTCATTATGATTCGCCTTTTCGACGAAGCAAACACGCCCTAATGACCGTGTTATTGACCTTTCTTGACACGATATCATGAATTTAAATAGAAAGTTCACTCACTTTAAGTAGTGGCTAAAGTGGTCTGCGTGCACCCACGAAACATTCTCTTCTGTTGACAGCCTTGACCTTTGATTTCAGTTGCATCTTGCATGTATTCCTTGTTTTATTTATACTCTTGAGGAGATTTTACAGCAACAAAGCAAAACGGATGGCTATTCTTGCACTGAAAGAATTTATCAGTTATGCTGTTTCTCTTTTGTCTTGGGTTCTTAATTCTTGATTTAGTATATTACCCATATCCTTAGTTGTTTCTTTCCCTTGATTCTGTGTAAGTATCTTCATATATGCAGTTTTGCAATTGGACTTTCTTTGAGTTTGAGGGAGAAGATGATTATATATAATTATTGCTTCTGATCATTCCACTAGTCTACGCTGCTGCTTGGACGAAAGGCGCTTCTCAATGAAGTATGTAATAAGAGTGCAAATTGAGCTTCTCCAGCTTGAAGATCTTAAACGAAACCTCCTCCTACCCAGTTCCTACTCGGCTGGGAAAACGAATCTGTCGTTGTAATGCTCTTGCATACTCAGCATTCAGCTGGTTGATGAGATATTTACATTTCTCTAGTGGAGCTAATGAATGGTGTCCAACTTGAAATAATATTATGTAGCTGGTTCATGAGAATCATGAGATACGTGCATTTCTCTAATAAAACTAATGAATGGTGCAAACTTGAAGTAAATTGATGTCAACGAACTAGAATCTCAAGGCAGAGTTGAGGAGATTAGAATACAGGATTCCATATTCAGAACTCATATTAATGCTAGCTAAATGGAGCTTCAGATGATGTGTATTAATTGCCAAGAACGTGAATTAAACTCTAGAATATTGATCCTCATTATTACGTAAAAACCGTAATCTTTCGTCAATACTAAAAAGCAAGTGTAGTCTATAAACTCTTTTTCATTTTTTTTTTGGCTTATCGGATTTTAATCTTCCGTCTCTGTCAACATTAAATTGGTTCATAGAATTTATTGGAAGGAACAGGCAACTCCGCCCGAAGCATTAAATTTGTTACTTTCGCAACATATGTAACCTTCTAAAGGAGTGCCACGTTAAAAGTATAACCTCATTTATTGACTACTATGTTTTTTTCCCCGAAATAAAAAAATACAACTGACAAAACAGTGGTGGAAAGTTAATGAAGAGAAAATGAGCGGCGATGAAATTTACGAGAAAATGGTGGAAATTAAAAAACTTGTTTCAAGATTCCCAACTCGTCACTCTTCACATCCTCCTCTTACGAGCCCTGCCCATGCCCTTGCCCTTTGGGTTCGCGATGGCTAGCTTAGGACTTGGCTAAGTAGGTCAGGTCCGTCACTTTGTTAGGTAGCCAACTGTGGCTCAACATCCACCACCGACGAAACAGTGGTGGAACTTAGTGAAATGTGTCAACGTTGTTATGGCAAAATCAGAATTGGACACGCCACCGGCCTCAGGCATTGGATACCGAGGATCTTTAATATATGGCAGGGGCAACTCGTAGATGCCACCAAGTTTTAAGGGATGAGACAAGCTTGTATCTTTCACCGGTCCTTCCTCTATGACGGCTGCTAATTCAATGAAGAAGCTCGTGGCTTCAATTTGTTTAGCGCCTTCTCCCCGTACCTTTCAACTCAGATGGTATTCGATACAAAGAACATTGTATTTTTGGAACACATCATAAATACTGCATTGCGCTTGATTTTGATGGATCAGTAGCGGAGCTACAATGTGGCTGGTGTAGGCGTTGTCTTCAAAAAATCTCATTACAGCGAAGGTGCCCACATCAGACGCATGTTGGCGACTCAAAAGAAGCAATATTGACGTGTATTAGGATTAGAAGTTGGTTTCGATTCAATCGCTGGCACTATAAATGGATCGGAAACACGGAGGGAATCCTGTTGAAGTCAATTATGAATTCAAAAACTTGTCATATTAATAAGAATCTGAATTGATTAACGAACAAGGTAGCTTGGTTTCCTTGTATCGTCCAACAGAGAACAGGTGAAAACACGCTGTGTGCATGTGAAAACGAGTTTGCGTCGATTAATATATTTTACGCCAAATATACTTTAAAATAATTGTATGAGCTATAGTTTATTTAAAACAATGATAGGAACATGGCCCAATCTGAAATGCTAAATGAGAATGGGGTGGCAATGAATATTCACTTCTTACTCTAATGGTTGGAATCTGAAAACGAAGTGCCAGATTTGAACCAGGTATCTGAAGCGAATCTATTTTAAGCCCTGATATTTGGGTCCCGAAGTCTTACCTGAATTTTGTTATCCAGATCCAGGTATCTTTGTGTCTTGATATTTTAAGCCCTGATATGGTGCAAACAGAAGGCAAGACGGCTCACATTTAAAGGGTTTAAATGTTTGCATTTGTTGTCATGTTATTCTTTTGAGCGGGTACGTAAGAATATGCTTAAGGGGTTTTACATCAAAGACATTTCCCTTAATTAAACATTAAAAAAAAAAAAACTATGAGCGTAACTTGAATGTGATTTGACACATAATGGCTGCCAATCCTATAATTATAAAAGTAGATACTGGCAATTCGTTATGAGTTGCCATCAAGTTATACTATTATTCCAACTTTTTTTTTATATAATTAATAATCAATCTAAACCTTAGCATAATTATTATGGCGGTCATAATGTCAAATTATTTTACCTGAACATAATTCTTGAAGTTAACAACTGCCCAAATGGCATGGGTCTCAAATATGTAATCTGTTCTTACGTACTTACAAATACAATGGCTTGCTCATTATGGCCATGTGCAGCTCGACCAACACATCAAACCCGCCTCATGTAGCATCTTTCCCACATGACGCAGTACAATTATATCCTTATGGCATTTCAAAAAAAAATAATAATATGCATTAACATATTGCCCAAACTAGAAAACGTCAACTTTTCTTTAAGGCCACATTGTTGCCAAGAGGCTCTCAAAGGACTAGAATCGCCAACTCTAGAAATTTATCAAGATCTTATGAAAAGCCAACTTTTGTTTTTTACTTTGTGAACTTCTCAGTTTACCTATTTATAAAAAAAGAAAAATCTTTCCCCATAGTAAAAGATAAAAACCCTCCAAGTCACAATGTTCTGACTGCTGAACGCGACACGTGCAGATAAAAATTCTGCTTCAAAAAGTAGGTCGATTCTCATTCAAAACAAAAAGACGCGAACGAAGAGCAGATCCGTGATGGTTTTCCTGGGAGATATTTATTTACTTTTCGTATTTTTTATCAACCAAAGACTGGTGGGGGGGGGGGGGGGGGGGGGGAATCTGTTCTGCTCCTCCCGCTGCCATAAAGAATGCGGGACGCAGAACTTCGCGTCATTTACTGGCGAAATTTGTCCGACGTGAGCTCTCACCAGCCGGCAGCCCCGAGCGTGTGGAACCCAAAAGCCAACCGTATTCGAACAAAACCGCTTGCTGCGAGAACGTTCCTGTCTTATCGCGGGCCGTGAGAGAGCGGCCACAAGTGGCGTGCCTTCCTTCCCTCCCTGCAGATGGGCAACGAACGGGTGAGAGCGTACCTCATCTGCCATTCAGCCGGAGTTTTTCTTTCTTCTTTTCCTTTTCCCGGTTCCCTAACTCGAATCGGAAAATGGTGACTCGGTTTGGACTTCGTCAACAGTATTCTCCTCCTCCTAAACCAGAACCAATGTAGATTAATTTCGTTTGTTCAACTTTTTGTTTTTTTTTTTCCAATGAGAATTAGTCTTTAAGTGAAAAATTTATTTATTTATTTAATTTTAGGTGAGTAGATTTTTTTTTCTATCATTCCGAAAAGGTCATTGTCCTTCCATGTGCTCGTTGCCCCCAAAATTTATAAAGCATGCTTCTTCAACGCCCGAACTACCTTGCCGCTCAATACAGTACTAGTCTTAATATATAAAACATGCTTCTTCAAGACTTTTATGATTCAAGAATGAACACACTGGATTGTGACGAGGACCACAAGTATTGTAATTTAAACTTCCTTATAAATGAACTGCCTTACCGCCCAATGCACTATTGCCTTGATCTTAAATGAACAGTTAGTATTATAAAAAAAACATAATGATATTACACTTAATTTTCAAACACCACATCTTTTAGAAGGATACAAAAACATGCTCACGTGTAAGTCCTTAGTTGCGAGATCGATCAAAGGTTGTAAAAAAAAAAAAAAAAAAAAACTTTTGAAATTCGAGTTCCTCACGCAGCATATCTCACTAAAAGTTGTGATCTTTGGGGAAAAAAACATAGCTGCTTTTGCTAGCACATAGTTTGGGCCAACAGTTTTTTGTGTTTTCGTAGCAACAAGTTGGTAAGATGGTCAGAACGTGGCACTATGGAAAATAATGAACTTAAAAACTATAACTTGCTTAATTAAAGACTGTTATTTTGTTATATTGGCCCTTTCATTTGCCACTGGCTCCCTTTGTGGGTCCGTTTCGTTTCTGGGCCCACCACCTAATATACTCCACCCTGTTGAAAAAGTCGGTCTTGTAAAAATCGGTCGGTTCTTGAATCCGATGTGAATCGTCTCATTCACCGACTTTACTCCAGAAATCAAAGAACGAGACTCCAGGATAGTGCCTCTCTTTTGCGGTGGCGGCTTTCATTCCAAAATAATGAAAAACTGTCAGTTCTTCATGAACTAAGCAATTTTTATAATAATTTGATCCTTTGGTCGTTAAGTTTGACAGCTTAATTAAGTCAAGAAATCTCTCAATTTTCCAATTCTTATGTTTTGATGTGACAGTAAGTTCACTCATGTTCCGAAGCAGCCTTAAACTCTCGAGTGAAAAGGAATGGGTTTCGGTCTCTTTCAAATATGTCCGATTCAATAATTATATCTTTAAAGTACTCTTTTTCAAAATATTAAAGAAATCAGTTATGAGATTAGGGACTGAGCCAAACTAGTACTCTTTTTCCAAGTTGTTTAACGACTTTCTGAAATATCATCATAAGAATAATATTTTTAATTGTATGATGAATAATATTTCTAATTGTATGATGTGTGTGTGTGTGTGAGAGAGAGAGCTGAAATCTTCTAGCCCTCCATCCAATTATATATGTTGGATGCATTGCATTGAGGGGTGTGATGTGAAAGGCTGAAAAAATTTTCTGTCTTATGATGTGAGGAAACTACATTTAAGAACTTTTTGTATTTTGGTCTCTCCATCAAATTGGGAGGAAAAAAAATGTAACATTTTCAAAATATCTCTACAGCTTCCTTGTATTGATAACGTCAAAATGTTTGACAGCAGCTCTTGCAACAATATTTTTGAGAAGAGAGGGTTTTTTCAACTCTAATATTTTTTATTATGTCATAGCAAGATACTTCTCACTTACATGTCACCTCACTTCGTAGATGAGAGTTTTCACATCAGTTCGATTGCCATAGGTGTTATGCTTTTGAAATAAATAAATAAATAAAACAAAAATATCAAGTTGAATTATATCATCTATAGGCCTCAATGCACCTGTAGGCGAAAAGAAAAAGAGTGGGGAGATGGGGGGGCGCAGGAAAATATCATGTTTAGTCTCGTTCTAGCAAGCTCAAGATCTGGACCACCATGATTTTAAGGCTAAGGAGTGAAGCTTAAGGTGTCGTGGATATTAACTGTAAGGACCCTATTAGCTAGACTTTGATATCTCAGCCACATCTTCATATTGTGGCCTAAAACTGACCAACAAGATCAATTTCACCCCAAAAAGTGAGATCCAACATGAGACTTTCACCTCATACATAGCTAGCAGTCTGATTGCATGTTATATCTGAACTGAACATGGTTAATCAAGTGGGACAATCTTCATTTCTCCTGAAATTTGAAATGCTTAATGATCAAAATTCATATTCAAGGGCAAGTATATACGTGTCAGGTAAGAGTTAAAAGATCTAAATAAAAGCTCAGTAAATAAAAAACATCTTTTGCAACGGATGCTTCATCAAGCCAATCTTTCAGATGATTAGTAGTAACAATACATTGTAAAACTATATTTGCAATAAACTAATCGCTTTTTTCCTATAAAGATGTAGAAAATTCATTAGGATGGTAAAATGGAGGCTCTGAGAGGAAACGTTACACCCAAAAAGCTAAAAAACTTATTTGTGCTAACCAGTGCGCGGATCATAGGTTTGAAATATCTTTTTCGCATATACTGATGAATATTTAGTTGCTGAAGGAGCCGCAAAAAAAATTGAGGTGAAGCATCAACTGAATCTCTGTCATCTTTTTGTAAGACAAGGCAATCTTTTCGACAAGGAAGGCCCCAGAAAAACATAAATAAAAAAAGGTCTGAAAAATATTTTTCTCATTTTTTAAAATATATATATATGTGTGTGCATGCTTCCAATCGCGGTTGTTTGATGCATTGAGCGATGTGCTGTGAAAGGTCGGAAGGTTTCTTCATCCAAAGCCGGACGAAGAAATCCACAAATCCTACATATAAGATATAAAATATGTGCATGACTTTGTACATCTAAACTCAAGCCAAAACTGCAAACGGGCGGTGGGCGATATGTCACGTTCAAACTCAAAGGTAGGAAATCTAATAACTCATGTCACCATTGATAACAAAGCAGCAAGCAAGCCTGTGCATTAAAGGGTTCCACTTCCAAACAGTACGTGAGAACTAAGTTCTTCATTAATAATTAGCAATACTCCACATGATCAGCATTTATTGTAGTGCAAATGTTGGTGCTGGTTTCAAAAGTTTTTGAGCGAAGGATATATTCAAAAGCTTGCTTATTCTAAAGCAGTTCGGTAAGTTTGCCATCATTTACTTACTAAAAACATTTTTGGAATTTAATTAATCTAAAAAAACAAGCCATTTCCTACCAAGTTCTAACATGCATTGTGTAAACACTTTCATCTTCTTGAAAATTTTAAAAAATCTACTGCATTTCCCGATCGATCGTTTCTACTCAGCGGTTAACAGTTAAAGCGAAGATATCCAGAAGGATGCATTTAAAAGGACCTATCAAGAGGTACTCAAGAAGAGTACTACTGCATCTTCTGAGCTGGTATATGGGAGATTATCATACATCCTTGAGTTGAGTGGTCTCTAGGCCGTTCTTCTCATTAATCTAATCCATATTTTTCCTTTGTCATATGGCTGAGAGTGCAATGTATTTGAGAATAAATGGCATTTGATTTTTCCGCCATACAGTTGTTCTGGGCCACAAGCGCACTGCCTTCTTCTGGCAATTATTTTCTCCGCCATGAAAGTTTGTCCATCTTATTTCTAGATTTTCTTTGTTCAAATAGTTTTGAAAATAGTTCTTTATTAAGTAAATGATTGTTTGTAATTATGATGACTAGTCATACAAAATCAGGCATGCCCTGAGAATAATATTTCCATAAGTGACTAAAAAATAGATGGTATTGATAGATAATGAAATTTTGGGCTCTGCCCAATATATATATATATCAGCCATCTTCTGACCACAGCATGACTCTCGGTCTGGTCTTCTCTTTCGTCTTCCTTTTCTAGGTTCGTGGATATGAACTAAAAACTTTTTTCCACTGAATTCAATTGCTAAGCTTGTGTTTGAGTAGATAAACCCGATTAGTCATATCAAACATGGACCCCCTTCATTTTCCAGTTGTCTCTGGCCGTTACCCCGTTCAAGTTCTGTGCATTACCAAACTCAGCCATGGGTTTCTTGGACGTCGAAGACGCACCAGCAAAGGTCCAGGACCCGTACTATTTGATGGGCTAGGCACAAACAAGAAGTGAAATCTTTTGTGGATCTTGAACCAGTCACGGAACGGAGGTCCGAATCAAATTCGGGTTGAACTGATCTGCTCAGTGACCCAACTCCAGGTCCAAATTGATGCAGAATCAATTTAAATAAGAGAGAACCTTGGATAACTCCAGGGCCATGATTCATTTGCTTCTTTCCCTTGCTTTGTATCTTTAAATTTTCTTTTTCCCATTCAATCTTCAGAGATCTCTCCTGCTGAATGTATCAAATTGTTTACTAATACTAGGACCATTAAGTGCAATAAAAGAAAAAAAAACACATTATTTTAAGATTTTACTAGAAAAGAAAACCAGAAGGACATCTTTTTTTTTTTTTTTTTGTTCTTTATTGGAATCAGACTCAAATCATATGTTGGGTAGTATCCTAAAAAGTTACAGGGTTTCTGGAAACCCGATTCGAATTTGTCCGGATAAATTGACCGGGTCGGACAGATGCCGAACCGGTTCGTTTTCCTATCTGAGGGGGCAGGAGATTTTTCCGTGAATGAGGGAAGGAGTGGAGGGCAGAAAGAGAAAATGGCGAGATCAGAGTGAGGAAGCCTATAAATGGATCCCAGGCGTGGTGGGATTGTCGCTCTTGACTGAATCGGGTCCGCCTCACGTGGACAGTCTGTCAAGGAGGGAGGAAGAAGGCAGAGCGAGCGGTAGAGATACTCTCGTGTCTCTCCTCTCCGGGAGAATAGCAAGAGGGACAGTGTGGCCTCCTCCTTCCGACCTCTTCTTCTCGCTTCTACCTTGCTCGCGCTTCTGATCGCTCGCCATTGGCATTGTCTCCTCTTCTTTTACCGTCCCTCTCGCTCTGTTTGTCTGAAGGGAGAGACCTGCTTCTCTCTGTCGATTTCTCTGCTCCGAGTCGCTCGGACGTGCACATAGACTCAAGCACGCTTTCTCGGCAATGGCGTCTCTTCTGGAATCGGGATGGCTGGTACGGATTTTCTCCATTTGCGTCTTTTTTCCTCATTCCCTCTTTCTGCCCATTGCCTCTCTCTCTCTCTCTCTCTGTATACACGCTTATATGTTTTTTTCCTTTTCCCTGAACTTCTTTTTAAAATCGAGTCGGCTATCTGGAGGCGTGGATTCCGAATATTCTCTTTTTCTTTTCTGGTAGCTTTCGTTCTAACCTTTCTTCTCGTGTTGGAAATGAGGGAAGGGAGGGGATCTTGCTCGGCAGTTTACTTGACTTTGTTCTTGTGGTTGCAATATGGTTGATCTTTCTGAGTTTTACGTTTTAGGACTTCTTTCTTTTCTTTTGTGCTCCGGTGAGTGACTTCAGTTTGCATGTGATTCGTTGATTTAATGGTCGTTAGTCTTTTGCATTTGTGTTGGTTCATAAATGTTTTGAGTATCCTGAAACCATGAATGTCGGCTGTTGTTTTTATGTGTACAAGCTGATGATTGATATCTTCTATGTTTTATCGTAGTGATGAGAATGCTGCGTACTTTTTCTGAGAAAATTTTTAATACTGGCGTAAAAATCGCCCTTGTAGGCCCGGAGTAATGTGTAGCGACCAGATCTAATGCGTGCGAAGAAACAACGATTGCCATAACCCGAGATTCACAGATATAATTTACATAGCGTGTGTGTCTGGTTAGCGCGTTATTTCACTGAGGCACGGGATGGCTACTTGGCTTCATGGACATTAAAAAACAGCTTTCGTCAAGGTCGAGACCATTAATTTTCTCTGTAGCAGAGAAAATTTTCTGTACTAGCAGCTAAAATTGTTTTATTGATTTCCCTCATATTTATGCGGCGGGGCAGTAATCATCACGTTACATGTCATGCCGTCATGCTAAGTGAAGTAGCTTTTACTTTTACGCTTATTACTGTAACAAATATGCCATTGATGGAAACATAACAAGCCTCTTCAAACTTCGGTGGCACATCCATATCTGAATGGTTCTCAAAATCATTGTTTCATGGGTTTGTCCGTAATACTATATCCTATTTATTAATTTGTCGTGTTGGCATATTTTATTTGGCGCTCTATAAAATATAAACTATAGACAAGAGTTACAACACCTTGCTTAATAGATATGATATTTATCTAACAAAGATGCATCCGATGCAGTCGATACCTGGACTTTTAATGGAGAAAATTGTCCACACTAATAAAAAGTCTGTCTTAGACGGATCAAACCAATTCCATTGATGTGTTCTTGGCACTATTGGCACTCTCTCCCATGGAATTGAATGAATGAGTTATTTCGTTGTCATGTGTACGCTGTTGGCAACGAAGAGACTGTATGGCATTTGTAGACACGTCGAATCCTTTGTCAGTTTTGCCAACACCTGTATTTACTTTGAGAAGGAAGACAAGGTGCTTACTACAAGCCGAAAAGCTTATTTTTGTGAACCCCATAAATGGGATTTCGGAATTCGTATCAATTTGTTCATTTCACTAGAAAGTGGAATTGTTTAATTCAATTGCCCATATTATTCATAATTTACCGGACAACTGCTAAACACCAGTTCTTCTAGTATATCTAGGTAGCTATGACTTTCCATGCTAAACAGGTGGAGTATTTGTTTGCATATATGGCATTTACATTATTCTCTTCATGATTTTTTTCCATTTGGTCGATGGTTGTTTCTTCTGGCACCATTTGTTGTCACGTCTTACGGGCGTGTGGGTATAGACTTTTAATGTGTGATGACATTTGTTTATATTATTGTGAACTTCTACTTCGTTTAAGTTGTTTTAGACTTTTAGTTACTTTCATAGTCCACCTACATGCAAGTGTTTCTTATGAATAATTAAGCTAACTGTATGACTAAGCGGAGCAACTGGGCAGTTGATCCTAGTTCTCCTTTTCTGTTGTCTTCCGCCGTTTTGAAGAAAAAATATGGAAATTGCATGCAGACATCAGAATGAAGAAAGTGAAGAAGGGATGATAATAATACATGGATGTAGTAGCTGAAAGTAAAAGTTTGTTGAGTGCTGGGGCCTGGCACATCAAGTATCTGGAATTCCTAGCTTACATCCTAGAAAACCATTGACTATCACCAAATTGTTCGTGTTCTTCTTTTGCCAAACCTTTCTGGGTTAAAGGGGATAGGTTATTTTTGTCTAGTCAAACACATAAGGACACTTCAATGGAAACAGATAGTTCTGGAAGATTCTCTATGTGAAAACCTTTCTGAATGCTGCGTATTGCTGGGGCTTCAACTATCAATTATCTAAAGACTTCTTTTTGATATTTACTATGAAATTGCTGACTATGAGTAAAAGTTGTCTGTTATCCAAATCTCTCTTGGTAAACAAGGTGATGTTTCTGTTCTAAAGGAAGATGGAAAAATTCCATGATGCTTTTTGCAGAGTGGAAGAGCCGTGTAGAGTTCTATATGTGAAGGTTCACATGCTGCATATCTCAGCCCTCTAGTGTCATTTCTAAATGCTATTTACGTGAATATCTATGGCCAGAATTGCACTTACACGAACAAAATTACTTGCAGTATTCTTTCAGTCACGGTGTTGGATTATCAATAATAGGACTTCTTAGAAACAGTCCTGCACGATTCTTTATGTGAAACTGAAGTTCATCTATGGAAGAAATACTATATAAGCTGTGTAGATGAAGAAAAAAAAGTCATATCATTGTCGTCAGCACAAAGTTAACCATTCTATGCCCCACAAGAAAGTTTTTGTCTCTATGAGAAGCATTGAGCCCTTAAATATCTGAAAATAACTCAGCAGTGTCAAAAGATAGGATGACATAGTCTGATGTTTGAAGAAACAAATGTTTCCAAGTGGACAATACATATTTGATGTCTTTTAGTAGGCTGTTGGCATTTTCCAATGGAATTGTGAGCTCCAGCAGTTGAGAAACAGTCTTTTCTTTAGCTAGACAAGCAAATTTATTGTATTGGATCACATTGATGATGTCTGTTAGATTTGGGTTGGTCGTTTGTTTCCATGATGTTCATATCATGTTCACTTACTGTTTCATATGGTAGGCATGCAAGTTGTCTTTGGTCATTAAGGCAAAATGCTCTGCTAATTTTGTGATGTGGCTAATTGTTATTTTGCTATTCAAATTATTAATATTTTTTTAACTTGATTCACAGTTTGCAATTTCATATCAAGGTACTGGCTTGGCATTGTGAAAGATCCTTGTTCCAAAATGTTGGTCAAAACATGGGTCAAAGATAAAGGATGCCTCCGCATGAGAAAAAAAACTCCTAGTTTTGAAAAGTATTTTCAAGATGTTCAGATCATGAAGCACATGGCCAAGGCCTTTGGTGCTCAAAAAACATAAAAAAATGCCCCAGTATGAACACTAGTGTGACATTGTGAAAGGTACTTGTTAAGACATTGTTCAAAAATTACCCTGGTAGGGTTGATTTTCAGGAAAGTTCTTGTGAAAGTTCATCATTTGATGAAAAGTTTCCCTATCTTCCAATTTTGTATCCTATGGGGAAAGTTTAAAAATTAGTTTGTAGTTTATGTGCATGGTTGAGTGTCTCTATGGTTGATTATATTCATCAAATTTTCTGTTAGTCCCTATATTGTCCTGCCTGCTTCGCAGCGAAAATTGCAAACTTGCTTTTATATTTCATTGTGTATTAAAGGTTTATTTTCTTTTTGCATGTCTTGTTTTTCCATCACTGATAGCCCTTTCTTTTCGGGTGATGCAGTATCTGATCACACATTTCAGTGACTTTCAACTTGCGTCACTTGGAAGTTTCCTGCTTCATGAAAGCATCTTTTTTCTGTCAGGCCTTCCATTTATATTCATTGAAAGGACTGGGTTGTTAAGCAAATACAAGATTCAGGTCTTCCTCTCTCTCTCTTTCTCTCTCTCTGTGTGTGTGTGTGTGTGTGTGTGTGTCTAGTGTGTCTAGCGTGCGTGTTTGTTCATCATGATATTGGTACATGAAATGGTTATCATTCTTTTGTGGTCAGCTTTATTTATACTACTCAGTTCATGGTTTACATGATATTCCTTCCTGTAACCAACATTGTATTATTTACTTAAAAAAGAAAAATTCATGCTAGCACCATTTCCTTGTACTTCTGGTTAGCAAATGTGGAAGAAGCACCTTTCTCTGGCAGTTCTTCCTTTAGGACTAACATCCTAAGTGATGCTTAATGTTGCTCTAGTTTGTATTTAGTGAACATGATTGACAGACTGTTTTCTTTAAAATTATCATCGCCCTGGTTATGAAGCTGCTGAGGACCTGTACCGTGAAGCAACCAACCTTTGATGTTCACTGTTTCAATTGCCAATACATTCTCAGATTGCACTATTTCTTCCTTCAGTAATGTTGTTTCAACTTACAATTTTTATTTCATTTTCAAAATCACAGAAATGATCTTCCCTGTTTTTTGGGTTACTGGGGAAGCTATCTTAAATTATCCTAGTAGCAACCTTCAGTTGAATGTCAAGAGTCTGGAGTCTGGACACATTTTTATAATTTTTTTTGTACTTTAGTGGTGGTTGTGAAAGAATAATGGGTAATTTGTTCATAGCCTCTCAATTTCTAGTAAGATAGAAGATATCTATTGGGTGGTGACTGTTTTTGGACTTGTTTTGAGGTAATTTCATGTCTTGTGCCATTGGGAGATGTACTATGTCTGATTCATTTTTATTTCTCTGCAGAACAAAGTTAATACCGCTGCTGCACAGGAGAAATGCATCCTAAAGCTGTTGCTCTACCACTTCTGTGTGAACCTTCCACTTATGATGGTTTCATATCCCGTCTTTAGATTCATGGGGATGCGGAGCACACTTCCATTGCCATCCTGGTACTTACAGCTCGATCTTCTGTCGCTCAAATTCCTTTAGATATTATATCAGTCTCTCCTGCAGTTGAATTTGATTATACATTGTTGAATAAGTTGCACTCTTCTACTGCAACTAATGATGCTTGTATGTTCTACAGGAAAGTGGTTGTGCCACAGATAATCTCTTATTTTGTTCTGGAAGACTTTGTCTTTTACTGGGGTCACAGGATTTTACATACCAAATGGCTGTACAAGCACGTGCATAGCGTACATCATGAGTAAGATAAGATTTCCACCTTTGTGTCAATCTTGTCATAGTAGGACATGCATGATGACCTTTGCTTTACTTTGGATGGCCCATAAAGCAGTAGTATTATCTCATACAGGTATGCAACACCTTTTGGATTAACTTCAGAATATGCTCATCCTGCTGAAATATTGTTCCTTGGGTTTGCTACTATTGTTGGGCCAGCCATCACTGGGCCTCACCTGTTTACCCTTTGGCTGTGGATGATGCTAAGAGTCCTGGAGACAGTAGAAGCACATTGTGGCTATGA
Organism: Nymphaea colorata; assembly: GCF_008831285.2. Taxonomy (NCBI): domain Eukaryota; kingdom Viridiplantae; phylum Streptophyta; class Magnoliopsida; order Nymphaeales; family Nymphaeaceae; genus Nymphaea; species Nymphaea colorata. The sequence goes on from NC_045143.1 coordinate 16,824,752, forward strand.
TTTCCCGTGGACTCTATCAAAGGTGCTGCCAATATATGGAGGGTAAGCAGTTCTTCATGCTAGTCTTGTCATTTTAGTTTGATACAATTATGTGGCTTCACCCATGTGTTGATCACCTAACAGATTTTTTGTTCTTTATCAGGGCTGATTTCCATGACTATCATCACCGTTTGCTCTATACCAAATCAGGCAACTACTCATCAACATTCACATACATGGATTGGTAGGGATTCATTTTATTAAGAATCTCATAATATCTATCAAGTACTGTAATTCGGTTGGCGTTCTTCCCCTTGTGGTCTCTGCTTGCAGCCCGATCTTTTCATTTTAAGGGTTCGATTTAAAGGTTTCCCTTAGTGTTCCCTTTGAAAATGCTTATTATGCCTTTTCTCACTGTTTATCATTGTCCTGAAAGATGTGGAGGTTGAGAACCGAGTATTTTGCTATTTTTGCTGGGAATGTTGACATCATCGTATCACTGGGAAATGTTAAGATCGTCATATCATGGCTTGCTACGCCTAGAATGTTTAGTGCATCACATAAAGTCAGATTCATGTGTTTTGCTGAAATGCTGTTTACTCTATTGCAGATTGAACAACAAACCAAGGCAGAATATTTTATGCTTCCTTTTGCATATGCTCTTGTGTACATGATTGCCATATTAAGGTTGCTGAAGCTTAACTTGCTGGTTGTTTATCCTCTTTTCAGGTTATTTGGTACAGACAAAGGTTACCAGAAGCTGAAAGCACTGAAGAAAGAAGAGGAGTCCACATAAATAACCTTTCGAAGTTTGAATGCCTCTGGGGTTAGTGTTGGATTGGAAATGCTGGCGAGATTGGTCCTGGAATATGTAGAAGTTTATGCAGCTTGGCTTGAAGGTTGGCATCTTTTAAGAAGGTTTGTTTTAGAGACTTTTATATGCATGCATGCGTGTACGCCTGTCTGTTGGAAAATGAAATCTTCATTTTGCCTTTCTGATCTGCACTAATTCGTTGCTTGGGTTTGATCGTGGTGAAAGTGTATCCGTCTATGACCTAACTTCCCTGCATAAATGTGAATTAATTTCTCTAGTCAAATATTTATTGGTACTTCTACCGACTGTCAACTTGAACTTTTGATGAATACTATAGAGCCAAAACGTTGGTGACCATTTACTTGCTGTTTGGATGACGCTAAGATCGCACTTTTTACATAGTTTTAGCTTCAAGTACATTTATTTTAACCGGTTTTGATGTGAAAACTAAGTTTTTGCAAGGTTTAGCATCATTTTTAAAAGCTCTTGACCTACGAGAGGAATTATATCGTCTATTTTGTAGCATTCTGGTACATTAAAGTGTCTAGGGTGTAAATTATTACTCTTTATCAATTGGGAATTGGATTGAAGACCAACTTGGTACAACCAAAAACGACATGTTGTTGACACCCCTGGTATGAGTGCCTGTCATTAGCTTTCACGCGCAACTTTATTTCCAAATTTACGCTGCTCTCGTTAGCAGACCACCCCTGCATCCATGTTTTTGCAGATCGTTGCAAGCAGCTGCGCTGAAAATCAAGTTAATCCAGTAAACGTGTTTATGGCTGCTGGCCATGGGATTTACGATCACCATTGACAAGGAATTACATAGATTGAATCATGAGTGGTTCATGGTCTCTGATATTTTGCAGATTTAAAGGAACAGCTGAATGATAATCAGTAAAAAAAGTTAATATGGGGCATGCTGTTATGTTTCCGGTTTATCCTAATTAACTCGGAAGCCTGACTTGTGAACCATGGTTGGCCACATTCAAGATAAAACTGAATCGAAGATTGGGTATCGGGCCGTGACTCAGGGGCAGACGAGGGCACAGCCTTTAATGGGTTGGACGTGGGTGTAAAAAAATCAGCCCTTGGGGCCAAGGCTTATTAGAACCTTAGCCTGACCCAGCCTGTTTACTTAAATGGACTTGGTCAGGCTGGGTCACAAACCATTCACAGGAGTCCATTTTAAGATTGAAGTTAATAAAACTTAAACCAGCCAATGAATTAAATTTACATAGGTTACCATAAAATTACACGACAAAATATATGTTACTATGAATTCAAATGACTAAATATGTATACAGAACTTTCGTCAAGGGGCATAGTTGGTAGGGCTAAAAGTTCGTGAAGCAATGTGTCTCTACATAGAATTTTTTTGTGAGTTGGTTCTCCATCCATTAATTTAATTGACTCAGGATATTATTTGGCATGCAACCCATATAATCCCAGGCTTACCTCAATCCGTGCGATACGTGAAGCAATGTGTCTCTACATAGACTTTTTTTTGTGAGTTGGTTCTCCATCCATTAATTTAATTGACTCAGTATATTATTTGGCATGCAACCCATATAATCCGAGGCTTACCTCAATCCGTCCTTATCGCATCGGAGGGTGGGCTGTTCAGGCCTTTACAGGCCGAGTAACATTCTGGCTCGGCCCAGTGCCCATCTGTAACTGAATTTGATTTATATGCACATGTTTGGCTGGCTCAGCCCAGTGTCAGTATGATCTGTATAAATTGCACATATTTGGTGGTATGGTCTGCAAATTGATCAATATCTGGGCAGGAGGAAAGCACCAGAAGTTGCAACACCACATCCAACGCAAACTCTAGTATGGGAACGGAAAGCAGTGTCGGAAACCATCAGCACTTCACACGATAAGTGAAAGAAGCAACAAGCAGAACAGGCAGTCATATATGTTTCCCAGTAAAACCCCAACCAAAAAAAGAAGGAAAAAAAACCATTTATCTCACCTCTGCGATTCGTTTCAAGTACTTGGTGGCTCCATTAATGAACTGTGTTCCGCCTACGGAAAATTTAAGTTTGTCCTTAGAACGGATAACCCAGTAGTGTAGGTTACATGTTGCCGAATACAAACACAATCATCGACGTATGTGATGAAACACATATATCTATATGACTATCTATCTATCTATCTATCTCTCTCTCTCTATATATATATATATATACACACACATATATTTTCGAGGACCCTTGCATGTGGCTTTGGTGTGATTTCTATAAGCAATTCACAATTTGCTCAAATAGCGCGTCGTTTTTAAATTAATCACCAATCTACTTCACAGGACGTTGGATATCAACTACAGTTTAACATGAAGTAATACTAGACCAAACAAGAACTTACTGTTTTCAAGCAACTGCCATTTTAAAGCGATTATGTTCTATATGGAGTTGTGAATGCAATCCAAGATGGAGTCGCCATTTGCCTACACCAGCTCATAAAATTTCTTGATTTTATATATGGATGTCTTCAACTATTCGCTCCTCTGTATATATTGATGGTGCTTATAAAATTTAACATTATTTGAATTAGTGGCTTTCCACGTTGACATTCATGTTCACATTGCAATTACTCACATTCTAAACAATCAATTTCTCAGCAGAAGGACGGATTCTACCTAGACGTTGGCCCCTGGACACTTGTAATTTGAGTTGGCGTCATACCATCCACAAAAACTGCTGACATGTTAATCTTTCAATGATCAGTGTTACAAGAATAAGCTAGAATTGACAGATCCTCCTAACCAAATACGCTGTTGCAGAAGCCACATGTCAAGAGTATATATTCAATTGTTAAAAATAAAAATACTGATAACATTTTCGTCTACTAACAATTGCTTTGATTAAATCTTTGACGCAGCCAATTCCCCAGATACACAGTCCAGTCCATTCTTTTCAGGTTCGAACTTTTATAGCAATGGCAGCGACTGCACTGCATTGTCTATTGTCTAGGCATTAACCAATTGAGAGAAGCCTGCTAACCTAATAATTTCTTGGAAGGCGACCACAATCCAGGAACGATCTCCACCAAAAGCATAGTTTGGTTCTGTCACCATATTTTTCCACGCTTTAGTTGCGCTTAGGTGTAAAGTAAAGTAAAGTTTGGCGATGTAGGAATCAAAAGGGAAGCTGCACTGAACAGGTGTACTTTGATCCAAGGAAGATGTCCAAATCACCAGTCTAATCACAGCAGGGATAAATGCTCTGATCACTATCATGGCTTCGGCGTCACTAGTTTAGTACTTTGATAGTTGGCATTTGGAAAGGACACTTTGCTCGGCCACGAGTTGGTGTTCAAAGCATCCGACTACTGTGAATCTCAGACAGACCACCTTCTCCTTTTCTCTGCTTTGCGAAACACTACCTAACAATATTATCTTGTATTCTGTCTCAAGAGAAACCTAACAAAATTCACAACTTGAGTAGAAGCAAGTCGCACGTTAGGTCGATTTCCAAAGGGCGTACAGCTCGGTGCGTCGGCGTTGCTAGTTTCATTTTTGCTCCAAGCTTTCATCCGGTGACATCTGTGACAGAAGGTTGGGCATCCATCGCCTAGCTGCCACGTAAAGACGAGTAAAAGTGTTTCAAGATATTTTGTGACCCAAAGCCGGACACGTGGTTGGTACTAAAACAAACCGACAAAAAAATGCCAGCTATTGGAACCGACCTGGTCATAACACGGCCAGGCATCTCATTTTGTTGTCCGGCCCATCACCTGACTAAACATAATCTCCAAATTTAACTATTAAAAATGGTGAAGACTTAAGTGGGTCCGGTCCCTCTGACCGCAGCCGGATCGAAAAACAAAAATCATTGCCTAGGCTCACCATTTATTGCTTATGTCAGTTTTTCAACATTCGGTTTCTTCATTATATATATATATATATATATATATATATATATATATATATATATATATATATATATATATATATATATATTGAAATCAACCAGCTATCGGTTATTACTTGAATGGTTGAAAAATAAAAAATCGTTACCAAAGGACTTGGAGCATCAAAAATGACATGCTCATGATATGACAATGGTTTAGTAGTAATGGTTATGGTGAATTTACTGACAGTTTCGAATTTTTTTTAGCTCTTTAACGTTCGGCTACCTGCTAATTTCAAGATATATATAACTTTGCTTTTACCAGTTTGCATGCAATGGGCTTCACATTTCTGCTACCTTATATGTCCATATATAATTTTCCCTCTTGTCTATTTGAAATGCTCCTTAAGTTTAAAACTGAGTCTGGTACCACAGTAGCATCCTTCCTCTTTTCTCACAAAACCGATAAAAAATCTGAAAACTACAAGGAGGATGTTACACATGCCTTACTTTCTACATGTTCCATAGTGACAGATTGAAACTTGAGGACCCTGTCTAACGGTAGTCATCAACAATGTTGGAATCCATGTGAAGAAATTTGAAGAAACGTAGAGCTCTGGTTTTGATACTACAGTATCAATATCTGGCTGCATGTCACGGCCGACCTCGAAGTTGAAACTAAGCAACTTCAGACCTCAGGTAGTGCAAATCCTAGCAGTTCAGCCATGGAAACTCCACAGCCAATGCCACTCCCCTTCTACTGAAAGTGAACCAAGTTAATGAGGCAAGCAAGTAGGGTGGTGGTACTATGCAAACTACCAGCCAAGGCACTGCGGGACATTGTTTGTGGAAAGCAAAGATAAATCCAGAATCAGAGTCCAAATCATCACAAGAGAATCCATGCGTGTTTGGCCTCTTAAATTCCGCCCTCCGTGGCCCTCCACGCAACACATTATCCTCACAAAAAGGAAAAGGTGATCGCTCCAACATTTTTCACCAACCCCGGTTTATCAGTATATTAATTGACTGTCAGTGGCGTAGCCCCATGTACGCCTGTGTGGGCAGCCGCCTATACGAGCCCACAGGTTTTCAACTATGGTATGATTGTATGTGCCAGCAGGTTTTCAACTGGGATATGTGTAAGGCTGCAAAAATTTTAGTCTTCTATCTACAATTATGAAAAATTTTGAATGGCTTATAAAAAGGAATTGTTAAGTTTTCTTTTTTTTTTTAAAGATTAGGTTCGAAGCTGAGAAAGAGCATGTTAAGGAGTCATTGGACTAAGAGCCAGAGCCTAGAGAGTGGGCTAGGTTGTTACAATAATGTCAAAACTACGATGTATATGTCTTAAGGGGGAGTGTTTTATAATACCTTGATATTTAAGATTGTAAAGATTCATAGGGAATTCATAAAGAGATTTGTTAAAGTGATTGATTGTCTTATTATTTCTTAGTTTATTTTTTGGACTGGAATTGAAACCTGTTAAAAGGTGTGTCGAATCTAAAGCCCGAGCATAATATAAGAGAGTGGAACCAAGTTGTTACAATATGATTGGTAAAAGGCCATTGAAGAATAACGATCTCAATAGCAGTAAGTTATCTAGGTTTTCGGATGGGGCAATCCCCATTTGCTTCGGTACGTTAGGCCTTCGGATTCGCAATCGTCCAAGCCATAACAGCTTACCTAGCTCTTCAGCCAAAAACCTCTTCATCTTTGTAAGGAATTCTAGTTTACGGCTTATTGCGATTCCAGTTTTTGTTTGTGAAACCCACCACCATAAGTTTCAATCACAGTTAATGTTCAAACAGAATCGTGGGTCTAATTGAAAATACAAAAATCAAAAGGTGTATTTGAAAGATGAAAAATGTGTGTTCAATCACGAATCCAGAATCACCTAAAAAGGTGAAAAAGGGTGCAGAACATGAAAATTTTGAAATAACAAGAAGCATACTTTTGTTCGTAAGGGAAGTTGAGTTCTGCAGAGGTGGTGAGGTTAGAGCTGCTTCGGGATTTGGGTGACGACGCTTTCAACGGTGGTGAGGTTAGAGCTGCTTCGGGATTTGGGTGACGACGCTTTCAACTCGAGCGAGCATCCAATAATCTGAAACGAAGGAGTACAATCATTGTATTAGGTTAGAACAAACTAGTGTGGAAATTCTGTCTTGAAACCAAGATGATAAGGAAATCAGCAGGTATGGACAAGGAAACAATTGTCAATGATAATGTATGGATGAACATGAAAAAACTTGTGCAGTATGGCAAGGATGGGCATGCATCAGGTCATCATCGTGAAACGCATTTGTCCTGCATGCGTACAAGGTCATCATCCTCATTGTGCCTTGTCACATCCATATGGCAGCCTCAGCCATGAATGCGAGGAGATAAGGTGATGTCTAGATAGCCAATGTGATAAGGCCAAAAGGTCGATTTCAATTGGTTTCGGATTTGGATCCCACTTAAACCAGACCCGCTTCACAGATGCACTCAGTGGCACTCCACCACGTGGATGAAGCCCTGCCAGGTTTAGACACGGTGGTCCAGGATAGGCCTCCAATGGGAAAGGGTGCATGTGGTGCAGATTTTTCAATGACTTGGATTGGAGTTCTGTAGGGGAGATCCAAATCAACGATCCAGACCGAAAGGAATCAACAATGTAGATCGGGTTCGGGTCAAATATCGCTATTACAGACCGGTATAACATTCATTTATCGGACATGGGTTTGAATTTGGATTCAAGAGTGAAAATACTAACTTTCAGACGTGCCTGACTACGATCTATGCATTTATTTGTTTGTTTAAAATCTTATTGCCGTTGAACATACAAAACATCAACAATCGGAGCCCAAGTCACCGGCGTCGAACGGTTAGTAGGATCAAGAAAAGCCAGCGGATCCCCTCTTTTCTCCTTTTAATTGCCAACAGGCATCAGCCTTGTCCGAGCGCAGCTGATTAAGTCGTGAATCCGCCATCTCGCCGGCGCCGTAATCTCAACCCAAAGGGCCATACCGCTGTATCGAAACCATCGGGTTGGACAAGGTTTTTGTTTGCCGGCGCCCTCTCGTCATCTCATTCTCTGGTATCTGGTTTCCTTTTGACTGTCGAATGTGATGCCCCAATTAGTCTTCTTTAGTCCTCTTAATGGTACAGGGAGTCGTCTACATCAATGTTCCGAACAGGGGTTTCCATCTTCTCTTCCTGATCCTCATGTTACCTTCTCCTCCATAGTGCAGAACTTTGAGGGGAAGGCTTTTTAGAGACATACATGCAATACATTTATAACAGCTTAGTTTAAGACCCTTTGCTTACAGGCCCACCATCCGATAATAATTTCAGAGATCGACGCCGCACTTTCTTTCCGACTTTTTTAATGGAAAGCTTCACTTTCGCTGACGATAGCCAAGGACTTAGTTTTTCGCCATCACTCTAGTTAATGATCAGTTTGGACCGGAAAACATGAAAGCTGCCGACCTTTTTTTTTTCCTTAATGTATAATTTCCACAAGGTGCCGTCTGTGGTCGGCCTCGCCCTATGAAGCACCCTTTCGTGTCTCCCAACCGCACCCAACAGCTTCGTTTAATTAGACCATGAAGAAGATGCAAACCTTATGGAACAATAAGTATGACAACAAGATAACTCGAGCAAGATTCAGAGATACTCTTCAGACAAAGGGGATACAGATTCCACCAAGATTAATATATTACAATCTCAAACCACATTTGGGTTTCCAATATCGCGCAAATTCAACCAGCCATCCTCTGTAGAGTTTAATCGAAAAGAAAGAAAACTTGGACCTCACCGTGGACCTCAGTGACACAATGTAAAACAGTAAGAGCCAGGGTCGTAAGTCGGATCGCTTCACTCGTTGGTAACATCATAACCGTTTGCAATTTGACGGTAACCCAGGAGCGAACTAGGGAAAAAAAGAGAAAAGGCTAAAAAAGCACCCCACCTCAAACAAACAAGTTCTTTTACTTTCACAATATCCTTTTTCCATTTGGATTACAACAAATTGGCTGAGTGGCATTTGCCACATAGTTTCCTCCCCGTCCCCTCTCTCTCGCGCTCACATTCTGTATGTCCAATTTAGTATTCCCCCGTCCCGCCTCCATCAGTTAGTTGATCGGAAAACGGAGTATTTTCCCTCCCTGAAACCCCCCATCCCCATATGACGTCCTACCAACAAAGCAAAGAACGAAAGAACCAAAGCTCAAGGAAATAAAGATCCTTCCCTCCCCCTTTCATCTCTTCTTCTTTAATCTTTTCCTAATCTCTTTTTCTGCTTTTTGCACACCTCCCAGAGACTGATGAGGACGTCCACTGGGTCGGGCATCCCCACAATCACGGTTGGTACTATAACACGTTCCTCCTGAGATCCACAACCACCACGCTCACGTTGTCCGAGCTCTGCCTAATGAGGGCCATCTTGGTCAGCAGCGTGGCCGCGATGGTGCAGGCAGGATCGGGGTCGCCCTCGCCGGAAGCCGAGGATTCACCATCACCGTCGCCTCCCGCACCCTGCAGGCACCTCGACGCGATGGAGCATGCCTCCTCGTTCGTCATCACGTCCCACAGCCCGTCGCTCGCCAGAATTAGGCATTCGTCGCCCCTCGCCCTCTCCGTCACCGTTATCTCCGGCGTCGAGATCACGTACGGCTTCAGATAGTCGTCCCCTGCACAGTTACAAACGCATTCAGTCGTCAGCCAGAAAGAAGAAACGGCCCTAAAAACTCCAAGGCCATATATGCAGAACAAGCCGAATCGAAGCCACGGTTCGGAAGAGGCCTCAAGCAGAGTCAAGGTCAGCGAGTCCAAGTGGGTGCGGATTGTGCTCTTGTGGCCAAGCTTGTTTTGACTTCGGACCCAAGAGTAAGTTGAGGTATTAAACGAAAAGCTTTGGCCCAAACCTCGGCTTCTAAATATTCATGAAGCAACGGCAATAAATAAGTCATCACACATATGATTTAAGGTTGAAATACCCAAAAGAATTCAAGTAAGGTTGAAATACCCAAAAAAATTCAAGTGGTTCAGGCCTTGAACTATCAAAGGGTTGGACGCCTTTGGTTATAAAAGCCGACGTTTACCAGGCTGGGTCCAACCCATTCGTCCTACACGAGTTGAGTGCGGAGACGCATGCCGTGGTTAATCTATACATGCGGACTTCGTCCTACAAAAGTAAAAAGCACAAAGACGAGACCTTGACAGTGAGGCCCGCTTCCCGAAACCAAATGATATTTCTACTCGACGCATCGTTGTGGTAGAGGACAGCTACAAATACGGCTCGCGATTTTTATATATATACATTATAACCCCCTCTCGGTCCGGACCCGATTTTGCGACTAACTGGCTGGTTGTTCCTGTTATTGTGACAGACTTGCAGGCGCTTTTGTTTGCCTCGAATTTCCCAATGGAACAGCACGTTAAAAGTACAACAAACAAAATTAACCTGAAACCTTTATTGAGATTCATGGGGTTTACCAGGCGTTGCCAGGATCTTAAACTATCGCCAATATAACGCGTATTTCAAATTTCAGAGATGACATGAAACCAGAGACCCGGTGCCAAAAAAAAAAAAAATTAAAGAAATGAAAAGAGAACGAAAATGGCGGGGAAAAAAGGGGAGGGAAGGAGAGGTGAATTTACCGATGGAGCGGGACATAGCGAGCACGCCGAGCACGCGCGGGCAATCCCAGTAGATGACGCGTCCGCCGGCAGCTTGGATCCGGAGAAGCTCGTCCGGCCGGTCCGGCTGAAGCGGAGGGAGCAAAAGAAAGTCAGCGATGGAAATCTAGCCGGAACACGAGGAAAAAGGGAAAGGATTGTGATGCCCGCGCTTACCTTGTGATCCGATGAGAGGGGGACGGCGGTGCCGTTCCGGCACAAGACCGCCCGCGAGTCGCCACAGTTTGCGACGGCGATCTCGGTGGGACTCACCACGGCTACCACAGCCGTCGAGCCAACGGCCGCGTGGTGAGGCGTCCCGGCCTCGCACTTGCACGCGCTATCGGTAGCCACCTCGCCAGAAACCTCCTTGTCCATTCGCAAGAAGCTACGCTCGAGCGCCTCTTTCCATTCAGGAAATTTCCGGCCATTCTGGTTTTCGGCAGGCGCCGGCCCCGGTGCCAATCCGAGCTCTTCCGCAACCAAATGGTGCATTCGGTCCTTGCAAGACAACGCTACCTGTGAGTGAAGAAGAGCCAAAGATTAGCGCAATCTGATGAAAAGAATTCTATTCTCCGGCTCAACTTTTTTTTAGCCCAACCGGACGTTTCTGACACCGATCAAATAAATGAACTCCTCGGTAGGAAAAAGGCAACTCAATCCGAGGCTATTCACCTCTCTGTCACTTTTAATCTACTTACATGAGAGCAACCATGGCCGTCGAAGACGCCGAAAAAATGAAATCCAGCCCCAGAATTCCAGGCTGAGCGTCTAAAAAACGCCGGAACTGTCGATAAGGCATCCTCCATTTCCCTCCTTCGGCCACAAAGGGACGACGTCCCGAACCTAGGGCAGCGATCTTTGACCACCGACGGCCTGGCAGGTACCTCCAACGGATCCTTCCTTTCCCCACCGGGAAGCAGCACAGGGTCCTGCCTCTGCTCACCAGAAAAGGCGTCATCATCCTTCTTCTTCTCTATGAGCAACGGCTTAGAGCAAGTCTCTATTGTGTCGCCGCACTGCAGCAGCACAACCGGAGCAACGGCTTTCTGCCGCTTCCTGGCTCGCTCCGCCGAAGACGCAGTCACGTCGGCTATCAACTTAAACGACCGAACCTCCAAGCGCCTTCTCCTGGTTGCCACCGAGCTCGGCACACACTCGGGCGCCGCCTCTCCATCGCTGGCTACCTCACAGCAGATCTCCGCCATCACCACTCTACGGTAACACAGAGTTCAAGAAGGAAAAAGCCGATCACCGCGTTCACTAAAGAGAGAGTCCCTTCGAATTCAGAATCAGAGCATACTGCTCATCTCAAAGCATCACTTCCGCCCAATCTCCAGTCGCTGAACCACAAATTATCACGAAGGAATGGCTCTAGACAGGATGAAACCAAGCCGCGTTCCGGAAATATCCCCAGCAGAAAAAAGATATAGAGGCAGAAAGGGGGGGAAAAAATATCCCAAGCAAAACAGGAAAGTTTCAATAATTCCTTCCTGAAAACTCCTGGGTCCTCTCCCGGCGGCTTCCCACCAAATCGAACTCTCAAACCACCGATTCACTCCCTCAAGTCCTCCAGGGACCCCGGATTTCTTCCCCGTCAACCAAAGGCCGAAACATACAATCCTTCCCCGCCGGAAACTCCTCCAAATCTCTCCGAAGAATTGATTATCGCCTGGGAAAGCTCCAACACCCAGCTAATTTCCCTTCACCGATCTCCGCCAAAACCCCACCGGGGAATCAAAATCCGGAACAGATTGGAAGTGGGAGAGACAGGAACGGAAAAAAAAAAAAGAATTTAGAATCACGGGGGGCGAGAGAGAAAGAAAAAGCGAGCGAGCAAGGATGGATCAACAGAACGATAATGCGCGCCTCCTCCGCCTTCTCATTTGTTCTTCCTCCCCCCTCTCGCCCGTCGTGGGGTTCCTTTTTTACACAGGAGGAGGGGCGATGGCGGAAGGGACGTAGCCATCTACGGGCAACCTGCCCGTCACCGTCCGGGCAGCTCCGTCTGACGTACACCGCCTGCCCCACCCGATGGCCTTCCACGATCCCAGCCGTCCATCTCCACCTTTTCCCCGGATGTGGACGCGTGGGAAGCCACCACCTCCTCTACGGGCCACGTTGCCCAATAGTGGCGCCCCACGAGTCCCCGCCCTTCTCGTTTCTTACACGCATGTGGTCCTGCGGGTCCCACAAGAATCCACGCTTTTATTCGGCCTCGGAATTTCTTTATCAACTTCGGCCCCTGGGCACGTGGCGGACTGCTGGAAGCCCGAGATCGACCGTCTCCGCCGCGCCGAGGGCCGTCGTTTTCAGGCTCAGTGGCGGCGGCTCCGCAGCTTGGCTTCGCCGGTGAAAAACTAAAAAACAGGGATGGTAAAAAATAATAACCCCTGCTTTTCTCTCTTCGAGCCATTTAACGGCGTCTTAAGTATTTAAAAACAAGTAAAATTTAGGTAGATATTTTTTAAAAATCGAGAGTTAGCGAAGGAGATGGAGGACTTGACTCCCGGTGGTACCGACCACCGTCCAAGCTGCCATATAAGAAAATAAAAACAAAAAAGAATACAATAACTGCCGTACAAAAATGTCCTGTATTCTATCGAAGCACCGGCTTGGACGAGGTCTAAGACGCGTCAATTAGTTCTTACTGGTTTGATTTAACTTTGTTCTGTTATTTATTTGATTGCTGATGACCATTGTGTTCATGCACCAAAGCTTCCTTCCTCGAACTTGCAATGAACAAGTCCACGACGTGACTCTGAGCTTTTCCTGCTAAATTTTAGGGCGAGAGGAAGACGTTGGCGAAGGAAGGCTTTACTTTACTGTTCAACTCATTCTTTTGATTTTTCAATGTTCGAAAGGGTTCCAGGGTGTAGCCCTTGCGGGCGGGATCCTTCCTACAATGGCTGCTCAAGATTTTCCATTCAGTTTTTTATTATGTTTTTTTGTTAAAACAACCGTCGAGAAGATGCATCTTTTGGGGGGTGAGGCAAAAGCTACCGGATTCCTTTTAAAACCATATCTCCTTCAAGGGTTTATATATAACAACTAAAACAAGTAGTTAACAAAATATTGGAATTTCCAAATTTTCTTATTTATGAATGATTAAAATGGAAGCCATAGATCACTATAGTTAAATCACTCGGCTTGTTCCAACCTTCCCAATATTTCATCTTTTAAGCTTGACTTATACAGCCAAACAAGTAAAGTTCTAAATATTAAGCCCATGCTCCTTGATCCAGCATGTCTCTAATCACCTACTTGATTTGAGATAAATTTCTCAATTAATTTGGATTCCTTCAGCTTGGGGGGCATGCTTAAGAATAAGAAAAAGAAATCTCGTAGAAATAACATGGAATCAGGTTTGATCCGGTTCATGGATTAACGAAAATGTTCGAAAGTTCTATTGGCTTCAGTCATATATCTATGAGTTTCTTCCTTTTTGTGTATGGCATCACCTCTCACCCTGGTAGCGTCGACTGATTCTGTGCTTAATTTGGAAGTCATATTTCGACCTCGATGTTTATGTGATACCCCTGAAAACCAACTAATGAAAATGTTTTCCCTTGTGAAGAATAACAAGCGAATTACAACTTTATTATACTACAATTGGAGCACTGGTCTTTCTCACAAACCTGCACCAGAATTGGCTTGGTTTCTAGAACTAGAAACGATGTTAAACCACCACTTAGCTTACTATGAGCTGGGTTTTCTTTTTAAGTTGGGCGTCCAGTACGTGTATTTTCACATTGAAGATATACATAACATCTTACTTTTGCGTGGATGGTTATATCCAATATCAGGAGGCATGTGGCTAACTAATATTGCACAGCTATTGCAATTCTTTTCATGCCAGCTGGTCACATATATATATGACCAACTGAGGCATTGGTCATGACTTGACAGATATTATATTGAACCCTATAAACCAAATTTTTTTTATTATTTATTGGTGAAGATGTTGTTTCTTAGACAACAGAATTTAATACGTATTCAGTTGTTGAGTTTGCGATCTAGTTTCAGATTTTCAATCAGAAGTTAAGACTCGTCTATATACAACACGATAAAACAAATGCTAAGTTTGGTTTGGTTAAAAAAATTTTTTAAAAAAAATCAAATTTTGTGATAACCTGGTTTTTTTGAATAACTTATTTTTTACATGATTTCTATGTTTAGGTGACAACAAAAACGACGCTTTCTGTCAAAAGACTATTGGAGAGACCAGTTGGAGTGCTATGTTACAATTTGCCAAACCTTCAAGATATCATGACTTTGCAGCACAGTTGATTAGAGATTGGTTCATGACAAACACAACCCCCAAAATTAAGCAAGTTGACTTAGTTGCAGCTCAGTTGCGTTAATATTAGTTTATGGCAAACACAACCCGGAGCTCAAACGACTTGACTTGGGTCATGTTACTCAGGCTACCATTCAAGAAAATCCCTAACGATATTGACAAGTTGTCCCTAACAGTCTACATTATTTTATTGAAGTTGGTATAGAGTTTAGAAATTTCCTGCCATAGTCAATATTGCTTTTTAAAATATTGAATGGAAACAGAAGGAAATATGGCGCGGTGTAACCTGAGAATGAAAGTTAAAACAATTAAGACTAAATCTGTGTTTTGAAAAATCTTTAAGCTTCTCGTCGGGATCTTGGTTAGGTGATATCCTGTAGGGCGGTTTATATTTATTTAACTTTGGACGAGCATACATTTTTAATTAGTTTCATTTTCATCCCTAACCCTTTCGCTTCTTGAGAAATTAGCTTTTCTTCATTTTAAATCAACCTTTTATATGTGGATGTTTCATTGTTTCCAAAATTTATTCACGTTAAAAAAAATATTCCTAACTTTCCTAGTGTTGAAATTCGGAACCTGATCCCCATGTAATTTGCGGGGTTAAGAATGTTATAACGTTATGCTTCTGCAGCGTTACTCTGAACTCCATGTATTTAAAGTGGGTTAGCATCTGTTATATTTGAATTGGAAAGTGACGTTATATAACTGTGTTTTCCATTTTAACGTTTACTTCTAACGCGTCTAAAAGTTTAACTGGAGTTATGGGGAGCCTTCGGGGCTGGGCGGGAAGACAATTCACATTCTTGGGGTGAGGTGGGGCTCAAGCTCAAGCTCAAACTAAACTATTCTGACACGTGTTGCATCATTCTTGAGTGGCATCAAAGTAATATCTGAGGAGCAGGTTACATTGACTGGGAGCTGCGGGACCCACAACCCTGCTTTCCGTCCACGTCCTTTCTCCGTTGTCTCCTCCGCGCGACACGTCTGATGTTTAGAGCGACGTGCTTTCTTTGAAAATTACCTGTTTGACACGACCTGTCGGGGGTGTCCGCCCACGGCAAGCACGGGCGCTTTTGTCATTTTACTACGATGCCTCCTCAATACAAAACAAATTTCCAAAGGAGTCTTTGGCTGACCGTTGACTGAGGGTCAGGCTTGGGCTACGGAGCGATTTGAAGGACAAACTTGGAGTTTGACTCTCCATCGTGACGTTATTGACCTTTGACGATCACCAGCCCGGAGTCGTTGCAGGACTTAAAGAGCCATACGGTTCTGGGGTCGATACCAACACACTTGTGACTCGGAAAAGATTTTCGAACCGGGTCGAGGTCCAAGTACTCCGATTCAACGACGGAGCCAAGGGTGGGGGCAGGAAACTTGGCTTCTAAAAAGATATTTTGGTATTTGTCTGAAACTATAATTCAACTTTTTTTTATAAAAAAAAAAATGGAAGACTTCACGAGCAGTGGTATTGAAATTTGATGTACGATCTTCTCGGCTGGGGAATGAGACTGATACCTAATCTTGTGGGACATGAGCTTCGGATCCGTGTTTTGTTTATCCATATACCAATCCCGCTTGGTCGTGATGTAGCCGGTCTTCGACTCCGCCTCAGCAGTTCAAAATAACTAAATCTAAATCGGACACCCGTGCTTTATTCATAATTCATGAATCAGCATTTACTTTTTTTTTTTAAATCTATAAAGTGCATAGATTTCTGTCACAACACGCTTTGTAGATGTGACTTAACTGTAGTGCTTTGCCACCTTTTTAATTTTCCACGTAATTGACGAGACAGCTTCCAAATTTTTGGAAAGCTGAGTGTAAAATATTAAGGCGCGTATGATAAGATTATAGAAAACAAGTTGGTACGTAGCATAAAATTATTTCATTTTATGTTCTTTTAGATATTTTATTTTTAGAGCATGTTAGCTTGGGTTTAAGTCAGGTGGTAGTCGAGATCATCGGTAACCAGACCCGACGAGGGTATTATGGTAAACTCGTACCTTTTCTAGTTACCCCCCAGTCCCAGCAGTTCTCCCGGCACTGGACACGTTTGGGTTTGTGGGTCCCGCGGTAGAGGTCCGCCACGTGTCCAATTCATTTGGCCCGCCGAGGTGACTGGTTACCCAACCGAAACTCTTAACCGCAGGTAGGTGCAAATCTTACCACGGTTAGAAGAAAATCGGTTTGTGGTGGTAAGAGAACGTACTACGGAGAGACACGTAACTCCGGTTTGGGGGGACAGCTCAGGAGGGCCCACCAGGAGTGGGGGGACCCGAAAAGCAACACGTGGGGGCGATCACAGCCGTTGATGTGAAAGAAGAATCTCAAAACAGATGAGCGGTGCAGAAAGGAGGTTGGAAGATCTCGAGGTGGGGCCCGCCAGGATTTGCGTGGGGTTGGGCAGCGTGACGCAGATGGTTTTCTGTTGCCTTTCTTTCTTTTTTTTTTTTTTTTCTTTTCTTCCCTCATTGGATTCTTCCGGCCCCGTTCTCTTTACGTTTCTCCGGCCACCATCCCGGGTCGAATCTGATCCACATTATGTATCCAGTCCAAAACTCGGGTGCCCCGGTCCATGACTCTAAGCTATATATTCTTCTGCGGACCAGGTGACGTTACATATAACCCGAGTTAGTGGGTCAGGGTAGAATAAAGATTGTATGATTTATTGTAGTCAATTTATCTGATGTTTACGCATTCAAATATGAATAAAAAGAGTTTATATATATATATATATATATTTATATAATCTGAATACGTAAATATTTGTTTTAACATACTAGTTTGTATTTGAGTTCCAAATACAAAACTGAATTTGCAAGCATCATAATATTTTGAAAGCCAACTTTTAGAATGCATGGTATTAAATATAGCATATTTATTTGAAACTGAATATGAATCTGAATTCGTTTGGGTTTCATTTTAAGAAAAATCTTTTCAAAAATTCAAATTCCACATAAATGAACTGAATTTTGGTGACGCATTTTCTACGCTCTTCGTTTCCTCCTACCCGTCACGTTCGACGGCGCAATAATAACTCATATGTTTTCCAAAACGATGCGTCGGATTGCCGTTGACAAATTTTCGATCGAAACAAGTCTTTCCTTCTGCGAAACTTCCAAGAGGAGGGAAAAGCGAGAAAGAATAGAAGCCTTGGTTGCTCTCAAAAGATTGGCAAAAGCAGCACGTTCTTCTTTGAGAAACGTTTACAACAAGACAATTATGTTTATAAAAATGAACTTCTTTAAGGAAGCAATCAATCATGGAGCAGTGTTTGCATTGAATCAGGGCCGGGCAGGTGGTTGATCTCACCCCTTACAATCGTGGCACCCTGACGTATCTTGATTCTCAAAGAAAAGATGTCATATGATATCTACTTTTTGACTCATTTATGTATAAACAGTAAATTTGCTAACAGAGGGAGAGAGAAAGAGATGAAGATCACAGTAAGCTGCTAACCATGGTTGAACAAAAAGAAAGATGGACTCGAAGGATCATGAGCTTGAGCTTTGAATTGCTAAATTTATTCCGTTGTAGTAAAGGTCTTGCAGGATGACATGCATACAGGATGATCGTTGAAACCCAATATAGGTGCAGTTTTATAACTCGGATATTTTTGAACAGCATGAAACATTGATTTTGGTCTCTTACAGAATTCAAGATATATCTGATTTTGGTCTCTTACAGAATTCATAGTTGAAACTAAGAATTCAAAAGGTGGCCACGATGACAACTTTGTTGTGGAATCGAAGTAGGAAGACTTGCCAGAGTGTTTTGTGCAGGATTCCTGTCTGTTAAACTCACTGTACACTTTTGACTGCTACACAAAGCTACAAACCAAGAACAATGAGGGTGACGAAATTTGGTTCTATTTACTTCACCGGCCCTCTCTAGCTTTTCGTGGGGTTAGTTCGGCAACGTTATTTGCAAAGATTTCGTGCCCTCGAGGAAAACATGTTTCTGTCTCTCTCTCTCACACACACACACGGGAAAACAATCCATTGATCGCCATATTTTTATAAGCTTCTTAATGACGATCAACCATTCAAGGCTCACAGACTCGAAAAAGAACTCAAACTTCAACTACACTTAATCCAGAGTTCGTATGTTAACACCTTTGAAGATTACCATCTTTTTACTTTTGACAAGGGGCGAAAAGAAGTGAGCACTACCGTTGTAAGTCATATTTCTCTATGTTCTTGAACTCTAAAACTTTGAAGCACCAACCAGACCACGAACCAAGTAGAACAAGTAAGGTTTGCCGTTCATCAAACTTGAAGGAGAAACATGATTTTATTAAAGTGGCGGAGCTACATATAATTAAAAGCTAGGTTGGGCACCTAACCCCTTAAGTATGTATATTACACATATAACTGCCCCTTCTCAACTATAAATTTAGTTACAACGTTTATGTCCCCTCACCAAAATTTCTTTTCTGGCTCCACCACTATATTTAATCAACTTATTCTAAGTTCAATACGAATGGCCCCAAAACTTTCATATGGCTAGGTAGCCTGATCGACTTGAAATCCTCCCAATAGGAGGGCATTTGTATACATATGATGCTTAATATATATATATATATATATATATATATATATATATCCCATCCTGACCTAAATTTTTGGTTCTGCTACTGCTATGGAATCTGGCTAAGCGATTTAGTTTAGACCTACTTTACCTAACCTATGCTTTGTTGGATGCGTTTGACACAATCTATTTAGTATTTTAGTGGATACAACAGTTTCAACATGATGGCCCTTTTAAGTATGAGGTCATGGCGCACCAACACCAGCAACTTCGTTTGTAAATTCTATACGCTTTGAAAACAATCGTCTACGACGCCTTAAATCCATCAGCTTAAGCTTGATTCGTTTCATTGAACAATGTTTTCATGTCGAATCTTATTAATCATGAAGCTATATTTTTTCTTTCTTTGGCGCCGTCAATGCGGCAAACATATTCTGTTGCTTTCGATTTCATTCGCTGTGTTTCTCCTGCTAAACTCTTTCCTGTTCTTTTTGCAGAATCATTAAGATCTGTGCTTAAGTGAATGATCGACCGCTTCCATTCCACAGCAATCACGCATTTGAAGTGGTCTGATATTAGAAAATGAAAAAATTAACAGCCAGATTAAACAGCTTATGTTCTTAGCAGCAAAAACCTCCATCTCTGAGATTGTTCTGGTCTACTCTAAAACCCGTCTTACAGATTTCTTCTCACTTTTCTGATTCGGGTTTACATCAAAAGTCAATACGATCTCTAAGCGTTACTCGAGACAATAGATATTGTTCCAGATATTTGGATCTGATCAGTTCCAGACCCAAATCTGATTCCCCTTTCTTGCTGTAAGTGACGTGCTTAATCTTCAGTGGTTGGCGCTCGCTTGGAGTTTTCCTTCTTTAAAGATTCCTCGTCATTAAAAAAATAAAATTATCCACCCCGTTCGTCTGCTTAAAAGCAATTTAAAAGGAAGCTGTCTAAATATTTTGACAATTACGGGTAACCACCTAGTGAGTCATGATTAAGGCTCGGTTCAAACTTGACGAATTAGTCAAATGAAGTGAATAAATTGCCCTCTATGTTGATTTTTTTTTTTTTTTTTTTTTATAAAAAACACCCGAATGAAAAGTCCAACTTTGCAAGTTGTTCGATTTAAAAAGCCAAAGAAATAAATCCCTCTGCTAGTTGGAAATTAAAAAAAACATGCAGATAAACTCCGATGGCGAATTTAGTGGCTTAATAATTGCAATTAGATTTGTGCCACATTAAATGCTATTCCATGTAAGGTAGAATGTAGGTTTGCACTATTTATAATGCGGTCCTCATGACTGCTGGATTAGCAATTTTTAATTATTTTAAAAGATCTGATGAAATCTTTATCCCTTCGTTATAAATTATAAAAAGTAAAAAAAAGTCATAACCAGCCATCCCACATTAGGTGGATAAAATCCATCATTAGTTGAAAGTCTGATATTATTTTCCTTTAAAAAAATTGTGATGCACTATAGTTTCATGGACGTCGAACTTCTAGAAGCACCTTAATTAAACGTACAAAATTTTATTTTGAAGGATGCACACACACATTAGCTGAAAGTCTGATACTATTTTCCTAATATGATGCACTATAATTTCATGGACGTCGAACTTCTAGAAGCACCTTAACTTAAACATACAAAATTTTATTTTGAAGGATGCTCTCTCTCTCTCTCTCTCTCTCTCTCTCTCACACACACACACACACACACACACAAAGTTAAACAAGACACAGAATTGGACAGAAATTCGAAACTACAGTAGATTCAGCTGCAAAATTTTCTCATCCACCATTATTGGACACCATTTTCCACACTTAACTCGTTTCAGTATTGGCTCATGGTTCAGCTCCTCACAGAGGTGAGCCAGATATCAAGCAGCCAAAACTTAGTTGCATAAGCCATGAGCTGTTGGGTTCGAGCTGTTCAAGTTGTTGATGAGATTGAAGGTAATCAAAGAAGGGTACGTAATCGATCGTTCACTCGCTAGACAGTAGTCATGAATCTTTGGAACAGCCAAAGGGCCCATTTCGATTCTATTGTATCAGTGGTCCAGCAACTTCTCGCACTAGTAATAATACGCCAAGATCATCAGTAATTACCCCATGAACGGTAGGCTTAATCCTACCCATATATTACTTATTTGCTCAATACTTTGTGCCCATATTGGGGAGCCAGGAGAAGAGGTACCGAGTTTCACCCTGAAAAGCAAGTTTAAGTTCAACTTGTCGACTTTGCTGCTGCTAATGAAGCACCAAAAAGTCCCCAAGGGCTTAGCCTGCTTGGTCTAGTGCAGGAGAAGAGTTTGATTTTTCTTTCTTTTTTTTTTTCTTTTTTTTTTTGGTGGGGACCACACAATAATTTTCAAAATTTTAACAATGAGCGAAATATAATTTTTCAAAAATTTTAGACAGGTTAAACTAAAATTTTTGAACTTTATATGCAACATTTTGAATTTTTAAAAATTTGAAAGGGGAGCTATGGCCCCCTAGTCAGTGGTCTGATGACAGGCAATAAGTTGATTCTGGTAGGTGCTAAGTTTTGAACCGTAAAAGGTGACAAACATGCCCAACACCTTACTCGACAGGATCTAAGTTCAGAATCCTAAAAGCAGCTTTAGATTAGATGGAGCAAAGGAGGTGGAGGGAGTGTTTTTGACCTCTCTTGAGCAGTGGGTACCCCATCATCCGAACCAAAGCATGAAAAAGAAATGAACATCTAGAAGTGGAACCTTAAAGCTCAGAGAGTCAAGTCTCATCTATGGCGCCGCCTTGTATATGAGGATGTCCACTTTGTTATTCAGCTACGAAGATGTCCTTCGTTTGCTGCTGGGTGACTCTTATCTTGTATATTTATATATTTTGTTCTTTCTATTTGTATGTAGGGGCAGTCCTCAAAATTTGGTGTGCATTCTCATTGTATCTGCTCATGCTATAGGTCATACATAAAAATTAAAGCAAACAAAGTTGGAGGCTCATCTAGAATCCAGAATATTGATGCTGTGAGTCCTCATGATGCGCAAGTTTTCTAAAATAAAGCCAAAGGTTCTTGAATACCGAGATTCCATCTCCAAGGAATCTATATATATATATATATATAGTGTGATCTAGAAAGCTTTAGACCTGGATTGAATCAAAGACAGTCCACTTTACAGAAACGGAAAAGTTTCCTCCTGCAAGCCTGAGTTGATGTACACGCTTGAATACAGACTTGCGGGTTTTCCTTCATTTAACTAGAACATGTGTGTAGGAGAAGTCGTTTTTCGTTTTTGGAGGAGATTTGAGCAAAGGAAAGGCATGGTTAACGTTTCATGAAGTATATTATATGCCAAATTAATTTTGTTTTCTGGAAACCATTGTTCCCCGGCCACCTTGTTTGGGTTGTTCCCCTGCTCTCCAAACTTTTGAGCGAGGTAGTAACTTGTTTCACCAAAGCCCAAGTTGGTAACGTAACGCTTACATATAAAGATCGTAGAGTAGACTCAGAACAGATCTCCTGTGCAGGGATGAAGTTGATGATGCAATGGTGGGGAAAAAGACAGAAGTTATACCATGATTAGGAGTGGGTTCAAGGAAGAAAAAGTGATACAGTTTTAAGAAGAGCACAGTAAGGCACAGACTTCTTTAACTTTTTTTTTTTTAAATTTCTTTTTGCATTGTCGTAAAGGAAGGCAATTTCGTCGAAATCTTACTGGAATCAAGTTGAAATCATAAACTATCGACTGATCTCTCTGATGCTGAAATCTGCCTGTGGATCTACGTGCCCACACTTGTTCCCCCTGCATCTCTGCTACCATGGTCGCATTACATGCCGCTGTCAGTCACCCTGTGATAAAAGGCATAGGGAAAGGCCGAAAGTACCATAGATGTTATCTACATTCAGCCAAAAATTAATGCTGTGCAACCAATTCTATCAAGATAAGCCATTGGCTACCATATCTGAATAACAGAAATAATTTGCCCTCAATCAGATAATATGGTATCGCAATCCAGTAGCCATATATCTAAGTAGAGACCACAATTCGTTGTTGTTGTTGCTGTTTTTTTTTTCGTTTATGGGAGTAGAAGAAAATCTTAGACCTGGACCCTTGTAGGAGAATTTTTATGTTTTGAGGTTGGCAGACCTTGACTCGGACTCTGATGGGCAGATGACTGGGTGGGTCAGTGAGACTGGTCGATTCGATCAGGTCAGGTGATGAAATTTTTAATGTATTGTTATGGAATATAGATGAAGTACGGTCTCTGACCCTCTAAATGGCTAGTTTTTAATGTATCTTTACTATAATGGAGTTGGGTGATTCTGGGCGAGTCAAGGGCGATCAGCGCCGAGTTAGGAAGAGTCAGGTGCAAGTCAGGTTCTAACTCATCCAAACCTTGACTTGTAGCTGGATTTGTAGGCCATCTAATGGGCAACAAATGGGCATGAAGATGTGTCCTTCTTTTAAAGGGGACAATTAAAACTCGAAGTACGTTAAGGGCTTGATCATCAGAACGTTGTAAAGAACCAAGTCTGCTTTCTAGTGCCGTCTTCCCCTTCCTCCCCAAACTAGTCTTCAACTCGCCAAAATTCACCAACCCTGGTTTGCATCCCCTCTAGTTCACGTCCAAAATGTGTACCATCATCGGTAGATCTCGTGAAATGCCCGTCAAGTGGAAGAAAGAGTTTATATCGTATCTCCTGTAAGGATGCATTTTGAAGCCTACACTCATCGAGTTTACCTTGTCACAAACACATAATATAGGGATGGAGCGCAGAAGGGATTGAAATGCATTAACAAAATTGGGTGACAAGTTGTCACTGCAAGAACATAAAAGGAGGGAGAGAAGTGAAGGAGAGCTTTCTCATCAGATCCCGCCCTGGGGTGAGCAAGTAGACCAAAGAAGAACCCAGTTCCAGAAAAGGTGGTTATGTACTGATCAGGTGTTCGAGGGGATTTCTCCGGTTGTCTTCCTCCTCATGATACTTGTACAAATGATTGAAGAAAGAGGCAGAGTCTCCATATTGGTAACGATTTGGTTACAGATAAAAGCAAAAGAAGGAAGAAATACTGAAAACAACAGAGCATTTCAGTTAACCGTAGACCTTACTCCCAGCCTGAGCTCAAGATCTAAATCCTCAACAATGGATTGGGTTCGACCAAGCAAGTCAGAGTAAAGTAGAAGGGATGGGGCAGTCTCCCTTGAGCACAAGGCCAATGTGCCAGTGCTGCATTTTCTGGGTTTTTTCTTCTTTGCAGTGGCTTCATTGTCTCATCGGATATTTTCTGCTCAAGGAGCGATTCTGGCGATCCAATTGCCAATTCTTGCCATGGAACATCACAGTTCAGATCATTTATGGACTTTAAATCGCCTGCAGAACTAAGGTTAAATTCACCGGCGATCTTTAAATGTGGATCACAGAGTGGTGGCTCCCGATAGGAACAATGCCGGCAGTTCAAAGCCTGTTTGCTAGCGCCATTGCAGCAGAAGGTGGTTGAACTAGAAACTGCAGATGTTGGAGCACCACGAATGTGACGGGTAGGATCAGTTTCAGGAGAACTATGGTCAGGCCTAGAGTCAGGGTTTAGGATCACCATGGGAGAAACTCCAGGTGGGTGTTGATGGGCATCTGGAAATCCACCTGAGTGTTGATTTATTTCACTCTGAGAGTCGGGTGACTGCCTTAATCTGGCCCTATCTCTTCTATGAACATTCATGTGACCACCAAGGGCCTGGGCTGACTTAAACTCTTTCCTACAAAAGCTGCAAGAGTAGTACCTAGGAGGCCATATGCACTCGCACAGTAACTCAAATGAGTCTTCTGCAAAGGACTGTTCCTGCCATGGATCACCTTCAGAGGCAGATTGTTTGTTCGAAGCACTGAAATTTCTCTTCTTCCACATCCAAGCACTTGTCTCTATTGCCATCATGAAAATCATTAATCTGCCGAAACTTTCTTTTTCCTGTCAACAAATAAAACTGTCGGAAACTTGGCTAAAGATTGATTACCTTATTGTTTGCACTCAATCAGACCAATTATCATACGGCAACCAGCTCAACAAGAGTTCAGCATTTAGTTTTTCGTTGGTATGTATTTGCGCTCTCTCAAGAAGCGCGAGCTCCTTCGATATGTTCAGTTCAACAGCCTGTGGAAATTAGTAAAATGAGATTTTTTTTCGAACTATATATCAGGCCGCGAAACACTTGGTTCAATTCTCTGCCCTACTAGAGAGACAACTGTGTTGATTTAGGGAGAAAAAATCATTGCCATTGTCAATCGTGTGTTGTGTTTGGTAAAGGTCATGGCAAAAACATTCAATTTCTCCTTGTTCAGGCATTATGTTTTCAATGAAAACAAAGACTTGGATTAGTTGGTCTTTTTGTCCATCTAGTGAGTGCACGGAATCCTCAGCTGTCATATAGACAGATAAAGGCAAGATAGATATTAAATCAAGCAAAGCAACACATTAGGCAAAACAATAGAGTAAAATCTCAATATTTAAGGTGCCATAATCATACTCCACCATATAGACAAGAGCTACTTGATAAAATGGAGAAGAGCAAACCTTGAAATGCAGAAATATGACATTAATTTACAAAGGAATTGTATAAAATCTCAAAAACCGTGCCATAGAATTAAGTTGCCAAAGTTTTTGGTGATTCAAGAACAGAAAAAAAGAAAACATTAAGTAAGAGGTCAATAAATATCAAACATAATCGACCAAATAGATGATAGTTACATGGTTAAACATTGCTTAGAGCAAATAAACATTTTAAGATCGAAAATTTGAAAGCCTGCTTGTACGTACTTTGCATATAGCTTTCTCTGGATCTCAATTGACAGAGAAGACGCTGTCGTGAAAAATAAGAAACAAGAACATCTGCCAATAACACAAATTTAATAAAGTTTAATATTTACATATAAGTAAACAAAATGATAAAACTGTAAGAGTGGGTGGGTAAGAGGAGCTAAAGTCTACAAATGTGATGTGGCCTGTCCTACTAAGAGATATTTAATCCATGAGAACAAGATCAGATTGCAGAAATTCCGAGGAGTGAGTTTCCTCTTCTTTTTTTCCTTAATTTATAAAAGATCCTGTTGCCGCCGATACAAGAGATAATTGCATGGGGTGGTTTCTAGAAGATCACCAGACAATAATATTCTTGACTTGATCTGAGTTTTCTTCTGCTGTGGTGACTCTAAACTTCATTGTCTGATTTAATAGCCGTGAAACATTCGAGCTTTCGATTTGACGGTAGGTTAATGTCGACGTGCATTTGGGTTGTCTTCATCTGCCACTTGCAGAAGGAAATCAAAGAAGCCTCGTCAGGAAAATCATTATTGCTTATAGATGCATTAAAATAATAGTTTCTAGAGATTATTTGTTGTATATTATTATTGTTATCGTCATCACGAACATCCTCACTGCCAGGACGTAGTCTGAATATTCTTTATGTTGCTAGTTGGAAGGCATATGATGGAAGCATCAAATGAGTGGTAAGCTCACGAAAGCTTCTCGAGCCAATATTTGAAATTTAAATTTTGTTGACAATCCTGTAAGTCCTACATAATTCCTAGGCACGTACAAGTTTTTCCCTGAATTATTTTCACGCTCTTTAGGATACTAAAGACAGAATCAAAGGTCCAAAGGATACTTGGTTCAAGTCCAGGGCCAAGACATGTACAAGTGTAGCAGTATCCTCAAGTCGGCATGTGCAACTTATAAAGGTCATCAAACTGACTAGAAGGCGCTTCATGTAGCAGTATCCTCAAGTCGGCATGTGCAACTTATAAAGGTCATCAAACTGACTGGAAGGCAGAAGCTGAAAATCTACAAGAGGCTTCTCTTGCCTCATGGATATACTCTTGATAATTTTCACCAACCATAGATATGCCAATCTGTGCCTTCAAATCGATCGGATTGGATTGATCATGAAACGTAAGATTATTAATACCTAAGGTGACAGAAGTATGATTGGCTTAATCATGAGCTTCACGGACGGCTATGATGGTAGAGTTATGCCAATATTAGTACTTGAATAAAAAAATTCATACTTGTCGATTATCAGCTATTAATGTAAGAATATTTGCTTAGTCGATGCCCCCTTGATTCTTTCTCAAGCATAAGAGTATGAAGTATGCGGCCCTTGATTCTTTCTCAAGCATAAGAGTATGAAGTATGCGGATGAGGAAGATAGGTTCTGAAGACGTAGTAATGCACAAAAAATTTAACATTTCAGTATGGAACTTATAGTTGGTATGCAACAAGATGATGTTTCATAGTAGTGCATCAAGGACCAAGGACCTCAGAATACATGCCTTCACGAATCATTCTCTTTTTGGGAAATGGTGTTGTATAGGTCAAAGAGTTACTCCACTTAAAATAAGAGGTGAATTTCACAGTATCACTTTTAGTTTCCACAAAAAAGTCATCTTATTGGTATATAAATAATATAGTGCGCCCAGGTTTGTTGCATAGACGGTCAGGTTGGTCTTGCCACTTGACATATAAAACCAGATTTCAGAAACCAGTCAAAAAAACAAGTAGCTACCGATAGTAGCTCAGACTTAAGATCCACACTTAAAATCTTTGTTTTACTGATCTACATTGAGAACAAATGTCGGATTTTAAGATCGGAGTAGGGAAGGTCAGATCTTAAATCCATGATTTTCAAATTTTGAAAATCTCGAATCCAAGGTATTTCATAAACTTTAGGTGCTTCTGTTTTAAACCAAAAGGACATGAATAGCAAGACAAATCGAATTTCCACTCACATTTGACCCTAAATTCTTTATTTGGATCTAGAAAGATACACTTGTTTGGATCGAGAACTACAAAAATCCAATTTAGATGGAAATAAGTTTGAATATCTGAATATAGACCACAATCTAACCCATAACACTTTCTTGGATCTAAGAGAGAGACTCGGGTTACGTTATGGATCCAAATTAATGTCAACCAAAATGGATCTAGGTCAAAGGAAGATCTTTATTTGACCCAAAACGATTCATGGCTTCTTCTTCAGATTTGGAAAAGCAACTTGAATTTGGACCGATTATTGTTTTTTCAATATAATCTAATTTTTGAACGGTTCAAAGAGAAAATCCAATATACACATGACCAATATCCAGTTTCTGTTTAAAACGAACCAGATTCTCAATGGTTTGAAATTAGCTTCATAATTTGGATCAAATCTCAATTTAAATAAAATTGGATATAAATTAAGACATTTATTTAGGGCTGCACAACGAATCGAGCCAACTTGAACTCCGCTCGAATCGAGTTTGAACTTAAAGTTCCTGAATTCGTTTAAACTCGACTCTACTCGTTATATTAAATCAATTACATTTTGTTAAACCGGTTCGCGAAACCGGTTCACCGGTTTAGGTTAAAATCGTTTTTCTCTTGTCGGTCTTCACTTTTCCTTCTTCCCGACTTATCTATCTCTGGCCGTCTTCCCTCTTCCGTCGACCACGACGACCAGAACTCTTGCTGTCTTCCAAGTGCTCTCTCTTCCGCTGCTGCCTCAGACGCATCCGTCACCTTTCCCCTTCTCTCGCTGCTGTCTCAGACGCATCCGTCGTCCCTCTTGGCTCTTGAGTCTTGCTGCAGCCCCTGTTCCCGCCTTCACGCCAGGTACCCCTTCAGGCTTCCTTTCTTTTTCTCCTTGTTGTTCTTCTTCTCTATAGATATATTGTATGGATTTATGGCAAGTGATTTGTTTTCTTTTTTGCATTTTCTATAAATCTGTTCATACAGATCTATCAGTGTGGTTTTTATCGTTCTGTTGTATTTTCTGGTTATTCACCATCTTCATTTTTTGGTTTAGTTTGATGGCTTTGTTGGTTATTAATGATGTTTTATTTTGTACTGTTATTATTTGTTATGCTTGTATGGCTATCCACGATTTGTACGTTCCAAGTATCAGCGCCAAAAGGTTTTCTTGTTTGGGTATAACTATAATTAATTGAAGTGGTTCCTTTCTGTCTGCCACTTTTTTGGTACTGTTTAATGCTTTCCCTTTTCTTCACCATGACTGATATCTTGACAGTTTTATGAGTTCTTCTGGTTCTTCAATCTGGAATTTCCATCTATTCATCATCACATCTTATTCCCCGTCACTGTTAAGTTTTTATGCACAATAAATGTAAAAGTGTCATGCAAGCGATTACTTTATTTTCTTTTTTATGTATTTTAGACTGTCTTCTTTGTTGATAAAAATAAATGCTTGCCTAATCTTTGTTGGTTCTTCTTTTTCTCTGGTTCACACACTTAGTCTTCTCTAGACCCGTTGTTGTTGATGTAAATTAGAAGTCTTGGTTGGGTCCCTGTGTCTCTGTTTGGTCTCTTAAATGTAGTAAAATTTCCAACCCTGTGGCCATTTTCTGGATTCTTTCGATCCCTGTTAGAATCCAGTACATTTCATGACGTTTTTTTCTCCAGAAAATGTTCACTTTGGTAAGCCAGGAAATTTCTTATTTGTTAAGACTTACAAGTTTGAAATTACATACTAAAGTTCACGTATTTTAAGTTTGTTGGAAAATGCTTTCTCTTTGGTCATTCCCTCCTTTTGAAAGTCAAATTTTTGTTCCTTTTCTAGGACAAAATGAATTCTTTGGCAAAAGTTCTGCACAAATTAGATATGAACCTCTTTGTTTGATGAAGACAAAGTGCATGAGGTAAAATTTGGTAAATACCAACTTTTGTTTTGCCTGCAATCATGCAGCTCCTGGGGGTTTTATCTACTATTTAGAAGAATGGGATTATTCCATCAGTAAGTTATTATGTTGCACCTGGCAATGTTATCACTACCGTATCGTATCGCGTATTGGTCGACCGACCTATACTCCGTATCGTAACGTATCGTAAATGTATCGTAACGTATCGTAAAATTATTTTTTTTTAATTTGTAAAAAATATTAAAAAATTATAATAAATAGGAAAAAAATCAGAAAAAATCTAAAAAAATCTGAAAAAACAAGTAAAAATCAGAAAAACTCAAGAAAAATGTATTTAAAGGAACATTCATCATTCATGTATATGAAGCATTGTCACATAAGACGCTAACGGGTATAATACGGCGAGGAAAAAAACAGGTATAATACGGCGAGGAAAAAAATCTCGGGAATAAAACGGGAAAAAGACGGTAAATTTTTAAAAAATAAATAAAAAAAATCCTAACAATTATATAAAAATAAAATAAATGAGAAATTAAAAAAACATTGGAAAATAGCTAGATAAGCAACAAATTTTAGGTACATGTCTCAAACAATTTGCCAACTTAAAAATTGAAAATAAAGTTTAAATTGAAAATAAAGTTTAAAGTTAATAAATTCTTCCCCTTCCCCTCGCAAGTAAACTCCAGCAAGAGGCGGGAAATGAGAAAATCAAAAACGGAAAAAGGAGAGGATGGCGGGAAGTTAATAAGCCCTTTCTCTCTTAAAAAGACGTTTTCGCCATTAAAAGGAGCATCCAAGTTTAAAAAAACCAATTCGTTTACAAATATTACATGCGCGCCATCCTTTAAAAAGACATTTTTGCTATTAAAAGGAGCGTCCAAGTTAAAAAAAACCAATTCGTTTACAAATATTACACGCATGCCATCCTTTAAAAAGACGTTTTTGCCATTAAAAGGAGCATCCAAGTTACAAAAAACCAATTCTTTTACAAATATTACACGCGTGCCATTTCTTTTAAAAACATATGTCTTAAAAAACGTGGAAGACGGGTATAAAACGCGTTTTATACGCGTCTTTTATTTTTAAACGTTTTTTTGAAAAAAACGCGTTTTATTCCCGTTTTATACGGTAAAGACGTTTTTAACGTATAATACGCGTTTTTTATAAAATAACGGCGTTTTTTGTGACAATGATATGAAGTATGAACTATGAACTTATGAAGTATGAATATGAACAACACATTCCAAAATAAGAAATCAAACATTCAAAAATCAAAATAACATACTAATCAGCCAAAGAGTATTCGATTACATCACAATTCATAAGTTCAGAACTCAGAAGTCAAAACATATAGACATACGACGAAAATAAAGCTTCTTCACTGGCAAATCTTGATGCAAATGGAGAAAATCTCTCCCAGCCATGTCTCTTGCAGTGTTTAGAACCAATAGAAGAGAGAGAGAGGAGAGTAGGTTTAAAAAAAAAGACCAAAAAAGGGGCCGTCGGGCCCCTTTTTCATTTTAACCCTGTATCGTACGATACGCGTGCAATACGCACGCGTATCGTGTACAAACTATGTATCGTATCGTTTTTGTTGATACAGACGATACTTATCGTACGATACGCGTCCGTATCGTACGATACGGATAACATTGGCACCTGGATTCACTATCTGTCCTTCAAGAAATTTGATACACCTTGTGACTTATGCTACTTGATAAGGTCTTCACTCTAGGCAGTGACATTCTGATCACATAATGCATGGTTGGGTTAGCAATCTATTTGTAACTTTTGTTTAGTGGGATGATCATCATCTATGTTGTTCAGTGAAAGGTTGTCAGGTTTAGTCTTCCATTTCCAATGGCAGACTGTATAACTCAAGGTCCCTCGTTGTTTAAATTGGATGTCATGGTTTTCCTTACCATGTTTATTGAAAACTTGCAATAATTGGATTGAATTTGTCTTCTTATTTTTCAGTCCACATCATAACTATTGCTTGCCTGGACGTTTTGTGCTACAACAAATACAATTGAGGAACAGGGAGCCTTCTACTGAATTGATAAGGGAACAATTAGACTCAATGGCATTACCTTCATAACAACATTATCAGCTGAATTTCTTAGTTAATATGCTTGGTTAATACTTTTGCATTTTGTTCTGTTAATTCTCTTTCGTTTGATTTTTCATTTTGTCCCATTGTTGAATGAGGAAAGTAGAACTCCTCGTTTTGGCCTCTTTCTTAGTTGTGGTGTTCGCTGTTTCTCACCTTACCTATTTATTTATTTATTATTTTATTTTATTTCTTTTTCACTGCATGTGAATTACACATTAGCCTTCACAAGTGCTCAAAGTATCACAATAGGTCTCTCGGATGAGCCAAACATGTGATTGTCAGAGCATGTTTGGCATCTAATTCTGTTCTCATTGCTTGATACCGTCGACTGTTTTTCATTTGTTCTCATTAATATTTGATCAATGGAATTCCTTGTCAAAATTATCATTTATGGGAGCACGTTTTTGTTCAATGGAAAGCCTTAGTTAGAGCATCAAATGTACTTGGGATCAGATTCAAATTTGATAGATTGGTTATCATATTTTGTTTAGGTTCAGACATTTGCATGCAAGTCCCTGGCCGTTTGGATCTGAAAAGTGTATGTTTTTTTATCAGTCCTTATCTGATCCAGCATGTTATCTGTCACCTTTTGTCACTGCCCGTAAGAGAATTGATGAAGTTCATTTTTTACCTAGTCAACCCATTTGGTTTTGCAAGCACCCATCTCTTTAGAGAGAATAGTTTCTACTTTCTACCTCGAATGAGATATTTCATTTGATGTCAAGATCATTTCTAAAAAAAGAACTTTTCCATCTTGCTTAAAAACATTTTAAAAGCATTTTAAAAGCATTTTTTCACACAATGATATGCCTTCATTTTATTTTTAGTACCTCATCGAGTACTAGGAGAAAATTTCAAATTTTTGTCGTCAATCAATGGAAGAGGAAAACTTAAAAAGTCTTGAGTATGAACAATGAGGAAATTCCTATGAAGCTGAGAAAGTCAAGAATAGGAGATGCTATTGACTCTACTAATTAAGCATCTGCAAAGGATTTAACAAGAAAATACTCTAAGAGAGAAGTCACAATGCTTTGTAAAATCTTGACAGGTAGCAAAATGAGAGTTGAGAGATGGGCTCGAGGCTTCTGTAGTTGTTCCTCTACGTCGGTAATCAAGAGTACCGGGTAGGCATATAGGTGATTTATGTCTATGCCCCGAAGATTACGACTTATGAACTTTTGGACTGTTGAAAGCCCGTAAGGTGAAGCAGGTTGGATACGTGATAAAACTACATATAACCACCAAAGTGGTGGAGCTTCGTAGTAGCCTTTGGGGTGGTGAGGTATTCCCTCAAAGGTGAAGGTCGGCCTGAAAAATGAAATCAAAAGGCAAAAAGCCAAATGCAAAAGAAGAAAAGAAAAAAAAAGCAAGAAAAACAAAAGGAAAAAAAACAAAAGATATCTGTCAAGGAATGAAAGACATGATGGCTGAACTTGTAGAAATTGAATGCGACAATCTTTTGCAGATGTGCGATTTTGGAGTCAACTCTACTCTTCTTTTTTATTTCCTAAGATGTTGAAAACCATTCCTTTATGTTTATATTTTGGAAATTGAGGGACATCCCTTCTAAAGATTCAACAACATTGATGTGAAATGGATCATGATGTTTGTACAGTACAGCGAGTAAATGAAATGCATATTATTTGCACAACACGAGCACTCAAACTTATGAGTTGATGGATGATTTATGAACTATTTCAAACTAAAAGCTCGACATCTCTTGTTATGTTTCTTGGTTTTCTAAGTGTAGGAGAAACTAACCCAATCCCCCTTTCGTCTTATAATATATTGCCCCTTTCATTACCAAGCTATTAGTACATTAATTGAATACACAAAACATCTCATATACCCAAGTTGAGTGTGATGCCCCATCATCTCCTTTATCTTAATAGAGACATGCCTTTCAGTATAGGAGATTAAACCATAACCATCATTCTATCTTAATTGTCTTATTTGCTTGACTTTCATTTCATTGCCTTCACTTGTGTTGTGGACCAACTATATGCCTCAGCACCCCGTGGGCCAAATAGGCCTGAAAAGTCAGCCCGTGACAAAACTTGATTATTTTGATCAGTATAATCTGTTCAAGTTCATGGGTGTGTTGGTTGTGTCACATCTGATGTAGTCTTTGCTGATGGTTTGCTTAATCTCAATGAACCTGGGGCACAGTCCGTTCTAAAGGTACTGGACAGAAAGGTCGTGTACTACAAATGTTGACTGCAAATATATTGATCATCTGATTATTTGCACATGGGATACTAGAAGAACTGAGAGTTTATCCTGCTCTTTTTTGGCTGTTGTTTCCTGGACCTAGGCACTAAGTGATGACCAGATGTTTGTCTATACGTGAAAATGTTGCTGGCATTTCGCTTTTCAACTTTTTTCTGCTATAGTAGCATCAAGTAGATGGAATTATGACTTCATCCAGTCCATTTTCAGCGGCGCATCATCAGTAATTTTCCTTAGTTGTCATTTGTATTATTTAATTTATTTTGGTATCATGATGACATGAAAATGTGTAGATTGAAACACAAAGGGGCAGGGTCTCGTACTTGATTGCCACCCTTGAGGACATCTTCGATCGCTTTGTACACAGGTGGGATCTTCAAGCAGCAGAGCAGCTGCCCAGCCACTTAGGGCCTCCTATGTGGCTGTCTACAACACAACCAATCTGATTAGCTATGTTCTCAGGAGGCATTTCAGCGGCGCATCATCAGTAATTTTCCTTAGTTGTCATTTGTATTATTTTATTTATTTTGGTATCATGATGGCAATGACGGCCATGGCCATGCCTCCTGAGAACATAGCTAATCTGATTGGTTGTGTTGTAGACAGCCGCATAGAAGGCCCTAAGTGGCTGCGGCAGCTGCTCTGCTGCTTGAAGATCCCACCTGTGTACAAAGCGGTCGAGGATGTCCTCAAGGGTTGCCATCAATTACGAAACCCTGCCCCTTTGCGTTTCAATCTGCACATTTTCATGTCATCATGATACCAAAATAAATAAAATAATACAAATGACAACTAAGGAAAATTACGGATGATGCTGAAATGCCTCCTGAGAACATAGCTAATTTGGTTGTGTTGTAGACAGCTGCATAGAAGGCCCTAAGTGGCTGCGGCAGCTGCTCTTGTTCAAAGCGTCAAGTACGAGACCCTGCCCCTTTGTAATCTGCACATTTTCATGTCGTCATGATACCAAAATAAATAAAATAATACAAATGACTACTAAAGAAAATTATTGATCTGATTGGTTGTGTTGTAGACAGCTGCATAGAAGGCCCTCTTCTCTGCTGCTTGAAGATCCCAGTACATGACCCTAATCTGTGTTGTCAAGAGGCATGGCGGTGATATCACTTCACACATGAGGAGAGCGGTACGGTACGACACTTTCTCTATCTAATCTGTCTTTTACTGTTCACATCATCTCATTAATATATTAGCTTCACTTTCGAATTGACTTGCTCTCTTCTACTCTTGGGCAGTGGCGAGTGTGTGGAGAGCTTACCTGGTTGGGACAAGATGGTGCCGTGAACAGACACTGAGCAACAACCGAGCAGCCATGACCGGACCTATTCTCCTGCCTGCCTACTTCCTCTCACAAAACATTGAGGAACAAGCAATCCAGCAGCTGCAGTCTGAGTCCCACATCATCAACTTGTCATCGATGATAGATCGTCTCTCGGCTGATCTGTTATTCCATGTCTCGGCTGGTCTGGTTGGTGCTTCACATAAAGTCAAATTCATGTGTTTTGCTCAAACTTTGTTTACTGTATTGCAGATTGAGGTTTAGCTTCAAATACATTTATTTTAATCGGTTTTGCATGATATGACAGTGGTTTATTAGCAATATGGTGAATTTACTAACGCTTTTAGGGCGCAGAGTTCTTGCTCCAAAATGAATTTGAACAGGGTAATTTTGCAGTTGCCTTATGGGTCTCTAGAAGAGATCGCTTTTAGGGGACAGCGTTGCGTTCTTGGTCCCTATTTTTGTTTTTCTTGATTGCCCTGTAACTGGCTGATGCTTGGTATCCCTGGCCTTTTTCTATGACCCTTGGTGTACAGGTTTTTTATAGCCCACCTCCGAGCCGCTGGGTCACGGACTCGCGGGCATCACGGCGGAGGCCGTTGAGGGCCTTTGCTTTTTTCCCGGGCTCTTGTTTTCTCCTCCTCTGGGGACAGCTCCCTCGTTTCGGTGGCCTTCCTTTTCAATAATTGGCAAAAAGACTTATTCGCCTAATTAATAAAGGTACTGGGCCTGAACGCCCGAGTTTTGAACCGCCGTTCGGACTTGGTGACTGCCACCGTCGTTTACTGGACACGGGCCCCACCTTACTAGACCGCGTTCCTTTGGTTCTTGTAAACCAGGGAGATTCGGCGTTTTTTCTCTGTCTCTCCGATTCTCCCTAGATGGGCTCGGTCTCCTTATCGGCTGGTCGTAGCACCTGGCTTGCTCTTTATCGTCCACTTTCAGTCAATTTCACCAGTGAAATGAGTGGAAGAGATGCCTAGAACCAGGCAAGCCATATGCTCCTGAGACTCGAACCGAATTTTTTGGACAGGAAGTGCGCGCATACATGGACATCAGGTCACGGCTTTTGCCTGTTCGCCTTTTCCTTTCCTTTTCGCGTCACCTGCACAGTGGATCCGTTTCGTGTCAATTTTCTTTTCTTTCCAAGAAGCTTCACCTTCAACGCTTGCAAACCTTTTTGAAAAGCCACCAGAAAAGCTTTATGGTATTAGGTTAGCTTGTGTAGGAAAATTCGATATTGCAAATTGTTATCAATTTGTGAATTTTTGCATTACCTGCACAGTGAATTTTTTGTTTAATTTTCCGTTTCGTGTCAATCTACATTCTTTTGTAGTACAAATTGTTATCTTTTGCGAATTTTCCTACACAAGCTAACCCGAAGTCAGCGAACGCTACATAACCATGCAAAAGCTAAAGTTAATGTAGCAAAAGTAAATGGAACTGAAGACTTGTATGCTAGCTAATAGGTCGGGTGCTTGATTAGATACTCTTTCGACATTGCAGGCACCACCTCTTATTTTTTGTACATCCAACTCACCTGGCTCGTAATAATCCACAGTTAGGTCTACTTCAGTATCTACACTCGTCGGCAGCGGGTTTTAGTTAAGGGCCGGCCACAAAGGTGTGCTTTGTTTTAACATATTAAATAATATACTCTATGGTATGTAAATTTCTTCTTGTGATGATTACATGACGATACATTAAATAACATGATGCCTTTTTCTGAACTTCTCATACACACTATGCATTTCTTTTGACGGTGAGGGTAATTAGAGGTGTGGATCTGGCTGTCAGGGCGACCTTTACGTTATTGTTAAGATGGGCAAACAGGTATACTTCTTCCTTCCTCCTCACTCTTTTGTTTTCTTAATTTTGTGTTCATGGTGATGGGTTTGAGTACCCATTCAATTTCTTTGGTTTGAGGTTGTTTTGAGTTTCTTTCTTCTCGAACTATTTTGCCTTCTCTGCTTGACTTCGTGCTCAAACTCGTTGGTCATCCTAATTTTTCCTCAATTTTTATCATTTTGCGGCTTTCCTATGGTTCTTTATTTGTCTTCATCTTCTAATTTTGTGTCATTTTCGTGATATTACCACTTCACACTTGGACTAGGCTGCTCTCTCTCTCTCTCTCTCTATATATATATATATATATATATATATATATATCCACTACCATGGCCCGGAAGCTGATGCGACCATGGTTGAGAATCTGATGCTCTGTTCTTCAGGACCGTGGTTGAGAATCTGATGCCATGTTCTTCAAGTCCATGATACATACATTTGTTGTTCCCCCTAGGTTCATGAGTAAGCAGAGATAAAATGCCAAACAGTTTGTTCATTGTAAGGTTCTATGGTGATTTTCATTTTTTCTTTAGAAAACCATCCGCTTGCTTAGCAACAATTCCGCATTTGAAATCCCATTTCTGGTCATTTAATAAATTAAAACATATGAAGCTTTGTTCTCCTCTCAAACGGGGAGCCCTAGCGCATCACACCCTTCTTTTCTAAACTTCTCAGACACACCCAACTCCCTCTACGCCATCAACTTCGCTACCCATAGACAAAATATCTAGGGAACTTTATAAAGGAAAACTAGGACTACCCAATTCTCAAGCAGGCTAGGCTGGGTATTTGGACTAAGCAAACGAATAGATAGCTAGAAAATTACAAGCACAAAAGGTAGAAACCATTGGGGAACATGAAAATTGACTTGATCCGATAAAAAATTGGTCGTATATGATACAACATACAAAAAGAAAATGAAAACGCATGTTTCCTGCTCAATTTCTTGTGCTCCTCCTATGTCTACTCAACGGGTTGAAAAGCAAATTATCGCAAACAGATGTTTCACATCTTCTTGAAAGTATTGCAGCATAATGCCACTACTCATAACTACCACTTCTCTGTTTTTTTTTTTCTTTACATCAGTCCCTTCAGTTTGAGATGATGCTTAATTAGAGAAAAATAATCCGAACTGGCGGCTGCTGGTGTATTCGGACTGCATGTGGCTAGCTATGACAAAACAGTTGAGAAAACGAGAGATCAAGAGTGAGTTACTCATGGAGAGAAACGAGAGAAGGAGAGAGGGAGACCTCACCGATCATCGGTGCTATAGGTGGTCATCGCTGGTCCAGGTTGCCGGTGGCTGTTGAGTGAACAGAAGGTGAGTAGGAGACAGGGCAACACTACTAGTCGTACTGGCTCCACCCCTCAGATCTTGCTGACCTTATAACTGATTTACACCGAGTCGGTGGAGATCATACATATTGTTCATGTGTATCGGAAATGGAAACACCAACTCATATTGTTCATATGCCTTGGACTTGCACAAATTATACGTGAATTATTTTTCTTTTATGCCTATATATTAAAAAATATACCTCCAGCCAGACATCCAGTGTCGGAAACTATACAGTGGAAATTAATTCTACAAAATGGCACTTTTTTTAAAAGTAAATGATTCTTTTGTTTTACATAAATAAGTTCTTTCTTCTTTAATTTGTCACTTTATTTATAAAAAAATTGAATTGTGCTCTTTAAGTAGTGTTTGATAAAAAAAAATTGTTAGACTAAAGAACTTATTAAGAATAAAGTGTTTTTTTTTATCAAACACTACTTAAAGAGCACAATTCAATTTTTTTATAAATAAAGTGACAAATTAAACACGTGTACAGGTGATCTACTGATGTCTCAAATGGTGGGTTGTACAGGTGAGTTTAATGTCTTTTCATTAAACATGTATGGTTTTTTATTATGGAAGACCACCATGAGCCTTGGTTACAAAATGCATAGAACGAGTTTAAATAGTTGAACTTTCTATAATCTTGGCAACGATAAATATGCGAAACTAAATCTGATTTTTGTGAAAAGATTTTCTTTTTCCTTTATCATTAATTTTGATTGATCATACTGTGATTCTTTCCTTAATTTTTCTAGAATGGTTGCCTTTCAACCTTATCGTTAACATCATTCCTCAAACTAAACGATAGATGTAAAACTCCAAGTTTGTTGCTTTGTAAAAGGTGATCATGCCATCTCTTTGGCAGTGATTCGGTGAAACCAAATTTGCTGCATAAAGTTTTTTTTGAAGCTAGATCGTGCTTTGGCAGCGATTCAAAAAACCCAAGTTTGATTCCTTAAGATTTTCTTCACAAGATCAAGTCTTCGCTTTGATGGAGAAGACAACGATGTATTTGGTCATTTGCAGGCCACCAATGAGCTTCATTCTTCTTCGTCAAGCATCCTGTTGTGACACTAAGTTCAAAAAATAAAGAAGAAGCAAAACAAATAAAAACCAACAATGAAAAGATTTTTTTAATTAAATGTGCATGATTTTTCACCATGGAAGGCTACCATGAGCCTTAGTAACACAACATAGAACGAGCTTAAATAGTTGAAGTTTTTATAATGATTCTTTCCTTGAATTTCTCTAAAACGGTTGCCTTTCAACCTTATCATTAACACTATAAATATTGACAACGATAAACATAGGAAACTAAATCTGATTTTTGTATAAAGTTTTTCTTTTTCCTTTATCATTAATTTTAATTGATCTTGTTGGGATTCTTTCCTTGAATCTCTCTAACACGGTTGCCTTTCAACCTTATCGTTAACAGAATGAGGCAACGGTAGCGGAGGAGCAAGCACGACAACACATAGGAACTTGCTAATGGATGCATGGAGGAGGCTGAACAGGGAGCTGCTCTCGACTCAGCAGCAGTAGAAACAGACCGTCTTCTCTCATTTGTTCATGAACGTGGCTCTCAACATTGTGAGTCTCTCAGTGCATGTACGACTATGAAGATGAGGTCGGCGTCTTGGAGCATGAGTCCATGGACCGAGCCTACTGTG
This sequence comes from Nymphaea colorata, assembly GCF_008831285.2. Lineage (NCBI taxonomy): Eukaryota > Viridiplantae > Streptophyta > Magnoliopsida > Nymphaeales > Nymphaeaceae > Nymphaea > Nymphaea colorata. The sequence goes on from NC_045143.1 coordinate 16,865,056, forward strand.
TCATTGCCAAGCTCATCCAAACAGCCTAAGTAAACCATCAGTCGTTGCTTCCCACTCTATCAACCATGTTGGTGCCCATTAACTGAATCCTACTTATGATGCTATGTATAATCATATAATAAATTGGGCACAATAATATATTACATTTAGTTTTCTGACTCTTTCTCTCTCTCTCTGTGTAGTGTGTTTAATTACATTGGCTTGCTTCCAATCTCAACTTTACTATAACTAGAATTGTTTGACTAAGTTTGAATGGTGCTCTTATTTGGTAACTTGAACCAAAAACTATTTCAGTAAACTAACAAATCCTGCACAAAATGGGTCTTGGTCAGTGTCAATATGAAAAGGAAATAAAGTTAACAAAGTGTGCATATATATATATATATATATATATATATATATATATATATATATATATATATATAAGGACCCATCAATATCTTTCCTCAAATTTTATTAATCTTCATGTTTTACACTGTGGAAATCAACACAAAAATGAGTTTTATAAGCTTAAAAGGATGATATTGATTACTAAGATCTTATTTCAGCATTGTAATGCCATTTTAGATAAAGTTCTATTGTTTTGAGGACCAAGATTTACGTCCACATTTTACACGAAAATGATATAGAATGTTAAAACCTGGTGTGACAAATTCATCACACTTTTTCTAATCAATCTTTTGTAAGAGATCTTCTACATCCCAAAAGCAATAAATTCTAGAAATCATAATAAATAACAATTTAACATTAATTTCAAACTTAAGCACATTTGAAAGTGATTATGCGAGCCAATGCATATGAACGACATGAGACGGTGTTTTCATTTTCGATACACATGAAAGATACATATGAGTTCACCTACTCGGTGAAAATCGGTTGAAGTATGTAGGACCCGAGGGGTGGAGCTGGTCCGACGAATAGCATTTCCAGGGAACTTCACCCTCAAAGCTCTGTCTCATCGATTTCCTCTGTTCACTCAATAGCTGTTGGCAACCTGGATGACCGATGGCCACCACAGCGCCCGTGACAGATGACATCTCTCTCTCGCCTTCTCTGGTTTCTCTTCATGACTCACTCCCTCACGATCTCGCGTTCCCTCAACTATTTTCTCCTTGCCCGCCACCTGCAGCCCAAATGCACCAATGGCCTTCTATTTCGACTATTTTTCCCTAATTAAGCATGACCTTAAACGGAAGAGACTCATGTAAAAAGAAAACAGAGAAACGGTAGTTATGAGTAGTTGCATTCTACCGCTATACTTTCGAAAACATGTGAAACATCTCTTTGCCATAATTTGCTTTTCACCCCATTGAATAGACATGAGAAGGGCACAAGAAATTGAGCAGAAAACATGTGTTTTCATTTTCCTTCTTGTTTTGTAATGTGTACAACCAATTTTTATCAGATCAAGTCAATTTTCATGTTCACCTATGGTTTTTGCCTTTTGGGCTTGAGATTTTCTAGCTATCTATTCTTTTGCTTTGTCCAGATGTCCACCCTAGCCTGTTTTCTAGTTAAATAAGAATTGGATAGTTCTTGTTTTCCTTATCCAATTCCCTAGATATTTGATCTATGGGTAGTAAAGTTGATAGAGTGGAGGGAGTTGGGTAGGTTTTGTTTTGCAAATCCTCACTGGATTTGTGTCATTCTTTTTTCGTTCTGCCAACAGTTTTCAGAATGTTCGAACTAGGTTGTGCACATATTTTTTGTAGTTGAACCATGAAGTCATAAATTAGTATTTAAGTCTTTGTTTGTTTTCATTGGTGCTTTTTCTTTGTTGGAGATATCTTCATTAGTTTTATCCTTATTGAGCAAGCAACTTGTCCAAATAGTTTTCATTTTCTATGGCATATACATAGAAATGTTGAGATCTTTTAATGTTAGCAAACGAGGTTGTAATATTTGTAAGCAGATCTACTCCTATTTGTTACTTTTCATCTCTCAAGAGATATGACTTTTCATCTCCCAAGTAATTCACATTGAGAGTCTTCTTGGTGTTTCTGTTAACATCCTCCGCAAGCTCAATGCTCCAACAATGAGATTGAGCTTGTTAATTATTTGATAATGGTGCTGCTTACTAAGTGACTTAGTTAAAATATTAGCAACCTTATTCTTAAAAGAGATGTACTGAATTTTCAAATCTCCTTTAGCCAATTTTTCTCGAACAAAATGATGGTCAATCTCTATGTGTTTGCTGCGGCTATGACACACAGGATGAGCTGCAAGATACGCTGCACCGATGTTGTCGCACCATAATGTGGGAGGTTGTGATTGATCAACACAAAGTTCTTTTAATAAAAATTGTAACCATATGATTTCAGCAGTAGTATTGGCAATAGATCGATACTCAGCCTCAGTGCTAGAAAGAGAGACAACTCACTGTTTTTTAGTACTCCATGAAACTAGATTGGATCCAATAAACACTGCATATCCACCTGTTACCGTCTATCATCAAGACATACTGCCCAATCTGCATCACTGTAAGCACTAATATTTAGAACTTAACTAGGTCTAATAACAAGACCATAATCAATAGTATGTTTCAAATATCTTAGGATTCTCTTTACGGCATCCCAAAGGGTATCAGTAGGATGATGCATGTATTGACAAACCTTGTTGGTAGTATAAGAGATGTATGGATGAGTCATAGTAGAGTATTGAAGAGCGCCAACAATGCTGCGATAAAGAGTTGGATCATAAAAATTTGATCCAGTTTGAGCAGATAAAGCAGAGGAGCATGCCATGGGAGTTGAAACTCCCTTAGCTCTAAGCATATTTGTTCTTTTGAGAAGCTCGAATATGTATTTCATTTGAGACAATATTAGCTTATTGTCAATTTTTTTTTCTTCTATGTCCAAAAAGAAATGAAGCTCACCCAGATTTTTAATGGCAAACTCACTTTTGAATTGACAAATAATTTTATAAATATATTCAGGTGAGCATCATGTTATGATCATGTCATCCATATATACCAAAGCATATAGAAGTATTTCTCTTTTTCTCAAAATAAGAAGAGATGAATCTGTTTGAGCTCCTTTAAAACCAAGATTTTGGAGGAATAAACTAAGACGGGCAAACCATGCCCTAGGAGCCTGTTTTAAACCATATAAAGCATGTTCAAGCTTACATACATGATTTGGGAAAGAATGGTTTTGAAATCCGGGTGGTTGAACCATATAAACTTCTTATGAAGTAGATCCATATAGGAATGCATTTTGAATATCCAACTGTTGTATTTTCCATTTGTGACTAATAGAAATAGTCAATACTGTCCGAATTATAGTAGGCTTCACAACAGGACTGAAGGTTTCAGTATAGTCAATTTCCTTCTTTTTTACTATACCCCTTGGCGACGAGTCTAGCCTTGTATCTTTCCAATGATCCATCTGCCTTTCGCTTGATTTTGAACACCCATTTACATCCTACAATGTGTTTGGCTTCTTTCTTTGGAACAAGTTTTCAAGTATTGTTTCGAATAAGAGCATCATATTCTTCTTGCATGGCCTTCTTCCAATTTTCATCTTCATATGCTTCTTTGAAACTTGAGGGTTCTTTGTCTTCAAGAAGAGTAGGGACAAGAGCTCTTGGAAGAGAGTGTTTGGTAGAAAAATATGTCTGAAACTCATTGTATTTATAATTAGGTTTGAAGATTCCCACTTGAGATCTAGTAGTCATAGGATGGACTCGTTTTTTATTTGGTTCATTTTCATTAGATTGGGTTGGCTCCTCATTTCCAAGAGTTTTAGGTTGAGATTCACTATTTGTTTCAAATTAAAGTAAGGGTTCCTCTAATGTTGTGGAGGTACTAGATGATGGTATTGTATGGTTTGAAAACTGATATTCATGAGGGGAGGTTAAAATAATAGCTTGGTTTTGAGTTTCTAGATCTTGAGTTCTAATTTCTTGAGTATCAATAAAAGAAAATTTTTTCTCATTAAATTGGACATGTCTCAAAATATAGATTTTACCGATTCGTACACCCAAACAATAATATCATTTATGTTGAGGAGCATAGCCCAAGAAAACACATCTTTTATAACGGTAATCTAATTTATTTTTCTGATAAGCTCTTAAACAAGGAAAATATTTACATCCAAAGATTTTGATGAAGCCATAATCAGGTTTCTCTTTGAACAATTTTTTCAAATGAGAAGCAAAATCAAGAATCTTGGTTGGCATTTGGTTAATCAAATATACAGGAGTACAAAAAGCATAGGACCAAAAATTCTTGAGAATATTACCTTCTGTCATTAGAGATAAACTTGTTTCAACAATATGTTTATGTCTCCTTTCAGTTGCTCCATTTTGTTCATGGGTATGAGGACATGATATTCTATGTCCAATCCCATTATCGACAATATATAATTGAAGCCCTTGAAATTCTCATCCCCAATCTGAGTGGAAATATTTTATCTTGTGTCCAGTGAGATTTTCAGAAAGTACCTTGAAAGCTTTGAAAACATGACTGACGTCTGATTTTTTTTTTATCAAATAAATCCAAGTATATCTTGAAAAGACATCCATAAAAATCACATAATACTTAAAACCATTCACAATCTCCACTGGGGCTGGACCTCATACATCAGAATAAATGAGTTCAAATGGGCGTTTCACCTTATTTGAAATAACATTAAATGGAAGTTTATGACTGTTAGCTTTTTGACAAGATTCACACAAATAATTTAAACAATCATCATAATAAGACAAATCACACTTGTTCAAAACTTTCTTAACAATGAAAAATGAAGGGTGACCAAGTCTTTTGTGCCACTGCCCAATAGTATGTCTTTCTCCAAGTTGTGCTTCTTTTTTTCTGCTACTAAGGTCTATCTTATAAAGCTCATCACTGCTCGTTTCTTGATGAAGAATTTTTCTCGTTCCCTACTGTTTAACATAACACATATTAGGATGAAACTCAAAATAGAGTCCATTATCCTTAGAAAAACGTTGTACAGATAACAAGTTTCTTGTTATTTTGGGCACATGAAGGAGATCATTTAAAACTAAATTTTGAGATGTCTTTGAAGAACCAATATGAAAAATTCTCAAAACTGGTCCATCTCCGATTTTTATTGCATCTCCACCTTTGTATGTGACATGAATGGACAAGTTATTGATATCATTGGTGATGTGATGAGTCGCACCAAGAGTCAGGATACCAATTGTCATCTCCAATGTCTTGATTCAGAGTGCTAGAAGAAACTGCATGTTATGCTTGAGTAGACGTTCTCTATTTTTCTTTAAGCAAGTTAGTATATGACCAACAAAACTTTGCAATATGACAACTTTTCCACATATTTGGCACACAAGACGATTACCTTTGTATTGCTCACTTTTTCGGACTTCTCTTCTAGATTGGTAGTTGTTTCGACCACGACTTCTGTAGTTGGTTTGCTTATTGTAAACTTGTTTTGAGGTAATATTCGCAGTCGGCATGATAGATTCAAAAGTTTGAGAATCATCTTCTTTTAAGTTGACTTTTTGTAAGCCCATGAAGTTCATTCAAAGAGACAGAGTCTTTTCGAGTTTCCATACTGACTTTAAAAGCAAGATATTCACTTGGCAATCCTCTAAGAATTTGAAGAACAAGATCATCTTCATTAACGGGTTTGGATGCAATGGCTAATTGATGAGCAATAGCTTTTGCTTTGTTTATATAAACATCTATAGTACTAGACCATTTTTTCAAATCTTGAAACTGTGGTCTGGATTAAGCAGCATATGACTGCCTAAGAGCACTCCAAACCTCTAGAGAGGTTTTTAAACCAATAATTTGGGTAGGTATTGCTTCAGATAGAGAAGACTTAATCCAACTCAAAAGTAACTGATCTTTTCTCAGTCATTCAATATATTCTGAACTAATTTCAGTTGTTCTACATCTAAACATTGACGGAGCAGGTTTGCTTCCATCAATATATTCCATAAGATCAAATGAGATCAAAATTGAAGTGAATTGAGATTCTCAAATAAGACAATTTTCAGCATTTAACTTGATGGTGAAGAAATGTTGTAAATTGCTTGGGTACTAAAGAGGAGAAACAAGAAAATTCATATCCGTATCAGAGTGGACTCTCGTATTTGATGATGCTTCTTGATTTGCCATGAGAATGAAAAGCGGCACCACAAGATGTAATCCTTAGGATCTAGCAGCAACACTAACAAGGACCAGTGGCTCTGATACCATGTAAGAAATCAAAATGAAGAAATAATTAAAGGGACATGAATTTTTAAAGTGGTTCAGCCAATGGGCCTACGTCCATTGCTCTATCATTTCTTGTTTGCCTTCCTTTGATGGAGAGGCTCATTTATATAGAGGAGTTATATAAGGGGTCTCTAGTTCCCAAGAGACATGACTTTTCATCTTTCAACATACATGACTTTTTATCCCTCAAGGGACATGACTTTTCATCTTTCAAGAGACATGTCTTTTCATCTCCTAAGAGACATGATTTTTCATCTCCCAACAGACACGACTTTTCATCTCTCAAGAGATGATATGACTTTTCATCTCCCAAGTAATTTACATTGAGAGCCTTTCTTAGTGTTTCTGTTAACAATCTAGGCACCAAATGTTGAGGGTACAAATATACAATCTCCTTTTGTTCATCATGTGAGTAGGTTTAACTATCCTCAATGTGTCCTAAGATTCCATCTAAACGTAGATCAAAATCAATTGCTTGATTTATAGTTGGTATTGAAATTCATGTCATCTTCAATGTCAAAACATGAAAATGGCACACAAAGGCCACTAAATTTTTCCTGTTTAAAAGCTCATATTCATATGAAGCATGTATTTGCCAACATAAGGTAAGGTAGTAGACATGCCATTGTGCTAGATATATTATCTTTCGAAGCTAAGAAGGTGCAAAGAAGCCACCTGATGATCACTTCAAACTCAGCCACACAGGATCGGATTGCATAAACTTGCTGGTTGAAGAAGGGATGCTGGCATTCTGTGTGTACTAGTCACCATTTATATTACCGGAAACAGGGGATGTCATGCCATGTGAAGTATGCCTGAAAACCTATTTCATCAACCTAAAGTCCTGTAGCAATTGTTGCTCTGCATAAACTGCCTCCACCATTGCCACAGAAAGACGTTGCTTCAGATCATCAACATATTCGGATGCCCATGTACAGGAATTGACATCTAGGCCTTCACCAAGTTTGAGATTTTCACAGTCAAACACTGCAGAGATGCAAGAGCAATATATTTTGAATCATAGACAGTTTCTGACATAGAAAAATTGTCGTTTCATGTGAAACGCATAAGAATTCCATGCCAACTGGAAAACGTCCTGGCGTACGTTCAGCTTGATGCCTCATATTTTTTTCTGATGTATTTAACCGCTGACGTAAATTTCTGTTTAGGGGCAACTTTTTGAGCCAAATTAGTTCATAGCCGTGATATTGATTTACAATTTTATCTCAATAATCCTCATGACTCTAGACAACCGGTTTGTCAAGCTTGTCTGGTGGAAGAAAATTAAGTCCAGATTTGGTTTAACACTTTTGGAGTGTAATCCCAGATGTAGTGTCTTTAATTACTGGGTAACAACTAACAAGTTGACAAGATGGCAGCTTTAGACAGTATAGTTCTGAATCTAAATCTGCATCGAGCTATATATATATATATATATATATATATATATATATATCAATTTTGTTGAATGTGGTGAAGAGTGCGATCATATTATATCTCTATTGATTCCAAAGGTTGTCCTTACAGTTCTTAGGCAGACCCGTTCAGATAATAAGGTTGTCATCTCTTGGAAAGCATGCTCATCACGGCTTATGAACAAACTAGCAAAGGATGGCAACGGAGATGAACTTCTCTTGTTGACACAGAAATTCCACCCAGAAGAATTGGTTCAGGACGATAGGAAATAGAAAAACCTGCACTTTTTTTTATGAAAAGAAAAGGACAGTAAAAGAACGGCACATTCTTTTGGCTGACTTGGTTGATGATAAAATGCATCTTAATAGTTGCAGCAAAATGTTTGTTTAAATACAAGAATTGTTTCGTATGGGACTGCACCACCCTCGACATGTCTGTCTCTTTCTGGGCGGAAAATGAGATATATTGCAACGGATAAGAACATTTCAGACTCCAGCTTAGATTAGGCATTGTGTCAGAGAAGGTAAGATTTATTTCTATTCAAGTTTGGGCTCGAATTGGAGTCGGATGGTTATAATTTGAAGGGAGAGAGAGACAGAGAGAGAGAGAAGAAAAAAGAAAAAGCTTGATCTGACTTTTACATTGGATTTGAATATAGTTTGGACTTCGATGTTAGATCTGAATACCAAATTTCCTACCATACACACATTCATCATCAATGGCATTCATTTTTCTGCACAACGGCCAATTGTTCAAGTGGTGAGACAAGTGGGCATGCATGCTGGTACAACTCCTGATACAACAGGGCCGGGAATGAGACGAGCCACATGTGGTTTGGCTCGGTTCTTCTTTGGCTTGACTCGAGGAGGACCCCATCATACTCATGGAGGAGGTAAGGAGGTAGAGGAGACGATAGTTTCTTCTCATCCACTCGTGGCACACTGATTTAGTTCAGACAAAATTAAATTGGATTGCTTGGCATTGTTTGCTTCTATCATGTCTTTTAGAAAAATCATAAAGGGATGCCCAACCTTCTAAACCCTCTTCTTTTGCAATATAGCGGAGAGGCCTTCGTCTTTTCCAAAAAAATCACAAACAACCTTTAATTAAGGGGTAAAATAACCATTTACTTTTTGTATTGCTCTATTTTTTATTGGAAAGAGTCGTTTGTAAATTGTTGGAAAAGATGAGGGTCGCTTTGTTGTATTGCAAAAGTAGAGGACTCATTTGTGATTGGCCCAAAGGTTAAAGCGTCCCATTGTAAAATTTTCCCACTTTAAAGTATGAAAGTGTTTTCTCCTATAATATGGAAATTTAGAAACCAACAACGTTCGCTGCCAAGGATGCACTCGACGATAAACAACAAGGAACGAACTAATTGATGCTCGCGAGTCTCGACGACAAACAACAAAGAACAGAATGCTAGAATTCTTCCTCCCCAACCTAGTGCATCATTCTTCTTCTTAATTACCCAACTTATTAAAACTGATACAACTTGGTTGCCTTGCAAATTGAGCAAGCGCATAGTTGAACAGGTTAACCAATTTTTCATTCGTTCAGCACGTATTATCCATGTCTACTGTGGGTCAGATGAGCCATACCAATGATTTGCATTGTTCTGGTTCAGAATTGTTAGTTCAAAATTGAAACTAGCTGTGAATAGTTCCAAGATTGCAGTCTGAATCTCGACTCCAGATAAAATTGGTAATGCAATTGGAATTTTAGCCATCTTCAAACTTTTCTACTAAAAGAACATTTTTGAAATAGAGTTTTTTCCAGTACCATCTAAGAGTTGTCCTAACACAAACTCGAATGCCTCCCTGCCACCCTCCACAACTTAGGATTCTTCAGCGCCTGGAACGAATTGATGCAATCCTACAAGTTAAAGTGGTAGTCGTGGCATTGGGGTGTTCTCAATACTTTCCAAATTATTGCCGATTTGAGATGACAGCTCAAAACTATAGGACTCTTACTTCCATATGTGAAGCTGGCTCTCTACAACAAATGCTCAGAAAATCGGCAACAAATTTGGTGAAATAGCCAATCTGGGAAAAATGATTCGCCCTTCTTTTGGTGGAAACATTCTGACTTCGTCCTGTTTAACCAACATTCTGACTTCGTTTTTAGCTTGAAAGAGTTTTTTTCTTTTCCAACCGGCAATCTCCTCTTAGACAATTTTGGAGGCATATGAAGACCTTGAAGAAATATACAAACTTTGAAGGTTGAATGCATATTTACGTGTTCCCGATTCTCCAGCTGGACCTTCTGTCGAGTGCTTGAGAATCAATAGCCATAAATCCTATTAGCTCCTCTTTTAGGCCGTGTTCCTTGTTGGATTGCGTGGATAACCAGTTTGAGAAGGAAAGATGCTTTGAGCTTTACAATACCCATTTCGAAAACGGTCGTAAGAACTTCTGTTATACTACATTCTTCAGGTTATACCAATGTATGGGGCTTCCAAGTTTTGCAACTATGATCTTTTGGGCACATACATATATATATTCATGGTGGAGTTCAGATATTGGGAAGTGGAAATTTTAAAATTCTTTAGACCTTAGCTAGATTCAAGGAATTGAAACATTATCTATTTTGATCATGTGCTTAAGATTTAGGACACATCTCATCTGAGAAATCCTGGATTTCTGCGCCGGCCTGAGATCAAGGCCTGGTGGTATTGACGCCTTGCTCCAAATGGCTTGGTGGTATTGACGCATTGCTCCAATAAATGTGATAGATGTCGCGAAAATCTCACGATATTTACGAGAAAAAAAAATGGAAAAAATGGTGAGATTTTGAAAATCTTGCCAAAAAATGAAAGTGTCGCAATTCTTTTCCGGAGATGTTTTTTTTTATGTTAAATTTTTTATTATTTTTAAATATTTTTAATATTTAAAAAAATTGTGGAGATTTATCCAAGATTTACCTGAACAACTCCACTGAAAGATACCCAAGAAAACCCACGCTCAGATTTTCTCAAGAACGATATTTGTAACAACAGATCCAATTTGCCGGCTTGGATATTAATGCACGGTTACCAGGAAACCCACTTTCCTAATTTTACAAAAAATTCACTTCCCTGATTTAGTTACTCTTCCTGTTTTACACAGGTTCCCTGCTTGCATTTCTCTTCTTGTTTTTTGCCGCTTCGCCAGATCCCATCACCTACACTGATGAATTAATATTTTTTTAACTGTTGGAGTCCCATATACGATCGCTTCTGGCAGCCTTTTCATGTAGTGGTAACAATGCTTTGATTCGAGGCATTTAGTCACACCTTAAAAGAGTCCAAACAAGTGAAGGGATGATCAGGAAAGTCTTGGAACACCAGTAGGGAATGAGGATTAATCTCCATTTTAGCTCATCTAAGGCAGAAACTCCATTTCCAGAACGAATAATGATCCAGAGCCCGCGTGCACAATGAATTTCACCAACAAGGTTGAAGAGATTATTCATCCTCGTTTGGGAGCTCTGCGTTTTTCAGCTGTGAAGAAGCCAAACTCAATCTTGTTCACGATTTTAGACTCAACGGTTTCTTGACTCGCGATCTGCTCAATTATTGAAATCTCACCTGCCATAAGAGAAAATTTAAGTAACCAAACCGGATCTTTCTTTCCCTATAAATTACTGTGCAGTCGGGGGGGCCAACAATATGGTACTTGAACAGACCCACTGCACATGACTCTATTGACATTCTGCACCCAATTAGGGCAACATCTTTAAAATAAGAGTTCCATGTACCCGAGTTTATCTAGCAACCTGCCTGAGTGATCAGATCTGTAACTTGTGAAGATCTTCCTTAAATCCAAAACTTGAAAAGGAAAAAAAAAAAAGGCGTACAATGATCGGTCCTGTATTTAAAGCTTATAAAATAAATGGGAGTTGAGAAACTATTGCCCTTACATCATCTCTTGCTCAAAAGTCTCGACCACTGACCTTGAAATAGTTGTTGTACAGGACCTTCTGTAAACAGACTCTTCTGCTCAACAACTACAACCCGCCTTGATTATTCCCGCCTCGCCATTGAGAGAGGCATTAATAAAGACCCACAGGCTGTGCTTTCAAACCCCCATGTCAAAAGGGCGGCGCCCTTGGAGCTCTAAGCGAGAGGCGCGTAGGTAATGGCAGGTAAAGATTTATGCAGCTAAATTCAAGGGAAGTTGGCACAGTGTTGTCGGCTTCCCAGTACATCAGGTAGTCGAGAATCACCACTTGCCGAAGCCTAAGTGAAGTTGGACTCTATCAGCTACTGTCTGTGAGTTAGTAGACTCGATGAGTTTTTAGTTTTTACCAGTACTGCTGATCTTCAGAAAGTTCAGGTTCAGGTTTCCCTTTGGCTGGCTTTCGAAAAGAAGGCAAAAAGCTTTTGTTGGTTGCAACCTGCTTATGATACTTTCGATTGATTCAGAGCTTCAGTTAAGGTCTGTACCGGAAAGTCAACATTAAATATTTCATATATTAATTTGCACATAATTTCTCTTAAAATGTGAAAAAAAAAAGGATAGATGGTTGTAGTTTCTCGATCGGAGATGAGAGGATCTCACATCTGTATGTGATAATTTCCATAACAAAAAGCAGTCAAATTACTGTACTATAAGACGACCGCGAAATCTCTGACAGAAACCAAATACATTTTGCCGAAAGATGACCAAATACTAAGGGCTGACACCTTCTGGTAAGCCGTCCATCTTGGGATGAACAGATATGACGTTTCAGAGAAAATATGACAAAATAAGATATACTAAGAAAATCCAGAACGCAAGGCACATGCTACAGGGTGACTGTACTGGAGAATGAGGACGTGGTGGTACAGTGATATCGTCTGTGCGCGGCCAGTGGCGACGCGACTAAGCACTGTACCAACTTGGCCGATCGGAAGATATCGCTTGGTAAAAGTACAAGAGAAGACAGTAAAGTAAAGCAACATAAAATTACGGTGGCAAAACAGATCCACTACCAGATGCCAGCATGCCTATGGCAGTTCTCATAAATACATGACCATCTTAGAAAAAAAAGAGCCACAACATACACAGGAAACCGTAGAATAAGATCAAATGCCACGGGCTTGGCCGCTTTGAGTAATAATCAAACGGCCAACCAACATATATGCTTTAAAACGGCAGGAAGAAACTTCAATGGTGTACATCGCAGCAACTTATCAGTACCATGAATCAGGAGGGTCATTTGTTAGTAACTCTGCAACCTTCTGCCCCATTGTGGTGGCCCTGGAAGAAGGCAGATCCTCTGATCTTGTTCAAGAACTCATGGCTGTACGTTACTTGCACCAAATGAAAGGGAGAAACATCAATGAATGTTTCGCCATGATTCTCTTAGATAAAATAATCCCCAGCTTCAAAATCATGGCACTAATTCTTTTGGAAAACAAATCGAAGACCCTTTCTTAGTTTTCTCCTTTTGATGAGAAGGGATGTTTAGACGGACTACCCCTGAGGCGTAAACTCTTGATAAATTGCTCAAACCACACATATACACACATGCCTTGTGGAGACGCAACCATGAGGAAGCTGAGGATAGAAAGTAGCAGGACTAGGGGCAGATCCAGGTCTTTCATCATGAACAAAAACTGGCAAAAAAGGGATCTTTGGGAGCTAGCGGGCATACTCACTCGTAGGGTAATGTCAGGTAGCTAGGTTCGTTCTATACTAAATCCATGTCCTATTGGTATATCAGAAGGGGCCATTGGCACCATCTAAGAGGTTCCATTTCATGGAATGAATTGCAATGACGAGTTTCTAAAGCAGATTACGGGATGAGGGATAGAGGCTGCAGCTAGGGAGGATCTTGGTCTCTATTAATGGTTCCACTTAGGAGTGCATGCTGATTGGTTCAGGATTAGACGAGCTCGGTGGCATTTTCCAGCTTCTTTCCTTCACATAATTATTTAAACTCTCGTGGTCTAAACAAACAAAGGTCAGGCCGAGTAGATACTTGCTAGATTGCTTATGAGAAAGGAACTAAATGAGATTAGGAATTTAGGACCCACAAAAGTTTCTTTTAAAAGCTCAATGCTCATGCATCAGGCAGCTATTTGACATCACGAAACGAGCTCACTTTGGTTTACCCTGGGGCTTCGTGGAGATTTGACTGGTTTCTTGAACGTTGAGCATGTGTCTGCTCAGCCAGCTCATTGTGCACCGGCGGCTTAGCCCACAGTTCTGTTGCTGCTTGCGGCTGTCACAGCCCAGTCAACCAATGGAGAAACCCGACGGAGATCCTGTGGCATCCACACTTATCCACTCGGCTCACTCCATCAAAATAACTGCAATCATTCAAGGGGCTCTCAGATAAGCATCAAAGAGAACATCCCACTCCCCATTGATTCTTTCTGTCTTGTCAAAAGCCCTAATAACTTTGTTTTGTTGAACCCTACCTCCTCTCTTATCCTCTCTTCTCCTCTTTCTTCGTCCATCTTTCCGATGACATGTGCTCAGCAATCAGCATAAATAAAGAAAGGAAGAACACAGTCGCCCAGAAGCTCTCATCTTGAAAAAGAAACTTGAGGAGCAATTTTCATTTGTGATGATGAATTCAGTCGCGGAAGTTAGAGCGAACAAGGAGAGGAAGACGAACGAAATAGCTCCCAGTTCCTCCCCATAGTCTTATTTCGACAACTGATCACCGTTGCACCATCTTTCGTCAACTTAACCTCGGAAAATTGAAGCACCAAAAATATTTATTCCAACAAAGAATAGAATGCCTTACGAAGTAAGAAACTCTCGCTCTCTCTCTCTCTCTCTCTCTCTCTCTCTCTCTCTCTCTCTCTCTCTCTCTCTCTCTCTCTATAGATTGCCGTTCGCACTTGTAAGCACAAACGCATCTCTCGTCCATTCATATAACAACTGGGGAAGCACAATCAGTCTAAGCTTCTTGAACAGCCAAAAATAACAAGGAACAAATAATTGAAGGAAAAGTGACCGTCGTTAGGACTATTTGTACACACCCAATCACCCACGAAGCCTCACAAACATGTCGCACAGCACACAAAAGAAGAGAAGAGAAGAGAAGAGAAGAGAAAAATTACCGTTCTAAAAAATGAACAAAAGAACCATTTAAAAGTTGCACAAAAAGGAAAGGAGAATCAGTATGGTGGTGGCGGACGTGAAGGAGCCCAACCGTAGACTTCATGCGGCATCTGCCCATTAGACAGCAAGTTGGGTGGCAGGTTATAGATAGGCAACGACGAAGGCTCCGCCAAATCGCGTTGCTGCTGCTGCCCGCCGCTCCCCCCACCGCCGCCGCCGCTGCTCTGCGAAGTGCTCACACCGCCAGGAGACGACTGCTGCTGCTGCTGCTGCGCCGCCTGGTTCTCCGCCTCTTCCTCTACCGGGAGCCTCTCGTACGCGGCGTTGGTGAAGGTGGCCGCGATGACGATGACTGGGCCGGAGGCGACGAGCGGACCCACGACACAGCCGCCGATGACCTGTCCCTGCCCCCCGCCAGGTAGACCGTGAGTCCCGTGGCGCCTGGCGGAGAAGGCGCCGGAAGGAAGGCGCCTGAGAGGGAGAGGATCTCGAACCGGCCACGAAGCGCCACGACCGCACCGGGTGCGCCCGGCTGCCGAAGCGTGACGTCGGTGACGACGCCACTGCCGCTTAGCACGCATACGCCGCGCTGCCTGCGGCGCGCGAAGGCGGCAACGCTCTCTGCGACGTCGCTGCCGCTGCTGATCTCGAGAACGTGGCTCCGGAGGGCGTTGGGGCTCTCTCTCGTGACGACGACGGGGGGCTTCGGCTTGTTCTTGGATCCGGGAGGGCGGCCGCGCGGACGGCGAGGGCCTGGCTCCACCACCGCCTCTGCCCCCGTCGCGTGGTCTGCCTGCTCGTGCTCGGCAGTAGTCCCCCGCCCTGCGTCGTTCTCCTCCTCGTCGTTGCCACCGTTAGTGGCAGTATCTTGATCGAGTTTTGGCGGGCCGAGTCCAGGCCGTCCCGCCGAGTCGACTTCGGAGGTGTGGAGGTGGAGGCCGGAGGAGGCTATGGCGTGGTCCGCCCCTCCGAGCCCCACATTCCCCGACCACCACCTGTTCGCCAGCTCTCCCTTCTTCACCGATCCTTCTTTCTCCTTCAAAAACAACTGCCCGACAAAACCATGGAGAGGAGAAAACCTCTCTCTCTCGCTCTCTAACAAGAAGAAGAAGAAGAAGAAGAAGAACGACAATCCAAGAAAAGACCTACGAAGCAGACAGGACAGGCGGTGGGAAGGAATCTAGCAGTTCGGTTGCCGTGACGAGTCGGCTTGAGTTTTTGGCTTTTAGGCTCTTCTGGCCAAAAGAAAAAAAGCAGGGAGATTTTCTTCTATGTCCCTATATAAGGCTGGAAAGGCGACGATGGCAGGGAGAAGGAAGGGCAGGTGTTCTTTCTTCGGTTCGGATTGGGTTGGATCCGGCGGAAGAGGGGAAGTGGGAAACAAGGGAACAGTAGGTCCAGCAAAATAGTGTTCGATCAGATAATGAACAGAAGCAGTTCGTTTATCTATTTATTTTCGCCCCAAAAAGGAAGTTCTTCCACATGATCTGATCCCCAGCAAAAGGAAAAGGCCCCCATCCCCAATAGTGAGAGAGAGAGCTTAGACTTTAGACCACATGCCAAGCCATAGTTGAAACTTGGAAAAGGATGACAAGGAAATACCAAGAACTACGTAAAGAAGAAAATGGAACAAGATGATGAGAGCATTATCAACTCCTTTAGAAAAGCGCTAACATTTGCTCAGCACAGAGAGAGAGTCTAGCAGCCTAAAGGTGGCTGTTGTACTACTACTCAGTGTTCGCAAACTTTTGTTAAATTCATCCGATTGTTGAATAAGCACTACCCAAGAAAATTTTTATAAAAAAGAAAGATTCAAAAGACACCAAATCAGAAAACGCAAAGAACTAAAGGGACTGTACTGCCTGAATGTGTATAAAGGCGATCTTGTTAGGGAAAAAGAAAACTCAGATCACTTCCCTTTGTTTGAGGATCGTGCGGCGTACCATACAAACACAACCAAAAACGATGTTCTCAAGGACTAAAACTTCATGAAGAAGAGGGGGGAGAGAGAGAGAGAGAGAGATGAGGTTTTTTCAAAGGAAGAAAGCGGTTTCCTGATGCTGGTTTTGGCAGTATCTCGATATTTCCTGGGCTGGTCTGAGAATTGGTGGGTTTTGGTGAATGGTGGGGTAACGTGCACGTGAGACAGTGAAGAATTTGGGAGCACGTCAGTTGTTCTCGTGTCCCAACATGAGATGTATTCAAGAAAATGGTCTACCATTAGAGATTGAACTGACCCTCTCTCTCTCCCCACTAATTAATCTCAAGACTTGCTTTTCTCTTATCCTCTCGGCTCTGGCTCATGTTCCTACACTTTTTCCTTTAAAAGACTTGTCACTGAATAACTTGGTGAAGCCACCCCTCTTATCCAACCTTTACAGTAGCCTGTTTAGCTCCAATGTCTGTGTATGTCATCTTTTGTAATGGTAGCATCAATAGAAATCAAACAGAAAAATGTGTCCTCGGCTATGTTATGACCCTCGAAACATAACACTAATATTGCAACAGAAGCAATAAAAGTGAACACAAAAATGTTGATATATAATTCAGGACTTAACGTACCAGTAATTATCAAGTTTGGATCCTTATAACCGGTCATACAAGTACGATAAAAAAAAAAAAAAAAAAAAAAAGTTAATACGTTTGTGTCAAATACTGATTCTGCATTGCCATCGCATCAAATTAGGAAATATTTTGAAGGTATCGCAATTTTCCGCTGATCATATCAAAGTTTCGTTTCTAATTTTCGAACACGAAGATCTTTCTGTAATTTAGTCCCAAATTACCCACCTCCCCGATTTCTTTTTAATACATCCGATAAAGATTCATTAGTTGTCCTTTTTGGATAATGTAGTAAATTATGCTAATGATAGATGTAATGGAAGGATAAACCTCCAGAGTGGAGATCTGAGGCTTCTTCTTGCGTACAATAGCTGTATGCCCTTGTTGATTATCGTTGAGATCAGGTTGGGTCTGCCTAACCTCAGCTTATCACAATCTAAAGAGCTTATAAACCTCACAAGTTGAAGAGACTGGATAAAACTAGATAAAACAATGTATCAAGTAGTTTCCAAACCTTCGGCCTCCTTTCTCTATTTAAATTTATAATCAAAATCTGTTTTACATAAAACAAGAATATATTTTCTTTCAAACCTATGTATGATCGGCCAGCATCGATTCATTTCGCAGGCTCTTACGATGGCAGCTGCCAATATATGATCCGGTCCGAAGAGGGACTTTTCCTCAACTTAACTAATCATAATAGTAGCAATAATTGGAACAATGAGGTGCCGTTTCAGTTTTTTCTTCCAGACTGTGCTGCTTTCAGGGCAAAAACTTGGGGAATAAATGAGATATAACTACTCGGCAACAACCATGTGCCCTTCCTGTTTGTCACTCGAAGGTGGTTTAAGATGAAAATTCAAGATGGTGGTTTGAAATCGTATCGCAGAAGGTAGACAATGTTTCATTTGCCTTTTTTTTCTCTTTGTTGCTTGGAATTTGGCCTCTGATCTTCTTCTCCCATGATAGTTGGTAGATGTTAAAGTCCACCATTAATGGTGATCTCCACTAGATCATATGACATTGCCTTAGAGAAGTCATGAGCAGAGGAAGGCATAATAATAACTGTTTCAGACATGGGTTATTTCTGCGCGGGCAACTAGAATTATTTTATAGTAAAATTATGTTATCAATTTTCAGTCGTGGAGTGGTTAACCAAGCAGCATAGTATTCTAATTTCGTCTCCGAATGGTTTAACCTAATGAAATTGGCCTCTGGCCCACTGCAAATGTGTAATTCTACGCAAATGCTATTACAGGAATTCAAATGCATGTACATTCAAATTGAAATTAGTCCCAACCAGGTGCTTAGTCACCTTAACTTGAAGTAGGAATGCTAACAAAATCGACCCTTAGTCTGAATCTAGTCATTTGTAAAATTAGTCAATCTAATTATTGAACATGATCTTTGCTAGTTCCAAAAGATTCACACGGGAGTAATATCTTTTCTTCTTGTCATGCATGGCAACTACTGGATGCAACCATGATGTAAGAATTAGCAGAGTCTTGATGGTGGAAAACCCCTTAGCTAGTAATGCAAGAGTCCCGTATTTGCTTTGACTCACTGCGAAGGTATCATCTTTGGCGATAAATTAATGAGAAAAAAAAAAAACCTGTGTGAGCGAAAGGCAGGCTTTGTTTTCTCTAACAAAGGCAGTTGCATTTAAACAAGTTAACTACTAGTGTCTTACATTATCTCTTATGCCTTTTGAAAGCTGAGGCATTTTTGTTCATGTAGATTGTAGTTCTCTTCTTGTTTCTTTTTTTTTTTCTTTTTTTTTTTGGGACCAATCAGTAGACCTGTTTTTTTTTTCCTTTTTTAGGATCCAACTACCATTGGCCGAGAGATTTAGTTGCTTGCTCAAAGTGTAAAACTCTCAAGGACATTCAACTGACCCTCTGGTCCTGGCATAGGTAGTCCAGAGGCAGGGATGCATGGGGCTGCTGCGGGCCACTAAAGTTAATATATCAAACTTTATTTTGACTTTGCATTCATACTTGATGCATGTATGTGCACCGATCTTTAGGGCCTAGCAATTAAACCAAGTAGTTCATGGCTGGAATCAAGTTCATATCTATTCAATTCAAAAATCTAAGGAGTTGGTTAGGAGATTGTCGAGTATAAAGAGGTTTTCTTCGTTCAGCTATACTCTTTCAGGGTCGGCGTGGTCTCTACAAGAGGTTGATGGATTCTCACTCATGGAAGTTGAAGTACCTAAGAATAAGACTTTTGATTTTGGTTCTTAAGACGTCTAATTAGGGGATGTGTGGAATGGGATGGAATATCCGACCTAATTGCTTTTACTGAGTCAGGTTTCAAGTAAAAAATCCAAGCAAGAAAATGGACCAGATTCAGTCTTGAGAAATAATATCCAATCAAACATGGAATCCATTTTAAATAAATATGCTATGGGATAATAAGCGTTAATATGGCCAGTTAAATTTTCCTATTGTTAATATCTATATTTTAGAATTCAGTTCTTAGCATATCATAATGCAAACTCGGATATGAATTTAAAAGTGACTTTTAGATTGCATTTCGAGGTGAATTTAAAAGCCAGATTTAGATATTTGTATAGAATTTCTTTATTCACATAATCTAAAGAGGTGGAAGTTGGTATGATAAAAGTTACATCCAATTCGAATTCAACTCGTTGACATCTTGATGTCTAAAAATGGGGCGTAGAGTATTCAAACAAAAGAAAGTTATATGAGTTGAATATCTAAATTCATCTTTTAACATAAACTGGTATGAACTTCCCTTTCTCCTGACCGCCAATAGGAGGAGAAAACCAAAAAAAAATAATTGTCTCCCATTCATAATATTCTTGGATCTTTTCCCGACCTGTTGTCAAGTTGGATTTGACATCCTTCTCAATTATTTGCAGAACCTGTGTCAAAGGGCGACCAATAATTATATTGGCGATCGGCATGCACAGGCGAAAGGTGCATCGATGCGAAAACGGTGAAAGGATAAGGGTATTTTGGTCACGAGGAAGTTTGTTGGGGTCGTGCTTTTTTGACCGTTGGAGGTGAAGTAGGGGGCAAGTTATCACGTTCGCGCGGCAACGGTCTTCCGGGTTCGTAAGTTGCCGACAAGATGACGAATCTGTCTTTTGACTTTGGAGGATGACGGGATTGCCCCCACCTGCAAACTTCGCCACCACTCTAAGGCAGCAGTGCCACCAACTGCTCCTCTGCACGCAAATCAGATAAAGCCTTCACCATTCGTTCTGAACACGGCTCTCTCGGCCAGTGTCGGCAACATGGTTGGTTCGTTAATTTCTTTGCTACAACATTCTGGAGAGTCAAAAAATTAAAGACGTTATAGATTAATTGCAAACAAAAAATACATCCAAGGATCAGAGAAAATATAATTAAGTAAATAATGAGAAAAAGAGAGATCTGATCCAAAGTTTTCATTACCATTTGTTCATTATATGCGCCGGTGGTGATAATATGTACGGGAGGCTTGAGGGACAAATGAAAGAGAAATGAGACAAAAAGAAAGGAAGTGGAAGAAAAGAACACGAACAAAGCCTGAGATCATCAGGATTTCAGATCTCCAATCTTCACGTTTTGCAGACCAGACGATCATATCTTTTGTTTAGATTTGATAAAAGTTATTTCCAGACAGTGAGTTTTAACAACCAGAATGCGTGTTTGCGCGTGTATATGTGGGTGACTTAGGCAAGTTTTCTTTCAAGAGAATAGGCCACTAGGATCTATGTAACTGGTTAAGGGTGACGATCCGTGCTCAGAGAAACAAGCCAGTGCGAAGCCCAAATCTGGTCCGTCGAGAATAAATTCTACAGCGCAGGTCCATGAACCCGTTGAGAGTAAATCTCTAGCGATTGAGATAGAAAATTATACTCAATAACTTCTTTATTTGTGGCAGCAAGCTTGGTACGTTATGGCCCTTTGATTTTGTTTTGAAGTAGTTAAAGGATCTTCCGTGTTTCTTTGTCTCATGTTTCAAGAAAGAATAATGCCTTCTGACTTAAGCTAGATCTCGTAAAGTTGCACAATTTGTAATATGTTACCGGCTTTTGATGTTGATGTCCACGGAAAGACTACTTGTACATCATAATCGTACAGTCTAGATCTTGTCTCCTGCTAAAAACTACGTGTATGTTAATCGGAACAAATTGGACAAATTAAAATCCATGTGCCCATGTGTCCTTATCTAAGCAACTACAAACTAGGAGTTGCCTGTCATGTGCATCAGTTTGAATAGCTATATATATATATATATGATCCAGGAACTTGGCATTCCATAAATGTTTCAAAAATAAATTGTCAAAGTTCGACATAATTTAAGATCACAGTTTTACATTATTTAAATTTATTAAAAATCGCAACATTTCAATTCGTGCATCAAATTTCAACAATCCCATTGTAGACCTCTAGAATTGATTCTTTGAGGTCATCCGTGAAGTCAAAGTTAAAAAAAAAAACAAAAAAAGGCTCAAATTCGACCGGACAATAAAGAGAGAGAAATAACAAATCAATCGCACAATCCTTTGTAAAAGGGTGGAAGAAAAATGTGATCACAAATGTAACAAAGTGTATCATGAAGAGACATATAGGACTTATAGTATTATAGTATGTTCGACGTGTGAGTTTGCGTGTGATAACACAATTAATCGTGGTGTTGCTCTCTCTCTCTCTCTTAGACTGTCTTTCTTATTGAACCCAATTCATATTTAATAATCTGTGCTCTTACTTACCCATCCTACTTTCCATTCCCTTTAAATCTATTACATGCTCAAGTACCATTATCAATATCGCATCGTACGGCTACAAGGACGAAAAGTTTTCAATTTTTAGATTTCTTGATTAAAATTAATTAAAATATTCTAAAGTGTTTTGTAGTTCTTAAAATCAAACTCTGAAACAAATATAGGCCAATCCGTAACAATATTTATCAGCTGAACAAACCGATAAGTCAACAATATCTTTCTTACGACAATGCGTCAGGACTCAAGACCATCGGATTAGAATTTTAGTTCTCTCTCTCTCTCTCTCTCTCAAGCTAAAAGGTATTGAAACCAAACATTTGAATAAAGGAAAAAGGTAAGGACAGAGGATCACATTGACATTGTTTCACAACTGTCTTATTCAGGCAGCCATGTGTCACTTATCCATGCCGCGCCTTCTTTTTCTCTCTCAATCTCTCTCTCCGCAATGTGCGCCAAATTTCAGTAGGGAATCACTTGGGTTTCCCACATTTTCCCCTCTTTCATCCTACCCTGCACGTTAAATGCCCTCCTACCATGTCACCTTTCTGCGGAACAAGCACATGCATCTACTGCTATCAAAGATATCATGTACAGGGCTGCAAACGAATAGGATTCTCATCAACTAAATACATGAAATCTAGGATTCCTATTTAAATTGAGACATGCAACCATTCTTAGAGTGACTACTAGTTGCACCTTTCTTTGATGTGATTCATTTTCGCCACCCATTAGGAATCATCATTGAAATGCCAAAAGTGAAACTTATTAAGAGTATTTACTCTGCATAGCCCTTTCCTAGACTAAGGAACCTGTACCTAATGACAGTGAAAAAGGTACACGAGACCTTCTGGCTATACCTTTCTAGACCTTTTGGCTAAAATCAAGTGTAGTCAGTCCTTGTTTGGGCTCAGGTCTTTGCCTCAGATGGCAGCTCCAGCTTTTAGCTCATGGCCAATATTGAGATGCAATCTATAGAATCAAGAAACAAGCTTACCCACATGCCAAAATATGACATATCATGCGGGTCGAGTCAGGCTAAGGCATCCGTTACTCCCCCATGGAGTAAAAGAATGCTACAGTGCGTAAGTATTATCCATGCTCATGCTGTACAACAATGCCATGTGAATTTGCCTGGTGGCGCCTACCACATGCTTGGACCCTACAAGAAAGTCATCCATGATTGACCAAAACAGGGCTGTATCCTCGCCCCCGCCCCCCCCCCCCCCCCCCCCACCCCCGCCCCACCTTTAGCTGTCACCTCGTGGTATGGCCAGCCCGGTGAGGCCCCCACTACCCTCTCCAGTAGAGTAGAGGAGAAGAAAGCGCCGGGACGCGGTTGGTGGGTAGTGCAAGAAACAAAAAGTTGGCTGTTCGGCCCCCACCCCCCATCTCTCTCTCTCTCTCACCCCCTTCCCTCTTCCCCTTTCGATTTATGGACTTTTATCCATGGTGAATTACAATGAAGCCGCAGAAAATTTAGTTCTCAAGAAAATTGGATTATCCTTTGGACCTCGATCCAAATAGGCGGGCACGTTCTGGATCAAATTCCAGTAATTGGTTGTGAGTGGAAACTTATATGATCTAATCATCGGACTCAAAAAAAAAAAAAACTAAATTCGTATACCATTCGTACCCGATTAGGTCGTATCAGGTCTAAAGACGTCAGTACGCCAGCACACCAATGGCTCTTCAAGTCTGGCAGATGATCAACTCATAAGGAGTGCTAGGCCTCACATGCATCAATGACTTCTAACTTGAAAAAGAAGAATCATCTTAAGGGATTGATTATAGCCCTAAATCGGCGTTGAAATATCTTTTTCCTACCAAAACAATAAAACTGCAAAATACGTTAGTCCTAATATATAAAACTCTCCTTTTCTCTTGACAGTAATATTCTTGGAGAAATCACGAAATCAGAACTTGATGAACGACACAAAATGCCGATGGTAACAACTTCCTATATTAAGAGGTTCTTGTACTGTCTTATACAGTTGATACAACAAATAAGGTAGATATAGACAAGTTCCGTGGACCTATGTACGTTGGCAAACATGTATTCTCCACATCAAATTCCTACATTTTCCTAACAAAAAGTCCTTGTTCATATTCATTCAAATGATACAAAGAGGTGACGGAAACAGCATCTGAGGACATAGTTACGCTTTAGGAACATAGTTCATCTCTAACGGGTTTCTTTTGGACGCTATTCTGTTTTTATGTGGTAGGGCAGCAAGTCAAGTGAATAGTACATCCACAGCAGATGCCCAGGGGGGAAACCTAGTCAACTATAGGTGATTCCTTCTGCATAAAAGAATCCATGCAAAAATAAACGGCTACTTTAGCTACATTTAGACGAAACAGCAGAATTGGTAGCAGAAATATCAAATAACAAGAAACAGTAACTAAAGAACCAAATTTTCATCAAATGTTATGCTGAAGTAAATGACCAAAGTTAATAAATTTCACCTCACTGCCAGACGGCAATACATGTTTTAACCCAAGTATAAAAGTGCATCATACATGAGTGCTCAGCTTTACAAGGCCTTCAATGGAATGCCTGTCCGTAAACCTGATTAAACCTAAGAACGTCGTTGAAAATAAAAGACTACAGAAGAAGGGAGACAATTTTCCAAGTTGGCAATAAGACATAGAACCACTGCTACAAAATAACTTTAGATTGCAAGATTCATTTTGGCCCAAATATATGCAAGATATTCAGTATCAGGGAACTGCTCAGCGCACATCAAAGATGCTTGCATATAAAAGAAAATGTGGCTTGCCAAAAAGGTCAAACACGGAGATACTAAAGAAGTGCCTTCATTAGAAGCAGCATCCAGTTCCACATACAGTATGGGACATCTTTTCAGAAGTAAAATACTGAATGCAAGATGAGAAAGAGATGAAATGATTTAGCAGTGTAAAGGCAGACCTATTTCACCAAAATCAATAGCTGCATGATTCAACATTTATGATTGATTTCCACTATAGACTGAATTTGCCAATCAAGTAAAAAATAAATAAATAAATAAAGTGTGGGCATCGCACATGGGAAAGATGGCAAGGAGAAATAGATGAGTACAAATGACTAAGTTAAAGAGCAGTGACCAAAGCATCAGAATATAACAATGCCAGTCAAACCTTATTAGCATATACATTTATCAACAACCAAATGCACAGAAAAAAAATGAAGCTTCAGGTGCAGCAATATCCATGCCAAAAGCTTATCAAGAAATGAACTTCAACTATTGCGTCACCCAGACAAAATAGGGCCTACATCAGAATGACAGTAAATGAGAAAATCGATCAAAGTAACTTCCATCAGCTATTGAGTAATACGGTTAAATTAAATTCTGACTGAATGTCTAGTAGTAGTTTTGTACAAATATTTATTTCCAACTTACAGAGGTGAAGCCACACATGGGTGACTATGTCACATGGATGTGCAGAGGATCCAATGAGTTGGCAATTCTTATGAAGCTTGAAATGTAGACTATATGAGATGTTGCAACGTGGGAACCAAAAAAGAAGTTGTGGCAAATACCGTCAACTATGCAATATCCCCACAATTTCTTCCGGCAGTCATGTAGGCCCTGCCCCACCATTTATCCTATACCCTAGAAAATTAACCATCACACTTTTAAATCATAGCAAAATGGGAAGGCATTAACATACAATAGGACTAGCATAACTCCAGCTTTGGTGGAGGAGGGGACTCAACGAGATTGTTGTGAAGAAAAAACACACAATGAATGTACCATATGCAATGGAGTATAACTCTCCATCCAGTGGAAGAACATAATAGATACAAAGATATATAGACTTATAGTGGGTCTAGATAGCTGACATACATCGCACCTGCCTCCACCTTAAATTTCACCCAGAAAAAGTTCAAAAATAAAATGTACATAATAACTGGGACATCTTAGGCAATTATGTGCCTGAAAAAAGCTCAGTTTTGAGTACTTGCAGCATTTTCATTAAACATCAATGGCCTTTTTAATCCCAGAACAGTTTGGAACAGGATAAAGGGTCATTCACACCTTTGACCTCACAAAAATATAGGATTTTAGAACACATCGACCTGACAAGTCTACAATAAATGGGAGGAGAAAACCGAAGCTACACCAGAGAGCAGAAACAGTGACAGAAGATGCAGCCCACCAAGGTAATGTTAGAATCTTTACATTTTGCACACACTGTTTGTAGCTTACATTCTACCATTTCCAATTATTTTGTTAGAAATACTTGATAATCTTACAGATTTTTTATGCTGTACATAGTAATCTTACAGATTTTTATGCTGTACATAATCACCTACAGCTTCAAACATATTAACGTGGGATTAAAGGCCTTTATGTTTCATAAAATCTTTCTAATTTTTCTTCTTACAATTTTCTTATTTTTCCAACATTACAAGT
Organism: Nymphaea colorata; assembly: GCF_008831285.2. Taxonomy (NCBI): domain Eukaryota; kingdom Viridiplantae; phylum Streptophyta; class Magnoliopsida; order Nymphaeales; family Nymphaeaceae; genus Nymphaea; species Nymphaea colorata. The sequence continues at coordinate 16,891,435 of NC_045143.1, forward strand.
CAAAATTAATAAGTGACTTGAGTTAATCTCAAACCTTGCATGGATGATAACTGACAGTCTAACAAACATAATGTCAATAGAAGTTCAGAAATCACTATTCAAGTTCCTGCAATGACCTTAACATATTGTTTCATGCATTTTGTTAATCATTTTAAAATGCTTCAGAGTGGATAGGAACTACGGTTACGATAATTCTGGTTGTTATACGTAAACAGAAAGAGAATACATCAACAGAAGTGATAAAAAAAACCTGCCAAAGACTATTGCAGTATGGGAAAGACAATAAAATAAAGGCCATTTCCTGGATGGCTCATTAAAGAGCATCACAATGAACATCAAATATGGCTACCAATGCATTAACCAGGAAGACAGAGAAACCGAATGATTTTATTTAACCTAATGTATTAAGAAAAACAGGATACATACACAATCAAAACATCCAAAGAGGCTGAGCAGATACCAGCACAAATGCATGAAGACTGAAATTTATATCATCTGATGCATGCACGGTAATAGTGTCTTGGGTGTCTGTCTAAGCAACCAACAGTAAGACACTAAACCTGTTCTCCACACCAATAGACCATTCAAGGAAATCTCAACCTATTCATGTCACCTTTTGAATAAATTCCATAAAGCATCTCTGTTAAAATGGTTCACCTCATAAAAGGCATCAGAAGCAATTGCTGCCACTTCAGCTCAACCAACGGACCTAGCTCATAGTTTTTGATCTATCAATCAATGATAAATATGATTTAGTATCAAGCACATATAAGCTATAATAAAATTCGAATGTGAATACATTGAAGATTCTGATATAGTTCACAAACATTCAAAAAAGACAAGCATGACGATGTATAAAACATTTACAAGTCATCAATTTGTTAGATAATCTGGTAAAAAATTCTAAATTATTAGGCAAACACAGCTAAAGAAGTACTATTCAAGAGAAAGAATTGGCACCAATAGACAGAAGGCAGTCATTACCAGAAAGCCATGCAGCAAAAGGTCGGAAATGATTGCATCAATGACTAGCTCAGGCAATCGACATATATCAACCTTAACTGTCACCAGTAAAGACAGAATACATCAATTTAATAGCTAAAATCATATACGTGCATTGTTCACAACATAGAACAGTTTCCAATTATAGATCTACAAAAGTAAATTAGCTCAAAATCTTAGAAAAACAGATTCAAGGGCTAATAGCCTTTTTTGCCCTCAACGATTCAAGAGCTTTATTTCGCAGCTCAATCTCAAGCTTTGTTTGCGCTAACTCTGTTTCCTCTGCATCACTTTGATGAGAAATTTCCTGTCCTTCATCACCATCCGATATGTCACCATCTTTGTGACTTTTCTCACGAGCATTATCAGATCTGCCCTTCATCTTGATAGCACGTTGCTCTTCTCTTCTTCGGTGCCGCTCTTCACGCCTTCGTCTTTTCTCCTCTTTCCACATTTTCTTGTCTTCCTTCCTTCTCCTTTGTGCTTCCTTCCTCTCATCATCATGTGAAAGGGCATCACTGTCATCATGATTCTTGTGCTTTCTTTCAATCCCTTCCCTCTTTTGTTTTTTGCTGTCTGAACTGTGATGCCTAGAACGCTCATTTTCCTCATCATGTGATTCATATGTGTCCATCCGACAAGTATTTTCTACATTGCTTATGGATCTTTTCACCACTGCCCTCTTGTAATCATCATCATCAAATTTCTCTGTTCTGTATCCTCTTTCTGATGTCGTATTTGCACCATTCAATGCTTTTTCAGGGGATAAATCATCCCTAATATGTTGTCTTGAAGATGACCGCCTAACGGGTGCCCGATCCTGGGAGGCATCTTTCTCTAGCCTGCCAGGCTCATATTCAATGTCTTCAGAGATATGAGATGACAAACGACTCGGCTTATTTGAGTAATCGTCCTGACAAAAACCATCATCCCTGGCATCAAAGATAATGTTAGAGAAGAAACAAAAGAAAGGGAAATCATTATCATTATCAGAAAAAATATTACCTCCTTGGGCTGTGACTCCTCTTCATTGATTTAGACAACTCCAAATGGTCTTCACTTCCAGGAGACGAATTGGCCCCTAAGGAAGCAGGAGAATGCTCCCTGGATTCACTCCTCCGAAGAGATTCGCTTCCGTCATGAACCCTATGTGAATGCCGATTTGCTCTCTTTGAAGCATCCCCTCTCTCTTGCCTGGAAATGTGTTTGTGATCAATCACTAGCAAGGATAAACACAAAACGCATGCACACAAATCACTAATGCTAATGCATATCCATATGCATATGCATACTTTAAATAAATAAGCAAACAAATAGAAATATCAAATACCGACTCCTCTAATTTTTTAGTTTTATAATAAAAATAGCAATATTCAACTGACTTATGTGACTGAGATTTCTTTCACCACAGCGTGCAACTATACATTTCCAGAAATGCCATTTTGTGGTCCTTTCAATCAGTGGAGAACTGCTAAACATAGCAATAAAGTTGTGAAGATAGGAATTCAGCGGACACTTTACCTTCTAATTGATTATTGTACTGCTACATGAGTACTATATTTACTTACTACGAAGCAAGCAATTGAACATAAAATCTTGACATTTTGCTTCTAAATAAGTTTGAATGTGATGTGAACCAAGTTCTTTTCTTTTCTCCATTTTTTTTTTCTGCTGCCAAAAAATTTAGATGCAAAAGGCACTTCGTCTACTACATCGTTTCTAGAAAGTAAGGCACAGAACCTATAATTGTAAGGTGTGATAAAACAAAAACCTAGAAGTATGGTGTTCAAGTCATCTACAATAGCGAAGAGAGCAGTTCTAGACCACCATTCAAGAATTTTGAGATAGATTTTTCACCACTTCAATTTTTAATCCTATTATGTTTTTAAGGTGATTAAAACAGAAGAGAAACACATCTACAATTAGATCACATATTTGGTTTCTATGTCTCTGCTAACAAGACCATTTACAATCATAAATTGTGGTTCAAAACCAACAAATACACATAAGAGTAGCAGCAATCAACTGATCAAAATGGTCAATGTGAAAGCTGCAACTATTAGGGTTGATGGAGTCATTTTGTAAATTTCTAAATCACCTTCAGTAATTTTTGAAAATTTTCCAATATGAATACTCTATTATTCATAACAATCAGCAGAAGGTTGCTACCATTGAAGCAAACGGTTTACTGCATACACAGAATACATGTATATCCACATGTTTTCGAGCATATGCACGTGTTATCAATAAACATGAAAACAAAACATAAAAACGAGTTTATGAGGAAGCTTTTTCTGTTAAACATGACATAATGACATACGTTTATAACTTTCATTAATAAAGTAATCTGACTGCTGCTTTAGTACCCAAAAATGTATTTTCTAGAGTTACTATTTCAAAATTTTAACAGACTCGAACAAAATGATGAACATGTTTCATGCCATTTGCCACCCTATGAGGGCATTTGCAAACCCATGGAACAGCAGAAAAGGAAATCCAATATTCCAGAGAATGTTTAAGAAAGTAGAATGCTGAAGAAAGGATGCTCCTGTTTAACAGGAGTCCGCAGAAAACAAATGCAGCCCCTTCCAGGGGTCCGCATTTGCCTTCCTCTTCCGGGACTGCCAGGAAATGGACCTTCCATTCCTAGAGAAATGCGCTCTATGGGATCATGCTTCATGACACGGACAAAGAAGGTCTTCACTTTATAGCAAACAAAAGTTACATACAGAAAAAATGCATGAAAGAGGATTTTGGAAGGGAAGTTTTTCAAAAAGACAAATAAGAAAAAATAACAAATTGTTTTGAAAAACAAATAAGAAAAAATAACAAATTGATGCCTATGAAAACTAAAACCTAGAAGTACTAGTTTTGTGTTCACCTATACCTTTCCACATGTGGCCTTCTTGTCCCATGTTGATCTTGCTTGCTGGAAAAAAAAACATACGGCAAAAACATGTCAGCAGCCAAACAGCAACATCATGAAGCATGAGATTGTTAATAAAACGACATAATAAAAACCGATAGAAGCATAAGATACTGACCTCTCATCCTCACTCACATCTGCCTTTCGTGCATAAACAGGTGACTTGTACCTACCACGATATGGTTCTTCATGTTGAGGCATCACATCACGTTGTGGTGACCTCAAAGAAGTTGACAGTGGGCGAGCCGATGACTCAGCCTTTCGCCTCCCACCAGAATGTTCTTCACCTTCCAAACAATGGACATCTGGGGATCTCCTTCCACGTGGCCTGCACAAGTAAAGAACAAAGTTTGGAAAGTGAAGTGATACAAGCCATATCTGAACAGAGGAATGGTCGGGTGCATAGGCATTGCTACCTGTGAACTTCATCTTCATCTCGATACCTGTCTGAAGCACGATCACGGTTTCTAGGTTCCTTACTCAAGCTTCTACGAGTATGACCTCTGTGTGGAGGACTCTGACTTGGGTATGGACTTCGACTCCTAAGAATGAATGGTTTCAAAGGCGTGTACAACGTTTTGTAAATCAGACACCAACAGAAACCAAATAACAGTACCAAGATAATAACCAACAACAAGTGTAAGTTTTGAAGTACTTACCAGCTTCTTTGGTAAGGAGAAACCTTTGCATCACGACTTCTATATGAAGGTGCAGGGGATCTTCTATGATATCTTGGGGACCTCCTCCTAGGAGGAGATGGCAATCTATGGCGAGAAGGAGAAGGCGACCTCCGTCTTACACGGGGAGACCTCCGTCGCACATAAGAAGGTGATCTTTGTCCTGGTGAGGGAGACCTCCTCCTTACAAAGGATGGAGATCTATGATACTGAGGTGAAAGAGATCTACGCCGAATAGGAGTTCGAGACTTCCGTCTAATTGGTGATGGTGACATTCGCCTAGCAGGTAAGGGTGACCTTCGCCTTAAATAAGGAGATCTACGTCGTGAAGGTGACCAAACATGTCGTGGTGAACGCTTGTAACGGTAAGACCTTACTGGCGAATATGAACGCGTTTCAACTGAAGGAGATCGCCTTCGATGCTTAGGTGATTTTGATATGCTCCTTGATCTAAGTCTTTCACTGGAACGAGATCTAGAATAAACCAAAAAGTTGAGGACAATATAAGCTCATTTTTGAGAAAAACATAATAAAAAGTCAAAATCAGCAATATATAGATTATAGACACGAATGCATGCATTCATGCACTCAAATCACATGCACATATATAATACCCAAACATACACAAAGATTTAAATGTTTCCTTTGCCAAATACCTATAGCTTTGAAATACCATATGCAACCACCTTTAGAAAACCATACACAGATGAGCAAATACATGTTGATTTTGGTCCTTCCAAGAGACATTCACAACTATAAAATATGACATAGTACCTCCTTCAAAATACCCTAAATCTAAGTCATATGGGTACCTCAATAAGGTCCACGTACCTATGTCGTTGTACCCGTACCCAAAGTGGGTACTAGGACACACTTTGGTATTTTTTAGATCAAAACCAATCCAAATTGCTTAATTTTACGTGATTTAATTTCTTCCAACTCAGTTTTCATTCTGTTTTTAAAGTTATTGTTCATTAACATGTAATGTTTTTATACATCCTGCCATACCCCCATATTTCTAAAGGTATCGTGTTGGTACTACCCATACCCATGTGACTTAGCCATGAATTGTGCGCAAAATGGGCTCATGACTATAAGTCAGTGTAGTATAATCAAATGCTTCCTCAGAACAATCTTTATTGTGACGATCTTACATTCTAACTCAAGCCTAAAATGAAGAAGGAAAAATCATTTTTGACAATTAAGCAAGATGAAATTGGCAGATTAATTACAATGCCCATGGGCGGCAAGGCGAAGAAAAACCACCTTGAGGAGCTCCTGGTGTTTGAGAATGATTTGCTCCTTGGCCTGGGGGAAGGTGGAGAATGTCTACATAAATGTCCTGAAGTTGTAAGTTTGCCAGCCAATACACTCAAAGTCTCATAAGCAATGGATAGAAAGAAAGTTAAAAACTGATACAATATACCTAAGCAGTGAAGGGGAACGATCCTCAACTGGAGACCTTGTAAACCTGGAAGAGAGAAACAACTTGTCTCAAAAATGGTTGTGTAAGTGCTTAGCCTTTTGCAACAACATGGTAACATCCTGTGTCACCCCTTATAACAACAAGAGCATCACGATGTTTTCCTTAAAACAGTTAGGTGAAAAGTCCATGCCTATGTGCTAAAGAAAATTATTAGAATGTGTTTTGTTCAGTAAAATAAAACAAGAAAATAACTGATTCTTAAAGTAAGCAAAATATACCTATAAAAAAAAGTGGCACCTTTTAATTTTTAAAGGTATAACATGAAATATACACCCATATGATATTGTAACATACAATACAAGATATATAGTAGGTTACACCCTCTACAAGATAATTAGTTAGTCAGTTACAAGATTTAACCTAGTTTCAAAGGTCCAAAATACTGTTTTTCCATCTAGTTACATAGTGTATGTTCAAACATAGTAAGTCATTAAGATTTGTAACAAAATGTATTTTTTATGTAACAAATAAAAAGGATCATGCAATGAATCTTTAGACTTCATGCTTTTCTTTTTAAGCTTGTATGAACCTCTTAATTCAGAAAAACTGATGCCTTGGCGGGAATTGCTGAAAGTATATATATATATATATATATAGGACGAATGTGTAAATGATAGGAAACAAAGAAACTGAAACAAGATAAAATAGGTGGCAGAACAATATTCATCTGAGGATACAAAAGGATAAAGAATCCAAGCAATTAGTAGCAGGAACACAATCTTGGCATTCAAGATCTATAAGACTTACATAGAGAAGAAAAGAACAAAAACACGGGAACTTAATCGAGAGTCTAACCTTTCTTTCCCTTGCAATTTATGTCTGCCGACTTCATTATCTTCAACATGAGTGTTGGAAACATTTGGTAGCAAGTGCTTTGAGCTAGCATCAGAAGCATGATTGATGATTCTTGAGTCATTATTCTCGTCACCCTACAGTAGTTTGAGGCAAACAAGGATATGAACCCAAAATATTGGAGAAGCTAGCTGAACTGAGAAGAAAGAAAACTAATGTCAAACTCAAATGAATTTCTGATTCAAAGGAAAGAAAATGAAGAAAGCTTCAATATGGTTTCCATCATAAACAACCATTAACTCATTACCAGCTTCTTTTTAATCTCCCACTCACTTTCACGATTTTCCTTTTCCCTCTTTTGCTGAATTTCCCGGCTAATACGATCTGCTTCAGCCTGAAAAGAAAACAAACAACAATTTCACCAAAAAAAAAAAGATGTCTTACAATTTATTTATCCATAACCACCTATGACCTAATTATTCGTCTTAATGCTAGTCAGACTGAATCCCATAGCCTATAGTTCATAGAGCTCATAAAAAACTAAACAGAAAGTATAATGAAAATGAGACCTTCTTCTTTTTTGCTTCCTCCTCTTTAGCATCTAAAAATTGCTGAGGTACACCACTAATGTTTTTCTGTGCGCTAACCAACAAGCTCCACAGCTCCTTCATAAACTTCCCGGTATTCTTCTCCATGAAACCCGTCAACTGGATTTGAATTTGTTTTCCATCCACATCCTTCAGTGACAAACCAAAGAATCAGAAACTAAAAATCAAGAACTGAGACGCCCAGTCAGCTGGATTTCTAACACTTATCCACATCCTTTAACAAAATAGAACCCAAAAATTAGACACATATGTAGATGGCTGCCTGTTCCAATAATTAATTTCACCAGGAAAAAAAGAAGAAAAGGAGAAAACTTATCTAAGATAGCCACATTATGAATAATCAACCAAATTTGCTCAAGCACAGCCACTTAATGAACGACGCTTTGAAGGAAACAACAGATTTAGATGTTTCGAAGACAAAACTAGATCTCGATACATAAGGCATGAAAGACAGAGAACGTTGTTGCGTAAGAAACACGGATGGGGTATGCCTACTTACTTTTCCATCGAGAAGCCCAAAGATAAAATTGATGAGAACTTCATCTTCGAAGCCAAGAAGCTCGGTAACTCGGTTCGCAATCCACGGCCTGATGACATCCAACTTCACCTTCGTCATGTCGACCTAGAGCCGCATCCCCCAACAAACCAAAATTGTAATAGAAAATCCGGAGACGGAAATAGAAAGAAACGCACTGCAAGCTGCTAGTCGATGTATTAAATCTACGAAGATGGCAGATAATCACTGACCGTATGCTCTAACTCGGGAGCGAATTTCTGCGACTTGAGCAGCTTCGCTTCCTTGTTGGAGAAGCGAGTGTCCTGATCGGCAGACGTACCCTGAAGGAAATACAGGGGAAAACTCAAGACTATATGAACAAAAACAAACTCCAAAATGCTGATTCTGAAGACGGAAAACTAAGAAAAATACTAGCCAGAGAGGGATCCCATTTCTAAGAGATACAGTAAACGGTGAAGCCCGTAAATTTCAAGGAAAAAGAAATCCGAGATCATACTCGAAAGAAGCCACCAGACATCGTCGAGGTTCTGATTACCCGCCTTCTCTACCTGACATACACGGACAGAGAGAGAAGGAGCGAGATACTCAGGGTTTTTCTGGTTCAGAGGAAAACCCTAGGTCGGAGCAGAAGAAAGAAGCTCGTTCATTCTCTTTTAAAAAGTAACGGCAGAACGGCTCGCATAAGCTATCGGCAGAGTTCGGCATTCTTGGAGCGTGGGCCGTAACTTGCAAAATTCTTATCTTATCGCGATATAATCGCCAGAAAATGATGAAAAATAATTACATTTGTTTGTACTTTGTGTTTAAGTGGACAGTTAAACCTTAGCTCCAAAATACTGGGCCCTCATTCTCATTGCGCCGCCTTTTTTATTTCACAAAACGAAGAATTATTTAATTTTCTCACTTTGTTGCTTCAACTTTCTCGAATTAGGGTATATAGGGTTGCCTTGTGATTCTTGTTACGAATATTTCAAAATAATTTGGTACAATGGCAGAGCTATTCGTGATCTTATTTCCAAGACGATTGACATATACCATACAAATAAATTTGTTGAGCATGTCACTCCAACAAAACCCAAAAAAAAAGTGGTGGTTGGGATCTGTCCTTGTACTTACTACCTTTTAAAATATTTACTAAGTGGAAATTCGGTAGCATATGTGCAATGTTTTTTTTTTTGAAGTGACATGCTCAACAAATTTATTGCACATACATATGCCGCCGAAAGCGGTTTCTACTAAGTAAATATTAAAAAAAAGTACCAATGATAAATCCCTACCACCATTTTAATACAGTACCTAAAATCTGAGCAAATTTATTTTGTAGGACATCTTTTCCTTCTCCATGCATGTCTTTCTTACCTCTCTCTCCCTATATGATTGCATTTGGTGTCACCTTGTCCGTGGCCACCTATGATACTTTCATTTTGTTAACTCTCACTCTATCTATTCTTGCATTTGATGACATTTTGTCATCAGTTTTTGTTTACATATTTTCATTTTGTTGGCTCTCTCTCTCTCTCCAGTCAGGCGGGCGCATGCACGACCGCGCATCTCCCCATTGCCGCTATTTTTATTGGGAGATTGGAAAGAAGCGGGTGGCAGAAGTTGAAAAGTATAGGCAAAAGTTATTTCGACAAATTTGAGCAACGTTTGTGTTTCTTTTATAAGTAGCTCCTCGATCGATGAGGCCCCGCAAATTTGGTGCAAATTTGGCACTTCAGTTTGAATCTTTAATGATTTTCCTTTTTAAGGTTATCATTTACGTAACTGGATCAGAGAAATTGTCTATTTTTCTCGATTTATTAAAAGTTCTGCTGGCTTAGTGGTTGGAAAAGCTTTTTCCTTCAACGCTTGATTTGAAGTTGCTTCGGCGATCCTCCAATTAACTTCAAGCATGGTTAATAAGGTCTACTGATTAGAGTAGCACAGATGCCCTTATGAAATTGTTAAATTAAGAAATGACTAAACACTAGAAAGTTTTGGAAATGTAAGTCAACTTCCTAAACTCCCCAATCTTTGCAGCAATGAGTTTTTGAATGTGCAGGCTATCGCTTTCGACTGCAGAATGACAACGTAGATTAAAGTGGCCGAACCGATACCTCACATATCAGCATAAATCCAAAGCCATGTATATACAGAAAACATTATTATGTGCAGGGCTGACTGCTTTACAAGACATGGAACTACAGAAAATGTCTCATCTTAAGATCTTTGACTCTATCTCTTCCAGGCTGAGTCCTTTGGTTTCTGGGACTTTAAGGATCACAAATAAGAGAGAGAGCAGGGAGATTGTCCCAAAGAGCGCGAACAGGTTGCTGGCCCCTAGCAGCTCCTGCAAGAGGTTTCGAGTAGACAGAAATTTCTTTAGCAACTTCGAACAAATACAAAGCCTTCACATAAATATCTCAAAGAGCTGACATACATACAACAAAATGCACATAAACTGTAGCAAAGGACCTGCAAATGAAAGCAGCAAGCAACAAGCCAGCAACCTTAAAAGCGTAAACTGGCATGCATGACAGCAAGAGCACGGAGAAACACAAACATTTTAATTGGCTTATACCTGTAATGGGGAAAAAGCAAAAGTCACGATAGCATTTGAGCCAAAGTTCGTAAGAACAGCAAGACTGATCCCTCGTCCTCTTGTCCGAATAGGAAAAATCTCAGATACCATCAACCAACTGATCGGGCCAAACGAAATCTACAAAAAGTTTCAGAGGAAATAAGTGCCAACATAAAGATTTTGAATTGGACAAAGGTATTATGCTACCAGTTAGCAGATTTTAGCGATCATTCAAGTCTTTATGTGCATATGTGTGTGTGTGTGAGAGAGAGAGAGAGAGAGAGAGATACAGATTGCATAACAATAAATATTCAATAGTGATTAAGATGGAAATTCCAGAAACATGCAAGGCCTAATTCAGCAATCTCACAATCCCCTGATGGATCCTCAAATATGTAATATAGGTACATGAGCATGGCTGATGTACACATGTTGGTACCGAGGTATGACAGTTTCATTGATATGCATACGCCACACCATCTGAGTGTGATTGGAACTGGATCTGGGTCAAACCCAGTTTCAGTTCAAAATTTTGAGTGGAAGGTGTTACCTTTCACTTGTTTTGTTATTGTTTCTAACTTTAATTTGATGGGACTATATACATGAACTATTCCCATACCATCATCCTGGCACCAGCAATCATGTGGGGAATTTTAAATAAAGGGCTTCACAATTAGACTAAAAAAAACCTACAATACCTAATCAACTAAGAATATATGCTCACCATATAGGAAGGGCATCCACAGTTATGGAAATAGAATTCAACTTGTTCCAGCACGAGAAATGCTTACCTGGTAACAGCCAACATATAATAGCAAAGATACCACAGCAACAATGGGAATACCCTGAAGAGCATTGTAATAAGCAGCAAGAAGGAATAAAGCAAGCGCCTGTCATTCAAAAGCAACCAATACAATTCTTACTCCAAGAATGAAAGGTGAACAATTTAACAGTGCAAGAAATGTTCTAAACTGACTCACTGAGGTAACACTAGTTAGTGTAGCAATATACAGAAGAACTTTCATTGAAGGCAAATTGAGTTGTGAGGTGTGGCTAAAGTTTCAATATGGCAAGGGAAAAAATTACGTACAATTCCACTTATTCCACCTATCAATAGGGGTCGCCTTCCAAGATCATCAACCTTTGCTACAGCGATACCAGTCATTAACAGCTGCAGGTGCATCACAAATATCTTCCCTTTATGTGTTTGTCAAGAAATCGATTGACAATAGAGTAGTTCTAATGCAAGAATAATAACATGAGATGAAGTGGGAACCATCATCCATTGGTAACACCATATCCTTAGAGATGGACTAAGATAAAGGTCAGCACAAGCATGATAATCTTGCAGTCAAATAACCGCACAAAAAGGTAGAAATAAACTTTTGAAGATATCATTACATTTTCAAAATGGACAGTGTAATCCTCTAAAAGAATCTGATGTCTTGGTACCTAACTTATTTTAAGAATATTACGTAGTTTCTGTATCATTAACACATTCTTATTGCATCAAAGTCCATATTAACATATTCTTACATATTTTACATTAGCAACTAATCTAGACCTGAAAATGCATCACAGTTTACAATTATCATTACTAGTTTAGACCCTAAACACCACCTGTTCATGGAGACAAGTTGGTCAGAAATTCATGCTCCGTGACAAAAACAAATAGAAAAAGACAAAGTACTAAAGAGCATGTTAAGTGACTACAACTTCAAGTACATGTACTCGTGAATATGGGAAACCTACCTAGCTTCTTGGACATTAAAGCCTCTTTTAATTGAGGCAGTATGTTTCAGTTCAATGTGGTCATGTTTGATTGACAATTAAGGGCTGCAAATTATGCTTTAACAGTTCAGACTGTGCTATTTTAACAAAATATTAGGTCAAATGGGATGGAGTATTGGTGATTACTTTTTTTTTCTTTTCGGAATTACAATCAGACCACTGGTGCTTGTCGAGTACAGAGCGTGTTTTCATGCATATGCACAGGCATGCAAAAAGGTGCCTCAGTAAGTACCAAGCCTGTAATAATATGATGACTATGAAAAAAGGTATCGATATTAACTGTTTAGTACTGAAAATGTGATCAAAAGTTAATGGCACAGATCCCTCATTTGCAAGTGTTTCTCTTCCCAACTACCTGTTTGCACCAAGAAAACAGAGTGATCCTTAAATATAAACACTACACTTAAGTGATATCTGACAGTGGATTAAGATATCATATGGTTCACTGAAATAGCATGCATAAAATTGAAGACTTGAAGTATGTTCCACTAAAAAATAAACAAAAATGAAATGGTATCCAAAAAATTAAAAGCATGGTGAGCTGAACTTCAAGAAGAAATGGCATATAACAGATAAAAGGAAAAGGAAAGGACACCAGATATGCACAAAATTGTACCTTAAACACACCAATAACTACAGATACACGGGCAGCATCGGAAGCAGCTGAAAATCCCGCACTCTGAGGGAATTGTTAACGATAGAACATCAAGTTAAGCTCCCTTTCAATATAGAGACAAATAATCAATAGTCATCTCTATAATTTATGTGTATTTTACCTGCAGAATTGGAGCAGCATAGTACAAGACACTGGGCTGCCCTGTTATCTACCAACATAGACACATAATTATTACAAGAAAATTCTCATATTATTAAGTCCGACACCATTTCGAGCAAGGCAACCGCATAATTCAAGAAAGAATGGAGTCAACGGACCAAACCCACAGCACTCTTTCATACGACTGTTTTTTGACATGAATATAATATATACCTGCTGGAAAAAAACTAGCCCACCACCAATTATGAAGGCTTTCAAACTGGGTCCTTGGAAAATTTCCCAAATACTGCCTTCTGCCTCTTGTTCAACATAAACTGATTTCAATGATGACAAAGTACTTTCTATTTGCTCTTCAGATGTCTTATCACCAACTGGTCGACCTCTTAGCTTGCTAAGTGCATAGATTGCCTTTTCTTTGTTTTCCTCCATGCTGCCTTTTCCTTGTACTGCTCTAAGAAGCAGCCACCGAGGGGAAGGTGGCAAACTCCACATTCCAAGGCCCATGACAATTGCAATAGGGACACTAAATCCATACATCAAACGCCATCCACCTGTCGAAGAAATGGCAATGCTTCCAACAAGATAACCAAACTGCACAAATATCACCCAATTACATTCAGGGAAAGAAACTAAGTTCACCACCAGAAAAAAGAAGGGTGCTTTCAATACCAGAATTCCAAGTACTATGAATAGCTCTTTTAGAGATATCAATGACCCACGAATTTGAGAGGGAGAGGTCTCAGCAATGTATAGTGGAGCTCCATGCATGGCCTGAACAAGGTTGATGAAGAAAGAGAAAAAACAACTATCAGAAGGCAAAAGAATTTACAACTAGCAAGTTAAGATACATGATTCCTGAAGGCAAACAAGATTGAGAAAATCGACTTCAGTCCCCAACAAACAACCCACTTTCTTGCAGCTCACTCTCAAAAGATTGAGGAGTTGCACAAAAACCTTGCGTTGCTTTTGCAGATCCAGCATTTAGTAGTGACACTGGTATCAAACCTAACTACAGTGGGCAACTAAGGTCACATACCAAAACCAAAGGAATGAACCAACATCTTATTCCAGATAACTCAGAATACTGCCCAGCCATACTAATTGGAAAGGGTAAAGCATATAAAGCCAAAGCATGTGGTTTCTGAAATTCAGAAAAGTTGGCTGCATAAACTCACCATTCCTATGCCAATACCATAAAGAGCTCGTCCAATTATTAAAGTAGAAAGTTCAGGTGCAAAACCAGTGATTAGGCCACCAAGGATATACAAGGCAGCTGCAGTAATCAGTTCCCTCTTTCTTCCTTTAGAGATAAAGAAGAAAGGATTAACTTCTTGCATCTTATCCCATGTTAACTTCATTCAAAATCAGAGAATCACTTGTACATAAAAAATATACCAAGAAAATCTGCTATTGGATACACTAGAAGAGATCCAAACAGAGCTCCATAAAGAGATCCACTGACCTGCAAACGCAGAACACAATGAAACAGATTGCACTGAGAGAACGTAAAATCTAGAGATGCCTCAATTTAATTAACAAGCACAGGGATCTCAGACACCATTCGTATATATATCGTTTTCATGAAAAAATACCACAAGGCCCAGCTGTATCGCAGAAAGATCGAACCATGTAGTGCCACTTAATTCTGCTGACTTGAAACATGAAAAAGCAAGAAATTAGTTATGAAGCTACTAAAAAAAGGACTATGTATCAGGAATTTGCCGTACCTGTAGTGAAATGATAGCCCCAGAGGTAGCACCAATATCATATCCAAATAGAAGGCCTCCCATTGCTGGGAACAAAAATCTGCATCCGACATCAATAGATACAAGGAAAACAAGGAAATAAGTAATGAAGCCCAGGAACCAAAATCGTCACAGGTAGACACAAACTAAATTTAAAAGGAAACCCGACACTGATCCTAATCAAACACATTCCAACGACATGCTAACCACGCATTCGCCAATCGAAACAAGAAAAAGAAAGGTATAGGCAATGTAGATATACCCCATAACATATATAAAGCAGCATACATAATTCCAACAACAGAAAATCAAATAAAATGTACACAATCAACAATCAAAAGAAAACACCGTGGTGACTGCTGACTCCGATAAGGAAGGACGCATTGCTAAAAGTTCAACAAACAAGCAACAATAACAATCCATCATCAAAGGTTTCTTGATCAATCTTACGGTAAAATGACAGAAGACCAAGAGAAAATTTCCTCCTTTGAGGCATCATCAACGAACGACTCCCCAGTCTCCACGACATCTCCCGAAGCGTAATCTCCTCGAGAACGCACCTAAAACTCGAGAAATTAACGAGTCAGAATCCCCTAGTTGAGCAAATCAACCAAAATTCCCCGTCTCAACCGGGAGTGTCACTTATCTCTCCACTCTATTCCTTCTGGGGAGGACCCAAAAAGTAAAATCTACCTCGAATCTGCGCTTCTCTTGAGAAAATGTCATGGTGGGAGTAGTGGAATCTACGACGCGGTGGCTGCTCTTCGACGACGGAAGAAGAAGAACTCCCTCCCGGGAAGCGGCGTAGCGGTGAGTCGTCATGTGAAAAAGGAAGCGGCAACGTGCCTTCGGTAGTGAGACAGAGGAGGCGAGTGGGCATAATGAGGGCGAGACCGTAGCGCCGATCGCCGTGGACATTAGATTTTAAGCTTATGACACGTATCTTTGGTAGAGAGCAAATAACGCTAACCACCGAGTGGCGTCAGTCAAGCAGGACGGCAGCGTTCAGGACGGCTATCAAGAGCGGAAGAATGAAGAGGCCCCTTTCACTCACATCACATGCACAAATCCTTCTTTGGCTGTAGCGTGCCATGCCTCCTCCGTGTATTAAATAGCACCGAAGGAGTCGGTACGTGTCCGCAGGCAGCCAGGCACAACCTTATCCAAGTGCTCTTTCAGGGAGCCTCGAGAACTTCATTTTCGACCTCATTTTCGACGGATCTGCTGGTTGGTGCAGCGGGAGCACATTTGCGGCCATTGTTCGTGCATCAGCAGTTTGACTCCCTGTAGTCATCTGCAAGCAAATAGAACTTGGGTGTTTCGAGGGTCTTAGGCTCGAATTCTACTGGCTGAAGTCGATTACGGGTTTTTTCCGTTTCAGTTCAAGAGCGGTAAGAAGTGTCACAAATAGTTCGAAATAGTGGACTACGGATTTTCGTCAACGCATTCTTCAAGCGATCATGCTTCATAATATCATCAAGAAACACTACACTGAATTACAACTGTAGAAGTCTAAAGACGATAGCATCAACCTGCACAAGAGAGCGAAGGGAGAGAGAAGTAGTGCCTTGTTCAATAAAAGAATATTTGAATTGTATTTTGGGTGAGTAAGAAGTTAACGACCCACCATCCGAAGAAAACCTCAAGACTCTCCATTTCTCTTGTCACTGAGTTCTGAACGGTGTTGAGAACATTTAAATTGATGAAAAGTAGAGTGGAAAAGTGTTATTAATTTCTAGTTCTGTAACGGCTTACTTTACGCCAGCGTTTGAATGCCTCAGGTTGCATCCGATGTACGAGCCACCCACATCTACTGTTCCATCAAATTCATCGTTTTAGACCTGTAAATTTTAAATCCCTTTTCTCCATCAAATCCATTATTATAGCCCATGCATCTAGCAAGCGATCTAACATCCTTATTGACCAGCAAACGTGGTTGATGCGGAAGCTAGCTTGACCCAAGGAGATACATACCTTTTCCAAATTCCAAGTAACAAACAACTGAGACATGCATCTCTCCATTGTGTCGCAAATTAGTCTTGAAAGTTGATAGTTTCAAATAAGTAAATAGCCAGAGAAGCACTTTTAATTGGCATAAAAATATTTAGCTCAGTTCATACTTGAACCTGTTTTGGATCACATCAGCCCCATAGCACAAATAAAAGCTGGACGGACTCAGACACCATGCTGCAGACTATGGTAAAAGTATAAAAAATATGACAGAACTACCTTTAACGGTGTTAATTTTGAGAGTCAACATGGGGCATGGTAATGGCCTCGAAGTTTTAGGCCCCAAGCGAGCGACGAAGTCTCTTAGTTCGATATGGCTTCCCCAAATAAAACTCAAAAAGAAAGTAACATGGGGACGTTTGATTGCCTCAGTTTTAAATATAAGGATCTGCTGTAGGTTGCTGCTTTTGATGAAGCAGTAAAATTCATATTTAAAGCATGCAACTCTTATGTCTAAGATTCACTTTGAGATCTTTATTTATTCTTTTACACTAGTAAGTGTTCTGATCTAAATCTAAATTATGAGGAGGATCTTATGGGATGTTTCCGAATAGAAAATTAGGAGGAGGATCTGATTCTTAAATCCATGATCTTACTTCTTGAAAAATCAAGATATGACCCAAAGTTAATTAAAAACGCGCCCTGAAAGATTAGAGAGTCAGTGGGAATGAAACAATCAACATGTAAATGCCCATTTGGCAGCCAAGAATTTGGAAAGAACTAGCTTTAACCTCCTTGCCTTCCGCGATAAAGAAGTAGAGTGGATGTTTTGTAGGGGAAAGGGGGGGAGTCATCCATAAAAGCACATGACCCAGCCAGACTCAGCGACAGGATAGGTCTTCCCCTCAACCTTGTCTCGCTAGGGGTGTGCTCCTGGCTTCGGCCACGCGGAAAGGAAGGGAGTCAGTCCAGTGCTGCTCAATGGCGGTGCCTCTCTATCTTCTCGCGCCCGGTATGAACGTCTCCAGACTCTGTTTGGGAAGCATGACGTTCGGGGAGCAGAATTCGCTTGGCGAATCATATCGCCTTCTCGATGCAGCGTTCCACGCAGGCATCAATTTCATCGACTCGGCCGAGATGTGCGATTAATATATCCGTCTCCATCATCTTTCTTGTTACATATTTGATTTCCAAGAATGACGTTGGCGAAGCATGTGATGATGGGTAGAGATTCCTTGAATGTTCCATCTTTGCAGATGGGTGGTGCCAACAAACCTTTACTCTAGCTGTTTATCTGCAGCATCATGGGGTGTGAACCTTTCTCTCGTTTGGCCTCATCATGGTGAAAGGAGTACGACCAAGGCAGTCTGCTTTTGGTCTCGCCCATCTAGGCAGATGGATAATATTCAAGGATTCAATGCCACTACCCAGTCCACATCAGTCTGTGGCAGACAAAGAATTTCCAACCTCTCTCTCCCCCCCTCTCTCTAGCTTCTTTTGTTATTGAAGCGTCTACATGTTCCTAGGTAACCCTAGCTTCTTTTGTTATTGAAGCGTCTACATGTTTCTAGGTATCCAGTGCCACAATGTTCTGTAACACAAGGGAGAAGTGAGGAATATATTGGTCGTTGGGTCAGAGCTCGGAAAATTCCTCGTGATAAAGTTGTCTTAGCAACCAAAGTGAGCTCTTGTTTTAATATCTTTTGACGTTTCCCAAATTGAGAATGTCGTTGCTGATTTCAAAATTGCTGCCGAAGTGATAATATTCATCAAGGATTGCCGTGAGTGTGAGTTGTCCCAACTCTTTCTATTGTCAAGCTCTTTATGTACCCAGCGCAGGTTTTCTTTAGATTAGGATTCTTGATTTTCTTGTTTTCACTTATTTGTTTGTTTTGCACCTCCCCTTCAAAGGGACACTTAGGTTCCTCATTTTGAAGCATGGAACAAACGCTTTCAATTATTATATGTATTGTGAAAAGTTTGATTCCTCTGCAGTAGGAAAAGACAAAAAAAAAAAAAACAATAAAACAAAACAGAAGAAAAGGAACAGCTTCAATTGTTCGTGTGGTTCATCTCTTGCTTGAACTCGCAGCCGGATTGGGACTCGGGCAACTCAAGGGGAACCTTATATGTAGAATGACACCAGGGCTAAGAGAAAGGGGACTTCTGGGGCTTACGAGAATTCAATTCGGATCTGGTGTTCTATCATACTAGATCTTGCGATGCTTCATCATCTTTATATTTCTTTTGGCTGATCATGCAGGTCACTGGGCCATCAGGACAGATGGTATGGATTCGTGGTGGACCTATGTGTTTGGACGCCAAAAACATAAGTGAAGCCATAGATGCGAGGTAGCATTACCTACTTTGTTAATTTGTTTGGCCATATTCCACGCCAATAAATAGTTAAAGGGTTAGACGTGCATAGAGTCTACTTCATTTAATTCATTAGGAAAACAAAGACAGCACTGCAAGGTATGCTTGATTTTTGTTCGTCAAACTTATTCTTCTTTATTGTTTTGTTACTTTTGCACATAATATCATCTTGCAATTTGCATACTATTTTACAGAAAACATCTTAGCTAATAATCTGAATGAAGTTATAGGGCAGATGCTGGCATATGATTTTTCTGATAATTGCTATTAGCGTGTGGTTTTTGAACATGTGCTTCCTAGCACTTTTAAAAACAGTATTTTGTCTTGATTCCTAATTTTCTACAAAGAAAAAGAAATATTTGACTTTCAGTATACAGGTTTACACCTAAAAGGCTAAAACTTCAAATACTTGATTTCTGGCCCCAAGAAGCCATAAACATGCCCACTTCTTTTTTAGAGTCCACTCTTGAAATGATTGAAAATTGCATGACAACCTTCAGTCACTGTTTGCTGTTTGGCTGCTTTTTGAGTCTTCCTAATCGCATCCGTTTTGTTGCTTACCTTTCAAAGGTTATTTGCATTTTGGTATTTTACAGTTTCCTTTTACTAAGATGCATTTTGCTAGTACAGGGATAATGATTCTCTTTGGACTTGTTCTGTTTATGCAGTTTATTGCGCATGCATACAGATTACATAGATCTCTATCAGATACACTGGCCTGATCGGTGCGTATTCTTATTTATTAATCAAAAGTGTTGAACCAGTACTTGCATTTGACGAGCATGTGTTTTAGTAAATTTTAATATTTTGCAGCCGTGCATGCCAAATTTTTCTTTGATTTTTCTTTCTCAGTTGGGAGAGTGGTGTCTCTGTTTGTTCTGCCATTTCCACTCATCTGATGACCTTGGTCTGTGAAGTTGTATGACTCTGATTCATCTGAAAAAGCATGGAGACTGTTTTTTTCTGATGTTAGGTTTATTAGTTCTTGAATTTATTTGAGACATGTACCATTAGTTGATTTATATGAACCACTAGCGTTCCTACCGTGGAGTTTCTCCCTTATTCATAGAGACCCATGCTGCATAACCGCCCAAAAGTGCTCTTTAATCCATGGCTTTGCCACTTCATATTTTTTAACTAAATGATGAAATCAGAAATATTGGTCTCTGCTTTCCGGTTAATGATGCATCATGCATGTAAATGTGATGTTATTGAGCTGTATGGCTCTTTTCTGTTGTATGTGTGTGTGTCTATGTGTGTGTATCGAGTTGGGTATGTTTGCACCAAGGGAAGGAATGTTTTGGTATCTACTTGCCCCTTTATGACTACATATATGAACTGACAGCAGTGTACTTTTTTGGAATAACTGGGCAGCTTGCCTGAATTTCCTTCGTTTTGGTGACAGTTATGTGCCTATGTTTGGGGAATCAGAGTATGATTCAAATAGACAGTATCCATCAATATCCATCACAGAACAGCTTGGTGCTCTTGCAGATGCTGTAGAAGCTGGAAAGGTAATTCACATGCAAACACGTTGTGTGGTGTCTCCAGAACCTATAACTGGCTTTCTGAGCTGAGTGTACTGCTGAAAATAGTGTGCCTTCATCATTTAATGTCACACTTGACATTTCCTGCTTATAGATCCGATATGTTGGATTGAGCAATGAGACACCATATGGTGTAATGAAGTTTTTTCATATTTCTGAAAGTGACAGCCGATATCCAAAAATAATTTCCATTCAGGTACTTCTAGTTTGGACATTCATCTTATTTTATGTGTAAAGTTGTAAACATCATCTTGACCTTTCATTTACTGCTGCCATTTTGACAGAATTGTTACAACTTACTTTGTCGGAACTTTGATTCTGGTCTGGCTGAATGTTGTCACCATGAGGGGTACTTCCAAAAAATTCTTTTGGACTGTTTGATTGGGCATTTTTTTACGTTTCTGAATAATTTATTTTCTGCTTCAATATGAAAAATTCACCTGCTATGATATTTATGTTGATTTCTGTTGACATTTTTCAGTTTCACAACTTATAGATATTCATGTATATTCACATAACTGAGATTTCCTTTACATCTTAAGTATTAGCTAGAATACGTGAAGTTGTCCAAGATACATGAAATGCTCTGTGTGGTTGTATGCTTCATGGGCAATTGTATAAAAATTTTAGGTCTGATGTCATCTGCAGATTCTGCACCAACTCGCTATGGGTTGCCTCAGTCAAATGGTTCGTGGATAAGACTTGCAAAAAATTAGCATGAATGATTGTGAAAGGAAGGTGGAGGAGGAGAAACGACACAGAAATGAAGAATTCTTCAGCATGTATATAGAATATTTCACGGTTTCACCTTTGCTAACTTGTACATGGACAAGGTGATCCTTAATGGATAAAAGGTACAATGTGAATTTGGAAGCATGATCTTAATCCTAACTATCTCATAAAAGCTAGACAGAAAAGCCCATCTGCCTCTCCCAATGTTGTAAAAAGCGCATCGTAAGCCATGTCGGCCTGGCTATAAGATACGCTGTATCATAAAATATCGTAACATATCGTAACCGTATCGTATTTAAAAAAAAATCATAAAAAATAGAAAAAATCATAAAAAATCAGTAAAAATCAAGAATAATATGTTCTTCATAAAAAACATGTTTTGCAGAATGATAAACTTATTAGTTATTATTGCTATAAAGTTATGGTTCATTATTTCATCACTCATAAACATCAAAATTCATAACAATATGTCAATATCAATCTAGAAAGCACAACAAGGAACATAACATAAGTACATAACATATCGTAACTGTATTGTAACTATAACGTAACGTATCGTAATTGTATCGTACGATACGTGCAATACAGGCACAATACACCACCTGTTTATGATACAGGTGGTCTATGTCACATAGGTACGAGTATGGGTACAGACCATTTTTAAAAAACTTGGGTACGGGGTTACGGCCGTATACACATGTATATATGTCAAAAAATTTTAAATAAGATAACATATTCACACCTAGCAAAAGAGCTGCAACACAGAACCAATAGAAAAATGGATCATTCCAAATAGAAGAAACCTCTCACGAAATGATATATCACACCAATAACTAGGGAAGACGCAGAGATGATAAATCTGCAAGTGGAAACTCAAACCGGTTGCCGAACACATTTATCAAGTATCAACACATTGAATAATTCCAAAGCTAGAACCGAACATCGATAATAGACACAAAAACAAAAACTATAATCGAAAATAGAAAATAGAAACTAAAACCATAATGAGGAACAAAGGGAATAGAAGAAACCGATGTCTGCCGTCGTTGGTCGTCGCCGGCGGCGAAGGCAGGGGTGGAACGAAACATCGATAATACACACAAAAACAAAAACTAGAACCAAAAATAGAAAATAGAAACTAAAACCATAATGAGGAACAAAGGGAACAGAAAAAATGTCTGCCATCGCTGGTCGTCGCTGGCGGCGATGGCAGGGGTGGAGCCGATGAAAATGAAAAGAAAAAAGACAAACAAAAAAATACCGTGACCGTTCGCCTCCTGTCGTCGCCGATCGCCGTTTGCTGTCGCCGTTGCCGTCACCAGTCACGCCCCCGTCGCTGGTCGCCGCTGCCGTCGCTTGGTGAGAAGAGAACAGAGAAACCCTTAAACGAAAACATGTTTTAAGGGTTTTGAACTTTCGTTTTTCTAACGTTAAAATGATTTTAAATGGTAAAATCTAATAATCGTTAAAATTAAAAAATGACACATTTGGACTCGGTCAAAGTTGACCTTGTCCAAAAATGGTCAAAATGACCTTCGGTGCGTTGACCGTACCCGGTACGGTCAACGCAGCACCTTAGGCATACCGAGTGGCATACCCATACCGGTGTCGTACCGATACCATACATGACGGTACCATACCTTTGGAGGAGTACCCATGTGACTTAGCAGGTGGTGTATCGTATTCCATTTTTGAAACGCGACGATACGCATCGTACGATATGGCTACGATATGGCCCTGTATCATACGATACGTACAACACTGGCCTCTCATAGTAATCTACATAGTTCGGGTGGCTATATCTTTGGTATTGTCATCTTTTCATTATTTCCCACTAGAGATGCCACACGTGGAAAGAGGTGCGAAGTTTAGGGTTCTTGTTTATTTCTATTGCAGATTTTGCTTGACCCCTTTGAGAAATGGATGGCAAGTTTAGTTACTTTGACCTGTCCTTTTATAGCCGTGTGTGGCTGTTTTTTGTAGGTAGGAGTTTCCATGTTTTCCTTCACTACACTACCAACCTTCTCACTAATAGAGATTTTGCATTCTTGTTCCAGGCTTAGTTTACTGGCGTACAGTCCAATGGCAATGGGGTTGCTTTCAGGGAAGTATTTATATCCTGGTGGAGGCCCACCAGATGCTCGGATGAATCTGTTTAGAGGTTAGTTTTTTCTAACCCATTCATTGCTTCTGGAGAGTGTGCATGCACATGCACAGGTGGATGGAGGGTATTCTTCATATCCAAATGGAGAGTTTTGTTAGGTCTGGAGTTTGCTTCGCTTAAATAGGCTTCTTTGGCCAATTCTGATTCACCAATCTTCTCACAGCTGACTAATCTATTGTAGCTGATTCATTTGTGTATGCACAATAATTTTTTCTGTTAACCTTCAGTTAACTTAAGATGTCTTTTTAGGCAAATATGCTGAAGGTGAAACTAGATACAGCCTATCAAAACAAAATGTTGAAGCTGCCATTGAGGTGAGGAATCTTGTCCATGCTCTAAAACATGTTTCCAGAGCATGGTGCTCTGCAAAGTAGCTTGCTTTGTCCTATTCAACCTTGAGGGTTAGTCCCCCTTTAATTTGATAGGCTTTCCATAATATAGAAGTTTATGCTAACATACGTGGACAGCATTATTGCATATTCTTACAACATACCTTGATCCAGAATATAGAAGTTATAGGAAGACAGGTACTTGGCTCTCCTATTTTCACTCCAGAATTGCTTTCTTGTTGAAAAATATGAAACATTCATGTTCAACCCAACTCTTTGTTTCTTTATAGTTTCATGGTATTCATATCCTTTTTGAGAATAACATAAAAAGGGAACCCAATAGAGCTAAGTGTACTTATTTAGGACTTTTTAAATACATCTGTGTGCCTCCTATTTGTATGATCTTAATAGTGAACCCAGAGCAGTATCACCCGCTACATTGATCCCCAACGTTTAGGGTCTGTGTAGCTTAAGCAAATAATATGTACGCTAATGATCTATGCATTTTCTTTCCTAATTGAGTGTTGCTGTTTGAAAAAGTATCCATGGTTTTGCAGGCTTACAAACTTCTTGCTGATGCTTATGGTATCCGTCCTGCATGTCTTGCAATTGGTATAGTTTCTACTTTGTACATAATATTAGAACATCTTAACTATTCCTCATTCTTCTGTATTTCAATTATTATAGAGATCCCTCCCCTCTTCCTTTCCTTCCTCCTCTCTCCCTCTCTTTCTTTCTCTCACACACACAGGTGCACACACATATGCACATAACAATTTTGTATTCCAATAAAGTTCCCTCTTGACGAGTATACTGTTGTTTCCTAGTGCCCTTGCCCAGTTAATAGGTCTGTTGACTCTTTTATTTTCTTTAACGATTTGTCATTTCTTCAATGCAGCGTTTGTCTTAAAGCATCCTCTTGTTGGTAGTGCCATTTTTGGAGCAACGAAGCAGTGGCAATTGCAGGAGGTCATCAAATCATGTCAGGTTAATCTTTCTGTGGAAATAATGTCTGACATTGATAAAATTCATTCTATGTACCCCAATCCTTGTCCTTGACTATGGATATTAAATAGAAATTCATATCCGAAAATATAGTAAAGTATGGGCTATTCCGTTTCATCTACTAGCACAATTTTATATGACCATGTTGGTCTGCTTCCAAGTTGGAGAAGGCTTATTTGCTTTTGCCTTTGTCTTTTGCTGATCCTGATCGCACAACATGATGGTACTTCTAGTATCTTGCCTCGTCCTTTTTAACCTTCGGAATCTGATAAAATGGAAAACTACTTTACAAGATAAATCACTATTTCTTTTGGACGTATCAAGCTTACTGAGCATGGAGATGCATATTTACCATCTCTTGCACAGGGCAAAACCCTAGTACCTCCTTTTTCATCGCAAAGGTTTTCTCATGGCTTTGCCTAAATGATGCAACACATAAACCCCAGTATCGGACTCATAACCTCCTTCAGCCTGCAGGCTTTAAGCCAACCCACCTAGTCCATTTTATGAATTCCTTCTAGATGACCAAATCCCTCTTTTGCTTACGATTGAATAGTTGACACGCAAGTGAGAAATGTGGTAGCCAAATTGCGCTATGCTTAATTTTCATGGCTAGTCAAGATGGTGCGAATAGCCGTTGTAGATAAACTTCATTTGAACAATCGTAGGTGGAATTATTGAAGCGGGTCTCATGCAATTTTTGTGGCGTATGAATTCGACTTAGTGTAAAAGACTGGTAATGATAAATAAACGAAAAAAGAAGCAGG
Organism: Nymphaea colorata; assembly: GCF_008831285.2. Taxonomy (NCBI): domain Eukaryota; kingdom Viridiplantae; phylum Streptophyta; class Magnoliopsida; order Nymphaeales; family Nymphaeaceae; genus Nymphaea; species Nymphaea colorata. The sequence continues at coordinate 16,917,187 of NC_045143.1, forward strand.
ACATTCACAAATAGCCCAAAAGAAACATCCGATGCTTTCATTTCCCTCCTTGTATTGATGTCATAATCCACTCCATTGCTGAATTTACAAATAAAACTCTCCCTCTCCCTGTTAATTGTAAACTCTTTAAACCGACCGGCGACCTGTTATCCAGGTGCACGGAGCTGATCACTTTTAGAAAAAAGGACCTTTTGAATTGCAATTGTTGGTTGTTGAATTTAATCCATTTCTGTTGCTAACATGACTAACCTGTTGACAGATTAATTGATCTATATTAAAACTTAGCGTCTTCTGAACACGTTTTCAACTTGAAGAAAGGAAGCGTGGCGAAATAATTTCCGGAAATCACCTAACAAAGATTTTCCTCTTCATATCTATTTGTTTCCTATTACGTAGGTTTTCGATAATTCTTCCTTTCTCGTCGTACGGACCTGGTTACATGCAAGACATAGTAGTTGGAGCTCCCCAAGTTATCAACTCAATAAAAGGAAGATACCCTGAAGAGCCCTAAGTCCTTTTTTTTCTTTGTCCTTGGGGTCTAAGATTGCAAGGGAAGATACCCTGAAGAGGCCTAAGTTTCTTTATCTTTCTCTTGTCCTTAGGGTCTAAGATCTCCGTTCGGTTCAGAGTAGCACCCACAAAATTAGAATGATTTATAGTCCAACCAGTCCCTGAAAAAAAAAAAAAAAAACTCATAAGGTACAAATAAAGAAAATAACTGGCCGAAAACTGTGAAAAGACTTTCACCATCAGTAGGAATGATCTGTGAAAGCTGCCAAGCTTACAGGATAACTTGAGTACGCAACACGTGGTGGGCATCCTTTCAACAGCAGTGCATTTTCTCAAATGGAAGAGGATCTTTTCACCAAGCAGGTGAGTTTATAACGTGGATGTCAGCATCCTGAAATTATGCTGTCAATAACTCAGATTGAGGCCCGATTCCATAAATTCTTGTAACGAAAATGACTGATCATTAAACAGGTAAAATTTTAATGCCCGTTCTGCGTTCACGTCCAACTTCAAGCCTGGACTGAAGCAGAGTATGAATAAAATAAGAAACTCCTTACATTGGTTCGGCAAAGTGTCAAGTAGAGGAGATCCGTGGAAATGTATAACAGGTAATGGATTCTATATTTCTTTTTCAGTTTCCCTTTAGTCTGGGATGGATATCTTCGTAGGCTAAAAACCTTCTAATCCATGCATTTCAGGCAACTTGCACGGCTCATACCAGGTTATCAGATGTCTAGATCCGACGAGTAACCAAAAACTTTCCAGCCAATCCTGTGCTAGAATGTTAAGGTGGAACACCGAATGCTCGAATATAAGAGCACAAGGTGGGCCAGGCACTTGTTCTAATTAACTTCCACCAACCCTGCCAATCTATCCTCTGGTTGTTCTTATAGCCTCGTCGACGTACGGCATGATGATCCCAATTCCCAAAAGTATGACAGATAAGAGAGACTTGCGAATGCTGTAAATCTCGTGTAAGCCTATTCATAATGGAAATTAACCACTTGCGTGTCATCGTGTGCGTAGGAATGACGCCCGAACAGCGTAAAATTTTTTTCCTGTCGTGACTGTTTGGAAGAAGAAGACTTCAAAGACCGAAATTGGCATGTATTCATGCGCAACAGAAATTTATCACACTGCGATATCCACATAAACAGTGCTGGTTTTGTAATTTTTACGCTGCCGAATGAAAACAAAAATCTAGCCATTGCTTTCTTCTTTATCTCTATTTTGTGTCGTTAATTGCAAGGCACAAATGTTTAATGCCAAAAACAAACATAAGCATCAGATTGTTAGTTCTAGAATGTTCAGTCTCGCTGTGAGGCAAGACATGTTGATGGCAGCCTCTATTTTTCTGATCAGCCTTTGGATCATGGTTACATTTAAGTGGACTACAGCAATCCAACTCTTGGATTCCAAAGGCCCAGGCTAGAAGTCTCTGTTTTGTCTTCAGTCTATCCCCATTCTCTAGCAGATCACTGGTCACCTGAAATGCCACGTGTCGGCAACCAATCTTCAGTCTGTGGACGTTAAGGGAAGTTCTAGGCCGACCACACGATTGTCGTCAATAGTGAGCACAAGCACGGTACTGAAGTGCTTGATATAAGCTAGCGTGGTTTCCACAGTGTTGCTAAAACCGTCACGCCTGAAAGAGTTTGGAATCAGAAGAGCCTTTCAGCAAAACCCACATGGCTACCGCCTTCGCCGGCGCCGTTAATGTGGCTACGACGGTACAGCACTCTTCGACTCGATCACTTTGCTTTGTTTCTTGTTCGCCTTATATTAGAAATTTCCAGATGGTTTGGGTGTGTTTTGTGTCAGATGATGATCGAATTTAGTGGCGTTTTAAAAAGTTAAGATCTTGGATTATATGGCCATGTAAGAGATAGCTTCGATTTTACCTTTTGCCTTTTTGGGTGTTTCTCTGCTGAGGGAAAGAAATTTCTCAACTTTACAGTCAACATCTGCCTTCTGCTGTTTTATATTCCGAGAAGTTACCAGAATATGCTCACAACAGTTCTTGGGAAACGGATGGTGTAATGAACCCAAGAACTGTTGTGGACAACCGGTCTGTTCCCTTTCTCGTTTTGGGGCAGAAAGAGATTTTCACTCAAAGCTACTAGAGCACCGACTTCTAAGTAGTTGGGAATCTCCCAAACGAAGTCAGGTTTGATTAATTTCATACTCTATGTTGGTCGACGACGGTTGTCCTCCAACAATAGGATTAGAAATTAAAAAAAAAATTGAATCGTTTTAGATAAATTTACTGTTGGTATTACTCTGCTTACCACTTTAAAACTGTTTCCTAACATCAATATCTACTGCTCGGTGCTCACTTCCCGAGTGGTCTATTGAAGCTACTGCTTTCGAACCCTGCTCTTGATACTGCTTTCCACTGTAAGGCCCTGCAGGGTCCACTCTGCCCTGTGTTGTGCTGCGCTCTGTGGACACATGCTTGGGTTCAATGGCATAGAATCACATCGCTACGGAAATCGACGTAGGTGGTGCTTTGCATGTGACATCCTGTCCATCTTTATGCCTACATAGATAGATGGCATCAAGAACCTTGCCGGAAAACTTGTTGACCAGATCAACAAATCTTGAGGAAAGTCGAGGATAAGCGCAATTCCGACAAGGGTTTCCCGTAGGAAACCTTCTGATTTGGTCCTCTCTAGGCTACGAATCTTGAAATGATCCACCCATGATCTAACCTTGATCGATATTTTCCACGGGTAAATGTATGCCCACTTTTAACAGCGTCGCATAGTTAATTGACCACCAGTCAGACTGCAACTGATATGACCTCACGATTTGCCTGTGGTGACCGAGTTTAGATGTCCAATCTGAATAACGGCAGAATATACAGATTCATGTACGGGCGAACGAAATCTCAACTGTGTTAAGGCTCGTGTGTGAGATACTTGCTAGACTTATTATGTTAGTAGTGCAGAATAAGAATTTATTGGAATGGTTCGCCTACTTTAGTTCGTGCATGGTAGTACAGGGGAACAACCTGTCCTTATTTTTTCTATGTGACGGTTTTGACGCTTTATGGTTACTGATTTCTTCAATCATTCAACTCATATGAGGCTCTTATACATAAGGTAACAGTGCAAAATTTGTCTTTAGGACAGGATAGGTAGTTTTTTGGTCCTCTATGAAGGGTGAAATTAATTTTACTGATACTGAAACTATGTCGCGTGATGCAGCTGAACAGACCCGGTTCGGGTTCTGTACCATCTGTTTCAAGCTCTTCGTTCTTGGGTAGCAGCTTGAAAAAGATCAACTCTGGATTGATCAGTGCACGTCCTTCTGCTAGCAACTTTAAGGTGGTAGCAGCAGCACCGGATGCTGATGAAACAAAGCAGACCGGCAAGGATAGATGGAAGGGGCTTGCCACTGATATTTCAGATGACCAACAAGATATCACAAGAGGAAAGGGAATGGTCGACTCATTGTTCCAGGCACCAATGGGGACTGGAACTCACCATGCTGTCTTGAGTTCCTACGAGTACCTCAGCTCTGGGCTTCGGCAGTAAGAACCCCAGCCGATATTTTCATTACACTGTATTTTGTAAGAAAGAATGGTTAAAGTTCAGGAGGCCCCAAGCTAAAGCGATTAAATTAAGCATCAAACTTTGGCATGTTTTTGCTTTTTAAAGAGTTGATGATGTTTGAGAAAATGTTTCTGAGAAACTAATTTCATTTGTCTTTTGCGGAATAAAATTCAGGTACAACTTCGACAACACAATGGATGGATTTTACATTGCACCAGCTTTCATGGACAAGCTCATTGTTCACATAGCCAAGAACTTCATGACCTTGCCAGGCATCAAGGTTTGCTTCTTCAGATGTCCCTGCTTCGCTTCAAATTAAACAAACTGAGTCATTGCTGGGTTAACGGTTTTGTTGTTTTGGTCATCTCAGGTTCCTCTAATTCTTGGTATCTGGGGAGGCAAGGGCCAAGGAAAATCATTCCAGTGTGAGCTTGTCTTTGCCAAATTGGGAATTAAGTGAGTGACCTTACATTGTTTTTTCCCCCCTTAATCATTTCAATATGTTCTACAGCTCTCCTGTTCTGTTCTAATGGTTCGTGTTCTGCATTAGCTTGCGAGGCTTGATCTAATTGTATTTAAGTACGATAACAATTTGACTTTTTCTTATGGAGGCAAGTTGGCGATGAACGTACTCCCTGTTTTCTGAGTGTGTTTGAGTTCATGCTTGTTCTCATGCTTTTTCAACTGTATCTTAATTTGCAGCCCAATCATGATGAGTGCTGGAGAATTGGAAAGTGGAGATGCAGGAGAGCCTGCAAAACTCATCAGGCAGCGTTATCGTGAGGCAGCTGATATCGTTAGGAAGGGGAAGATGTGCTGTCTCTTCATCAATGATCTTGATGCAGGTGCTGGAAGAATGGGTGGCACCACACAGTACACAGTTAACAACCAAATGGTGAACGCTACCCTGATGAACATTGCTGATAACCCCACAAATGTACAGCTCCCTGGTATGTACAACAAGCAAGAGAACCCCAGAGTCCCCATCATCGTCACAGGAAATGACTTCTCAACTCTGTATGCTCCCCTGATCCGTGATGGCCGTATGGAGAAGTTCTACTGGGCACCCACCAGAGATGACCGGGTTGGTGTCTGCCAAGGAATTTTCAGGGCTGACAATGTGCCCAACCCGGATGTTGTCGAACTCGTCGACACTTTCCCTGGCCAGTCTATTGGTAAGTCACTAGAATGTAGTAACAAAAGTATGGGA